>NC_089174.1:61948428-62548428 GCF_009819655.1 Sylvia atricapilla
CAAACAAGACATTTACTCAGACACAGTTGGTTTTGGTCCCTACTTCTCTGAAGCTCTGTGTCATGGGGCTTATAGGAGGCTCCTTTAACTTCTTTCAGAAAAATGAGTTGCTGAGAACTAGAAGTCACACACAGTGAGAAAAAAAAAAAAAAAAAACAACCAAAAAAAACCCCAAGAAATAAATTTATTTTGTGAAGAAGGAAAATTTCAAAACTTCTGGTCAGAAACTGGTTCTTCTTGATATAAAATACTGAACAACTCAGTAGACAACCCTGTAGAAATACTATGGCCTAGAAGATAAAGCACTAGCCTGGAAATTGTGAAATATAAGCTTTTTGGAACAGCAATACCATGTATGAATGACCTATGGCAACTCAAGTTACAGCTGTGAGCCTCAGTTTCCCCTGCAAACTGATACCCAAAGTGGTCTGGCTCTCCCATTAAAAACAAACAAACAAACAAAACAACAACGACAAAACAAACAAACCAAAATACTAAATAAACCAAAACAACAAAACACCCCTCTGTAGTAAGAGGTTGGTATAATGGGAATTATTTTGGAAATTAGAACTTCTGAAGTGACCAGACTCATCAGTCCCCTGAGAGAAGCTCTTCTTTTTTCCTTGCTTGGAAAAGTACAATTTCTCACTCTGGAGTGGGCTTAGCCTTCAGGTCGTTACAGTTGAAGACACCCCAGCAAAGTTTAGATTTTCCATTTCTCTTGGGCTTCTTCAAGTCTCCTTTTTTGTTTCAGTTTAAATTTCCTCTCTTGTCACCCTTTCATTTTTAGGGTTTTAGATTTAAGCAAAAACCAAAAGCAGTGCTGACTCAAGACCTTTTTATGTTTCTATCATTTTGACTAGAAACCAGAACAGACCAAATCAAATGAATGATATCACTCTGGGGTTCAAAGTGCTTTGTAGATCTAACCCTTTTCTCACAGAGGATGGCGTGTGCTGTCATATCCTTTATTCGAAGGGAGGGAGATCAAAACAGAGGAAGTTTAACTTTAATTTTAAAAACCCAATTCTTCAGCTTGCATGCTGGATACACCTGGGTTTTGAGCTCCAAAACTCTTTGGAATCTGAACTCCAAACTTTCATGAGAACATGAAGCAGCACATGTGCTGAAAATATTCATGATTAAATAAAATGAACCTTCCTTGCTCAACAAAGAAGGGATAAACTTCCCTTTGGAGGTGAACAGGAGCTTGTGGCTGACAACAGTGATCCTTCCTCCAAGACACTGTTCTGTTGCGAGACACAGTTTTGCGTTGGTCTAAGAGGCACTGGCCTCTTAACATCCTCAAAGCAAATAAACAATGACAAGTTTTTAACTAAACTTGATTGACTTCTCATCCTCTTTTTTTTTTTATTTTTTTTTTTATTGGCAGGGTTACAAATGAAAGATCAGCTCTTTAGAAACTACAGCTAAAGCTGTTTAAGCTCCCTTGGTCCTTGCAGTGTGAGCAGTGCAGAGGATGAGCACTCACATCTTTTTTCTAATTTCAGCACCTGGGAATTACTTCCCTTATCCTGTAATTTTGACCTTTTTTTCCTTTCAGTGCCACTTGCAGTCAGAAAGCAAAAATCCAGTCCCAGGGGAATATATGGGATGTTTTACATCCCAGAACAAGACTGCAACACTTTGTTTTGGGACTGCTAAAGGAGGCAAGACAATCACCTGCTTGAGTGAGCTCTTTGGACGAGGCAAACAAGTGTCACTTTGTTCTCCCTTGTGCAACCCAGGCACAGACTGAGTGGGGTAAGGGAAGGTCAAGACAGACCCATGATTTAAAGGCAGGAGGATGACTGAATGAGTCGAGGGCTTCACTTTTAGCTCATGTTGACACAGAGCATTATGCAGAGGGAGTCACAGAATCATGGAATCTTTTAGATTGGAAAATACCTCCAAAATCACTGAGTCCAACTATTCCCCCTGCACTGCCATGGCCATGACTGACTCGTATACCCAAGTGCCACGTCCATATGGCTTTTAAATCCCTCATGGAGTGGTGATATAGCCATGAGGCTTCACCCCGTAGGTGGTGAAGAAAATTTTTAATATTCAGTCTAAACCTTCCCTGGCAGAGCTTGAGGCTGTTTCCTCTCATCCTATCCCTGTTCCTCGGGAGCAGAGCCCAACCCCTCTGGCTGCCCCCTCCTGTCAGGAAGTTGTGCAGAAACAGAAGGTTTTCCCTGAGCCTCCTTTACTGCAGACTGAGCCCTGCCAGGTCCCCCAGCTGTTCCTGGGGCCCAGACCCCTCCCAAGCTCCATTCCATTCTCTGTACACACTCTCTGTTAGTGTCTCAGTTTCCTCACTGTAAAGTGTTGACTGTTCTGCTTTACTCCCATCACAAGCCTTCTGAATCAAGGCAGAAATCTGCAGTTCTGAGCAATCAACACAACCAGCTGCTTTCACAGCCACAGGCAGGAAAAGAATCATCCCTTGCCTTGTCCAGCAGTAGGAATATTGCCCCAATCCTGTCAACTGCTTTCCAGGAGCAGCTGTGGTGCAAAGCCATCAGAATGGAACCCTGGCAGCCCTCAGCATGCCTCACTGGAAGCTGATCCACAAAGCAAGGCAAGTTTTCCTTCCTTTTGCTCAACAACAAAGTTTTGGAGCTGTTGATGAATGCTGAAGCTTTAACCAAGTCATATTGACTATTAGGAATCTCTTGACTGCCTCTTGGGCACCTTTAAGGAGTAAATGAGATTCCAAGAGCCTAAATGCAACACAACTTGCTGGCCACAAACTGGGTACACTCCTGCCAAAACCTTCCTCTGCTTCAGCTATGGCATGCTCCAGAAGACATTTTATAAGTCAGCCTCACAGCTTTATGACAAGAGCATTTAGAAGGGAACATAAACTTTGCTGACCCTCATGCTGCTTTTTGGCTTGAGGAACTGTTTCTTTTTACATCTTTCTTGCCCTACTCCCTGTCTCATTAACTAAGACCATATTTCTAAGAAAGAAGGAAATTGGGTTAATTGAAACCTTCTCAGTACACTAGCAGCTTTTGAAGATGCATTTGAGGAAAAGGAAAGCAGAAGGCTTAAGGTAGAGGGTATTTGCAGGATTGAATGACCCCTTGAAGGAAGGTGTCAGGGTGTGAAATGTCACTGTTTTGTCGGTGAACTCCTCATAAGTGCCACCAGAGCTTCCCACCCACATCCAAGAGCCAGCAAGGAATGCCAGAGGGCTGGCCCAATGCAGAAATCAGTGCAGCTGATCTGTGATGCACCAGACAAACACCATTTCTCTCTCTTCACTTCCACAATGACTGTAATAAGCCTTGTCCAGGCACAAGGGCATCATGCATTACACAGGCTTGAAACACAGTATTATCAATGTTACAAATAAAATCAACAGTTGAGTACCTGTCATGTTTTATCAATACATCATCAAATCTCATTAATCTCTTGTCCAGCAGATGAGAGATTGATCCTCACAACATCTGGATTTTTCATGGTAGCACCCCCATGCTATAAGCTAGACTTGCTTAGAAAGAAAAGTTTGATGGGGATTGGAGCAACCTGGTCAGGTGGAAGATGTCCCTGACCATGGCAGGGGCTTGCAACAAGATGATCTTGAATGTTTCTTCCAACTCAAACCTTTCTATTATTCAATAAAAGAAAGACTTCCGTAGCTGCAAAAAAATATCAAGAACCGGTCAAATTCCACTTGTGAGACATGTTAAATTCAGAGGGGCAGCATTTTGGCTCTGCAGTTGCATGGAAAAAATGACCTAGTGAAAGATAAGCTCCAGGCTCCAGGGATTTCCACAAGAATAAACACAAAGCGTTTGCCTACAGGTTTAGTGGGAATAGTGTTTTTATTGAAGTTCTACCATCACTCCTTCCCTGGCTAGCTTTCCCTGTCTCGATCCTGCCTGAATACCACCCCAAATATTTTCTCAATTAGAGGAGAAAACAGGAATTTGTCACTTGTCTGCCTCTATTCTGCTGCCTGTCAGCATTCAGCAAATATTTCAATCGTAGCCTTTTGCATGCTGCTAGCCCTGTTCATTTAACCTTTGGCCCTTCCCTAGGCTAATCCATCGGCCTTTACCTTCAAACCTTTACAGCCAGAGGCTGACTGCAGGATGGGCCAGCAGAGAGGGGAGAATGAAAGTGATGTCGTGAGTCATAAGTTTTGCCAGATTTCATTGCAGTTTAGGGAGCATGAGCAGAGAGGATGGAAATTTCTAACCATGCTCCTCAAAGAATTCAACTGTCAGAAGCTGAGATTTGCGTTTCCACATCTGGATGACAATGAGGAAAATTAACAATTTTTAAGAAAAAAAGGGAAGAAAAACCTCTGTCATCTCAGCTCTCCTTCATGCTGCCTCAGTGGCTGGCAGCATACTAAGGCAGGTACCTAATTGCCCACGGAGCCTTTGCTCTGCTGCCTCACCCACTCTCCTCCTGGCCTCACGTGTTGCTGAGATTAGTAGCTAACAGTTCTGCCGTCAAAAGTGCATGTGATGAAAATAATGCCCAGAGCGCTGCCTGTCAGCCTCAGAAACGCCTGCTCAACTTCAATGGTGAAGGACCCCAAAATCTCTCCCCACCTGGCCTCCCACTCAGCCAAGCATCCACTGTGGGTCTCTAGGGGCCATGCCAAGCCGCCTGCTCTATGAGAAATTGCTGACCCTCACGTCACATGGACGCTTTAATTGTTCACATTGGTATTTTGCTTCTCTC
This sequence comes from Sylvia atricapilla, assembly GCF_009819655.1. Taxonomy (NCBI): domain Eukaryota; kingdom Metazoa; phylum Chordata; class Aves; order Passeriformes; family Sylviidae; genus Sylvia; species Sylvia atricapilla. Next base: position 61,953,136 of record NC_089174.1, read on the forward strand.
TACTGTAGACAGTTTGTTGTCAGTTATCTGTCCTTCATATGTAATTAATTTTGCTGTCTCCTGGCTCGTTAGAAACAAGCTCCTCTCCTCCCCTTCCCCCTCTTCCCCGGCCAAGTCACTGTGTGCATTATTTAGGTTAAATCATGTTTAAGTAACTACATAAATAGTAGGTCGAGTTTGCCTTTTGTCTAGGCTGAGATTGTTGCTTGGCTCCTTTCTCAAAGTGCCAGACCAGGAAAGCCCTTTTCCCTGGAAGCTCTTGAAGGGAAATCCTCACTGGGCAAAGCAGCTGAGCCACCCCAGGAGCAGGGGAAGGTCCTCTGAGCAGAAGGCTCGTCCAGTAGGTAATAAGGAGTTGCCAAACTTTAATAAGGCAGGGATAAAAGTCAGCACTGCAGAGCAAAAATCCTGCCAAGGGGATGTTCATCATCTAGCAAGACATAACAGTGAGAGGAAGGTGATGATTGGTTTGGTTTGGTTTATACTACCACCTTACAACTACAGCACTGAACCTCAGGTGCTGCAATGCACATGAAAGACTTCTGAGTGTTCATTCAATTAAGAACAAAATGAGAGTTTCTGAAGTGGGTTCCCTCAGTGCACCAGTTACAAAAAAAAAAAAAAAAAAAAAAAAATTGAGGATGTGGGTATACAGGTTCAATCAATCTAAAAACCAAGATGAATCATCACCTTGAACTCAAATACAGCCTGCACTGAACTGTCTTTTAGTGTTACAGTAGTGAAAGTGAAACCTGTAAAGTTCATTTGCTTATTTTTCTGGGCCAAAGCTTTATGTCCTTGTAAACCATTTTCCCGTGCCAAAGTACCGCTAATATCACCTGATGCAAGTATTTGAGGATTTAAATAGCTGCTTGTATCTGGGAATAACCACTGACAGAATGAGCATGATAATGCTTGCTTCCTTGAGATTTCCAGCTTAGCTTAAGAGATTTAATCATCTGAAGGAGCTTTGGGTGAATCACCTGAAATTTTGGATACTGACTGCAGCCAAGACCTCCCATCTTCTACGTGTGTGCACATCCTCGCTGATAGACCTGGGCTAGCCAAGTGCTTTAACTGATTGGACCAGGCTCAGCTTTGCTAGATTGCCTGCACAAAGGTTGTGAAGGGCTTCTGTGGAGACTACCACGTGAAAAGCACTGCAGACGTTTTCAGTAGTGTTATTCAAAACAAACTTACTGCTCAGAGAAGCTGTTTATATCCAATGTGAGGCAATGAAGTTCTCTCTTCCTTCCACAATCTGGGCATTAATCAGGGCAGAGCAAAAGCTTTCTGGGCTGCCTGAGACCAATGAATCTGACCGGTGACTTGGGAAGACCACCACTAAGGGCCAGAGGCTAGTTCAGTTTTCTAGTCTCTCTACAGCTGGTCCTTTCCTCCACATGGGCTCAGAAAGAATGGGGTCACTAAAGTTGTTTTATCAAAGATCTTCAAGACATTCAATCTTAACTTGCTGACTGGGTTTAATACAGCTGCCGGTCTGCCAGGGAAATGTGCCACTGTTGAGCTGAGCCCCACAAAATGGCAGTCCAGCTTCCCAGCTCCCTTTCCTAAGGCTGCTTGTACTGCTTCAGTCCCCCCAGCACTTTGTCTGATTTTAGACAAAAATATAAACCAGCCACAGCTTGGTTCATCAGAAACACACCCAGCTTTTAGGTGATGTTGTATGATTAATAATATATGCTTAAAAAAAAAAAAAAAAGTTCTCAAGAAGGAAAGGTGAAAGGAAGGAAGAAAGAAAAACACGCAGGAGTGGGGGAAGGGGGAAAAAGGACAACAATCTGAGACTTTCAATGGGAATGTCCAAAAATAACACAAACAGGATCTCCCTGCCATCTGCTTCGATCCTCTCTGAATGGCTTTCAAAGCAAAAAGCCTTGCCAAAACCTGACAAACAAAACACTGAACATCAGTTTTAATGGAATACCAATACTGTGTTTCACTCTTCCCCCCCTTTTAGCTTCATAGACACACACCTTCCACACCCCTCCAGCTGCCAAATAAATGACACTATGCAAAAAAATTTGCTTCGGTGACAAAGCTGAATAAACAAGAAATAATTTTGCAAGTGGTCCCATATGTCTCTGCTTCTCTGCTTACAATGCACACTAATAAGATTTGCCATAACTAATTCCTTCTTTCACCCCACTATCCTATTCTCTAACTTAAAAAAAAGAAAACAAAATATTTCTGCATATCCCATGTGCGTTTTTCGGCAACTTTCACACAGTTGAAACACAAGGGTTTCAATGGCAAAGCCCAACCTTCACAGCACAGACATCTTCAACTCAGTTTAGGCTTTTCAGTGAGGCTTAAATGTGAGTTTTACTTCAACCTAAAATGAACAGAACAATGTTTGTCCCTTGTTTTGTTTGATTTTTCTATTCTCATTTTAAAAAGGAGATATCTAATGGGGTTTATGGGAAATGGGGAGGCATAGGAGAGCTGCAATCTTAACACCAAGGAAAGTTTGTTAATGCCCATGAAGTAGAAAATATTAGACTCAAAAAGCAATGTGCTAGCACATATAAAACAGAAATAAAATTCATTGGCTACAAAACCCAGCAACCCTCCTATGCTTCCTTTTAGCTCAGCTAAGCAGACCAAACTTCTTTCCTGGTCGGGGTGGTGGTTTTTTTCGTTTGTTTTTGGCTTTTTTTGTGTGTGTGTGGTTTTGTTTTGGTTTTTGTTTTTGGTTTTGGTTTTTTGTGTGTGTGTGTGTGTTTTTGTTTGCTTTGTTTTTTGTTTGTTTTGTTTTTCCCCTCAGTTTGTTAGTTTTTTGTTTGTTTGTTTTTTGTTACTGGTCGGTCTTCTTCCAAGACTCACATCTTGCCTAGCAAACTTAAGAAGCAAATGCGAAATGCTTAAATGCACACTTCTTTGGTGCACTTTGTTCCCTCTGCTCTCGGGATATTTTTTACGCACCAGGAGCACACCTTTGCCAGGGCCGATCAACCTTTTGTTTTTCTCTCTCAAAAACATCTGAGGCCTAAATTACTTGGACAAACAAAGACGATTTCCCTCCCTCTCTCCCCCGCCGCCGCCTCCCCGCTCGGAGCTGGGCCTGCCCCTCCTCCTCCGGCACACAAATGGCCTCACACCAGACGGGATGGAGGGGGGGCTCCCAATTACACCTCTTTATTAACGAGGGGCCAGGGCGGGGAAGGCACGGCAGCAGCGTGGGGTACAGACCGTGGCTGCTGGCTCCTTCCTGTCACCCGAACTGGGGAGCAGAGGTCAGCAGTAATCTGCTGGGAAGGAGCCCAAGCGCGGGAGCTTTGGCCCACCTGCCGCCCACGGTGGGTGGGCATCGCCGGCCTGCCCACTCCGGCACATCTGGGAAAGGATGGCAGGAAAAGCCTGCAGGGAGCCCTGTTGTTTGTTGCAGCCTGTGAATGGGGAGGTCTGGGGCATGGTAAGGGAATCACTGATCTAACCAAGCCATGGGTGGGAGCAGGGGTCCGTGCTGCAGTTGGGGCAGTGGGTGGTGGGATGCCTTCTCCAGTGACCCTAGGTGAGTCACCTCTTCTGTCTGCCTCAGTTTTCTGCTTCAAAACCTTAGGAAAGAGCTGAGAACCTGCATTCTTTTGTAGCATTCATGGTCTAAAATTGTCTCTGCCCATGGCAAGGGGTTCCAACCCAAAAAATTCTATAACAGTTCTGTAACAGTGATCTGTAACAGTTATAGGGCATTGCCTTCAATTTTCTGTATCATCCATCATCCAAGTCCTTTTTCCCTGTCTTTGTGGTGATTCATTTTCTTGTTCTACTAGAAAAGATAGGAAGATGCTTTTTGATGGTCAAAATCAAAACCCCTTCTTTCTCTCCTGCTTCAGTCGCAGGCCACCTTTTGCATTCACCCATCAATGCTGTGGTATCACACCTGATGGTAAACTTTCTGGGCCCCTTGGGCCTCTTATTTACCCATCAGACCCTCTCTAGCACTGCCTTCATGGCTGTTTCCATCTGGCAGAGCCCAAATCCTCCCTTCTCCTTACCTCACTCTTTAAATTCCTCTCCCACTGGGCTGCTAGCTTTTTACCTTGGGAACAAAGCATAAGCCCCATGTGCAAACACTTCTACCCATCTGTGTCTAACAGCTATGACAAAATCAGTTCCCCTTACTCCTAAGGGTCTCCACAGTTTTTCCCCAGACCTCATAACACACTTGTCTTCTGACTCCCACTGTACTCTCAAAACTATATTTGGTCACTTTGTCCAGGCTTTAGGCTTATTTATTTACAGACCTTCATGCTATCTGTGGTTCTTGTTGAGTCTCTTTGGTGTCAACTTGCATCTGTTTTCAGACAAGTAGCAAGTCTGCGGGCAGGCAGTCAAGATGCAGAGAGAGAAGGGGGCTATAAGGAGAGCACAAAGCATTGCTACTTTTTCTAACCAGGGATTAACACATGGTTTTTAAACAAGGGGACTCCCTTCCCAGCTGACAGCAGCAGCTGCAGCTTCTGACTTGCTCTCAGAGTGGCAGGGAATAGAATCAAAGAGAAAGGAAGAAAAAGGACAACCCTTCCTTGGGGAGTAGGAAACACAATACAAGCTATTCTAAAATCCCTGAAAATACTGGCTTAGTTTTAGGTCAGGCTCTCCCTCCTCCTTCTGTCCTGTGTGCCCCTACCCCCTCACACACACCCCACTCAACAAAGGGAAATTGGTATTTTTCAAAATTTTTCTGAAAGCTAACCGGGCAGATGGTTCTTTCCATGCTGGGGAGGAACAAAAAGAAAAACCTGCCAGGATACACATCACTGAGATGTGACAAAGATGGGCATGGTGGCTGGCCTTTGACCCAGGGATTTCATAGACCTATTAAGCTATGTGGCCAAGATGGACTGAGTCGACTTTATCTCCAGCACGCAGCTGCTGTACCCCATGGGCTTGTGCTGAGTATATTAGATTAAGTGAGGTCAGATAGACTGAAATGAGACAGGGTTTCTATCTCCCATCTCTTCAACACCTTAGGACAATCCTCAACACCAACCTCTAAGCAAGCTGAAGTGATATTCAGTAGCCAAATTAACATGTACATAGTAAAAGACTTATTTAGAGAGTAATTTGCAACAGTCCTACTTTACCAAAGTCTTGCATATATATCAGTAATATGAACGCCAGCAAATGCAGAAAGCCAAGGGTAAATCACTGCCAGACCTTCTATCACACTCAAATGCCTTAGGTTGAGCATCTGGCTGTGTATCACAAGCTGCCCTCCTTTTTCTTTCAAATATCCTCTAGATCGCATGAACAGCTAAATTCTCACTCTATTCAAGTGCACCCCAGTTACAGCCCAGAGCTCCACATCCCAAGGACCCAAGCTGGCTCTAAGGATGAAGCATGACTTGGTTATACAGCTGCCAGCCAAAGCACAGAGAACAGCAAAGGACATGCTGCCCTTCCGCAGAGCTGCCCTGATCTTCACAGATTCCCAAGGAGTATGCTGGCAGTCTCTGTCCCCCAGTGACTAAGAGCAGTCCCTGCCCATGCCCAGAGCTGATGACCTAAGGACAGATAAGTCTTTCCCCATCACCCTCTCCCCATTTCCTCCTGTGATGGCTGTGCTGTAGTCACAGAAGGAAATAGGCTTTCCCACCTCCCACTTCAAATCAGGAACATAATTAAGACTGGAGAGAAAAAAAAGGCTGGATGGTATTTGTTCTGCTGGTTACATAAATTACTGAAGAAAAGTATCCCATGGAAAGGCTGTCTCTGGGAAGAGAACTTCACCAGCTGTGTGCTAGTGGACACAATGTCAGAAAATAGAAAGGACAAATTAATTATCCCCATCTAACCTGCACGCAATGTGGGATATAAGAGCCAGAATACCTTGTCACTCCAACAGCACTGGTTCCCAGTGGAAGATACAATAAAGAAGTGCCTTCAAGCTCCCTGTTAATACAGATTAGACAGGTGACTGATGTAGGGCCTGTCCCAGCAGCTGAATAGACTCTGGTGGGAGGCAGAAATGAGGGCTGATCAAGACCCTGTTAGTGCTGCTGCTCCCCAGCATAAATAAATCTTCCTCAGGTCTAATTTTCTTAGTCTTAAGGGTGACCTTTCATCAAATTACCCACCTGGGAATACAGCAGGTAAAATTTTGATGAAGCTACCCAGGCTGACACAATGTTCTATGGAGGAGCAGGGGAGACTACTGATAAAACTCTATTTATTAATCCTGGTTGTAAGCTCTACCTTGGAGGTATGAGGAAACTGTTTCCTGCTCATCCTCCTGGGAAATGTTTGCCAACCATGTTACAGAAGTGCCTTCTCACAGAAGCACCAGCTGGGGAAGCAGTGACTCGCCCTGCAATGAGGCAAAGGTGTGATCATGGTGACTCATTGAAGTCCAGTGCTCTCCTTGTCAGAGTCCTCAGCATGGAGAGAGGGGTCCATGTCCTCTGACTCATTTGCTTGTGCCACGATATTCCTTCTGAAAGTGAGAGCATTGGGCAACTCAGAATTACCCACAAATCTCCTCAGGGCTGATTCTCATCTTTCAGCCATGTGGAAGGAGAGCAGCTCGCATGAAGTTAGGATGCTGCAAAGTACCGAAATTCCTCAATGAACCACCCAAGTTTATAGTAGTAGAGTTTTTGTAACATCTGATGTCAATAAAAAGATACCATCTCTCTCTGCAAACCTTGCCACCCAGGGGAGAGAGCTATGAGAAACTGATGAGAAGATAATGAGTCCTCAAGTAGATATTCCTCATTCAACTCTTACCACATTTTAGGGTTTACAGACCAGAAGGGATTATTAAGGGCATCTAGGTCAACCAATTGCATGCCGGCCCCAGAACTCCACCCCTTTATTTCTGCATCCAGCCCTAGTTCTTCCCTGAGATAAGTTTTGTTTTTAAGTGAGCAGCGAGGATGCAGAGAGTTAACCATTTTGAAACAAACTGATCTGTTTAAATGACAGGTAGAAGAGGACTGGTTTCCAGAAGGACTCTGCACTCAATGCTTGGAGATCAAGTCACCCCTGGGAAACTCAACTGTCATGGTTAAGCAACCACGGCTCAGTGAAAAAAGTTTGAGCATTAACCCAGCCTGTGACAGGTTCCTTGAGTGAGTCACTTAATCTCACTGCTCTATTTCACATTCTGTACTAAGAGATAAGATGGTTCCACTTATCCTCCGCTCTACAGAACTTGTGAAATTCTTGCAAGAAGACACACTCTCCTGATGTACAGGTCCTTTTTACTGGACCTTCAAACAGCAGATATGGATGCACAACAGCAGCATGGGACCTTAAAACCCCATTTGGTTCTGCAAACACAGCTGTGGTTGACTATCTTGAATGACCATGTCCAAGCCAGATCTCAGGTGTACAATCCCATTTGCAACCTGTAGTAAAACACCTTAGCCCTCATGCTGTTCTTTTCACTGCTAGTCCACAGCTCCAAGAAAAAAAGAAAAATAATAACAAGATGTCTGGACTGATACCACTCTGCCCAGTCTGGAGAAGTAGAGTTTGCTGTCCATCCTACACGGAAGCAGTGTCATGCTACTGGTATGTGCACCATGACTTGAGAATCCCTTCCCTCATACCAACCACCTGCAGCTCAGAGTCCAAATATAGCCACAATGTAGAAATTAGCACTTTGTGTCCTGAAATGAAGAAGCCAACAGCCGCTGGTCTCATTCATGTCAGAAATCATGGCAAGAAATGGAAAATAATGCTCTTATGAAAACACAGCAAACTGGGATCGTCCTCAGGGGTCACATCTGAAATAGAACCATTTTAAGGTCCAAGAGTTGGAAAAGTCTCAGCATTAGAAAACAAAACAGTTTGTGTTTATTCTGGATATTTTTAGATCAGTTTCCTAAGGAAATAAGGCTAACATGGTCACACTGTGTTTGTGTGTGTGTGAATGCACACACAAAGTCCTTGCCTGCCTACACAATCTTCTCAAAGTTTTTTGAATATTTTGTCCAGTTTTGATGAAATGTGATGCAGAATCACAGTCTTTGGGATACAATGTTCTAAAATGTTTTGTTTAAGTAGTTCTCTGGCCAGAAGAAAGGGAATTCTCAGAGGCTCCCAAAAAGGGCTTGGCTGAAAAGTTCATTCATCACTAGACACCAGAGAAATCATTAGGAAAGTGGCCAGAAACCAACTTTCACAAGCTTCTGTTCTCTTAGAAAAAGCAAAAAAAAAAAAATAAAGACAAGCTGAAGGCACCAGGTAAAGACATGCTTTTTATTCAAGTAAACTAAGATGGGTCCATCACTCAGTCCCACTGGCTGGGCAGGAGAATGAGGCCAGCAAGAAGCCCATCTGGGAATAGATCTTGTGAAGAATTAGACCTGACCTGAGGGAGCTAGCTGTGTATGCTCTGTGTGTGTGTATTTGTATGGAAAAGGAAGTCAAGATGAAAAGTCTGTAGGTAAATCAGAAGATATCTGTGGTCAGGCATGCCTGGAGGGAGAGGAAAGAAGAACTGCAGGCAAAAGCTGATGCTGGAAGAACATGATCATGTACATGAAGGACTAACACCCCAAAACAGAACCCCACCCCAAATGAAAACACAACCAGTTTGGAGCCCTGGGTGTACACGCTAGCACATCACATCTCCATCTCTGTTAGCCTGGAGGCCACGGTGCTTTCGAAACCACATGCGTGCACTGACTTGGCCAATGGTTTGCACTCTCTCCTCCTGCAGTTTGGTGACTGGGGCTAAGGACCTCCACCTGGATCCCCAGCTACCTGCACTTCTCCCAGTCGCTTCCTTTCAGCATCTCCTCAACCCCAGCATCAGATCTGTGGATATTTTGTCATGGTTTGAAGAGAAAGCCACAGCACAAGTGAACAAGGAAATGTCACAGAAAGCCATCAAAACTCATCTGTGGGAGGGAGAGACTGCTGCAAAACAAAACCTGTCCCCAACACAGCCAGCCTCCCCAAGCCCTGGTCATATGGCAGCTAATCAGGTACACCAAGTCTTCCTTGTTTGGCACTCTGTGTTCAGCAAAAAAACACCCCTGCTTATATTTCCTCAGCCCATCCCATCACTGACAGACATTTTTTTCCTTTAGCATCCACTTGACTAGATGAAAAAAAAAAAAAATCACAATTCTTTGGGAGCAGACAGAACTGAGGGACAGGCATCAGTTGGCTTAGTCAGAGCACTGAACTGGAAAAGACACTCTGCCTTATTCCTGTCACAAGATATCCAGATATGCAGGACATGATGCAAGATAGACACTTCTCCAGCAAGATTTGGAGGAGAAGGAAGGGTTAAAAGCTGGGATCCAGCCCTTCAGCTCTTCATGGAGAGGTTTGAACCACCTTCAGGGGAGACCAGCCTCCTCCAGATGGCTATGTGGGAGATCAAGATGACTCAGCTCCCAGTGTGAGCACCTCAGGTGCCTTCATGGACCAAGATGAACCTAAGAGGTTCTCAGCTCCTAGAAAAACTGGTTTCTTAAGTGAAGAAATTATTTTCTTCACAAAAACAAATGTTCAAACAAAAAAGCAAACCCATTCATTCTTCTTTTTGTGTGGTGAGCCTAAGATACCTGAGATGGGAGACCACCAAACTGCAGCTGTTTAATTTGTGCCTTCAGCAATGTGGTAGAAATAAAAGCCAGCCTGAAGGGAACCTGGGATGATTATCAAAGAGCTGAGTCTGTGTAGCTTTGCACCTATGCACTTGTTTGGAAAGACTAAAAATGCCAGGAGTCTTGTGCCTGTTAGAGCAGCTCTGCATTGATCTCTCAGCTGCTCAAAAGCTAGTTTCGCCTTGGAGGCAGCTAGAAGAACATTTGTCCATTGTGTTGGCACTTCTGGGGCTCTACCACTGTATCATAAACTGGGAAGAGGCTGAGTTCTACTCTGCTAGTGTGAGCTCCATGTATGCACCACAAGCATTATGTAGAGCTGCCTCAAGACTTTACTAAGAAAGAACAGGGACTAAACCAGCACAGAAACTGGTCCAAGCTGAAAGGACTGCGGATGTTCCATCCTTTGGGGAGGCAGGGAGAGGAAGAAAAAGAAGCTGTAAATCAAACCCTACCATTTCAAGCAGGTATGGCTAAGATGCAAGTGCCTTCTTTTCCTCAGTAGGCCACAGGGAGCAAGAACTTATGTCAACCCCCTGGGCCACGTTTGGGATTGCAACAGGAAGTGCTGACTCAGATGACATCTTGCACAGGGATGCCCCTAGCAAAGAGGGATAAGCATGCATGGTGAGCAACTGGATGATCATGCACACAAATCACCAGGGAGATGAGTCTGGCACAGGGGTAATCCAGCAAGAGCTGCAGATGCACACAAGAACCTGGAGGGAAAGTGCAATGTGCAGTCATCAATAAAAAGAAGGGGGAAGAAGAGGAGGGGGAGCACTTGTTATCTTCTGTGGAAAAAGGAAGCATGCAGTGATGCCTTTTCGCTGATCCTAGAATCACGAGACAGACACTGTTAGGTGATTAAAAGGGGTTACCTTTACCAGGATCCTTAGGTGCACAATTCACTAGGTGGAAAATGCCGAAGATGGACCCGTAGCATAATGCAGACACAATTTTTATACTTTTAGCAAATTAGCATATCTGAGAAAACTCCCCAGTAAGAGACATCAGTGGTGAGGTAATTCCTTCCCGCTTCAACCTTCTTTGAATTTCCCCTTGTTTAGACAGGAACTAAATATTGCTTATGAAAATGTGCCTCAGACAGCTAGTTTCAACCTTGGTTTCCCCAAGAATCTAACCTTGGATCCCCAGCTTGTAGCTGCTAGGGAATTTATTTTGTCTTTCTGTCTAATAGGGTAGGTAAAATGCTAGCTATAAATACTATGATAGGCTACAGAGCTACAAATAGATGTGTAAAAAATATAGAAATATAATAAAATAATATAGAAGAAAAAAAAGGGAAAAAAATATTTTGGCATCAGCAATGGTGAGAGCACATGAATGAGAGAGTCTTCAAGGAAAGGTGGATCACCAGAAAAAGTTGCTATGTGCAGCAGTGAAAAGGAAGACTGTGAATTGAATTTCAAGGGGGAAAGTGTGAGAACTGCTTCCTGTGGAGAAATGGCAAACACCTACAGAAACTAAAAGGAAAACAAAACCCAAAAACAAAAACAAAAAAAAAAACAAAACCCCAACATTGCTAGAAAATCCAGAGATAGAGTTTCCTCTGACTACACACAAGGAAGCTTTACTTTAATTGACTTGCTGCTGTGCTTATCTCTCCGCAATAAAATGCATTCACCCATCCCAAGCTCTCAAAAAACCCTAGTGCAGTAATAATTACAAAACCACAAGCTTACATCCTCTGAAGAGCATTATGCATATGATGAAAGCTGCAAAGAACCTTTGTCAAGCTGTGCCTAAAGAAGAAAGGGGTGGAAAATGAAGCATTTACAGACATAAGAGAATAGGAAAAAAATAAACAAAAAACAAATTCAGGGAAGGGAAAATAAAAGGAAATAAAACAAAATCAGAGAAATAACTGTTCATGTGGGACTTGTTAAATGCTACATGGCAGGCAGGAAATGCTGATAGGTTGCTTCACTGCATTTGGTGCCACACTTTCAGTATTCTTCCAAACTGATAAGATTTCCCTATCTGAAGGAAAAAGCATCTTTACTGTTGCTGAAGTGGTTGACTCAAACAACCCTACTTCAGGTGAGAGAGTGGCAGCTGCAGGGCTGCACGGCAGCAGGACATCCTCTGGGCTCCTGGCTTTTTTCTTCCCTCCCTCTCCAATCAGACTAAATGAAATGGAGCTATTTGTGGGTTTAGAAGTGGCGACATTTCAGCCCGCTCCATTCCCAGGTGCCAAAGGGTTGAAACAAGAGAAAACTCTTACAGAACATTTGTGCACTTTCCAATTGCCACACAAGCAGCCAGAGAAACAGCTCAAGCTATGGTTCAATTCCTGAGCAGCCCCGAGAAAAGGGTTAGGAAACTACCCTTAATTTTTTTTTTTTTTTTTTTTTTTTTTTTCAAGTAAGGCAAGCCGCTGTGAAACCTCGGCATGGTCTGGACTTAAACCCCAAAAGTTGTTGAGTTGCAGCCAGGCATTCAAGCCAGAAGAATAGAGGTTCCCGACGCTGGTATTCTCTCATTCCCTGCCTCCCTTCCCACTCCGGGGCATCAGCAACTGCACCCAGCAAGATCCTCTCCTGAATTCCCTCCCCTCCCTTCAGGATCGAATAACATCCCTGGGGCGATTGCTCATACGGAAAAGCAACATGAGGAAAGTATTTAATGCATGTTTATGTCTTTTAATATAGTGTAGCAGCTGGAATCAAAGGCAAAAACCCCGGGCCTCAGCACACGAGAATCGTGGCTCTCCACAGAGTCCCCTTGTAATCACCGCTGCTCTCTGGACCACAGCTTTAGAAATCAGGCGCTAACCCCTATTGCCTAATTAGCAGAGCCGTGTAAAGCTTAGGAACAGGCATATCTTCTTCCTCCCTAAGTGGCCACTGAATAAATGCTCCCCAGTTCACAGTCCCTTTTTACATTGCTGGCATTACCAGTCCTTTGTGTACCCACATGCTGTTACTTAAATTGCTTCCATGTTTTCATTACTTGCTCTCTGTGCTGTGTGTATTGAAACTCCTGCAAGATTGCTGAAGTGGTATTTCAAAGCACTGGGGACTGCTGGAAATGTAGCTGGAAATATTATGCAACAAGCAATGGGGATTTTTCAAGTCCTGATAGAGTTTTCATTTCCTCAGGGAAAAAATGAATTTGGGTGCTACTCCATGATGTGCAGGACAACCATTCCCACCCACCAGAGGCACAAGAATGGCACTTGCAGCTCAGTCTGTGTATATTCTCTGCATCCATGAGTAAGGTGGTAAACTCAAATAATGCTCCCATGTGCAAGGGAAATGTGTATATTGGGCCAAACTCTCCTGGCAAAAATCCATAAAAGACAGTGGATTGATGCCAGCTGAAGGTCTGTCCTGCTCTTTAAATGTGTTGTTCCCTCCTTCTGCTGCCAGGAGCTGCTTTTCTGGAGCTTCTGCTGATTAAAGCAACAGGCAATCAAAACAGCCTAACGCTGAAATTTCAAAACCGCCAAAACCATTTAAATGTGACAAATCACTTCCCCACCCCCACCCCCACCCCCGGCCACTACTGCATCTCTCAATGGTTCTGCATGCTCTGTTGTTCCTGGGAAACACACAGATAGATGAGAGAGCTATATCTCCATGCAAGTTTCAACTTGCTGTTTCCTCCTAGTTATCTTCCCCCACAAAATTTTTGTACCCACCACAAGATAGCCATTGGCCATAGAAGAAGTCACTCTGCTAGCACTGGAACTTCTCTCCCACTCACTCCCAGCCTCTCTTTCTGTAGTGCCTTTGATCATCCCTTGATTCAAGGTGTTCACAGCCTGATTCTGGAACCCCACGAGCTGAGGGGCAGGCATGTTTCAAATCCCCCTGGCTGCAGGGACACAGGTTATTCCCCATCCTGAAGATGCAGGCTGTAGGTTTCCAGGCATCACACCCCTTGAGATCACAGCACTGGGGTCTTCCAGACCCCTGCTGGGGACATCTCTGCTGCAGCTGCTGCTCAGCAGCTGCCGCGCAGCCGCCGTTGGATGTTATGCTAATGGTGTACTGGGGCAGCAGCCTTCTCCCCATCTGCTCAGAACACCCACCTGCTGGGTGCTGAGGTTTTTTTGTTTGTTTTAATGGCCAGATTAGACCAGTGTTGACCCAAAGCGCTCCCAGATTGAGAACAGGGTGTGTGTGAGCACAGCCCCAGCCAGCTTGGATCTTGCAGCTCAGGTGCAAGCTGGATGCAGCCATGTCTGAGCCATGATCTGTTTCTTTCAAGCTTATCTTCCTGCAATTAAAGTCATCACCCTGAGCATAACCATGCTACAAGATGGTTTTTTTTAGCCATTGTTCCCGCTGAGTTTGTTTGGTTTTTGTTTGGGGTTTTTTTGAGCATAACTTCCTTATACTTAGCTTTATTTGTTCAACCTTTTGGATGACCACACAGAAAAGTACACACCTTCCATGCCCATCAGACTGGGTGATAAATAGAAATGAAGGTTCTGATTTTGTGCAGTCATATTCTCCACAGTCCATGCATGATAGGTAGGGGTTTGCTGTTCTTTTTTTCCCCTCTGCATAGGTACGGAAGGATTGCTTGTGACACCTTTGCCATCACTGAGCATAGTCTCATAAAACTGCTGCTTCCCCTGAGACCTCTACAAACATTCGGGGAGGACAAGAAAGTGGAAATTAAACATTGCTTGGTGCTAAGAAGGTAGCCCATCCTTTTCAATAGGTGGGAAAATCTCTTCTCAAAGTGTTGTAAGTGTTACATAGCAGGGCTAAACCTCTGCTGTGTTAAAAAGAGCTACCTCTCTCTTGCCCATAAACTACATGATTTAGAAGATAATGAGGAAAAAAAAAACCACTTGAATTTTTGTTTGTTTGTTTTTAAGTTCAGCTTGTAAGAAAAGTGAGTGATGTTAATCTCTCTGGGCTCTGCCTTGAGTCAGTGGGGAACATTGATGCATAAAAAAGTGATTTTGAGTCATGAAAATTTTGGTGTAAGTCAGTCTGCCGAGGAAGATTTCTCCAGAAAAAGGTGGTGGCAATTAGCATCCTCAAACTTCACATAACACTCTGAGCACCCATCATGTGTATGAGGTATTGGAGAAGAAGGATCAAAACTGCATGAACAGGAAAACCAAGCCATGACTCAAGCCCTAATCAGTGGGTGCCTAAATACCAGATCAATTTTTTCAGGTTCTGCAGACACTCGTGCATCTTTTATCAAATCTGGGTTCTGTCTGAACTCATCACAAAGCCCATGTGTTACTAAGGAGGCAGAGGTGAAGTACTTTTACTGTGACCTGACCAAACATACTTGGCTGTACTTAGGACAGAAAATACCACTAATCCAAAAATTTGTGTCCCCAGCAGTGCTGATTAATACATTCAAACTAAATTTGAGTCTATGTACTAAGTGTAGGCAGCACTACAGAAAAATCAAGCCGACAACAAATCAAAAAGGTGCTCCTGAAAACAGCACATATAAAGAAAGGATTTTCTTTCTTTTCTCATCCTTGAATAAGTGAAAAAAATAAAAAAAAGTTCAATTTTTTACCCAGACTTAAAGTACCAAAAATTTCCCTGCAGAAAGATATTTCAAGAAAATGATATGCATCTGGAAGAAAATGAGACTTATAATGGAAGTATTTTCTGTAGCATAACTATAGTGCTACTCACACAATGCTGTAATCAAGAATAATGGAGCCCATCACCCAGAATACAGGAATGAATTCAATTGTTCACCATGCACATACCTCTGTTTTAAAAATGCAGTTGAACGCTTTAACTGCCAAAAGGCTTGAGCATTAGTGCTCAGGCACAAAGCAGTTTAGAAGTGAGCTCCTTCATTTCTCACTCATGTAATCATTAATCTCAAAACTCAATTACATACAAAAATAGAAGAGGCCTGGTTGAACTTTTGATCTCTTCTGAAATTGATTCATCTGAAAGATAGTTCAAGATCATTCCCGATGCGTATGTGGCAGTGCAGGATGATACTTGCCCTGTGCTGTTCCAAGGCCAAATCTTGCAAAGGACCCAAATTCTTTAAGAAGATTCATTCCTCCCCTCTCTCTCTGCTCCTGGGAGAAACTGGAAATGTGTAAAAGAACGGGACCTACCTTCTTTTTGGAGTGTGGTCTGTCCTCCTCTTTAGCTGTTTTGCTATTTTTCCCAGTTCTGGAAAGCTTCTGCTCCCCAGACTGCTTGATGGTGATTTTGATCTCAGGAGGGCAAATATAGTTCTCCAAGTTCTTTGGGGGCTTCTTTGCTCTCTTGGTGGTCTGGATCTTTAGTTTTAAACTCCCCTCTGTGAAGTTAGCCTCCTTGATGGAAAACTCCTGCTCCTCCAGGCCATCTCCTGCCACCCACTTCTCACTGTCTGCATTGGAAGTGGAATCCACATCTCTTCCGGAACCCAGCTCATCCTCTTCCTCGGGCTCCAGCCTCTCACTGCTCACCGGGATCCCTTTCCCCACGCCTGCCGAAGACAGCATTGTCTCCCCTGCACAGCCTGAGACAGGTGAAGGCTTTGTAGAGGTGACAGTAGCTGGCAGAAAGTCTGCCTCACCTCCCCTTTGCCGGGAGCTGCTCAAAGTCTCTCTGGGCTCCATGGCAATACCACAACGCCCTGGAGTTTGGTCAGAGGGAAGGGGAGTATGGGGGGGGGGATGAGGGAAGCAAGGGCCGATATGATCCCAGGGAGCAAATGGCGACTGTCCACCAAATTCAATGTCCCGGTCACCCAGAGGCTGCAAGATGCTCAGAAGAGACCAAATGTGCCACTGTCAAAAGAAAGGAGAAGAAAAAAAGAGGAAGTTAGCACATGCACACATATATCAAATGAATGTGAAGATGACTGAAACAGGGCATGGGGCACACTTAGGCTTCCCCTGCAGCATCTCAAGGGCTTTCCTTGAAGCAAAATGGGAACCAAGGCTCACCAGCATTTCTGAGGGCTGGATCTGACATCACAAAGCAATGAACAATAGCCATTGTCTATTGTTAAATTGATGACAATGAATATATACTTTAAAAAGAAGCAAACACCCAAACTGTTGTCTAAGTGGAAACATCTTCCACTCGACTTGTACAATGAATGAGGGGACAGCCAGCGCTCCACACCCATGAACCTCCTCATTACCTTGACATGTTCACTGTCACTGAGGGGGGAAAAAGTAAACTCAGACACTTTCCTTGGTTAAATAATAACCCAGTGATCAGAGCACAGTAAATGTGGAGCTGCCCTCTGAATCAGCAGCAGAGTTTCAAACTCTATTTCCTTACTTTCCAGGTGTGAGAGAGACATGCCCTTCACTGCCAGCTCTTCTGAGGGGAATCCTGCTTCGGATAAATAATTCATTAGAGACCAACTGCAGCCCAAGAGGCTCTATGGGATACTGGAATTGCAGTAGGATCGACCTGGGCTTCTTTTAGGGCATGTCAGTGTTCCAACCATTGAGGTGCATGAAGGAAAGCTAAACTCAAGGTTTTCCAGAGCTCCTCATGCCCTCAGGTACCGGTGTTCTGTGGGAAAGCCTTGGGCTGGATGATGCACAGACTGGTCTGAACCTTGCAAATTTTATCTTTCTTACAGAACATCAGAGATGGAACCCTTTGAGATAGAAACACTCCTGCTTGGTACCTTACAAAGCCTCAGTTAAAAGGAGAAGCTGTGAATGTTTAGTTGAGGCAAAAGTCATATCACCAAAGGACATATTGTTAAAAGTAACACTTATGGGGTGTTTTAAAAGGTTTTGAAGTGCTTTCACGCACCCTACCTAAAACTCCTCTATTGCCACCCCCACACACACGCCTCAATGGCAAGCCAATTTCACCCACAAAATTAGCAGAAGAATCCACAAAAGTGTAAGTCTACAAAATTTGTAGATAGAAATAAATATATTTTCTGCTACTTTAGGAGAAACAACCCCTCAGTGGATAAGAGGAGTAACACTTGTGGCAAATGGAGAAGAAAACAGGAAGGCACTGGCAGGAGTAGGGACTGGGGGTGTAGACTGGCTCTTTCAGGAGTAGCTCCCTGCTAGATTAGCCCTGCTACACTTGACCAACTGCCATCAAGATCTGAGCACAGCCTGGGAGTTCCCAGGTCATTCTTGGCAGCAATATGCCATTGAGAAAAAAACCAGGAGTTATCTTGCTACCTATCAACTCAGAACAACAGGGCCACTGTATACTACTGTAAAGCACAGCTCACCTAGAAGAAACACATGTCATTGTGCCACTGGCTTATTTTTAGCTTTTTAATGGTATCTTGGAGGAGTTTGAAATTCAGCAGGAAGCAATAACAAGTGCATTTTATTAGTTATAGATCCACATTTGCACTGGAGTGTGGCCGTGTCTCACTTGTCTGACCTGGGCATGTATGGCTACTAGTAGAAAGTCCTAAGCATCCTAGAGCTCCATGAAATCATGAGCGGACCTTCACCCAGGTCCCAGCAGATGCAAATTCAAATAAAGTTCCCATAAATAGCACAAGCTGACAACCCAAGCAGAAAGAAAAAAAAAGAGATAACTTGGAGTTGCCATCTGGCCTTAGGGATGGTTTGTGTAGCTCACAGGAGATAGAAATACACCACAAAAACATTTATACTTAAGTTGCATATCTCCTGGCAATAGTGGAGAGACTCATTTCCCAGACTGGTATCACTGGTCTTATTTGAGATGATCTTGAGGAACTAACAGATCCAAGGTCTCATGCATGCCTGCCCTGACTCACCCTGCGGTCAAAAAGTCTCTCCAATTCACCTCTGGAAACAAGGATCACACTTACATCCCTTCAAACCCATTTCAGAGTGGGTTAGTTAAAGTCCTTACATAGTTTTGAACCCAGACTATGTGGTGGTTGCTAATTACTAACACAATTAGTACATGAAAGCCACCCAGTTTCAAGGAGCTGCTCTGCCTAATTGACTGACTTTGCACCTTGCCTCTCCTTGTGCCTGTGGAGGTGATGGGAGTTGGAGACACCTTCCTCTTTCAACCAGTCCAATCAAGAAAACAGAAAAAAAAAAAAAAAAGTTCTCCTGTTATCTGCCATTTGACATTGTTAATCTGTGTGGAGAGGGACACAATGTACACATTCTCCTGGGCTGCAACACAAACACAAGGTGGTAAAAGCTCGGTGGTGCAGCATTCCAGGGAGTTACCGCTCTGGTATGCACGCATGTACAATGGGCACTCTGTGCCGGCCTCCGCCCACAGGCTTTTAACCTCTCTCACTGCTGACTGCAAAGAGCAGGCTCAGGAGCAGCTCAGCAGGATGAGCCTGCAGCCACCAAGGGTGCAAGGAAGGGACAACTGCCACTGCCATAATGAACCAATCCTCTTGGGATGCTCAACTGAACGAGAGCTTAAATGCAGCTCATGATTCTTCGACAGGAAGAGTCATCCAGGTTTTGAGCTACTGGGTAACGCTTTATGGAGGGTGAATAAAAAGCCAGGTTTCTGCTCCAAAGTCTGGTTGTGAGACCCAAACGCTGGGTCATAACATCCAAATACTCATCCTTGCTTGGCTGTGTTCCTCCAGCTCAGCATAAACAAATAACAGATAAACAAAGTCATAGCATTACACCCATGTTAGATAAATTCATGCCAAATTCACCTTAAAACCCAGCTTACATATATTGGCCTCTTGCTCTGCCAAGAGTCTGCAGATGATATCATCATACCCACAGGTACCAACAAATAACCCTGCACTCAAATGCTGCACCCAGAATTAACTGTGTCATTGTTTTAGATATCTCCTTACTCTCCTTCAGGGTTAATAGTTAAATGACTTGGGTGCAGGGACATCATACTTGTCTTTCTAGTTTGGGCAGGCCATCTGTGCTTTGACTAATTAGATACCTCACTTCAGGCCTCTGAATGCGTAATTTCTACTGGAAACCTCCCCTCTCCAGAGTGCCTGCAAGAACAATCACAGAATCATAGAATGGTTTGTGTTGGAAAGGATGCTAAAGCTCATCCAGTTCCACCCCTTTGCCATGAGCAGGGAAACCTTCTACTATCCCAGGTTGCTCCAAGGCCAGTTCAACCTTGCCTTGGACACTCCCAGGGATAGGGCAGCCACAGCTTCTCTGGACAACCTGCCAGGGCTTCACCACCCTCACAGGGAAGAATTTCTTCCCAATCAAATTTAAACCAACTCTCCATTGGTTTAAAGCCATTCCTCCTTGTCCTGTTGCTGGAAGAACTCCATCTCTGTTTTAAATACCCGGGACATAAGGTATGTCTAAACTTCTAAGTGCTGACCCAAGCTACCCTTCCAGGCCTCCAGTACTCACCAGCATCAAATCCCATTTCAATAAGCAGCTTCAGAGGCATTTTACCATCCAAATTGAGCTAATGGAGAAAAGCATTACTGCTAGCAGACTTCCTGCAGTCAAGTTAAATTTGAGGAGGATAATTCACAGGTGAATGACAACAAATTTCACAGAAGTTGGCATTAGCTCTTAATTAGGGAGAGATTCACACTTCCTCTGATAAGTACTGAGAAATAATCAAATGCCTGCTTGCTCAGCCTTGTTACCAGTGCTCATATTTCTTATCAGCTCCTCTGGGCACCTCAAACACTCTTCTGGAGGCAAAGGCCTTCAAGTATAAGACCTCCCTTTGGGTCATACTGGAGCTTTCCTATTAAGGGTTCTGAATATGCTCCCTTCTGCCCCAGGCAACCTGGTGCCTGTGAGTATTCAGACACCACAGTTATGAAGTTATTAAAGTGAAAATTTGCCGAGGACAAAAGCAGAGGTGAGAGCCTATAGGAGGTAGGAGAAATCCACCTGCTTGGGATTCTCTGTGAAATTAAAGTGGACATAATACTTGGCACAGCTTTTGGCTTAAGTTTAGACTCGATGATCTTGGAGGTCTTTTCCAACCTTAGTGGTTCAATGATTCTGTGATTTTAAGTGTGGCAACAACCACATTAGAAGAAAGCAAACCCTGTTTTGACACATGCAAGCAAGGCAGGCTCAGCTGTCCAGTGTTTCTGCAGTTCCACTGAGCTGCTCAAGCATTAGGAACACCAGCAGGGAGTTGGGAGTGATATTAAGAGGTGCTGCTCAAATCTCTTCTACACCTATACCACTGTAACTACTGAGACTGCTTTAATTTCATTTATAGAATCCAAAATGAATGGGTGAAGAAAAGAAAAAGTCTGATAAACAGGTTCAAGTGAGGGGAAACTAAGACACAAATCTGAGGCTGATAGGGGATGCAAAGTGGAGGTCATAACTTTCCAAACTCTGTGTCTATCAGGTTGCCTTTGGATCTTCCATTTTCCCATGGGACATTGCATTAAATCCCTAATCTCTGCAAAATATCTGGAATCCCAGAACCCTCTTTATGCTCCATCCTTCTACAATCATTCACCACAAAGCACTGGAGACTATGTGGCAGTGCTTAATGAGATTTCACCTTTTACTCAAAAGACTCCCAGCTTGGTTTCGTGGTCATATATGACACTGTGGAAATGCAGCTGCCTCTGGGCCACAGGCCAATGGACAACTCATGTTACAGCCAAGGGCAAGTTTTGGTCAGAAACCTGCTTTTATGAGCAGTGTCTGTGAAACTTCATAATTTGTCACAGGTCTTAAAAACCCAACATCTTGGCATGAGACAAGCTGCACTGAACCCAGTTAACCCATACTGGAGTAAAAAAATGGCCCAGCCTATTCCTTTGTTATTGTTTTGCAAAAAGGAATTGGAATTTCATGCGTGCTTGTGGTCTCTGTCCATTCACTGCCAGATAGCCAGCAGCATCACTTTGATGCTGATCAGGAACAGGCATCTGATCACACTTCTACGGAATGGGCAAGCACACAATATGAGGCTTAAAATTTTCTTCATGATGACTTAAAGGCAGTTCCAGAGGATGGCAAAACTTGTAAGCCATAAAGCCAGCGTGGTGCAGACAAGTGACATAACATGATACAATACAAAGTCTTCTGGGATAAAATTAAATTTGCTGCAATTTTTTTTTGTTGTTTTGTTTTGGTTTTGTTTTTGTTTTGTTTTGTTTTTCTTTTGAACAAATTTGAACCACTATGAGTCTGTACGGGATCAGTATCCTGTACCAGTAATGTATTTAATCCATGGCTCAGAGCCCTGGAGGTGGATTTATGGCAGCTTTGGACCACAGCCTCTTGTACTTCCTGAGGCTATGATCCTGTGAAAGAACAACCCAACTTTGGCAGGGAGGTCATATAATGACTATGACAGTTATTTTCTGTTCACATTATGGATCACATAGGAAACACCCTTCTCCTGTCACCTGCCTTGTGTCCATCTAACTAAGGTATGTAATTCATTAATAAGGTGAATTAGAAGAAATGTGATTCCTCTTTATGTGGTCCCTCTGCCTCCGACTGTGCTTTTGTTCAAATCCTTCTAACTCTTGTCTGATTTTGCATGGATTGTTATGAGGACTTTCTAAAAAGGGGCAGGATGCAAGCTGTCCTAGATGTGGGTTATCCACATAAAAAAGGAGTTAATGGCAATTTTCAGAAATATAATCTTCACTTGTTTCCATCAGATTGTGCTGAGTCCAAGAGCTACCATCCCTGTGCACCTCCTGAGCAGCACTGACTGATGGCTGTGCCTCAGTGTGCCCAAATCTGGCAAAGGGAGCCAGGAAAAATCAAACTGGAGGGAAAACGACATGATAAACCAAATATCTGCACAGCCGTACAAAGCTGCAAGCATCCTGCCTAAGACAAAGAGACAGAAATAAATGAAAATCCAAGCACATCTGTAATTAGAGGCATGTAAGTGTGCACATTACACACACACACATATCTGTCTTCTCAACATAGACACATTTAGAGTAGATTATGGAATCATATCTGACTCCATAATTAGGTTTGAGACTTTATAATTAGATCAGATAGTCACCTTTCTATATAAGTAACTAACTGTCATACAGGGCTTCCAGAAGGGCCAACTGAATGATTAAACTACTGACATGGCCATAAATCACAAGGACAATAAAAGCAGTACTGCCCAAGGTACAGCTGTGGCAATCGTGAGTGTAGCAAAGCACCCATCTGCAGGAGCATGCTGCCCAAGGACTTTTACAAGCTCCTGCCTGAGAACTGTACCAAGATTTTATGAATCTACTCACTCATAACCTAAAGCTGTATCAGAGTTGGGAAAAGGATTGTAGTCATCAGACCTGTGAGCACCTTCTCATAGAAGCTTCTGATCTCTAAAGTTATCAAACTCTTCCCTCTTGTTCCCTCTGAGATAGATGACAAAAATTTGGTATGTGTTGGAAGGGGCTTTAATGACTGTCTTGTTCCAGCCTTCTGCCATGGGGCAAGGACACTCTCCGCTAGACTAGGTTGCTCCAACCCCAAGTCCAACCTGGCCTGGAACACTTCCAGACCTTTACAACTTCTCTAGGAAATCAAGGTGTAGCATTTGGTCCTAATGACATCAAGAGCTGGCATGTGGTTTTTGACCATTTTCCTTGTGAACCAGTCTCCAGGACATTGAAAAGCAGGAAGAGATGCCAGCTGTGCCTCAGCTCATTACAACACAAAAAGTCAAGTGGATAGATTTGCCTAAATCAGGTCAACTTCAGGCTGCTG
Organism: Sylvia atricapilla; assembly: GCF_009819655.1. Lineage (NCBI taxonomy): Eukaryota > Metazoa > Chordata > Aves > Passeriformes > Sylviidae > Sylvia > Sylvia atricapilla. The sequence goes on from NC_089174.1 coordinate 61,976,311, forward strand.
AGCTCCAAGACCAATCATCATCATTCTCAGCATGATGTACAATCAGAAGTGACTCCTGGGATGGCCCAAGAGACCACCCTGAGCACTCTGTAGGACGCAGCAGAGTGTGTGCCACCGCAAGGATAAAACTTATTCCATTAACAACAACCATATAACTCTTTGGGAGGAAGTGTCAATGTGCACAGAATAAATACTTACTACGTTCCACCCAGCTCTAGCCAAGCACAGCGTCCTGGAAGTAGAGGCAGCTACTCCAGGCTACAAATGGAAAGTTTTATTGGTATTTAGGGAAAGGATATTGGCACAGACATCAGCCACAGAAAGCAAAACCCTGTACAATTCCGTCATCTGTGTTACCAAACTTTCCTAGATTGACTCTGTTCTTGGAGAGCTGCCATCATACACAGTAGCCTCCTTCTAACACCGTCATGGGAGGGCAATAATCTCTTCTTCTTCCTCTGATCAAACATTTCCCTCTGTGCCATAAAATATTTGGAAAATTATTTCTCTATGTAAATCATTAATGAGAGTTTTGTTTTTATTTACTGTTGCTGCCACAGGACTCCTTCTTTCACCATTTTCCCCCTTCTCCATTATTTCATTTTTGCTTGCACATGTGCCAAATAGACCAGCTTCCTCTTCCTTCAGGAAAAACAAACAAATAAATAAAATTTAACAACACATCTGATAGGGAATGCACCATGTCTTGGCTCAGCATCCATTTCTCAGAGCTGTAAGTGATGGCACAAGGAAGATCTAAAAGGTTTCTATCCCATGCCCAGTCTGGAGTCTGTACAAACAACATCTTGTATTATTCCATTCTGCATGCTTCAAATAATGTGGGGAGTAAGAAAGGTTGGATTTTGTCCATCCAGGACACTTCACTGTGTGTTTCCATGCTGAGTAAGCAGTGGTGTCTTGCTTGGTGCTATATAATACACCAAGCACCCCAACATCAAGAGGGGACTGTGAGCAAATGGAATGTCTAAAGGGCATACAAGAAGAATAGCAATAGTTTGGGGTATTTAAAGGAAAGCATTGGGACTGCTTTGTCTGGCAGAGTACATCAATCTTTTGGGGAGAGTGTCAGGGCCAGAAATACAAGAAATTCCCTTAAAGCCTCACAAATAGAGAAAGGAGAAAGGAGAAAGGGGAAAGGAGAAAGGAGAAAGAAGAAGAAGGAGAAAGGAGAAAGGAGAAAGAAGGAGAAGGAGAAGGAGAAGGAGAAGGAGAAGGAGAAGGAGAAGGAGAAGGAGAAGGAGAAGGAGAAGGAGAAGGAGAAGGAGAAGGAGAAGGAGAAGGAGAAGGAGAAGGAGAAGGAGAAGGAGAAGGAGAAAAAATCAGGAGACAAAAGCAGCACAGGACACAAGTGGATGCAGCTGGACGCACACAGGACAAAGAGCAGCCCACAATGCTAGGACAGTGATATCAAGAGGCACAAAAACATTAGTTGGTAGCATGCTGATGGGAAGACCTGAGCCAGGAATAAAGGCAAGATAGCTGACAGCTGCTGTGGGCAAAGGGAAGGAGCACCTTTGCCTCTAATTGGGCTGAAGAGGAAGTGGTTACAGAAGTGCTGGGTGAAGTTGAGTCAGAAGGAGATAAAAGCCTGCTGAGTATCCGAAGGCCTGAAAGGCCTCTACAGCTCAATTACTTTACTCTGCTCTTTGCACAAATTGTGCTCCCTTCAAGGCAGCGCAGAGCATCAGGAGCCCCAGATTCACCACACAAATCCCTATTGAAGCAGGACCAGCACTTTTGATTATTTCTCCCTTAGACTCAGAATCATTTAGGTTGGAAAAGCCCTCTAAGATCATGGACTCCAACCATTCCGCCAGCACTGCCAAGGCCACCCCATGCCCCCAAAGGCCATATCCATACATTTTTTTGAGCACTTCAAACATGGTGATTCTAGCATTTCCCTGGACAGCCTGTTCCAATGTCTGGCCAACCCTCTAGGAAACAATTTATTCCTGTATCTAGCCTAAACCTCCCCTGGAGCAACTTGAGGCCATTTCCCTTCATTCTGTCACTTTTAATACTCCTACCACTGACTCCATGAGGGTGTTAAAGGTTGCGATGGTATCAACACTTGGGAAGGAATCCAATGTCAAAAATCGTTGTTTGCCTGAACTGGATAGCAACCCTTATGGAATCAGGAATTCACTCCTTCAGAGGCACTGAGAAGACAAGTAAGTCACCCCACAACAGTATTTAGCCACAATCCTATCTCCTACCAATATATACCAAGCCTTGGGCTGCTTCGTGCTCTGGTGCTCACCATGGCAGGTCACATCCTTGTCACCATCCCATGACCTCACATTTACGTGGAAATTGGTCTCCTCTTGCATGGCTTTTCCACACATTGTGCTCACTTTCAAAAGGATGCATCAGACTCAACAGCCCTACACAGGAAAGGTAACACAGGCTTATCCTCACCACCTGCACAACTCCTGTATTCTCTGAAAAACCCCTCAGCTGGATGGACAAGTACACAAGACCCACCCACTCAGAGCGCCTACTCATGAGCAAGAGTAAACCTGACCTGGAGATGTGTGAGCATCACCAGGGTCCATGTTCCCAGAGTATTTCCCTGGCCACCTTCCTCTTTGGTCAGCAGCTCTTCTTCAAAGTTTCTACTTAGTCTTGTGGAGAGACAGACATAGAAGTCAACAAAACCCTAAATGAAATAATGTCAGAAGATTTCTTTTCATACGCAGTCATCCCAAACCTTACTGAAAAGCTCACTGCATTTGGACAATCTGTCCTCCAAAGTAAATCCAGCTTCAAAAGGGCAAAATAGGTCCTAACTCTGCTCTCTCTCAAAAGCCGATAAATAGAAATTAGCTATTTCCTTCACTCATTTCCTCAGCTCTGAAATATAAGCTGTATTGTTCTCTGACTGCTTTTATTCAATTTAAGAAAATATTTTGTCATGCTTTATTCACCCAGCTGTTTATTCTCTTAACCCTGTACTCTCCACAACCAGTCAAATGTGAATTCAGAATCCAGGTTCCTGTTGCAGCGCTGTGCTTGGTCCCAGCATCCAGCAGACCTCTAAACAGGTGCAAAAATGCAATGAACTTTTGAAGCCACATCAGGTAAAGCCTTCTCATGGGGAGGAGAAAGAAACAGTCTCCAAGTGTTGCTAACCACATACACTTGCAAACTGATTTCATGTCTGTATCAGAAGGAAAAAGGAGTCCCCATATCATATGTTTGCAAATCTTTTTCAGATATGACAGTTCCCCCAGGCTCAAACACTGAACTGAGGGATTTTGAAGTCCATCTTTAATCAAGGTGACCATGTCCTGAAAACATAAATCATTTTATTTCCTCGTCAAGAATAACGGGAAAGTAAACTCTTTTTTAGCAAGCTGGAAAGAGAGAAAGTAATGAGAACAGAACCTACAATAGCAGCAAAACCAGTCCCAGTGGAAACCATAAGCCCTGCAGCAAAACACTGGGAACCTTCTCCACTAAGGTTCTCCCACCGAGTCTCACCTTTCTCATCTTGGACTTCGGATTTATGCTGCCCTAAGTTTTCCTGGACTTCCCAGCAATGAGGCTAGAGCTTACTATGGATTTCCTCTGTCTACTTACTATTTTATAGGTCACCTATATTAGAAAAATATTCCTGCCTGTGAGGGTGGTGAGGGACTGGGAGAGGTTGCCCAGAGCAGCTGTGGCTGCTCTATCCCTTGCGGGGGTTCAAGGCTAGGTTGGACAGGGCTTGGAGCAGCCTGGGATAGTGGAAGGTGTCCCTGCCCATGGAAGAGGGTGGAATGAGATGATGTTCAAAGTCTCTTCCCACACAAATCACTATATGATTCTATGATTTACACACAGATTTGCTGCCCTCATCACCAGAAGCATATTTAAACACAGAACTTACAAATTTTAAACCCTGAATGCCTACATGTTATGGTAGGCAAAAATGATGCTGCATTTTCTGAACATGGTTTATAATTTGTCCCTCCATGCTTCATGGAACTCATTTTGGCAGTTATTCATTCTGCCTTTCAACATTGTCGCAGACCCACAGATCACAGATACTACAGAGATGGGTAGTTAATGTGGAGCAAGGAAAACAGCCTAGGCACATGGTTAAACAAATCAGTCATCCCCGTTCACTGGGATGTCTTTCATTTCCATCACAGCATTCTGTTGGATCCCAGAACTGTTTTTTACGTGGTTCATTAGACAATAGGCTTTCTTGCTACTAGTTGGGTCAAGAGTCAAAATTTCTGTGTAATTGCAAGTCTCAGGGCACAAGGCAAGAGTTTTTCAATCCTGGAGGGTGTTGTCCAAAGGGGAAAGAAAACAGAAGAGAAAGATTATGTATGAGCAATTGAGCCCTACTGAGAAGGAAAAAAAGTAACAGAAACTGGGATTAGGCAAATCTGGTAACGGAAAACAAGGGTCTTGTTGGTAAATTGGCACTTGCACTTAAGAGGTATGTGTGGTGGAGAAAAGGAGCTTAAAGGATGGGTCAAAAAAGAGCAGAAGAGGAAATTAAGCAGCATATGAAGCAAAAAAATATATGGTTGGACCTTTTTGAGCATTTAATTTCTTGAGTTAATTAAGCACAGGGCAATATCAGTTGTTAAACAAGAATAGTTCCCAACTTAATCAAAGTACATTATTGAAAACAATATAGAGCAACCTCAGTAGAGAAACCAGTATATATCAAATCAAGTTAAATAGCTCAGTTATGATTATCATTAATAATAAATCATGACCACTGTTTCTTTTGTTTGCCAGCAACCAGCATAGTTTATGGCTCTGCACAAACCTAACACACCATTTTATAGCATTTCAAAAACTGTGTCCTCCTAAAATGATAATGTGTTAATAATCTATGCTGGGCTTTTTGGCAGGAATCAAAAAGCTCAAACGACTTGAAATAACATCAGCTAAAAATTATTTATTCCCCATCCCTAGTTGCAGAGAAAACAGAGGTTTTCTTGGCTTAGTTACTTCTCAATAGACTTCTGGTTTCAATTAAAATTTTGAGTCTGAGAAGTTTAAAAAAAAAAAAGTTGAAGCCAATAAGAGATGGAAGAGAAGTCTCCATTCACTGAGTGTTTCTGCTTGTTTTTTGTTTTTTTTTTTTTTTTTTTTTTTTTTTTTTTTTTTTTCCCTATTTTTACATAACCCTTCTGATTTAAGAGCACAGATTAAAGTACAAGTCCATTGTCTGGACAGTTGGTTTTTTTTTTTTCCTTCTCCTTTCAGCTAAAAAAACAAATGGGATGAAAAAAAGTTTCTCCTTTAAGTGAAAGGAGCTTCTGCTGAGGGGTGTAATCTCAGCAAAGGCTGAGGAAGTGCAGAAAGCTGTGCATGAAACAGACACTTGCACATTTTCCCATGAACATGTCCAGTCCCAAGGCCAGATTGGATGGGGCTTGGAGCAGCCTGGTCTAGGGGAAGGTGTCCCTGCCTTGAGGGACAATGGGACTGGAAGGAGATGACCTTTAACATCCCTTTCAAACAAAACATGCTGTGATTCTATGATTCCCTGATAGGAATAACTTTTTACTGTCCACAGTAAAGGGTTCACTTGTTTTCTCAAGTTCATGCTGTCAGTACCTGTCTCTAGAGACCTGATAATACCATTTCTGTTACCCGCACCAAGGGAGTCCTGCATGCAGGGGCTTTCAAACCAGTAATCGTTCCCATTTGGGCCCATAATACTCCAAATATCCAGGACTGGGTTTGCCAGCAGCCCTTTCCTCCTGGAACAATTCTGTCCATACCAGGAGGCTCAGATGCCCTCCCTGACAGTGGAGCACTGACCGGTTCTGTGCTCTCCTCTTCCCATTCCTCTGCATCCTTTGCCGTGTGACAGACAGGTATAGAGGCACAGACGGAGCATCCCCTCCAGCCCAGAGCGGGGCCACCGCGAGCCGGTGACTAATGAAACACCTCTGTATACCGGGCGAACAGCCTGCCAGGCTCCCCTGCCCTCCTTCCTTCGTCCTTCCACTCCTCCCAGAGCCCGGCTGAGTTAGGCCGGCTCACAGCAGCCGCGGGGACACCGCCACCCCACGGTACCGGAATGGGTGGATATTCCCCTCGCATCTCCCCTCGCGTCCCCCTTGCGCATCCTACACGCACTAAGCCCTTCTCATCACCCCTCCCGAGGACAGGGAAACCTGCCCACCGGGGGTGTCCGAGTCGGGTGTGCCCTGTCTCCCCCCTGCCTCCCCGGGTTGGGCTCCCGGCGGCCAAGTGCCCTTTGAGCATCAGGCGTCAGGCCCGGGATTATCGGGGCCGTTTATTTGAAGCGGAAACGAATCGGAAATCCTTCTCTCAACTGCCTTTTGGAGACATAAATACAACAGGCAGGGGCAGCGTGGGGAGCGCCGTGCCCGGTAGGGCGGTGGGATGTTGGGGTGCAAACACACGAACACGCTCACACTGACACACACTAACTCACACTGACACACGCTCCCAGGGCAACCGGGGGTGCGGGGGACCCCATTTCTCGTTGCCCTCCGGGGAAACCGGGCGAGGAAGTGGTGTGAGTGTGTGAGTGCGAGTGGGCAAGAGCCTTGCGCCGGGGCTGGGGTTGACAATAGCTGCCCGCCCGCTGCGTGTTACCCGCTCTTTCCAAACCCACTTCCCAGCACGATGATATCGGCGGTATTCAGCCTGTCCATACCTGAACTCCGCTTCCACCCGTTGTGGGAGCACAAGGGGCCACCAGGGTCCCGGGGGCGGCAATCGCCGGCTTATTAAGAATCATTATCCAGCCACTGAGCGTGGTGGGGCTGATGGTGGGGGTGTCCCGCTTTGCTAATTACTACACCCCCCTCCCTCGTTGTTCCCCAAAATCGCAGCTTTTCAGGACTGCTTGTCCTTTTCAATGTCAAAACACGGCGGGGGCACCCCGGGGCAGCGGCGCCCCCCGGTTCACCCGCGGAGCTCCGCGCTCACACAGGCTCACACTCACACACACAAATCCCCATAAGGTTACAGTGTTGCTCTCTAGCTCCACTTAACCTGCAATTTACGAAGCGGGGGGGTCGTGTCCCCCCCCAATTTCCAAAGGCACACACATAGCTGCCACCTACGCATATAAACACATACAGGCTACCAAAGCGGGGGCCAGAAGACGGGGGATAAGGCGGGGGTGTGTAGGAAATAAATACATTATTCAAACTCCGAAAAAAAAAATCCCGAGCAGCACGGTCTTACACACACCACCAGTAACCCCCCACCCCACGACAACCACACACAGACACACACATGCCCCTAAACAGGCACAAAGCATGGGGAGGGAAGGGGTCGGAGGGAATTGGGGAATGGGGAGGAGGATTAACATGCAATGCATAGAGGAGAAATATTCCCCCTTCAAAAAAAAAAAAAAAAAAAAAGCCCTTTTCCGCGCCATTGCACAGTCATAGCAGTGGGGAAAAAAAAAAAAAAAAAAAAAAAAAAAAAAAAAAAAAAAAAGAAAAAAAAAAAAAAAGGAAGACATTAACTTTTGCATGCAGAAGGGAAAAAAAAATAAAAAAAAAAAAGAGGGGAAAAAAAAGAAGGGGGGAAGGAAACGGAGAGAAGCGTACGATCCTCCTGCAATTCCGATATTCCGATCATCAAGGCAGACCTTTCCTCGATGCCTCAGAATTTTTGTTCCATTCCCCTCCGTCCCCCCTCGTTCCCCCCCCCGCCCCCCCCCGGCATTTACTAACCCATATCCCCAAAACGGCAGCCGGGGGCTTCTTAGTAGCTTCCTCTTCTTCTTTCTTCCTCCTTCTCCTCCTCGGATTTCCCCCCTTCTTGTCTCTTCTCTTTTAGATCCCGGTTCCAATCCCTCGCCACAGCCCCCAAAGGTGCTTTTGCTTGTGTTGCGGCAAACCCATGGCGGTGTTCATCTGTCAGATGGGGATGAGGGGAGCGCCCGGCCGCGCAGCGCACGCAGAGCGCAGAGGGAGGAGGGCGGGGGGAGGAGGAAGGCACCGGGGAGAAGGAGATGGACGGACAGACAGACGAAGAGATAGCTCGAGAGATAAAAGATAGATAGAGAGGGATAAATAGAACGAGATAGAGCGAGAAAGGGGGGAAAATGGCGTCTTGGAAAGCCGGAATCCCGGAGTAAATCAAATTAACACGCAACACCCAGAGCAGTCCCGGCTAATTTTAGCAGAATCCAAAATAAAATGAAAAGGAAAAAAGGGGGGTGAGTAGGAGGAGAAGGGGGGGATAGGGGGGCGGGGGGTGAAAGAAAGGAGGAGGGGGTAAGAAGGGGAAAAAAACCGAGACCGAAAAAAAATAAAGCCCCTCAATGCACTGGATAAAATCCTGGATTTGAAATCGGTGGAGCTGGTCTCCAGCTCTCTCGCTTTTTCTTTTCCTTCTTCTAATTTTTTTTGAAGGGGGGGGGCTCTTTTGCTCTCTGCTTGTTGTTGTTGGTTGGTTGGGAGCCTTTTGCAGGGGCGCGAGGTTGCAGGGAAGCGTTTTCGGTTTTGCTTTTCCCGGCGAGGAGTTTCAAATATATTAAAAAAAAAAAAAATCAAAAAACACTCAAAAAATAAAAATAAAATAAAGCAAAAGAGCAAAACCCCGCCAGGAGAAAAGGGTTGCTTGGCGGCGGAGAGAGAGCTTCCCTTTATCCGGGCTCTCCCTGGGCTCCGGAGCGGGTGCCGGAGCTCCGGCGGGCTGCGGGGCTGCGGCCGCCCGCCCCGCTCCGCTCCCCGCTCCCCCCGCGCCGCCCCGCGCCGGGCCGGGGGAGGGTGAAGGGAAGGCGGAGGGAAAACACCCCCTTCTCCTGATGGGGCCGGAGTCGGTGCTCGCACACTCACGCAACACACGCACACCCCCGCATCCCCTTCCTCGCTGAGAAAGGGTGCGCCTGGGGGAGGCTTTTTTGCTCCCCCGCTAGATTTTTCCTTTCTCTGTCTTTTATTTTGTCTTTTTTGGTCTGGTTTCTCCCCCTCCCTCTCTCCCTCCCTTCAAGGGGCGGCGATTTGGTTAAGCAGGTCTGGGGGGCTGATGTCTCTTTCCTCTGTTTCTCTCACTCGCTCCCGGAGTCCTGCAGCACTGGGGGCGGGGGGAGGGGGCGAAGTGTGGGGAAAAAATGGTAATGATCAGGCACACACACACACACTCGCACTCACACGCAGACACGCACTCGGTGTGGCTGCAATGCTCAGCTCTGGGTTAATGTACTCAACAGTGCCACTACCTGACACAACTGCAGCACTGAGGGGGCAGGGGAGAAAAGACAGAGGAGGTGAGATTCAGGGCAGGGCTATTTATCCCATTTATCTCACTCCAAGCTCAGTCTCTCCCACGCCCTCCACACCGCCCCCCCGCCAGCCCCCCATCTACTTTTCACTGGGGGCTCGTGACCTGTGTGAGACATTTTGGGGTACCGTGACTGCTGTTCAGGCCACACTGAGGATTCCCTCTCTGCAGCTGGGGAGATAAGCAAGGAGTTTCAACCCCTAATTTAAGGACTAAATCCATTCCCCCCCCACCCCCTTTCAGAATGGACCAGCAACAGTGCACAAAATGCAACACAAACTCAGCTGCAGGCCAGTTGAGCTGAGCAAAATCCAGATGGCTTGGCTTTTACTTCCCCACCCTTGCTCTGCCAGCAGTCTGGATGATGCTGCCTTGTGGGCTGCTGGCTGGGCAAACCTTTACTCACATGAGTAAATTGCTGGCCTGCCTGAGTAATCACAGAATCACAGAGATGATGAGGAGGGGCCCCCAGAGGAGGAAGGCTTGTGGAATGGAGCTGTGGAATTGTATTTACAGATGAAGATAACATTCCAGGGGCAGGAGGGGGAATGTAGGGAGTACCCCACTGTGTTCCTCTGCATGTTTGATCTCTTGCAAAATGGTGCCACAGGATTCCCTGTCCCGGAGTGCTGCAGGAGGCACAAAGTACGCCAAGTCTCTCCCCTTTGCTCTGGAACAGATGGTAGCTTCAGGCCCTCATCCTAAGTGACCTGAATTCAGTGTGCAGCTGATGCAAGGGTTGACCCTCACCTGCCACGGGGGCTTATTCATGTTCTGTTAAGCCTTATGTCATAGAATCATAGAATTAGGTGGCTTGGATGGAGACTTAAAAATCTTGTCACACACCCTGCACATTGCCCTGCAATGGGCAGGGATGCCTTCCACTATCCCAGGCTTCTCCAAACTTCCATCCCACCTGGACTTGGACACTTCCAGGGATGTGGCAGCCAAAGCTTTTCTGGGCAACCTGTGCCAGGGCCTCACTACCCTCACAGCCAAGAATTTCTTCCTAATATTCAATCTAAACCCACCTTCTTTCAGTCTGAAGCCATTCCCCATTGTCGCATCACTCCAGGCCCATGTAAAAGTTCTGCTCCAGCTTTCTTGGAGCACTTTTAGGCCCTGGAAGAAGTTCTAAAGTCTCCCTTTCTCCTCTTCAGACTGGAAAACTATGAGTCTCTCATCCTCTCCCTTTAGGGGAAGCAAGAGAACTACAACTCAGATCACAGCCTAACACCAAATGAGTAGAAGAGATTTGTGGGGCCATGAGATGCACAGCCTTCACCAGCCCTCAGCAGACTCAGCTACCTGGGTGAGTATGTGCCCTCAGCCCTACTGTGTTCCTGGGAAAAATTCCTGGTTAAAACACACACCAAAGCATCACTTCTCTTTGGATCTCCTCAAATGACTGACATCTGCCAAGATACCTGCAAATCCCAAACATCTGAGCTGAGGGGCAGCAGGCTGTGCCTGTCCTTCTCTCATGGTCTTTTCCTCATGCTTTTCTCCAAAAGGAGTAAACAAATAAATCAATAAAATACATAAGAAACCTTCCAAATGACAACCAAGAGATCAACCCCATCTCTATCCCAAACAAACATGCAACTCACAAACTTTCGAATCGGAAATGTCACACTGAAAATGTTGACGTTTCTGATTGAAACCAAAGAGGGATTGTCATTTCCAATCAGCTCTTTGACATGCAAGGGAGGCTTGCTTGTTTGAATTAAATCACCCAACTGGAGCTATGTTTTGTCATTTTATATCCAAACAAAAGAAAAAAGAAACAGTTTCAACATTTCTTGGCAGAACTGATGAACACATTTCATGCGAAGAATTCTGGTTCTGAAATAAAAACTCTTGGCAGGTGGGGTCTGTGTCAAAGAACTCTACTGACCATCATCTTCCTCTGTGGAATAAGCTGACACATGGTGATGAAATAATTAGCTTGATTAAACTAACATAGAAAACCAAATTATGGAATCAAATACTTAAAAAGAAAAAAAAAGGAGCGAAAGGGAAAGAAAATAAAATAAAAATCGTGTTTACTACCCCTTTGTTGGATGGAAAAAATATTTTGATTATATTCAATAAATTTAGGATAAATATTATTTTATTTATTTTATAATGAGCCTTTTCTCCTTTATCTTGTATTTATTTTCTTCTGGAGATGATAAATATAGATAAACAAATGTATTTAAGCAGCCCCACAAAAAATAATTTTAAAGTAAGTTCTATTTATAAAGCAATATAGATAATGGCTTATTTAATGCTCACTTTGAAAATGTGGCAGAGTTTAAAGAAACAAAAATAAAAGAGACTCAGACCTAGTAAAGGATGTTTGTGATTTACCCAAAGTTATTTTTAGGCATGTCATATGTATAACTGAAAGAAAAAAAAAGAATCACACCTGGTTACTTTTACTTGTAGACATCAAACTCTGTCAGGATAAATTTCATAAACAGAAAAAGACCCAACTCTTTGAGTGGTCACTGTGTAGGACACATGTGCATAAATCATGGAGAATCAGTGCTGACATCAAAGGTTTTCTAACCTGTGTTTTTGTCTCCTAGATCTAGAAATTTTTCTCTCTTTTAAACGGCCTCCTCTCTCTGTCTCTGCTGTGTGTCAAGAAGTTCAGTCTAAGTGGATAATCTCAAAAAGAAAGTTTTCTTTTCTTTGTTCTTTTCACTTTAAAAAATATGTTTATATAAAGTTAATATAAAGTTTCCTATTTGTGCCTAAGTCTACACATAACCTTGACTGCATGAGACACAGGTTCTGTAATGAAGGCCATGAGCCTATTATTTTTATATAATAGCATATTGAGTTAAATATCTATACAACTCTCCCTACATTCAAGGTATTAATTTAAATTATACAGAATTATTCGGTGATTTGTAAGACAATGTCAAAGATAAAAAAAAAAAAAAAAAAAAAAAAAAAAAAAAAAAAAAAAAAAAAAAATCTTGTGAGGCCTCCAGTAAAACAGTGGTAACTTTATAGGATACAAAAATACAGTCAGATCATTAAAACTATATATTTACTATTAAAATAGCTTTCTATTCTAAACAGATACTTTCCTTGTGTCCTTTGGCTTATCAGATATCTAGCATGTTTCTGAGATTTATGTAGATTATCTATTTATCTGTCTATATATTTATCTATCTACTTTATCATATTATGATCATTTATCTATTTTTATGTAGTTACACACAACCAAAATTTCAGATACACAGTTTCCAACTCCTTGTATTCCACTACAATCATATTTCAAGAAAAATGAAAAGAGAGCGAAAATGTGAACATATTTCAATCCTCTCTATTTTTTTCTTTAATCAAAAAATGCTAAATCAGCTGTTTGGACAAATTAGAAATATCAGTGATTTTTAAAGTTATCCTTTTAATTTATAAATCTTTATGACATCTGGTATCAAGTTTTAACATTGTTGTGTGAAAAATGACAGGCAAGAATCAAAATTCAGGGCCAAGGGGTTGGAAACCAAGTGCAAAACTAATTTTGGAAGACATAACTTCCCTGTTTTTTTAATTCTTCATAGTTTTAGGGCATTTATATCCACAGTACCCCAAAGCAATTTCCCTTGCACATTATTTTGATAACTCAGAACTGACACCGTTGCCTCAGCATCTTCATGATGCTGACAAAGGCTGTGTCATGTCGGTTATTGTCCCAAAACAAGAGGATTTTGTTTCCAATTCCTCAATCGTGACAATTAGGAGAAAACTTTGGTAGCTTAATAACCAGGGAGATGATCATGTGGGAGGCTCAGCTTCAAACCCAGGCTTTCTTATCTATCTGATCTTTCCTGATCCTTCTTTACCCCTGTGGAGGTGGTGTCTAAACATTTCTCTGCACACAGAAGTTGTAATGCTCAGTGATGCAGCACTTGCTGACACACCAGCAGAGCACCAGGACCTGCCCTTTGCTCAGGCTGCTCAGACCCTCGTGTCCTTTGCAAACCCTCTGAATATTTGCTATTTCAACATCCGTCAGTTTGCCACTGCTCTTATTGTGTGTTGATGTGTCTCAGTCTCCCCCATGCAAACAAATGATTCTGATCTCATAAGTGCATTCAATTATTTCCCTCATCAAAAAAAAAATAAAATTCAAAGAACATAATTACTAATAAGCATCAAAACCCATCCTGGATTCTCTTGTGCGCTGTTGCCTTACAATGCTGTGGATTTCCATCACAGTTTTCATACAGATTACAATTTTGCATCTCTATATACATATAGACTTCAATATACTTATGTATATCTAAGGTATATAAACTAGCATAGGAGCAGCAACATGAATAAAGAGCACAAAATATCAGTAGAAATGTACCTTCAGTCAATGAAGCACAGGACAGGCAGGAGGTAATTGAAAGCTGTATAAATTAGGATAGGGAGTGAATGGAAATACTGGAACCATATGGGAATTTTGGTCGTAAAGAATTGTTTAATCTAGTTGGGGAAGTCATAAAAGGAATTGATAACTAGAAGTTGAATTCAGAGAAAATACCACATTAAAAGGAAGACATATGAGGTTCGTAGCAATTAATCACTTCAGAAGCTTAATAGGAGGATAGGTAAAAATCACCATGTCATGACATTTTCAGTTTGGACAGTGGATGGCTTCCGAGAAGATATGCTTTAGCCAAGCAAAAGTAATTGGGTTCAGGACAGGAGCAGACATGAAATGAGTTAAGAACTGCCTAACTGACAGATCTCTGAAAGCAATTGTCAATGCAGAATTATGGACAAAAAATAGTGTTACTAGGGTTTCCTCTTATGCTATTCATCACTGATATGGAGGTAAAAATAAAACTACTTCTGATGACATTTGTAGATGACATTATGGTCACTGAAATAGCAAAGGATGAGAGTCCAGGATGGCCTGATGTAGCAAACACTGCCTGGCTTGGGCAAACAAATGTGTTTGATTGTAATAAAATGTTTCTTACAAACCCAGAACAAAAACCTGGACAAGCCTGGCACTGCCAGCTTTGAGTTTGACCTTCAAATCTGAAAGTGCTGGCGTGAGCCTTGTGGTGAATTTTAGAGGCTGTCTTTGGGTCTCACAGCCGCATTTTAAGACATATGGTGGCAAAACTGGAGAGGGTATAGAAAAGAGCAACAACAAAAAATACTTGGGGAAAATGGAAAAGAATATTTGAGGGCAAGGGATGAAGAATTGTGTTCAACCATTAGAAATATATATGATTATAGATGGAAAGAGGTGAGAAAATTAAATTATATCAAGGGACTGGACATAAGTACCTAAACTCTCAAGGACGAGGGTTGGGACCATTCTTCGCTTCAACATTACCTAAATAACAGTTTAATTGACTCATACCCACTGTAAATTGAAATAATTTCAAATGCTATTCGCACACTGCAATTGGAAGACCTCACTCAAATACTTGGGGCTCACTTTGGGGCTAAGGGTTATGCTGCCCACTTGCACTTCTGGATTTGATCTGAGATTCCTTTCTCGAAATAAAGTTTACCTGAATTAAATAGAATTATCCTTTAGCTTAAGCCAAGCTGAATCCCTGATGGGCTGGAGACAGTCTAGATGGTCTGCATGGTCCTTTCTGGCTTGGGAGCCTGGGAAATGAATTTGCAGGAGAATTGTTTAAATGTCTCTTGAACTTTTCCTGACAGCAACATGCATACAGTACATTTCTCATGGAAGCTGCCATGAAACAGCAAGCAAAGTCTTACTATTTCAAGGTGAAAATAGCCATCCAGTGACTAAAGAAACACTATCACAGGGTAGGTCAAATCATGACTTTTCCTAAGAAATTGTTGAACCCCTGAAACTAGAGGGTTTTGCTTGGCTCCTAACATTGGTCTGAGAATTTGGCTCAGAAAATTTCTCCAACCCAAGATGGATTTCTTGGTATATAAAGGGACACAGATTTGCCTTATGGTTAGATCCCACTGGTGATGTGTGATTTCATTTGCAGCCTGTTAAATCAGAGCTGATACCCAAATCTTGTCTTCTAGGCCACTGCTCCAAGAATGACACAGCTGGGAGTTCTTGGGTGGGTCTGTCACTGTATTTTATTAGGCTGTTCTTTTAGGCATGGATAACATTAATTGAATCAGAAATCATTGATTTATCTTGAACAAGTATGTTCTCCATCCCATGGAGAGGCTAACAATTTGTATTTCTCATGAAATAACACAGAATGCCCTTGTCTTTATTAAAATATGTGTACCTCATCATCCCTGAAAACAATCTCCTACAAAGCTCACAACAACAATAAAAGAATCAGAAAATGTCTTCTCTCTTTGTCTGTGTGATTTTCTTGGGCCAGTCACACAGCAGGAGACACAGACCACAAGATAAAATCAGCAGTAAGAGGGTGAGCTGAGGTTGGCCTCAAAAATTATTTGGAGGAAAAAAAGGAGCATGTTCACATGTCATTAGTAATGTGTAAAATCCTTCAGATAGCAATGGATAATATCCATATAGATATTAATCCATAGATAATATACATATGGTGAATAACCTGTTCTCAATACCTATACACCTTCTTTGTCTAAAAATGAAGTTATCTTAGCTTTTCCTTTTCTCTCAGGGCTTTGAAAAACTTGAAACATAGATGCTTAGATATGCTTAAATTATTTATCATTGTTGTGGGACATCTGATACTTTTGAAGATGGAAACATGAGGAACAAGATGGATCTCATTTCAGCATGGAGCTCCATCTGAACAGCAGTTTACAAACATTCTTCAGGGTGTTTGGCACCACGTGTCTGGACCAACCCCTGCCAGCCCGTGCACAGCGGGAACAGGATCCCAAAAGGCCAGGGTGCAATGTTGGACAAGAATAACTGCTGGTATTGAGCCTCTGTCATCTGTGTTGGATCTTGTCTCAGGGACAGCACTGGTCCCAGCCAGGCAGGGCAAACATCAGGTTGGTCAGTGCACAGAGGGGATGTTGGAGTCCTTACCATGCTCTAACACACTGCCTAGAAAGTAGATTATATTTGTCAGTTCCAGGTCTACAGCAGAGCCTCGGGATACCTAATTTTGCTTCTTCACCCTTTTCCTTGTCCATTAGTATTTCCTCCCAGACATTCCCAAGGTGACATCCAGCCTCAGCATTGCGTGGCACAGAGATGCCCTGATTCAGAGGGAGCATCCCAAGTGACCTGGCTCTCCACCCCAAAGGAAAGCCAGGCAAGGAATTCCAGGTCTGAACAACCAGCAGCTGATTGATTCCCTCTGTTCCAGGGAAAGTACAGCACAGGTTTTTAGCTCACACCTCGATCATTTATCAATGTTTTCTAATTACAGTTTCTTTACCACCGAGGTAAATTTTGAAAAAACCCAACTCAAACCAAAGCAAAACCCCCGAAAAAACTCCATCAAACAACCCAAACCTACACATGCCCGTGGGGCTGAGGCTCTGCACCGTGTGGGTGGTATCTGCCTCACGGCTACAATACTCGCCTGCTTTTTTAGTCCATTTCTGCACCAGCCTGTGAAATTTGCGAAGATTTGGGTGTTTTGGTTGACTAGCCATGAAGCATTGCCCTCTGCCGGCAGGTCGCACACCTGGCTGCGAGCGGCTCCTGCAGCACCTGCGCTTGGGAGGGGTTTAAAATCTCAACCGTTTTACGTAAGATTATTTAAGTTTTGGAAAAGAATAGAGGGCCGAGGGGAGAGAAAAAAAAAATCATCAGCACCAAAAGGATCATTTGTGTCCTTAGGATTTAACAAACAAATACTTTTTTCCCCTTTCTTTCTTTCTTTCCTTTTTTTTTTTTTTTTTTTTTTTTTTTTTAATTTTATTTTGGTGATGTTTTAGAATACCAACTGACAAAGCATTTCTTGCTACAGCTGCACAATTGTGCTCATGCAGCAGCATGTGGTTTCGAGAGAGATTCGTGATGCAGCCCCACTGTTCATTAGGAGTGAAACACAGACTAAAACCATAAATGTCAAAAAGTCACTGCCAATAAAAAAATTGTCAGAGAGTGCAGATGTCTTTGGTGCTAACTTGCCTACAACAGGGGCTGAGCAGTTCACAGTCTCCTAGAAAAACATTTATCCTCACAATCTGCAGGACTTGAGGGGGACTCCAATGCTCCTATTTTACCTACAAGGAGGCGAGGCATAAAACAACAAAGAAAGTTATTTACCTTGGGTTGCAATGGGAGCCTTGGGCAGAAGCTCTTGAATTCCTGTTTCTCACACCTTTCTAGTCCATATATGAGTTTTCCATGTTCTCGAGTTTACACCAATTCTGTCCAATCTAACCTATGAAGGGTTTAGGAAACAGGAGACATTTAAAATTTTTTTCACTTTGATGCAACTCTGCATTTTAAATAAATTATATAATACGGAGCAGGAAACTTCTACTGAGAGCAAGCTAAATTTATAAGATTTAAATTTTTTTTTCTCTCCATCACAGCTCCTGTTCCCAAATTATACTTGCCTTGCTCAGCCTTAGAAAGTTGACATAGAACAAATTGTCCTATGTAAATTGCAAGCTTCCCTTCTGATTGACAGCAATCCACAAAGATGGATTAATTCCAGAGGAAGTAAAGCAAAGACTTTGTCATAGCTATTAACCCAATTATAAAGATGTTCCAAATTGCTGTGCAGTTGCCAGCACATCCTTCGTTTGATGTCTCACGTAAATTTGAAGTACAGGAGCCAGACAGAACACAGGTGAGGGGGATGCAATGAGCCACATGTTGCGTGTGTGTGGTTTTGCTCCCTTGGCCGCCTCTGTCTTGCTGAGGAGGGACAACTCCTCACTCCCTCCTGGAGACTTTGATCCTGAAGACCGGCAGTGGGCAGCCAAGCATTTGGCCTTTTCCATTCTTTCTGCTTGTTTTGGCTGCTCTTGTCCTTAAACCAAAACAAGTCATTAAGGAAGCAAGGACAATTATTCTCTGAAATTTGTTTAAGTGAAAAGGAGTGAGAACAGGGGTTGCTGTGAGATTGGTATTGTCACACAACTGATGTGATTGTGCTACTCCTAACTGCAGAACCGTGACTGAGTTTCACAGGGTCTCCTTTTGCAAGTGATAATAAACCTAATAGCTGCCCACAACTTAATATTTTTTCTTGCACCACATATGTTCAATTTTGGTCCTTGGATTATTTTTTTTTCTTCAGTCTCCATCTGTTCTTTTGCCTTTGAGATACTTTAGTTACCATGGAAATGACAACATCATCTGGATGGGTGGTGCTTCTTTGCAGTGTAAAGTTGGTTTCCTACATGAAGTGTTAGCAAGGTATGGGGGTGGCTGACAAAACTACAGCATTTCATGTGATAGATTTTCATGCTTTTGGTGTGCAGAAAAGAGATACCTGTGTGTGCTCATGAAGGCAGGAGGTCTGTTTCAGGAGGGAGGATGTTGCTCATTTTTTATCTGCCAGAAGAAATCTTTCACTTGAGTCCTTTGTGACTGATTCCTTCAATCTTTAGTTGCAAGTTGGATTTAATTTGTCAGGATCCAGATGTATGACCATTTCTGAGTCCTATGATTGTCAGATGGGTCAGGCAAGGATGAGAGCTCATTCACTGGAGATGTGTGTCTTTTGTCAGCATTGCCACAGAGGAGAACAGGAAGAGTTAATTCAGTGGATGGTTGTTACACAGGTTTTGTTGTTTGGTGATGTGTGTGGCATTGACTCCTTGGCCTCTGTGAGATGTCTTGTGCCTTCAGCAAGTTCACATGGCAAATGATTTGTGTTAAATATGATCCAGAGATCACATAAAACAACTGTACGTGGACATCACAAATTTCATCTAGGCAAATCTGGTGAATCCAAGGCAGAGCCCTTGTTTGTACCAAATCAGACATTATTTAACTAGTGACTCTTTGGTCTTATTTTAATACAGAGCCAGAAGCTATTATCCCCTATTAGCCCCTGCAGCACCCGGGAATATTGATTATACAGCCTTGTGGAGATTAAGGCATTTTAGATGAATAGTGACTTTAGGTAAAGGGTATTAAGAGAAGGGCCAGATATGTTAGAAAGATGATAACTTGGCCCACGAGACTCAATATTAAGACTTGTGCAGTCTGCAAAATGCTTTTAGACTACTTCATATATTCTGTGGATGTCTCTTAAAGAATTTGAAGTTCTCTCTGCTTGTCTAATCAGGTATGTGGATGGAGCGAGAGGATGCATTGCAGAAAAGGTTTTAACAAAATTCCCACTGAGATCAAAGGAACAG
This sequence comes from Sylvia atricapilla, assembly GCF_009819655.1. Classification (NCBI taxonomy): domain Eukaryota; kingdom Metazoa; phylum Chordata; class Aves; order Passeriformes; family Sylviidae; genus Sylvia; species Sylvia atricapilla. The sequence continues at coordinate 61,995,787 of NC_089174.1, forward strand.
TTAAGTGCTATTTCATCACGGCATGTGCAAACACAGGGTCCTATTGGAGTCTCTCAAACACAAGCAGTTCTGGCTGGCTCAGCCTCCAGTTCTTAGAACTTTTGGTGGAGAGAGGTCGAGGAACTCAAAGAGAACCATAGTGTCCCATGCAAAGTCCATTACTTTGGTCAGTGCTCTCTGTCTGGTCAGGAGAGGAACCAAAGGTTAAATCCTTGGATCTTTTATCCTAAGCTTTTCTTTGTCATGTGGCTAGAGTGATAATATTTGTTTATTTCTATTATAGTTATTTTTAGGTGCTCTAACTCCAGCTGCAGCCATTTCTTGCTACAATAATAATTTCAAGAAACATCCTCCCCAGCAACACTAAACATCTTTTCTGCAGAAAAAAACCCAAACAAACCAGAAACTAAGAAAATGTAACCAACTCAGCAGTCAGCATTAGAAATCATTCTTGAGGCAGATCCCAGCAACAAATAAACCCACAATTCTCAGAAAGCTCAGAAACTGCTGGTGATGCTAGGAGGTTCAGCAGCCATTTATGAAAATTGATCAGTTGAACTATGATAGGTGCCAAACTCCAGGGCTGGGAAGCCTTCAGCTGTCTTCTTTGAATTTTTTTGTGTGCCTTGACTGTGGAGAGCCGGGGCATTCTCATGTCAGGCACCATCCTGGCTAAAGCACGATCAATTTCACCAGCAAACTCTGGAGCGAAGAGCATGACCTGTTATAATTGGTGCCAAGAGCTTTTAGCCAGGCGTGACAGACCTGCCCTTGGTGTGAAGGGAGCACAGGGGGAGTGCTTATCAGACAGACTCATCAAGAGAAAGTGAGAGCTCTGGGGGGAAAAAGGGCTGGTCTCAGCCTTCCTAGGAATGGGGATGCCTGAAGCCACACCTCTGCAAAGCTTGCCGGCAGGCAGGGACACTTCCAGCGTTGTGGTGTCGCTCCTGACCTGACAAACTGCTTAATCAGCAGATTGCAGATTAAGCAGATGCTCCAGCATCGGTTTATCTCTGCAGCAGTTTCCATTTGAGCTCAGTGTGAAGCATGTTGGAGTTACAGGGAAGCAGAGGGAGAGAGGCTCAGAGGCTCAGAGGGAGGGCAAGTGGTCACCAGCAGAACCTCCAGCACTCTGACATGGACTAGGAGGAAAACGCTGGAGTCAGTGGGACAGGTTTGAAACCTCTTGGACAGACACAAGCAGGACCAAGAAGAACAAACAGAAAGTCCTTTCTTGCTATAATATGGCAAGCAGAGAGTGTGTTCATTCAGCAGCAGATGGCCTCCAGGCATTTCAATGGTGAAATTAAATCCTTTTTACTGCTCGTTAGTCAGCTTTCTTTCAATTCGGACTTAAACCTGCTTTTTCTGGGGTTGCTTCAGCAGTTCTCAATTTTTTTTTTTTTTTTTTTTTCTTAGGGGCCAGTTCTCCCAAAGTCTCCCTAACAGGTCTCAGAAACAGCTGCCAGTTCCTTTTTTCAGGATGCTTGGCCACTACACATGGCCCTCACTTGTGGCAATGATCCTCAAAAGAGTACGGGGTGTTATGAGAGAAGGGAAAAAGTATTTCTCACCTAGGAGCTCAGCAATCTCCAGGGGAATGCACACAAGATGTAGTCCCAAAGGGAGATTTGGTATGAGGAGACCTCATTTTAAATGCATAAATATGTTTTTCTTAGTTTAACGGTAGGGTTGTAACAACCTGAATTCTAGTTGTCCCCTTCCCTTGAGTTGACTGACAGGGGGAATTCAGCAGCTAAAAGGGAGGCAATCCAAGTGCCCAAGACTGAGGATCAGTCACTTGTTGAGCAGTTGATGCCACAGCAAGGTAAGCAGATCTCTTTTTTCATAGCAGGTTTTCCTTCACATTTTGTAAGAGGCATTTTACTGCTCAAAGGTAGCAAGAAGAAAAGTATGACTTTGGTGGGGTTTTTTGTTTGTTTGTTTGTTTTTTCCTGATTTAGACCTATATAAGGAAATAAACTGCAAAAATTAAAAACTTGTGAATTTGTCATTGGGTTATCTGTTTTTTATGAACTGTTTGTATTCTATATTTGGATTACAGCTTGGTGAGCAATCAACTTGACTTAAAGCTCTCAAAATAGCATGAATTTTTTTTTTGAGTTTATTAAGGTTGGGAGTTTTTTTCTTGTTCTTTTTCCCACAAAAATAGTACACTGGACAAGGTGGGTAAGGGGAATATGTTGAATTCAATATGTTTCTTTTCATTATGATTTCCTACTTTTAGATAATTATGGGAACTAGAGAACTTGAAAAGAAGGTATTTTGTCTTGAAGAGATAAACCTTTTCTGACCAAATTAAATAAAGCAATTAAATGGATGAAATGTGTATTCAGACATCATTTCCATAATTTTGATCTAGGGGTTTGGGGTGACTTTAGGGTTTATAAGGAGGAAGCACATACTACTTCGCAAAGTGTCACCACGATCTTATATGGATGAAGATATTAAACTGGTGTTGAAAAGGAGGGTGGAAGGTCTGGTATGTGGTTTTTATATGTTCAGGGTTTCTTCACCCCAGCAGGAAGTGGGGAGAAGTGGTTTGCATGAGCTGCACTCTCTACATTGCTTTCTCATTTGTCACCAAATGCCAGGAGCTGCAGTAATCCATCCTGGAAGTGACAAACATATGATACTGTGTGGCCTGATCCTGTGGGAGGAAGGGTGGAATTTCCTATGGGTGCAGATGCCTCAAGAAAATGTACTTTTTTAAGCCTGGAGTATTTTCCTGGCTGTCCTGTGTTAGTGACAAATGGATCACAATTTCAGGACTTTATACCATTTCATCAGTCTCCTCTAGTAATTTCTATTGTTTTTATTGTGAGTATTTCTCTTTTGATTCCATACGGACTATGGTGGATTTGGACTGTGGAAGGAATCATACCCACATCAACAAAGAATAAAGGTTGGGTTTTTTCTCCCTTAATTTGCTGATTAGGTATTAGGTGCATCTGTTATTTGTACTCGTGTTTCTCACAATCCTGTATCTGTCAGAATAAACTCTGACCTTTAGCCATGGGAACAAATAATCTTATAAAAGGATTTACAATGAAAATGTGTACTTGTTTGATGAAAGCTGCTGGAATGGCCGATATCCTCTTAAGGGCAGGATTAAGGCTACAAAGGCAGATGAAACATTATTATTCCCTGATCTGATGAGTATTGGACAGTCCAGCCTGAAGGCTATTTCACATCCTGCATGATTTGTCCATAAGTGTGAATGGAAGTGTTCAGAGTCAGGTTGGACAGAGCTTGGCGCAAACTGGTCTGGTGGAACATGTTCCAAACCATCCAGGTGGAATTGGATTAACGAGCTTTAAATTGCCTTCTAATATAAATCATTCTGTGATTCTAGGGTGAAAAAGATGAAAAAAACCAAAACAAACCTGTTTCCTAGGATTCTTCAGCAGATGTTCAATTTCCAGATAAGGTGTGTGTCATGGCATGTGGTCCATGGCATGTACCAATCTTTCCTCTCCTTCCTCACATCCCTTTACAACATTGAAATCTGAAGTCATTTGGAGCAGAAAGACGTGTCCATCAACTCTGAGATCCTGCCTGTGAGCACTGCTGTGGGAACTGAAGTAGCTATAGGTTTGTTACTGCACATACATAGACATGCAGTTACCCCGGTCCATAAGTATTTAATGATGTGTTAGTGTTAAAGTCACATCTGGGGAAAACCCTGCTGAAATTGGTTTTGCCCTTGCTGTGTTGGCTGTGAGATTAGAAGAGCCCTGCTTAGCCTGTCACATTTTGGCTGTGCAATCTATGATGCTGTGAAGCCTGTGTCTTCTCTTGGGATTTGGCTGGTCTGCTTTGGGCGTCATCTTTCAACACATGGACAATGCCAAAGCTCTTTTGGTGGGGATGGAAAGTGTCTACTGCATAAAACACAAGTGTTTTGCCTGGACTATTGACAAACTATTGTGCCTCTGCACCACCAGCTCACCCCTTTCAGGAGTGATACTATGCTGTTCACAGCAACATATCCCCAGGCTGAAGAAGGGATGCAGCATCTTGAGAAGCAGAAAAGAGCAGTGCTAGAACCAAAAAATTGCCATTTCCATTACCCTGAGGACTGATTCTCCATGAGCCCTGCATTCTCTTGTTGGAATTCTGGATACTGTCTCTGGCTCGTCTGTCTCCTTTCATCACAGGAGCACCTGTGGTATAAAAACCCACAAAAAAAAAATCCCTTAATCTAGTCTGACATTTTCCCTCTGCAACTTTGGCTGTTTTTCTTGAGCAAAGTACATTGTTTCCTACACCTATCAGTAGCTTTATACTCAACAGAGCTGATAAAAGGATTTTACAAATGTATTCTTGCAGAAATACATTAATCAAGTTCTTATTTTTTTCAAATATGTTCTGATTCAAAATTGATCTGATAGAAAAATGTATTTTCAGAATTCCCATGGAATGAAAATGAATAGTTAGAACAAACCCATTCCACACACATTAAAAAGTCCCAAATAAAAGGATTTGCACGAAGTTTGCACTGTACATTTACTATTTTAAAGGTGACATAGCAGTAATCCCAATTCACTTACCCACATCTGTGGATTTCTAATATTCTTGGTAAGTCAAGGAGTGTGTGTCATACCTCCAGGGGCCTGAAGGAGGCTTCTGCCTTTCTGCAACAGCCCATAAAATGTTTGTGGTATACTCAAACATTTCAGATGCTAAAAAAATGCCTATATATGAGTAACAAAACTGAGTTCTGAAGTTGTGCAGATCTTAATTTGGGGATCTGTGAACTCAGTCCTATCTCTCTCTGCCTTTTTGCTGAATCTAACAAACCTAAGGTATCTAACTTGGTGTTGGCATTGTGGTAATTTCAGTACAGGTCTAAGAGATGGCCCACTAAATTTCCTGCATGCCTATGTTTCCTAACCTGGGTGGAAACCTAAAAAAGCCACCTGGGTATTTAATGTGAATCTCAGAGTGTATGTCTGAGTGAAATGTGGCTTAATTTTGACAAGTTTATCCCTGTAACACCACCACAACACTGACAGCTCCTTTGTAACACCAGAAAAATTCAATTTACACCATGTTTCCAAAACTTTGCAAAACCTTGGGCCAGACAGATATCCCCAATGTTAAAAAATACACAACGTAGTATCAGTTCCAACAAGCATGAAAAGAAGAGACACATTAACAAAAACAGCAGAGCAAATTAAAATAAACCGGGCTACAGATGCTGGGCTCACATTTGTTCAGTCGATTTCATCAACAACACTGCCTTGACAGAGTTCCCCCTCCCCCCATTTGACCTTCTCTTTTAGGCCAAGTGGTGACCTTGGGTGACCCAGCTCAATTTACACCTTGCCCTAATTACATCCAGAGGAACAGGGGTTGGAATATGATAACTGTCCATATCTTTATCATTGGTGGAAACAGGAGGAGTGGTCATTTAGGGTGGCTGAAGTAGGTAAGGCTGGGAGTAATGAGATGAAAAGTTTAGATTGAGTATTGAGATAAAATTACCCACAATACATTCTTTTAGGCAAGAGGGTGTATTAAGTCTCAATTAGCGTCAGTATGATCTAATAGCACCACATATCCTGACAGCATTATGGTGCCATGGCCTATTAAATCATCTTTCAAAGAAACCCATAGAAAGCTGCACTGGGCAAACCACCAGTAACTGTAATATAAAGACTAAGCCCATGATGGAGCCAGAGTGGAATAAATAGGCAATTTCCGCATCACTCATGAGAAGATATTACACCAGGTCATGATATCCACCAAGACCTGTGTCTGTGCAAAGATATTTGGTAGCACTTTAAAAACTGTCTGAGCGACTTAGGAGTCATTATTTTATTTTGAAAACCAGGATGGTAATTTAGGCATACAAAGCCTATTGTATCACCTAGTGAGAATGCGTTTTATTAGGCTCCTTCTTAAAAAGTGCTTGAGTTTGAAATGTCCACCTAGTTCATGTATGAGTGGAGTATTTCAGTCTCACTCTGCCTCTTCTCTGGAATGAAGGACTAGGAGAAAGCTTGGTACAAGATAAATTAGGGTCCTATGTATTTTTTTTTTCTTTCTTGTTTTTTGGCACACAAAGGCAGCTTATTCTCAATTAGCTGTGCGAGTGAACTCTACACAATGATGAAACTGAGATGAAGTCTCCCAAAGTGGCATTTTGTGGGATATTTGTTTCTGAATGCATGTTCTTGTGACACACGTACTACATGAATCAGTGTATGTCACCAGCAAATGTCATACATCTTTGAAGCAGACACAAGCTAGAGCAGGATGAACATGCAGCTCTGAATTTTCATGCCATTGCCACGAGCCTGAACACTATAGAAATCCAGAGCATCAAGGGTATTATTGCAATTTGCATAAGTAGAAAACTTATGATTAAAAGTTATCAAAGAAAGCTATCTCTCACTTGTCAGCTCCACAAGCAGATTCCAGCAATGACTTTCCAGCTTCTTCATAATAATCTCCATAAGTTCTTGCTAAGAGCTGCATTGAAGTAACCTGTCATTTACACTGTCTTTCACCAATTTAGCTCAAAGAGATGTGCCAGCTGTGATCACTTGGAGTCAGAGCTGCTGTATTGAAAAGCACTGCTTCAGCTGCAGGCAAAACATAAAATTTGGATATCTGCTGAACCCAAAAGTCTTGGGAAAAGCAGAGCTGTAGCACCCACAGCACCAACATGGCAGGCAAAGAACTTCCCTGGGAAAGAAGAGCTTGGTCCCAAGTGTGTTTTTGCATGTGATGAACCAGGGCACTATGTAGGAAGACATTCCTTGGTCTGAGTGGCATCTTGTCTTCTTTTCCTGTGGTTTCTGCTGGCCTCTGCTGTGGAAGCAGGGTGAGAAAAATGTGGAAAACACAGGTCATATCTTGTGGGTCTAGAAGATCTGCTGTTTTGTTGATAATGGTAAGCTCTCATCGGATTCAGTTTCCACAATATGCACTGCTGAATGCCACAAAGCCAAGGAGGTGTTATAAAGCTGCCTCAGGCAAAATGATGTCATTTCCAGCCTACATTTGCTTTGAAAGGATAAAAAATGACATTATCAGTCAAACATGACCTTTCAAGGTAGAAAATGAGACTGAGGCATAGACTGTTCTTCCCGTGGCCTCGTTTCTCTACCCTAGAAAACATCTCCTGATACACATGCTCTCAGATGGCTGGACTTCAGTATCCTGTGCTCCAAATAGTCTCTCCCTCTCCCTCTCCCTCTCCCTTTTTCTCTCTCTCCCTTTCCTCTTCTTCACTCTTCTCTTTCCTTCTAAGCTCAAGTGTTCAATGTGGACCAGTTTAGTACAACTGAAGTTGGTGCGATTTTACTGAAATTTCTAGAACTGACACCAGTTCTACACCTGTTTTTCTGCCAAACAAAGCTCATTTGCTAGGCAAAAAGGGGGACCAGTTCTCCTGCTCACACTGAGGTGAAAGGATAGCCAGAATGGTTCTGTGGGCTGTGAGTCCTGCTGTTGTGTTTCCCTCAGAGATCTCACCACCCTCTCCATTTCCGTACCCTCTGCCTAATGACAGATACCTCTGTGTAAAACACGAACACCCCTGTGACAAGGTTGTCTCAAACACTCAGGCTTCTTAGAAATCTCAGCCTATCACAAGCTAGTGTGATAATTAAATTTTCTTCTATAGAGCCAATTAGAGACTGATAACATTATCACGATTATCTGATTAAACTTTTGCTCGCTGTCCTTTAAAATTACTTCCAGTCCTCCTTGGACACTGAAAAGCAGTGGTAGCAGTGGTAGCTTCCTTGGTGCTGCCACTGACAAGAGATTGGGTGCCAAAGGGTTCAAGTCTGCCTCAGCAGGGAAAACTCTATTAGTCTGGAGCCAGGCACATATGTGGAAAATGCATGGGGATAAGCAGGAAAAATGAAAGAAAGACTCATGGACTTTTTCACCAGGGTCATCGTTCCTGACTGGTAGTCCAGGGTACATTTCAAATCATGTTTATCACAGCACACCTCATCTCAGGACAGCTTGATTATTATCTGGTTCAGCATAGTTAGCCTGCAGAACTTGATTTAGTTTGTTATATTGCTAATCTCTAAACCAGAAATATTTTAGACTTAATTTACCAAGTGATTTCAGAGAGAGAAAAACAACAAAGGCAGGAGGAAAAAAATCAAATAAAAAGAGAAATTCCAAGCTATTAATGAAGGCCTTTGGGGACCAGAAATATGTGAGATCTCTCAGTGGGAGTTAATCCGAGTGGCTTTCTCCACATAATTGTGATGGGACATACGTCTCTTGAAGTTTCTAAAAGCATGTGGCCAGACTTGCATTCACATCTCAAAGCCTGAGGGACTTCTCTGTGCTCTCTAAAGGCAGTACCTGAGCACCTTGGCTTTTACATTTAAACAGATGCAGATAATTTCCAGATGAAACATGGAGACACAGAGAGCTATGTAATCTCCATTGGATTTACCCATATCCGATAGCAAATCTGTGAGAGACACAGAATATATACCTGAAGCTTACCTGGCCCACAGAGGCCTTCTTCTCATCTGTAACTGATCTTTCTGTACTCAGTCCTGTATTTTGAAGGTTCAAGCAGTTTGAGAAGTGCATACAAAAAGCTACCTCTCTTTATGAATGAAACAGAATTGCCCTGATTTCTTCCAGGGCAGGGTCAACACTTGGTGGTTCTGAGATTCACTCTGAGATTGAACTCAATGTTTTGGTGCCTCTAGCTCTGGGTTGGAGCATCAGAACTGAACACCCTTCACAATTCTTGCACAGCAGCATTATGTGGAACTGCCAACCAGCCCAGCATGAGACCCTGACTAGCTCCCCAGTGACCCTGGCCCTGAGCTGGATTTGCAGCCCAGCCCAAGGGAACCTGACTTCTGCTCTCCTTCCCAGCTGCTTCCCACACCTCCTGTGTTTACCCTGGCAGTTGGTACCTTCAGTGCCCACATCTTGTAACTACCTACAGGTGGTCCCAAACCACATAACTTAGTTTTGGATCAAGATTCATATTTCCAAACATGTCTGAGTCCAGGATTTCTATTATTTTGCATTCCACAGGCATGAAGTCACTGTAAAAAAGTACATTTGGAAAACAGGCAATTTCTAGTCATTCAAGAGAGGTTTGGCATTCATGAGTACATCCATTTCTGCATCTAGTACCAACACTGACATCCCAATATTCCACTAATGGCTGTAATTGCAATGGGGTTACAGGAGCAATAACAGGAATAAGGCCCCTCTATACTCTGAGTTAAGACATCTTAAGAAAAAAATAATAGAAAGAGACATAATACTCTTAAGGAGAAAACATGCCTTTATATCACTGGCAGGTTTGCTAACACGTTCAAGGTTAGAAGACAATCTGTTTCAAAGCTGAGAACAGGAACATATAAATCCAATATTCCTTTAAGAGAGTAGAACATGTTGCTAGAACAGAGGATACTCTCTGCTGCAACTGCTGTTAACAAATTTATTACTGGGTACATGTCCACATGAAATTGGGCTAACTTTCCTCTTTTTCAGATGTAATACTTAAGATTCTGGCAGCATCTGTTTTGTTTCACATGCTAGACCCGTGGGATTCTAGACTCAAGAAGGTCTCTCCAATTCAAAGAATAAAAGCTCCCAGGAAAGCAAGCAAGGACCCCCCGTTTTTATGATAGAATTCTTGGCTTGTTGCAATCCTTTCAGCCAAATTTTTTTTTTTTTTCCCAGAGTTTGAGCACACTGTGGGAATACTAAGTACACAAGTTGTGATTAGCAGTTTCCCTTGGAAGTCTCCTTCTGTGAGCTCTCATTTGATTTAATATTGTCTCAGGTAAATAAAAGGAGTGAAGTGGAAATAGCCTTTGACCTACTAATTAATGGCTTGCCTCTGTTAACTATTACTCCGTCAATGTTATTAAGTGGCAGCATCTGAGTGTAAATAGGCAACCATGTAAAGAGGCTTAAGTACCATCTGGCCTTACCTGCTAAAGTTCATTTGCCCTTTGGAATTGATGCCTTGGACTTCTTTTTTATTATTATTATTATTTGTCTTCCTTTTGTTTTTTTCTTTTTAAATCTTAAGAAGAGATTTGCATGCAATATGATGCATCAGCCCAATTCAGCTTCATGTCCAGGTCTGTTTGAAGACACTCAGCAATTGCCAGGGAGTGTGATTACAGATGCACTGTTCACCTCATGGTGATCAGGGTAACTAAGGCAGTAATGCTGTCATATGCAGAGCAGTGGTGACCAGCAATAGCTCATGCATTTGTCAAATATTAACAGGGAAGTATTTACTCACAAAACCTTGGTGAGGCTGTCCAGTGAAGGATAAGTACTCCATCGAAGAACAAGCCTGGATGAATGCTACCCTGCAGGACTCATTGTGCTGGACTAGTTAGAAATATGGCTTTAAGTCTAATTCATTACACACTTATGGCATATGTTCTGTGCAAAAAATCAGGTGTGTTTTCATAGAATCATAGACTTGTAGAATGATTTGGGTTTGAGGTGACCTGATCTCATGATTTGAAACCCCTGCCATAGACAGGGATACCTTCTCTACACTGTGTTTTTCACCTAGATATCACTTAAATGGAAGAACATAGCTAAGGAAGGTAGGTTCTGTTGATCCCTCTCCAGGACGTGGATGAGCTGCTCCTACGTGGGAGTTGAAGGATGGGAAATTTAGCTAGTGCTTACAAGTGCTTGTGCAAAATGATTGTACCCTTATTCACACAGATAGTGGTACCCTACTCCCACTGTTGTGATCCTGCTATGCCTGGATGCATGTTTCTATCAGGTGGCCTGACACAACCTTATTCTTTCCAGGTAATGAGGAATGTATACCTTTAGGCAACCTGTTAAGTCATACCAAGCCAGTTCTTTACTTCTTGCAGAATAAAAGACTAAATTAGGTGGTGTGCAAGACTTCACATCATAAATCTGAGAGTTCAGAGAGACTAGTAGGAATGGGGGACCATTAGGGCTTTGTGTTTTGCAATGCTCACAACTTCATCTCTGTAAAAGCACAGCTGAACAAGATCCTGACAACCTTCATGTCCACTAGTGACTGTGAGAATACTGACACTGGTCAGATTTTTAGGTTTATGGGCTCCTATTATTTGAGATTAAACTGGGCCCATGTATTGTAAATTGAGTGATAAACCAAATGTTTATATAACCTTGAGGCTGGATTTGTTTTTGAGATCAATTCTACTGGAAATCCTTGCAGAGGTATGACCACCATTGCCTCTTTGCCACAAGCTATCCACTTATGTGGGTGGGCTTTTTGAAATCTGCGTGCTCACAGTGCAGAACCAAGAAGTATTGCTATTGGTGGAGTTTCATCTGGTAAAATTACTCTTTAATAAAATTGGCTAAAGTCAGTGGAATTGCACTAATATAATTGGGGCTACAGCCAGGCTACCAAAGCAGGGTCCTTCCCTCTACCTTAACCGCATCAGAGAGCAGAACCTGGCCCCGAGCCTGTAATCAGTTTGAAGTCTGTCAGGTGCTTTGGGATTTGGAGGTGAAAGGTGCTGTGTAAATGTCAGGCATCATTTACTGGGGTACTATATCCAGGCTGAAAAGCACAGAGTGCCAGAGACTCTTCAACATGGCGTTAGGAGTGATCTTGGGAAACATATTGCATTGGATACACGGATGTTGGTTGAGCAGGGTCAAGTAATTTCAGCTACTCTAAATCACCCAATGCATTTTCCTTTATCTCCCTAATTTTGTCTCCCTATTTTCTCCCCAGTTTTCTTTATTATTAAAATAAATCAAACCAAGTAGCCATGTATTAAGATATTTATTTATACAAAAGGGGTGTGATCCCAGCTCCCGAAAGCTGCTCATATAAAATAAGAGATCAGAGTGAATCATTTGAGCTGGAAGGTTAATTTCGTTGTGGGTTGCTCTTTTTGGGTTGATGAAATCTTGATGAGCCAATCACAGCATTCTCACATCGATTTGTTACTGCAAACAACATACAAAGTAATGAATAGCCCACACTAAGCTGAGGAGGACATTCACTGCTGAGGCTCCAAACCACACATTCTATTATTTACACTAGTCACCTGGTTGTCTCGCTGCTTCCTGTGGCAATACTCAATTAATTAGGCAACAGAACATGAATTTGGAGTTCTGCATATGTATTCATATATATGCACATATGTGGGTTGATGGTTGGTCTTAGAGATTTTCAGTGCCTCGGAAGACTTGAATCCAGTCCCAGATAAACAAGTCAGTTCCAGGAGAGGGGGTGTGCTATGAGCAGCCTCTTCTATGGATGTCATTTTTCCTTCAGCAAGTGCTTGTGACTTTATCTTTCAGGTTAGCTTTTCAACAGCCTAAATCTTCATAAAAGTGAGTGTAAAAATAAAGAATGGACTATCTTTCTGTTTGGTTCCTCTGTGACACAGAACATCTTTCCTGGTGAGGAACTGAAATTCATTTATTTGAATACCTGCAGAACATCTTTTGAGCTATATGGCATCAATAGAGGACTCCCCTTTCCTCTTGTGGAGCAAAGGAGGTGGTAGAAGAGGGAGCTGGCTGGCTGCACAGAGAGGCTGTACAGCAAGAGGCAGCAAAGCTAGGCCAGGATGAGAGAGATTTTCTACTTCAAATTACAAAATCATGGGAAAGTTTTCTACTTCAAGTTACAAAATCGTGGAAAAGTAGATCAGGAGAGGTTTCTCTTCCTGAGTTCTCTGGCCAGCACAGTTCCCTTCAGAGGGCAATCCAAAGCTCTGTTAACACTGTCTTCAGGGGGGCTTTGGGAAAACAACTTCACGAGAACCTCTGTGAATATCTTCTCACCTCCCACTATTCCTCCTTTTGTCATCTACTCAGTTCTTGATTTCCATTTTCCTCTTTTCCACTTTAGTTTCTATTTTAGCAATATCAAATTTAGGAGTTGTGTTTTCCAGTTCAGTTTTGATGAAAAGTCTTTTCACCTGTAACACAACAAATCCAAGTTTTTCCTTAGATAAGAGCATGTTTTTAGAATAATTTAATTTCAGTATCTCTGAATTGATGGACTTTTTATCTCATCTGTATCTTTAGGTGTTTGAATGTGTAAACAATATCCACTGACTAAGCACTAGAGAGGAAAAGTTATCAGAAACTTAATCATCTGGGAGTGTACCAACCTGTAAGTGTCAATCTAAATTTTGTATATTTTTTTATTTCTGTGCACCAGTGGAGCGTGTTTGTCTTTTACAAGTTAAAAAAACCCGCAAAAGCAAAACCAAAACCAAACATATGAGAATCATACAAGCCAGAAAAAAAAAGGAGATACAGGAAATAGAGGTTATTTCTGTGGTGTATTTTTTTTCAAAGCAGAATTGTTTTGGTTTGATTTATTAAATAGGAAGGTCAAGAAAGGCAAGAGAAAAAATAAAATTAATCTATAAGATAGTTGTGTTGTTGGAAGTGTAAGAGATAGAAGTTATTACTGAAAAGGGAATTGTGGATGTACTATGGATTCTAGAAAACTATTTTCCTGTTTAGAGCCTGAAAAATAAATTCGTTTTTGTACACCTCCAAATTATTTCCTTTTTTTTTTTTTTTCTTCAATACTTTTAGAATCAAAATTCAGCTTTTTGACCTTGACAAATGGGCTAAAAAGTTTTCATTTTTCTTAATGGAAGAAAAAAAAGTCCTAGAAAAATTAGAAGATTTAGGTTACTCAATAAAGGCAAATACTTTAAAATATGTTCTGGACATAAAACAATAATACAAAAATTAGATGAAGATACTCCTACACTCACTAATTTTTTTGTTTTAGCATTTACCATATAATGGAAAATTTAGAGAGTGAACCTAGCAGCAAGGACCTCCCTGAAATGATGGTAGTCTTTATGAGACGTACTTGTGGTTTCTCCTCATAAACAGTTTTATCTCCTTAGAGAAGATATTAAGGATGGTGATCACTTTGAGAAAGTATATGTGAATATAATAAAAAGTTGAAAAAGGAAAATAAATTAAATAGTAAATTTTGATAAATACAATGTAACTTGTTCAAAAGGTTAATTTAAAGGAAATTAATTAATGAATTAATTAGTATTTTAAAGTTTGGATGCAACCATATGTTAACTAAAATATCCCAAAATAAGGCCGTATTTTGGAAATGTCTCAAAACTTCCCTTTTCACGAAAACATGAACTCATTAATTATCCATGGTTTATAGCTGAATATCCTGCACACATAAATATGATTTTGTGTCACAAGGAAGTGATGTAAATTTGTATTAGTCATATTAGAAAGATGAAGACAAAGAAGAAGCTAAAGGGGCTCCAGGAGAGCTGGAGAGGGACTTGGGATAAGAACATGAAGGGAGAGGACAAGGGGCAATGGCTTCCCACTGCCAGAGACATTGGGAAGGAATTCCTGGCTGTGAGGCTGGGGAGGCCCTGGCACAGGGTTCCCAGAGAAGCTGTGGCTGCCCCATCCCTGGAGGTGTCCAAGGCCAGGCTGGACAGAGTTTGAAGTAACCTGGGATAGAGTAGAGTGTCCAGCCAAACTACAGTGATGTAAAATACCTTCCATTTGCAGCTCCAGAGCACTTGGATCACTGTTGGAAGCCGTCTTTATTGCTATATTGTTGAAGTTCTGGAAATTCCAAACCTGTTTGTGAGATCCAAGTTCATCATGCAGCTCTCAGGATGGCATCTGCTCTTGGTATGAGAAGCTTAGTTTGGAGATGGGGCTGATGTTACAGAACCAAAGAAAATATGCCTACTTTCTTCCTTCTTTTTCATACCTCTCTTCCCTAGGAATAAATGCCCCTTGATAAGTCCAAAAAGGTTGGTTATCACCTTATTAAGGGCTGGATCCTGGGCAGCAAAGTCCCACAGAGACTACAGAAAAATTAGCTTCAGCACAAACCTTAATATTTTTGCAGATCCTACTAAGGTCAGTATTTGGACACCTAGATAGAGAAGATGGAAAGTCAGGTAAAACATTGACTTGCTTGTCAGTAAAAGAAGTAATAAATCAATACTTCTGCTCTATGATGCTGGTAGTGGGGTTTAAATGACCCTTGTGTGTATCATCCTTCAGAGGAGTTATACTTGCTAAGCAAAACACACTTTTTTTGCCCTACCTGTCAGAACTTTTATTTATTAGGCAGCTGGTTACTGTTGACATTTTAATTTTAAATCCATAAGATGAAAATCATAATATTACTCTGTGCAAAGCACTAATATTATTTTGAGATTTTGAGCTGTAATATTATTTTGGATTTCCCTAAAATATGTGGCTAGTGTAAACAGCCATTCTGTCAATGCAAATGACTTTTTTTAAAATTAATTTGATTATTTTTCTCCATGGTCATGCAGCTTCTAATTAAACGCGACCTGAAATTCCAGAGGTTCCTTACCCCTGAACTTTCATGTGAGGCTTAGTACGGATCATCTCTGTGATGCAACTCATTCAGGAAGTCCTTCTTGAAAAGTCCTGATAGGGTAGTGTTGAATGGTTGTTGGGATCTTGATGATCTGAGATGTGGAAACCTCTCTGAGGTCTCAGCTGAGCCTTCCTGTCTTATAGAAATTTATATATTTCTTCCTTTCTAGGCTTGGAGGAAATGTTTAGGCTGCTGCTTTCCTGGGGCAAGTAACACATCCAGTGTTTTTCACCTTTACTTGTTAGGAAAATAGGTGGAAAATAATGCAGTCTCTTCCTTAGCATCTTATGGTGTCCTTCCAATGAAGTTTAGATGTTATCTACTTGCATGAAACACTTTTTAATGGAACAAGTTTTCATCAGATGGGAGAAAATGTATGCTATTTGCCGCTATTTTATTTTTTCTGCATTCCCTCAGGCTCCATTTATATAACAGCCATAACTCAATCTCCAAACTCAACTGCATAAGGTTGCCATCTTACCCCAGCACCATTTCCCAAGCTGAAGGGGTCTAACTATGTTTCTGAACAAGGCAGAATGTTAGAGGATGCCTTAACACCACTTGCATTTCAAACAGTTAGCAAGATCAAAAGGAATTTGTTAACACCTCATCAGTCCTCATGTTGAACCGTGTTTTCTGGTTGTAGTTATTTGTATTTTAATGCAGGTTTTGTTTTTGGGTTCAGATCTCTCAGCACGCAGCTGTGTGGGCAACCATGCGCAAGTGTGCACCAATGCTTGATGATGGAAGCTGATAATACAAACTATAGGATCAAGGGTCCAGCAAGAATACTCTTGGTTTTTTGTCACTCTTCCCACTTCAAAGGAGACAAAGGTGCCCTGGAAGCCCAACTTATAAGCCCTGAAAGAGCTCCAAATTTTGGCAAAAGTGGGTTTGTGTGATTTTCACCTCCAGGCAGCAGAGCCACCTGAGATCAGGCAGGTCTCTGCCTCAAATTGGCTCCAGAATCTGGGATATGGGAAAAGTTTAATGTGAGGGCCATGAATTTAATGCCACGCATTTCAGATCATTCTTGGCTGTGCCTTGCAGTGCCAACAAAAATATGATTGCAAAGACTCAGACCAGGCTTGACTATCACTATTTACTGCTTCCTGCAGTTAAATCTGCAGAAATATATGTCAAGTGCTTAGCAGACTGAGCCCTAAAAGGATTCTACCTTTCCTAGCTTTTCATTGCCCAAGGCAACACAGTTGCCTAGAAATAGTTAACGGCGCTCCTTGCAAAGCCCCGTTTTCCTTTAAGGGTCATCATTATCTCCATTTTAAGGCTGAACTGAGATTTAAATATACCTTTACATTATTGAGATGCAAATCACCGTGGTCTCATAAGCATTATATATCTAAATCATATTTTTCATCATGAAAATCTCTCTTTTTTCAAAGTGTTTCCCTTTAAGTACATTTTTTCATTAAACTAAATATATGTTTAGTTTTTTTCTTTCTCCTCCAAAGGCAAGGTCCTTTCAATTCATGCCAGTGTTATTATTTCTCAAAATGAGTTTCATCTTGATCCATAAACATTTTATGCCAAGAATAATGCCATTTTAAAGACAATAAGTGCCTATTTCTGCCTGAGGCCATCAGAAACCCCGTAAAGGAGGCAGTAGGAATTAAAGACACTTAATCATATTTCCCCATTTTTAACTGCTATTTTTTTTTACTCACTGAAGCAGTTTTTCTATCCTTGCTGAGTTCTATTGAATGCCATAAATCTTAATTAAAGATGTAATTTTTTTTAATGAAATCTGAGCTAGAAAGCACATTTCTTACTTTTAAGACCAGCACTGTGTGTAGGCTCATAAAGCAAACAAGATTTTTACACTCACAGGGTTTCAAAACCAGTTATTGCTGTTATTATGTTGAATCAGTACCGTAATTATTATTATTGCTTGGTTTGGTGTTTTTAGGATTATTGTTAATGCCTGAGATTTGCATTTTCTGTGCACAAGACATCATGGGGAAAAGAATAGCTTACACTAAGTGCATATCTCTATGCAAAATGGAGGAAGGCTTATAAAAATATACCCATCAACAGAGGAATTTGGATTTAACATTTTCATTTTAAAGTTTTGAGATTTTTGTGGGTGTCTTTGGAGTTGTTTTGGGGTTTTTTCTGGTTTTGGTGGTTTTTTTGAATGCAAAAGCCAACTCAGTTAGGTAGGCTTAAATAACATATTTGGTGTAAATTTGCAATTTTTCATTGAAGCCAAGAGATTACATTGCTTTATACTGGGAAAAGTGCTATCTCTTACAATGTCATTTTCCCACTGTTCCATGTAATTTTGCTGTTGAGAGGAAGGAGGGGAGCAAAGTTCCATTGTCTTAGCTGTACTGGTGGGAAGAAATAAGTACTTCACACCTCTCAAGACAAGGTTTGAGTGTGTGTAGTATCTCCCTGCAGATGAAATGGAAAATAATGCAAAGAGGTTTTGGTCTGAAGCCTGGTAAATTCAACCGAAGATAGGTGTTGGCTCTTGGTAACAACCAATATTTGCTCTCTTTTAATGGCACCTGCTGGAAATACATCACCCGACAGCCTTGTTCTGAGCCCTGGGGCATTTTAACAGCCTGCTCCAAAGTCAACAAAACTCAACATAAATTTTCCCAATAATTTCAACACCATTTTTGATAGAGTTGCTTTACAGACTGATG
The DNA here is from genome assembly GCF_009819655.1 of Sylvia atricapilla. Lineage (NCBI taxonomy): Eukaryota > Metazoa > Chordata > Aves > Passeriformes > Sylviidae > Sylvia > Sylvia atricapilla. Next base: position 62,013,865 of record NC_089174.1, read on the forward strand.
GAAGGAATACTATTTCAAGGAACTTCATTTAGTAGGCAATACTGGACAGCAGGCTGTGACAGTTTTCTCAACACTTCTCACCACTGATACCATCAAAGAGGACATCACTAAACTTAACCAATTACCCAGCACTCCTGATGTGGAGAAAGAAGCAGTACAGACATATCCAGGAGGGTAGTCCATCTATTCACAGCTTCCAACCTGAGAGGTACTTAGAGAACCCTTTGCCTTTCAATGGCATAATTTCAAATTTCACATTAAGGTGAGTTAGGCATTTATGTTCTGAAATGCTCACTGTCCTGCTGGTTGCTAATGAATTGTCTATTTAAATTTGACTCTTTTATCTGGAGTTTCTCCAGTTAATACTAGTACTTCTCTGTGTTTTGGAAAACAGAACAAAATAAAGGGTAGAAGTTTTGCAGGCCGAGGAGCTGGTTTAAGGTTTGAGTCAGTGTACCAAAGTACGATTCTTTAGTCACTATTAAGCACATGAATAAAGCATATATGAAACACATGTTGCTCCTGTGAGTAAAGCTGCTGAACCCACAATGAAACATTCATGGGGATAAACCTGCCTGTGGCTGAGGCTTTGTAGGGGTGCTATCTCATTCTCTCACCTTCTGTTACAAGGTCACCCTGTTTCCACAGCTGCCAAGTCAACCAAGGAGACACCAGTGGCTTTTATTAGACACTCATAGTTACTGTTCCTTAACATGACCTTCCTCAATGAAGCCTGAATGAAAAGGGTATTGATTTACTGGCTGTGATGTTTCCTCACTGGCATCTAATAATTTATTTAAGGCATGGTTTTGCCAGGAAAGTCTCTCATTATTTTAGAATCATCCTTCCTCTTCCAAAGGCATTTTGGAAGATAGCAAAAATGCAAAGAAAATATGTTTCCCATCACACACCACTCACAGAATTTATTTTGGGTAGCTTTCATGCCTGCAGCTACAGTATCTCACTTCTTCATGGGCACTAAGTTTGGGAGAAAAGCAGGAAGCACTTAGTTTGCATCACAAATCTGTTGCTGTATTTGGTAGTTTCCATTTCATTCACGGTAGTAATTACGTGGTTACAGCTATTCTGAAGCTTCATAGTGAAAGATCATAATTTTCATGCTTCCTCTAATTTATAAAGGGCAAAAACACCCCAACCAATCAGTATTTTTTTTTCTCAAACTGGTATAATTTTGAGGACAAAGTTCATGAAGGAGAAAGGAAAATTTATTTTGAGGATGCCAAAAGTAGGAGGAAAGATCAAAAACTTTGTTGGATCAAGGATAGTGGGGAAAAGAAGGTTCTGAGTGGGGTCACATAATTATACAAACTGGTCTGAGGACAGTTCTCAATGAAAGAGATCAATGCTTCCCTAGTTTAAAAAATCCAGATAAAGTAATCTTTTTGGACAAAACATCAAAAGTAAAGAAAGAAAAAATCCCCAAACAAACATATCTAAAGATAATCTTGTACAGCATTACTGAAACAGACTCTGTTTAGAAACTTTTAAGGAAGAGGGTTTGACATTGAGTACTCAGCCTTTATTTTTTTTTTTTTAATTGCTATTTGTTTGTTTGTTTGTGTTTTGAGTTTTCATGAGGTCTCTGAATTTGTTTGTTTGGAGGTTTTGTGTGTGTTTATTTTAATTTTGTTTCTGGGTATTCTGTTTGTTTGGTTTGTTTTGCAATTTGTTATTACCCCCCCACCCCACCCCCCCACCCCCAAATTCCTGGGAATTCACTTCTGTGTGATCTTTCAAGGATTTTGGTAGTCATTCCACAGGCCCCATTCTGACACTTTCCAGATACATGGCAGTACATACACTGTAGTCTGAAAAACACGGGACAGGACAATTTCTCCAGGTTCCAGCTGGCTTTATTTGCTATAAAACTGATCTTGCAAGTTCTTGGGGTTACAAGTAATTAAATGCAGGTGAGCGGGGAAGTGACACAGGTCATTTTGGGCTATTTTAGCTTAATTTAATTTTTCAGCTCATGGCATCTCTTGTTGAAAGCTGATTAACTCTGTTTGTGATTGAATGTTATATCACTTTTCCTTTTTATTTTTTTTTTGACAGTCATGAATAGAATGCCCACAAAAATAATAATATTAACAAAACCTATAACCTGTGACAAAGGTTAATAAAGTTTTTCTATGATTTTAGTCTTTAGGTTTTTTGTTGTTTTGTCAGCTATGCACATGCACATACACACATGCACACATATACATATGCATGCACCTATAGGTATTTTCATACACACACACACATGTACATCTATATACAAAAATATATGTATTTTTGAATTAATTTTTTATATTCTTCTTCAATTTCCAAAGTTAACTGATAGGTACTGAGGTAGAGTATTATTAAAGTGATATTTAGAGGGAAATTTAAAGATGGCTTTTCTATATGAACACTTTGACTACAGGTGACAGGTTGAGAGGGTAAATACAACTCCTGTATTGGTACAAAAATGTACTTTATCCCAAAGCACTGTTGCAGGAATTCCAGTGACACCAGATGGCTGCTCTGTATCTGTGGGATGGTAAAACGTTCCTGTTGAGTGTCTGCAGCTGATGAGGTTAGTTCTCCTGGCAGTCTTGTAAGGAAATCAGCAGGGCGCTTTTTTTTTTTTTTTTTTCCCCCAGTGAAACCTCTGTTCCTTTGGTGAACCTGGTATTACCAACCAAATGTGAAGAGAATATTCCTGTTTTCTGTGGGGATCAGGGCAGCCTCAAGACTGGGATATGTGGACAGGTCTAGGACGACCTTTGCCTTTCTCTTATTCTATGATTTTACAGAAATTTCATATTTCATATTCTGCATAAAGTCTTTTCCAATAGTCACTGGCACTTTAAAAAGTGAACGGTCATTTAAGCAATACTTCATATTTAAAAATGTCATTTAGTCGTTTCTAGGTATTAGATTTACTTGTTAGATTATAAAAAATTCCTCCATGGTGAACTCAGAAGAAATTCAACAGAATAGACAATGCTGGACTTAAAAAATAAATGTGAAATCTCAAAACATCAGACTTTACAGATGATGGGACTCAGATTTGCAATGATAGCTGAGGTTTCTGGCTCAGGTGCCTCTTTGTAATGACATTATGATAACTTTGAAAAAGATTTCCCAGCAATCTAACAGGAAAATTGTAGCAAATAATTACCAGCACTTATCTCAGTCTCTTTTTTATTTAGTGGGTATAAGCAATGCAAGTACTTGAAATTACGTGGTTATTTATGCAAGGACATCTTTGTCAAAGATTATTTTTTAATAAAGAAACAACAATTTTATGATGATTAAATAACCCATGAGTAAAATTGTGCGTTCGTGCCATAGAATGACTGGTTTGCCTTGAAGAGATGCAGAAACCTTTTCATGAGCCTGTGAGCTGTTTGTCTGCATGTCTGAATATCAGAATTTCCACTTCTGAGTGAACCAAAGGACAGCTTGGCTGCACTGAGAAGGCAGTGGAAGGAATTGCTGGTGTCACAAGCACAGCCACAAACATATAGGGATCTAACTAAATCTGTAGGTCTAAGCTGTGCAGAAAAGGTCTCCATTTCTAGAAAAATACAGATATTCATGCTTTGTGGTATTGCCTTTTTCAGCACCATTTCCTTGCCTCTTTTTTGTTTGTTTTTGTTTTTCTTCTCGCAAATAATTTCTTAACCAAATAGTGTCTCCTGGAAAATACAATTCCGTAATAAATTGTCCTGGGTTGTAGTTTAGGATGTATTCTATCACCATCTACAGTTAATGGCCCATCAATGCCTTGTGCATGACTCATGGATAAATCCCTCTGGGAGCTATCTCTCTTTAATGGGCCATCAAGGCCCTCTTCCATGACTCATCATCCCATTGTGAGATGCTCCGCCCACAGGGAGGAGCCAAGCATTCTCACCTGGATATAAGCTGGGATTTGGAACAGTAGAAGCAGCTTCACTCACTGGATTCTCAGAGGATTGGAGCTACCAGACCTTTCTATGAGATCACTGCTTCAGGAAGACCACCTCGCCTGGACTGCTTCTATCACCCTGATCAGGTTGTATTCTGACTCTGTCAGTGGTTTTTCTTTTTGTATTGTTGCATTTATTTTTTTTTTTTCCTTTTCTTCTCATTAAATTTTATTTCTGACTTAGAGCCTCTCACTTCGTTTGTTTACAAATCTCAACATAAATGAAAAAAAAAATAATTAAGAGATTGGGATACCCAAACAATTTTGAGCAGGCAAATTTGAAAAGCATTAATTGAAATTGCTCCTATCTGGTAAAATTTTTAATTTCAAGCAGGAAGGAAGATTTTTCTCCGACTTTTTATCCTAAATAGGTAGGATAAAAAAAAATTATCAATTCTTAAATAAATTATCAATTTTTTTAGTAGGCAATTTTTTAAGCAGAATGTTATGGCAATAGTATCTCATGAAGTGTGTGCACACACATAAATATATATGTATATATTACATCCTTACCTTTTCTATATAAAAGTCAAATACAAAATTCTACTTTTAATCAGAAATTAATTCTTTGGGATCCCAACTAAGATATTTTTGAAGTCGTGTGGGTTTGAGTTTTTGTTTTGTTATTTTTTTTTCTGTGTGTGTGATTCAGAAGACGGTAAAGGAAAAGATTTTTACAATACTAGAGCTACATGGAGATTATTTGTGTCTTTAAAAGCTCTTCCTTTCACTGTGCCTCACCTTCACACACATGCTCATGATGGCCCTGCAGGAACCTGGCAGAGAGGAAGTGACCTGGACAGAGAGTAGGATGCTCTCAAGCTTCTGGTTCTGCTACAGCCTGACTTTGGGCAGTGAATCCCAGCTCTTGTGCTGGGACATGCATTTGTGATCCAGTATATGACCTGGCTGAAGGGCTTAAACCTCCGGCAACAGAAAGGCACAAGTGGTGCTCATATTGAGTAGAAGACAGACATCTACTGTATTCTACTGACTGGCAGACATCTGTGCTGCCACATGCTCCAGAGCCATGTGGCAGCACACACTGTGCCTTTTGGGACTGTTGATAAAAAACAGAGTTGGGTGAAGCTTTGCCCATTGAGGTGTTGTACTCAGAAATGTTGTATTTTGTATTACGTATATAATAGATTTTTTTTTTTTGAGGCAGTCTGGCAGCACAAGCCAGAGTAAACTCAGGTGTCATCCACCAGCTGTAACCATCCATATCACAGTGGGACACGCTGCACTTTGAAGGCAGCAAGGCTTGTGCTTGTGACAGGAAATTGTCACAGATGTAATTACTCCAACGATATTGTTAAATTCCAGTGCAATATGTATTGCCCCCCATCAGTTACAACAATCACTGTACAGATACAATCTGTTCCCTGATAAAACATAGAGGTTAGTAATGTGCTGTACATTGAGCTCACAGAGAAAACCCTGCCTGGAACTCAAAGCCCTTTGTCCACTCTAATTGTTATTACTTGTAGCTGTGTGGTGCCTGGGGATAGTTATTCTGATATTGTGTGTTCTGAAAGACCAGAAGTCATTCAGGTAGCTGAACTGGTGAAATGAAAGCTAGCAGTCTGGATGGGGGAACAGGCTGTCCTGGATGGGTTCTTGCTTACTATTCACAAGAGGCTTTAAAGAGCACTTACGAACTGGAACAGAGAACAATTCAGTTAAAAGGGACTGCTGAGGGCCATCTGCTCCCAACTCTCTTGTTCCTTGAATTGTAGAATGGTTTGGGTTGGAAGGAACCCAAAAGAGCGTCTCATTCTGCTGTGGGCAGAGACACTTTCCACTATCCCAGCTTGCTCCAATCCTTGTCTAACCTGGCTTTGGACACTGCCAGGGTCCAGGGGCAGCCACAGCTTCTCTGGGCACCCTTTGCCAGGGCCTCACCAACATCACAGAGAACAATTTCTTCCTAGCATCTAATCTCAATCTCTCCTCTTTTAGTTTAATAATGTTCCTTCTTTTCCTATCACTAAGTGCCTGTGTAAAAAGCTGATCAACCTTGTTTCACAGGTAAGTCTTTCCCAGATACTGGATTCTGTGAGCCCAGTTTCTGCTAGCCAATTTCTCTCAGCCACATAAGTCTCTATGAATAAGAATTTTTCCTTCCAGTATGTCAGCCTCCCAGTCCAACACAGTGTGATCTACAAACCTGATGAGAAAGTACCTCATTCCCTTTTTCAGGCTCTTAAGAGCATGGACTCTGGCTACAGGCTGGACTTTTTATCAATGTCCACCACCCTAAACCCCAGGAAGTATGGTTAATTTTCTACAGTCCAGCTAATTTTCCACACTTTTCACATCATAGAATGTATATTCAGTTTATAAATTGGCAATTTGGCTATGGTGTATTCTGACAAACTGTGTCAAAATCTTTGCTGGAGTCAAGGTGTGCAACACCTGCTGCTCTCTCCCTATCCCCAGAGCCATGATTCAAACCTCAAACACAAAATGCTGCGTTAATTGTGCAGAGTGGGAAAGTGCAGCAAAGCTAATTGAATATGCCACTGGTTCCTAGCCTAGCAGTAAAGGATATTAAGAAGGTAGATAGAGTTTCTTCAAGGGCTTTGGAGGGTTTGTGACTTTTGTAGGGGAAAGGAATGTTTTCTGCATCTTGGTAAGAGGAGGTACAGTACAGCTGCTTGTTTACAGAGGGCTGGATCACAACAGCACACGCCAATCTGTCTCTGTGTGTGGCATATAATTTTAATTACCCTGGATTTACTTTCTCTATAGGCATCCCTTCCATTATTTAAAACTAGCTGTCTGTGTGTCACCCAATTGGTATGGATGAAGAATCCCAACCAGAAACATTGCCCTAATTCAACTAGATCAGGGCGCACCATATTTTTCACTTAAACAAAGGATACTCAATATTTAGATCATCTTTCTTGTTACAGCTGCTGCCTCTTGCATGGCATGTAAATTAAGAGCTCTTGTGTTAACCATTGATTTTTCTTCCCAGGATCCCAAAGGGACACATCCTGCTAGGTTTATTCTTGAAGAAGCCCATTCCACTGCTGCACAAAGCTAGCATTGTCAGGAAGATTTAGCTCCCGATGACAAAACATCTTTCATTGTGAATTCTACTCATCATAAGGAGCTTACAAATCCTAAATCACAGTGGGGCCACCCTTTCTTTTGCTCTCAGTGTACCATCATAACTCTTCCACATTAACTATCAGAGGAATGCTATCTATGTCTCTTATCAGGCCTGGGTCAAAGGTGAATATCTGAGCTTCTCGGTCACAGTGACACCAAGTGCTGTGAAATAGGGTAATAACAATTTTTCAGGAATCTCTGAGGCCATTTTGTAAACCCAAGTGGGTCTGTGTGACTGCTTTTTGTCTTCCACTGCAGAGTGATGCTACCTTGAAAGAAGAGGCTAAAAATCCCCCTGAAAGCAGCTTCTGTGTTTGGGGTGGTGAAGGGGAGAGGGTTGGGGTTTTGCTATCGATGGTATGGGAGAGTGGCTGGGAGAGAGGGTTTGTGGAGCTATTTCTGCTCCATGAGCTCAGCAATGCAGATCACCAGTGTAAATAGACACTGATAACTTTTAGAGACGTTCAGTAACCTTCCAGCACACCTTCTTAGAATACAGTTCTTTGTTCTTGGGAGGGAACCAAATGAAACAACAGTCTCATCCCTGAGCTAAAATCTTTTAATTATCAGTTACCTTCCCCTTGAGATAAGGATTTTCCCCCCTCTTCTTGCTGGGCTTCTGTCTTCCAGTCTGTGCCTTACTAGTTTTCTTTAGATAAGGAAAAGGGAAGGTGGGGGTTTAAGAAAAGCTCCTCCAAGATCATCGAGTCCAGCAATTAACCCACATAAAATATTTTTCAGTCTTTTTGGAGCATGAGCACACTTTAGGTGAGGAACATCCTGGTAAATGACAAAGAGAAATAGAGGAGATTCCCTGAGCTGGTGGCAGGCAGCAGGGGAAGAGCAGAGGTCTGTTGAACAAAGTGCTCTTCATTCTGCAGAGCACGGGGAGCTGTGTGTGTGCAGGGTGATTAGAGCAGAAAGGCTAGCCATTGCCAGTATGTTGTGAACCTGCAATAATCACAACAGAAATAAAAAACACTGTGAGATGGAACATGAATTCCTGTGTCTGGGCATGCAGAATAAGCAGGGAGGCTTGCTCACCTTTTGTTGCAGAGATTAGAAGGCACAAAAGAGACTTTTCCTTTGTGCATTTAGGTAATGGGCAGAATCTAAACAGACTTTATTGCTGCTATTGAAGCAGTGGAAGGTCACTCCCACAAAGACCTGTTGTATTTCCCTAACCCTTAAAAGAATTAAAATAAAAATGTGCTTCTCTCTAGTGCAGCAGATGTGTTGTAATAATTCTGTGAGTCTAAATTTAGCATTTGCTCAGTTGCAGTCCCAACATCACAGGATACCCTGAGCTGAAGGGACGTATAAGGATCACACCCTGTGCCTGAGAATGTTGTCCAAACACTTCTTGAGCTCTGTCAGCCTTGGTGCTGTTACCACTTCTCTGGGGAGTCTGTTTCTACTCTCTGGGTGATTTTTTACCTAATATCCAACTTAAATCTCCTCTGCCACAGCTTCAGGCCATTCCTTAGGGTCCTGTTACTGGTCACCAGGGAGAAGAGAGGAAGCTGCAGACCATATTGAGGTCTCCCCTCAGACATTTTCTATTCCAAGCCCCCTTTTGGCCTCACTTCTGTTCTCCTTGCCCCTCACATTCCCTCTCTCGGGTCATGTCAGACTCCTCCTCCCCAGTGTGCTTAATAGCCAGAAACCTGGTCACTAATTACTGTGGTGAAGATTTGCAACCTGTCTGGCAGTGCCAGGAAGTGGGGCACAGCCTTTGCAAGTGTGGAGGTATCAATCAGCCTCAAGTCAAAACAGAATGTTTCTAGCTAATTCTGAGGGTTGGCAATGACAAGCACCGTAGATGAGTGTAGATGTTTGGCTGTCAAACGTGCAATATATTTGGGAACTCACCCCATTGGAAGGGCAATGGGGTTTTCCTATTTTACTTTTATCTTCCTTACTCAACTCATTTGATCACATTCACCAAAGGATAAAAAAGGTGATGGTGTTGGGGAAGCTGTCCACGAAGAATTTTCAAGTCTGTTTTCAATCAGACTGATATATCTTTTCCCAAGTTTGGTGTTCCTGCCACTCTGGCTCTGCTTCCTCCTCTCCTTTTCTGAGCTCTAGAATGAAGTTATTTTTCTAAGGGTTGTGAAAAGACACTTTGCAGAGGTCAGATTTTCGATGTCTCAAATTTCAGCTGGATAAATGAGAGATATGGTAACAAAAGGAAAATAAAGGTCTCAGGTCTGTCTGGTTTCATAGTATCTTATGACTGCATAGTAATTCTGTCAGTATTATTAAACAATGTTGTAGTAGTAATGAAGAATAATAGCCAAATGTTAGAGATTTAACATGCTATGTAGAAACAAAATAGATTCTGCATTAATTGAATAGTCAGAAAAATGTGAGAATGAATCCAAGTTTTCATTTACAGTTTAACAGAACCAGAAAACAGCAGATTTTGAGACCAGAAATAGACCTTAAACTATCTGCTTTTTCAACCTCCTATGCAACAAAGCTCTGTACCATCCAACTTTTTCAAAGAAGAAATAGTAGTTTAATTTCCCTTTTCTCCCTGTTATGTTTTTTAAAATGGGGGAGGAAAGAGAAGGTGTGAAAAAAAAAATTGATGCAAAATTTTCACCGACTTTGAATTTACAAGTACAAAACTTGTCTTTCTGGACCACACTTGTGTATCTAGGCACCAGAAACAGGGCAACAGTCTGATCCTTGTTATGCATCATAGAAGAAGAGAAGATCTGTTATGTAGAACCGGCAAGAGGTCATTTCTTGTCCTAATACAAGCATGGTGAGAGCTTGTGGAGGGGCTCCCATTTGCTTTTGCACATCACATCAAAGAAAAAAAATCAAGTTCTGCCTCTTTATTCACCCTTCTTGCAGAGCAGAGGCATTATGGATGCTTGTTTCAAATATTCTGGGTGGATGACCCAAAACTCACTTGTGTAAAGATCAAGGGAAATATTTTGTAACTGGTGACCTAACTGTGGATGTCCTCCCTGTACTCCATGTGAAAATTTCTACATACAAGTAGTACTTTTTCCTTATGCTAATAATACTGACAGTTCTATGAGAGGGAGAGAGATGTGTTCTTAAACTGACTGTGACACTGGCTCTGGGTAAGTCATAAGGGATGTTCTGGACAAAACAGGAAGTTCCCTGGATATTGGAGGAGCTATTGCAAAGACAGTGAATAGTTTTCACATTTAACTAGGTTGTTAAACTTTTTCAAGTAATTGCTGCTGCATCTTGTTTCCAGTCTTGAGTAAAAGCAAAATGATCTTGAACTGAAAATGAGAAATAAAAAAATTATTGTTTCCCTATTAATTGCTGTTTATAGTATTTCATATATAGAGAGACACATTTAGTCATAGACATGATAGAGGAAAAAAATCAAGTATCATTTTTTTTACTTAAAAAGTATTAATTTGTGCTTTAGGAAGCTGTCTTCCATACTTTAATGCAGGTATAAAGGCGTCTTTTTGAGCTTCTTAAACTAATCGATAAATCCAATGAAAAATTACACGTCATCAACTGCAGTCCTTTCTACAATATGTCTTATGAAAAGCAAAATTATCAAGTGCATACAGTCAATGGCAGGCAGGTGTCGCAGGATACTATAGTTTTGGAGGAAGCTCTGGGAGTCAACTCTTCAGGTGGAAGGATGACTTGAGCAGATCAGATAAACCAAACCTCTACTGAAGCGATGAATAAGAGTCAGGCTTTTTCCATTGAATTAGCTTAATTTTAGCATTATTCCCGAGCTTGAATCTTGCACCACTCAGTGCCATCATTGAGGTTTGTTGGGTGCCATCGTAACAGACCCTGCTAAAATGTTTGTGCTCTTTCTCAGAGGTCCCCTTAATGTACTTAAAAGCCATAATAAAATCTTCCTCAATGCGGACTGTATAAACCTGTACTAATTTCTCCTATAGCAGGGAGAAAGTGAGACCATAGCAAATGCAGATGCACAAAATTAGGTGATTTATTCCATTTTCAGTTCCTAGATTTAATTTAGTATTTTCCAGCCTGTATGTCTTGAACATTATTTATCTGGGGGCAAAATTTACTTACGGGCTGACTCAAGATGGAATTGGAACAGTCCTTACAGAAAATTCATAATGCGGCTGAGGTGAGAAACTCTTACAGTTGCCATATCTTTTTCATTTTCCATCCCTTAAAAATTGTAGTTTCTTTCACTAACTCAAACATTCAGATGCAATTCTATTAATTATAGACTAAATCAGTTTCTTATTTCTGTTCTGTAGAAATATAAAGAGCTCTGGAGACCATAATGTTTGCTCCTTTCCTTGTCTTGTCTTTATGAGTGACCAAGGTGATGTAATTTCAAAGAAAGGGAGAACATGGTTGCTGCATTCAGTAGTTCTGGCAGCAGAAGCCTTGAGGACTATTTCCTCCTCAGCTCCAAGTACTTAAAAGATTAGTTTAAGCCATGAGGCAGGAAGGATTGCTTTGGTATGGTAATAGGGAGAATTGCACAGGCTTCCCTTCTGAGTATGTTGGTTTTGAATTTAAGGAAAAAGAAGGAAAAAAAAAAAGAATTTTAGGTCAAAACAAAAGGAAACAAAGAGGCATGTTAATAAAACTGAAGCTATGAGATTTTGGTTCTCAAACCTGCTCAAAAATTGAAGTTACTTTAAATAGAGTATTACAGGATGCAAATATATTTCACTTCCTGTTGAAAGAAAACAGAAGTCAAAGATGAGACATTTTAAAATAAAATCTTGAACCATATTTTCATTCCATAAAAGTTAATTTTCTCAGCAGTTGCTTTCTCTTGAGCTCATTGGGCTTTATTTATGACTGCCAAATTGCCTATGATAACGAAAAACAAACCCACACCAGAACAAAACTGCTGTTTAAGAGAAGATGTTCAAGATGTTTAGTAATTTCTTAAGAATCAGGGTGGTTTTTGTATGAACAGGTAGGCATCTGTTAGAGTGGAATTTCACTGAGCAGTTTAATTAGCTCTTCATGCTATTTAATGTTATGTTAAATGACTTAGCAAAAGTTATTAATTAAAGTATTAAAATCTCATTGTTTGTTAGTAATGGGACACATGGGAAGAGAGAAAAGAATAAGAGTTTATTATTAACATGTTTCAGGGAACACTGAGAAAATTGGATAAACAGAGGAAATATACATCTGGCTGTTTCCAGTTGCTGTGTAAAACATCCAATAGTTTATATTTGTTATAGGAATCCTATAAATACTCATGCATGTCCAAGTAAGTTAAATTACTAGCACTGTTGGTTGGTAGTTTAAATAAACCTTTCCATAACCAACTTTAGGAAATCAGAGCTTCCTCAAGGGCAGTTCGTATCTCTTGAGAAAACATCTGTCTGTATTTATCCACACATTAAACCCACGGTGAGAATGGATGTTTCAATTTGGCCTTTTTTTTTAATAGTGGAGATGGCATATGATTTGCTTCTTACTGGGCTGATTAAATGCTGTGTGCCATGGTGGCAAAAGGAGATCAATGTCATTATCTTCCCTGTCTACCACTTCCCCTGTCACACCTCATGGCATGATGACTTTCCAGTCAAGATCTTCAGAATCCCATGGATTTCCAAGAGGTGAGCCTGTTCTTGGACACCAGGGTTGCAGTTTCTCTCACCTGTCTTAAAATGTCTATATTGCATGTGCATCTGATCTGGGAGCAATATGAGCTCGAGGGTGTGATTCACCTCATCAGAAATCATACCTAATTTCTGAGAAAAAATTACCTTGAACGCTACTGATAATACTCTCAAATTTCATTCACCTGTAGTGTGAGTCCGGATAGATTTCACAGGTAGATATTGATACCACAGATGTCCTCAGTCATAGTGTAAGAATCTCACCACAGCCTGTGTATTCCTGTGATATGTATAGTGATCAGTGTAAATACAATGTAAATCTGGGTTCATTCAGAATACAAGGAAAATAACCCAATCCATCAGTAATGAAGGCTTGAATTTCTCTGTCCAGTTCACACTCTGGAAGAAAGGGTTGCTTCAGTGGAGGAAAATATCCATGTTGCATAATTCTGCAACTTGTATTAAAAAAAAAAACCGAAACAAACCCACCAAACAAGAGCAAAACAAACCAGAAAGTCTAACCATATTCCTTTTAGCATTTTCTTCAAAGACTATTTTCAATAGTCAGTTTTCTTCAGATGACTTTTCTATTGTGATATTCTTTTATGAATGGTGTCTCATTTAAAGCTCTGTTTAAGGATGCAACTCAGAAATCATTACCTTAATGCTCTTAAAAGTCTAAAGCAGTTCTGTTTGTATAGAGTGCCTGTGAGGCCAATAAATGGTTTAGAACTTCCAGCTGGACTTCTAAGGAGTGTGAAAGAGACAGGAAGAGACAGAATACCTCAGGATTCTAAAGGTACCCACTGTTTTAATGAAATTAATAAGCAGATCTCCAAGGGGTTACATAGATTCTGCATCTTCCACAGAAAATCTGAGCAGAGAGACTCAGACTCAAGCTGAAGCTCACAGCAGGTTTGAAAGTGACCTTGAATTTTTTTTTTTCCTAATGAGCAGAAAATCGTAAAGGCTAAGTGAAATGAGTCTCCACAGATTTTGGTCTTTGTCCTAAAAGAGAGAGAGACAATTGTATGGTGCTATTTCAACAAAGGGATGAAGAGGAGAATTCTGGTCCTATTGGACATTTCCTCCCCACCACAATATTACAACAACCTTGGGGGAAAAAAATCTAACAAGAACAACAAATTGAATGCATTGACAGGCAAAAAATTCCATAGGGTTTATGTTCTGGGTTTAGATGTTGTCTAATTATGCAGCATAGAACATGGAGGAATATTCTGTTCAGCTGTGGATATATTTCTGGTTACTGAAGAGCATTTTGGCTACACTATGCCAAATTGAACCTCGCAATTGGTTGATAAATTCCAAGTATATGCATGAAGAGGGAAAAAATAGTGCATACTAAAAGCATGAATTCGAAGTAATACTCAGGAAAAACATCTTCAAGTGTGTGTTAGGAGTAATTAACAATATTTTGTGTTCAAAAGTGGTGAAAAATGTGAATAAAATCAGAAATTACCAGGTAAAATCAAACTAACAAGGAAACTAGAAATATCAGTTATTTTATAAGTTCATGGATTGTCTATATTTGAAATTATTCTCAGAAAGGATGTGGGAAAATAATACAAATAGTACAGTGGTGAAGACTGAATTCCTTAAGGACATGCAAGGCTGCGGTTGTAAAAGCTTCAATATTAGACAGCCAGGGCTGTTGATGATGTCCAAAAACTCATGGTTTTGTGGAGAAAGTACATAGGAAATAATAATTAGTTTTTACAGTTAATAAACAATTATCAGAGGGCATTGGATGAAATTTTCAGGCAGAACTTTAATGCAAATCTGATGATGAATTACTTTGTAATGAAATGCATAGTTAAACTATTAACTCGATGCCAGAACATATTGTGGAGGTCAGACATTAATTATTAAATTTAGCCTTTGAGAAACAAGCTGCTGCTTGGAAAGTTCATAAGATGGTGAAACAGGGAGGTTATACCAAGAGCAGGGTGCTACACTATTACCTCATTACCCAGAAATAAGTTATTTTCCTAAACATCTACCATTAATGCTATTACAGATAACAGGCTAAATAAGCATATGATATGAACACTCATCCTTACATTTCATATTATATTCTCATATATATGCGTCTTTTCAAGTAGCATGGGAATGATCATAATAAAGTTGCTAAAGTGATGAAAATGTATTTAGCTGAGGAAGCGGGTCAGTAGGAACACACAAAACAAATAGAAGAGAGAACATTTCTCTCAGAAGTTATTTTCATTATTTCTGTGTGTTTTAATATACAAGCTCAGGGGAGGCAAAGTGCACTAAATGGTTGGTTTTTACCAATCTAAAGTGAGCTCTTAAATACTTAATCTGGTTTAGAAGGTACACCACTTCTCTGGAGATATTTTGGACAAACAGCATTTCAGGCCAAGAGGCCCATGGCCCCTGGGCTGTCCCAGCCATGGTGTGACACAGCCCCAGGACAGGGCCCGTCCCCTGGACTGGCACTGCTGAGGCACCTCCAGTGCTGGGGACAGCTCTGGGCCCCTCAGGACAAGAGACACGGAGGGGCTGGAGCGTGTCCAGGGAAGGGAATGGAGCTGGGGAAGGGGCTGGAGCCCCAGGAGCAGCTGAGGGAGCTGGGAAAGGGGCTGAGCCTGGAGAAAAGGAGGCTCAGGGGTGACCTTCTGGCTCTGCACAGCTCCCTGACAGGAGGGGACAGCCGGGGGGGTCGGGCTGTGCTCCCAGGGAACAGGGACAGGATGAGAAAGAACAGCCTTAGGATGGCCCAGGGGAGAGGCAGGTTGTATATTGGGGAAATTTTCTTCACTGAAAGGGCTGTCTAGCCCTGGCACAGTTGCAGAGGTGGAGACCTCAACCCTGGTGAGATTTAAAAGCATGTGAGTATGTGGCACTTTGGGAACATGGGTCAATGGTTACCTTGGCAGTGCTGGGGGAATGGTTGGACTCTCTGATCTTGGAGGGCTTTGCCAAACTGAACAATTCTATGACACTTTGAATAAATATGTCCACCCTCTTTCAGTACCACCCAATCTCAATTAATTTTGTAAGTAATTTTACTGAGTACCTGAATGTTCTAACTATATATTTTAGGGAGCCTGATCTTCCCTCACAGATCAAGATCATTTAAACCTCTGGCCTGCTCTGATTGGGATCTGTCATGCTCTTCTTACTCAGGTTTTAAAAATATTTGACTACCTGTATCTTTTGTGTTTACTAATTTAATTGTTTTTCTTCTCGTTGTCAGTCAGGACAGACAGGAACAGTAAGCAGAGCAGAAAAGCACAAAAAATTTGTTATTGGAATACCAGAAATTGTTGGGTAGGTATGGAGTGGACCAGAGAGATGAGTTTAGTGACAAAATGCACCTTTGGCACAGTAAATGGTGAATCCCAAGATTATACGAGGCTTAAAAGAGTGTATACTACAACAACAACAACTACTACTACTACCACTACTACTATTATAACAATAATAAAAAGGTATTGAAGAATATTTGGCAGGGTGTTTGAAGAATTGTCTTTCTGAGAATATTAATTTCTGCTATATCCAGGAAGGAAAAGATGAGACTCAGAGAAGACAGCTGTGAAAAGGGAAGAATTATGAACTTAAAAAATAATCAGAATTACTGACATCAAGAACAAAAATGTTAGAAACAATAATTTACTATTATTATCATTTTAAAGCTTTTACAAAGCTTTATAAACAAAGAATTGCGAATTGCTTTATTTTTGAATATGCACCTAGGTAAAGAGTGAAGTAAAGACATCAGGATTACAGGATGGGAAGACATGAACGGCATTAAGTTTTTCATGCATTAACATTCTGCATATTTGAAAAATAATATTATTTTACAACAAATCAACAATTTTCATCCTCAAGTTTCTCAAAGAACTTCACACAATAACTCTTTGTGTGTCTGTGAGTGTCTGTGAGTATATGTGTTTGGAAATCCTGCCATGTGTCCATGTGTGTCCCTGTACACTACTAAGGTGGCACAAACATGAACAATTTTTCCCAAACCCTGAGAAAATGGTGTAAGTATGTAAAGGGTCTGAGTAACCGACACTTGGAGATCTTACCTAAAAAAAGGTCCTGCCATGGGCAGGGACACCTTCCGTTAGACCAGGGTTCTCCAAACCCTGTCCAGTCTGGCCTTGGACATTTCCAGGGATGGGGCAGCCACAGCTTCTCTGGGCAACCTGTGCCAGGGCCTCTACGCCGTCTTAATAAAGTATTCCTTCCCAACATTCCATCTAACTCTGTCCTCTGTCAGTGTGAAGCCTGGAACTCCATGTTTTTGTCCCAAGTCCCTCTCCAGCTCTCATGGCACCGAGAGGAGTGCACCCTCTCCTCCCTCTTCCCCTCCCCCTTCCACTCCCCTCCCTACCTTTCTTCACAATAGAGAAGCCCCATCACGCTAATCCTCTTCTTGTCTTCATGGGCACATTTTAATGTATAAAGATTTTATCTAGTTAAAGATAATTGCATTATCTGAAAAGACTTCAAAAAGGAGAACTTTTTACTTTTGACTTTCCATTATTCTATCTTCCCATAAAAATTCCTTTATTTTCTTTTTGCCTCCATGATATATGGAGCACATATTCTATGTAAAGGGTGATGGAGACCACTTTATAAAAAGTTGAGACAAGTCCCAGAAGAGCTACAATTTGCAATAAATTCAAGTTGTCTATGTAGCTTGGACTGAAGGGATGTGTGCTTCTGGTTGTCTGTGCCAAAGGAGGTCATTCAAGTAAAAAAAGTAAAGTGGAGGGGGACTTCAGGATAAGAAGAAGGACCAGAGGAGCTCTCAGGAAAAGGAACTCCTGAACTGAGATGAAATCTCATGGGATTGCCCATCCCAATGAAGACAAATGTGGAAGGGAAATTATTGCAGTCTCTTGGGAGCAACTTCAAGGATAGTAGTCACTCAGAGAATGAGTATGGACTGATTACAAATAAATTTTAATTGTAAACAACAGGAACAGATAAGAAGAAGAGTTTAGCAGTGCCTTCTAACAGAAGAAGGATGGGACCCCCACAACCTCAGAAAGGATTTGCTGAATTGATTGCTAGAATTATGAAAATCTTTTGCTTAATGACCAAGAATGTCTGGTCTGCTCTTCTGATGCACAACACAGCACATCTTTTGGCACTTCAGAAACTGTGCACCTAACTTAACTGCTGGCATCTCTTCCTCCTCTGTACCTCCAACCCTCCCTAGACGTCTTTGGATTTGAGATTGTTTCCTTAGATATTTAACCAGTGCCTTTTGTGACTCCAGCCAGTTACTCTTGCTTTAAGTATTACATTAAATGACTGCAGTGAATACTGCAATGAATATTGAATACCCTGAACTCAGTAAAATGTTAGCATAAAAACCTTCCATGTGAATTACTCTGATCTTTTGTGCAAATTATTTGCAAGTTTTAAATGATAAATCTTCATACTTTGCTTTCTTTTTTTTTTTTTTAATTTTGTTTTAACTCAGTTCACTAAACCACTCAATTGCTCTGTCTTATACAGTGACTTGAAAGATTCAGATAATGTTTCTTTTCTAAATGGGGAAAATTTAGTTTTCTGCACTGAGCTGCAATTTGTATCTTCTTTGTGTGCACATTTGTGTTCAAATAAAGAATAGGAGTAGCCCACAAGATCAGCCCTGCACTCACTTTTAGGGAGTTTTATGACCTTCCTGCTGCAGGTTCTGCTTTTTGGCTTAGGTGATGGGAGGATAGGGAGCAGCACAAGGCAGCCTCACTTGTCACATACTCTGCTCATGTGCCTGCATTCAGAGACAACTTTATTGACCATATATACAATGAGTATTATGAAACCCAGGGGGTTCCTAGGGGAATATATCTGTGCCCCAGGAGGATATCCTCTGCTAATCTTCTCATTCACAGGTGGTTGTTCTCACACTGAGCTGCTGCTGCTGAGCCTCTTTTGGAAGAAGAGGCACAAAAGTTTTTTAGTTCTCCTCAAAATGGGATCATATGACAAAAGCTGCATGGAAATAGGTCTATAAACAATGTGCAATTCTAAGTAGCCAGCTAGAAAAAGTAATTAAACAGGACATCTAAATCACAATAAAGTGCACAGAATTTTAAATAGCCCGTCTAAATGTATTCCTGCCCTCCAGCTAAGTCATTTGCAATCAACTTGTTGATTCTTTTAACTACACATTAAAACCTATATCTTCCACAGAGTAAGCTTTCACACAAACACAGAGATCAAATTCATTCTCCCTAAACTTTTTTATTTAAACTTTTTGATGGGAGCAGTCTGCAAATAACTAAGATGCAGCTTGACTTTCCATCCCAACAGAAATATGGCCAGGCACAGAGTCTTCAGGAACTGCGGGGATGGAGAGTAATAATTTCCTGCTGTGAAAGAGCAGACTCTGAAAAAATTTCTAAGTCCTCCAGACTTTGCCTCCCATTCTTGACCTGGTCATACAGATTACATGCAGACAACCTGTGGACTAAGTAATGCAGTCAGGCAGTGGTGTATGGAACTTTTCAGTGTTCAAGGAAACTGCCTGCCAGGCTCTTCTGTTCTCAAAAGGGCTGAATTTTACTTCTAGAACTGCCACTGTGATATGCACAGGGCAGCTGGACAATCAGCAGGTTATGTTCAAATTGTAAATTTCCCTCTTATTTAGCAATGCCACACTTTCATAGAATCACAGAATAACTGAGGTTACAAAAGCCCTTCTAAGGTCATCAAGTTCAACCAGCACTGCCAAGGTCACTGCTAGCACGAGTGACATATCCACATAGCTTCTAAATCCTTCTAGGGATGATGATGCCAGTGCTTAAACAGGCTTCCTGTTCCAATGCTTGACAGACCTTTCTGTGAAAAATTTCTCCCTAATATCCAATCCAAAAGTCCCCTGGCACAACTTGAGGCCATTCCCTCTTGTTCAGTCCCTATTCCCTGGAAGCAGAATCCAACCCCCCTGACTGTCCCCTCCTGAGAGAACCAGGAGCCAGAAGGTCCCCCCTGAGCCTTCTTTTCTCCAGGCTGAGCCCCCACAGCTCCCTCAGCCTCTTCTGGTGCTCCAGACTCACTCATGAGGAGTTAACTGATGTGTCAGACTGAGCTACTGTGATTAACAAAGCAGTAAGTCAGAAAACTTGTGTGAGCATCCATTGCTCTGAAGGGGTCCAAGATGACAAGTCACTGGCCATTCCTCTTCTTCATACGCTTGTCCATGCTTTGCTTTCATTTACAATTTTGGCTGAGCCATTGTCCTGGCAGCCTTAATTTTGCATTTATTGGCTCTGTGCCTCATACCCTTACATTGACACCCTTTTAACCTAGTGATGTTTTCTCTGCTTTGGCCACTTAAGAGTTAAGTTGGGATGTTTTGGTCAGGCAATAATTGCCTCAAAGCCTTCTCCAAACTTTACAGTCATGGAACTGATATTTTTACTGTCAGCACTGAGTCTCTGCTGGTCATAATCCACAGGAATGCACCTGGATGCAATTGTGCTTGGATAACTAAACTCGAGTGATGTGTTTCATTTAGTGGGGACTCCGCTGGCTTCATTGTAAAGATTTGAGAGTGATTCAGCATTCATGAGAAAATGTGGCAAAAAAAGGTTAGCTGAACAGTACTGGAAGTGGATCCATATTGGGAGCAACTGAAGGAGGAAATGGTCTGGATTTATTGTCTGCATTAAAGATATTGTGGGTCCCATGGATACCAGGAGTGTCATGGAGATGCAGCTAATAGGATTTTTATTGGATTATTGTCTGGCTGCTGCACCTGCTTCTGAAAGGGACAGTGCAGTGGGTTTTCTGGCAAAATGCTTGAACAAGGGATCAGAAAGGAGCTATGGGAACTGGAAGCTCCAATATAAATTTTTAAGGAAACTTTTATGGTTGCCTCAAAGCTATTTCCAGTAAGGCAGCAGCGAGTGCTGTACACTTTCTCTCTCTTTAAAAAATGTTCAAGTATAGAAAATACGTTGTTGGAGTAAAGACACCAACTTACCTAACTTACACATTTCTACTCTTTGCAGTCCAGATGTAGGTTATTTTTTATCTGAATTGACTTGATGGAAGATTACTTCTAAAATGTATATTATTTTTAAAATAGCAATTTTGATTACTATTAGGTTCTTGTTTTATTTTGTTTTGTTTGTTTTTGGTTTATCTATTCACAGTGACATAGAATCACAAGTTCATTAAAGTTTAAAAAGGTGTCTAAAGTCTTTGAGTCCGCCCACTAACCTAATCACATCCCCAAATGCCGTACCTAGATATTTTTTCAACACTGCCAGGAATGATGACTCCACCACTTTCCTAGACAACCTGTTCCCATACTTGACTACCACTTCAGTGAAGAATTTTATCCTAACATCCAACCTAAATCTTCCCTGGCATGACTCAAGGCCATTTCCCCTCATTCTTCTGGTCTCTCATTTTCCCTGTCTCCTGTGCATTAGGTTGCAGTATTTTTCTTCCCTGAAGCCTGAATCAAAGCTTCTTCACATGTACTTAAATTTTGCTAAAAGTTCCAGGTGTAGACCCTTTCTGGTCATTCCCGTCCTTGAAGATCTCACACAGGGTTTGCTTCTACGTTTCATGTTCAGCAAAGCATTTCCCAACTCTGGTTGTGTTCTTCTGTTATACAACAGAAATGCACTGAGGGGGGAAAATGGATGCTTTCCTCAACAGTTCATTTAATTTTTACTCCTGCTTTCTACTGAAGCTGAACTTGGAAGCCATCAAAACTCAGGTCTTAAGCTAAGCACTTCAAGCATTGATTTAAGAAAGCCTTACAAGATTTTAAGCAGGTTTGGATGAATAATTTGTAACAAGTAATTTCCTGAAGTTCATCTCATTTCTTTGTTCATTAATTACTTAGAAAGGGGGTCAAATTATTCCATCCAGGATCTATTCCAAAACTTCCAGGAATAAATGAAAGCAAATAAATATATTCTGGATTAAGACACATAGATATTTTATTGAATTTTTAAGATCCTCCAGAGAAGCAGTGTTTTAATATCTGTCTCAAACACACAATAGAGTTCTTATCCACATCTAAAAATGCTGTGACTTTTTTTTGTCTATATTTTTTGATAGAGACAGCATCTCTTGGAAAAGTCGTACTAATGTGGTATAAATATTTTACATTTTTTACTTTAAAGTTGTTGTTTTAGAAAACATTTTGCCAGTTTTTACTTAAACCAAATTTCTCCTTTTCCAGTAATGTTGTCATCAAGGAATACAGTCAGTGGCTTCTAGCAACTTGAAAAACACAGCAGGACACACTCTCAAGCTGCAACAGGGGACATTTAGGTTGGACATTAGGAAGAATTTCTTCACAGAGAGGTGATTAGATATTGGAATGGGTTGCCCAGGAAAGTAGAATCACCATCCCTGGAGGTGTTTAAGGAAAGCCTGGATGTGGCAGCCACTGCTTGGGTCCAGTTGACAAAGTGGTGTTTGGTCATAGGTTAGACTCAATGATCTCAGAGGTATTTTCCAACCTAGTTGTTTCTATGTTTTTTCACATACTTTTTTCCCCTCCTTCTCTTTTTAATCTTTGCCCTAAGTGATGTTATTTATTTGCCTCTATACTAGCCTCTTATTACAGCAACTTGGATAACCCTGAGGAGATTTATATCTGTTTCTAGTGGTGTTTTATCACTTGTTTCTTCACCTGAAATTCCTGTACTTTTAAATTGAATCAGTTACTGTCTCAGCTTTATTCATTTATTTATTTATTTATTTATTTATTTATTTATTTGTCTTTTAGGCACTCACTTTCAGTAACCTTTCCTCCAGTTCACATATTTTTGTTCCCTTATTTCCTTTGGTTTCATATATTATTAGACCAGTAGTCTGCGTCATATGATAAGTTGTCCCTCAAGTATGACTAATTTCTGGTTCTGATAATAAATGTAAGGGAATTATTTTGATTAAAAATGTATTTTGTGTTGAAAGAGGTATGATTTTGATTCCAGATTTTATTGTATCTTATCTTTGTGATCAGTTCCTCATCTCCAAAAAGTATACCACTAACAATAATAATGTGTTGGAGATGCAATCTAAAAATTCAAACTTAAAGTGAAAAGATAAAGGAATAATTTACTTAAATAATGCAAATTCTTTGAAAATCCTCCTTGCATTTTAACTTTGCTTTCTCATTAATATGTTCCTGTTAATTCAGAATAAATCATAGGAAGTTTATATTGGCATGCTTCTAGAAATTTTTTGTGATTTGATGTTGGTCATTGTCATTTCCTCTCATATACTGGGCAGTACTAAAAAGAGAGCTGTTTTTTCTCTACATTGGTGGTAAAAGAGCTTAACAATACCTGTGTAGACCCTTTGTGACATTCTCTATCCTTGCCAGAGTGTGGTCCTGAGTGTATTTTATTTTCCTCTGCAGGTGAATCCCATGATATCCCAAGTCTTAAGCTGTGCTAAGGGAAATTTACATTGGATATCAGGAAAAAAACAATTATTGAAAGAGTGATAAAGTACTGGAATGGTCTGTCCAGCGAGTTGGTGGAGTTGTCATCCCTGGATGTGTTTAAAAAAAGACTGGGTGTGGCAGTTGGTGCCATGGTTTACTTGTGTTGTTAGGGCTGGTTTGGACTTGATGATCTTGAAGGCCTCTCCCAACCCAGTGATTCTGTGTGACATTTATTGTGTTGTTATTTATAGTGCAAAGTCTTCACAGAAGCACTTGGCTTTTCCCATGTTTTCTACAAGGCAACTGCCAACAGTTCTGTTCCTTTCTAATGGCTAATAACAAAAAAACCAACAAATTCTAAAGCTATCTCACCTATTTTATGACTTGACTTGTCTTAATCCAAGCAGATGCACCTACTTCAAGATGTATTTCAGGAGTATGTTTTTGTTCCCAAACAACAGTGATGGGTACTGTTTAACAGAAAGAGTTCAGATGACGCATTGCCTGCTTTGAAATGTTGTCCATGAGCTACCACTTCAGTCACACACTTGCTTTGAGGACACTTTTATTTACATACAATATGGGTGTGCTTTTACACTCTGATGAAAATACATTTTTGTAATTAATAAAAGTGAGGGTACAATGTATGTCACCATAAGGTGGGTTGAATAATTGCTTTCTCCAGCTGTTTTATTACTGTAAAGACGGTCTGAAATTACTCAGGGGTCTAACTCTGAGACTTTTAAAGCTGGATAAGGCATAACCTTGGCATTTCTCTGCCTCCATTCTTCCACCTGGAAAATGCAGAGAATCTGAAATCTGTACTCATTATCTCACTAACATGCTTAAAATATTTAAGGGGTAAAATATTTGAAGATGTGATGGTGGAAGGCAGTTAAGAGCTAATTAGCCAGCCAAAAAACCTCAGTTTACCAGAGGAATGGGGGCTGATTGGATGAAGGCAAGACGGCAAGGTACTGAACTATCTGCAAGTAACCTGTCTGTTTGTAATATGAGATCATTAGGATATGGATTGTACCTTTAAACATGCCATCTAACTAATGCACAGCAGAGCAAACACAGAAGTTACCTGCATTTATATTGAACATTCTTAAACATATCTGTAATCACTCAATTAGACAGTACTGGAACAACTCTCAGAGTAATTTTACCCTCAAGGATGTGATTTCTGAGGCTGGCACTGGTGTGGAAGTATCTGAATTTTATTCCAATGATTCCTGGGCATATGCCCTCTTGTGCCTCCAGCCACCCTCTCAAGGTGGGTAGTACCAGAAAAACTGAAAGGGTGAGGAGAGGGATTTGTACCACAATCATGGAAATGTTGGCTCAAATTATTTGAGAAGAGGGGTTACTGTTACTCCATGCAGTGACCTTGTTCTGACTATGTGTGAAGTTACTGCTTGTAAAACCTGCCAGTTTAATATCTCTAGAGAATAATTAATTTTTATTAATTGGCCATTCTGTAACTTACTGCAAAAAACCCCATGAGAATCCTGCCAAAGTGTCACTTCTGCTCTGGGACACAACATCAAAAACTGAAAACAGACTATTTGATACACACATACTGTGAGCAATGCATCACCTTGTATTGAAACAAACAAAACTAAAAAGAAAAGTTTACTTTAGGTTGAAACTTTTCCTCCCAGCTTTCTATTTTCTTAGCTGGATTTTAAAACTTTTACCATTTCATTTCTGTAATTCCAAATATAAATAGTAAGGCTACTACTAGAAAGCATTGACTCATAATACTCACTAATATTGCTCCTAGGAGAATAGTAGGGTCATTAACAAAGCACAGTCATTGCATCTGTGGTCCTCAATGGCATCAGCCCAAGCTTTGTAAAAGAGTGTTCCTCCCACAGGGATTGTGAGCTCATTCAGATTTCTGCCAGTTTCCAGGATCAAATCCATGAGTTCAAAGGACTTGCCTTGACAACTGGTTGCTGGTTCCAGTGCTTCACTTCCTAGCTAAGAACAGCCAAAAATCTCACTGCTGCCAGACATGATGCAGGATATGCTTCCAGGCTCAATACAAATAACAGAAAGAAATTCAAGGGGAAAAAACATCCTATATAAAAATGAGACATTTATAGGGCAGTTTATTACACCCCGGTAAGGGGCCTGTGTGAGTTTTGATGTTTTTCCTCCATGACAGCAGAGGAAGCCAAGATGTAAAACTCTGGATTAGACAAATAGATCCTGAATCTAAAGTTTGGTGAGATGAATCCTAGTCTCTAAAGGATATGTCACATAGCTGCTAGGATGGAATCAGAAGTTTTTTCTACACATGTCCTAATCTCTTGTATTTATTTGTTTTGCAAAAAAATGAATTTAAGTGTCTAGCTGTTATTTGAATCAGACAGACAAAAGTTCTTGATGATTATCATAGTGTTGTATCATATCATGGATCCAGAACTTTATCTAAACATGAAAAAATGTTAAAAAATGTGGTCTTCACAATCACTGCTCCAGGAACAGTAAGCTTTGTGATGGGATTAGGTTTGCTGAAATATTCAAAAATGTTCGTGAAATTTTGATAAATATAGAAAAAGTATTCACTGAGCTCAGTTCAAATTCTTAGGTAGAATATGTCACTTCTTTTGAGAACAAAATAATGGATACAGCTAATGTGGGATTACTTAAAAACATGCTTTGCAAAGCATCCGTATTTTCTCATAATTTTGTTATAGAAGTAAGTCACAGCTATTCTTTCCATTGCTTTAATTTTTGGTATCTTTAGCTTGCTTCACACCTGAATTTTAAGTGGTATGCCTGACTCACAGGCAGTGTGAAAGAGACATACAGAGACAACTTTTTAAGAATGAAAAACACAAACTGTCTTAAATTTGAGTAAACCTCTAAACCTCAACCACATAATTAGCTTTAAATTATTCAGCAGTTTCTCTGATATGTATTTTATCCTTTGCACATAATTAAAAAATTCATGTAACTATGTAAGCTATTAAGATATTATCATGGATCCAGTGCATATTCCTAAAAATAAGAATATCTTAGTGCACTCAGTGACAGTTTATTGCTATTAAAAAGTAAAATTGACAAATTATTTTTCAGCCATCTTATTTTGGTCCAAAGGGTCAAAAAAGTGCTAGGTTGCATAATGTCTAAGGAAAAAAGAATTGACTGATTCAAGGAAATAGGTCTGATGATAAAATTTTTACATTTCAGAAATTGACACTCAGATTTGCAAAAGGTCAGCTGCATATTTTTTAAAGAAATCACATAAAATATTAGCCTTCAAAATAAGAACAATCTTGTTAAGAGTTATTTAAACTACAGAGCAGTATCTGTCATGTAACTTATTTTACTGGAGACATCATTATTGCTTCTTGAGTGACTTTTTGACAAATAGCATGAGAACTATTTAACTGGCTAAACATTTCATGACATAATTTTTAGATCCAATCCCTTGAATTTTATCAGGTGATTTATTCATGGAATAGTTTCACAGAATCACAGACCCACTAGGTTGGAAGAGACCGCCAAGATCATCAAGTCCAATCCAACCCTAACCTCAACTAAACCACGGCACCAAGTGCTGTACCTAGTCTTTTCTTAAACACATCCAGAGATGGTGAATCCACCACCTCCCCAGGCTGACCATTCAAATACTTTACTACCTTTTCTGTAAAAAACTTCTTGCTAATATCCAGGCTATATTTCCCTTGACACAGCTTAAGGCTGTGTCTTCTCATTCTGTCAGCTGCTGCCTGGAGAGAGAGACCAACCTCCAGTTGACTACAACCACTCTTCAGGGAGTTGTAGAGAGTGATAAGGTCACCTCTGAGTCTCCTTTTCTCCAGCCTAAAAACCCCCAGCTTCCTCAGTCGTTCTTCACAGGGCTTATGTTCCAAGCCCCTCACCAACCTCGCCTCACCTTCCTCTGGATGCACTCAAGCATTAAGAGAATTTAAGAGACACTCTATAGGGAAATCTTTTCTTGGGCAGCAGATTAAATGGTTCAAATGAACAAGGAACTTGTTGGTTTTTTGGGGTTTTTGGTTTGGGTTTTGGTTTTTTTTTTTGGGGGGGGGGGGGTTGTTTTGTTTTGTATCAAGTCAGGATGTTTGTGAAGTAAATTTCAAGTTTTAATAGGTTTGATTGAGTCATCCTTCCTACTTACCTCACCATTATTTTTCATTTCATTCTGCTTCTAGGTTGCAGGAAAGAATACAAACACAAGCTAAAGACTCTAAAAGCTCTTCAAACTGCACATTCTCTTAGAAAACAGGATTTTCATCCCTATTTTGAAAAATCAAAAAGCTCAGCTAGATAAGGCTTGTGCTCCATATCAATGCTTTTTTTCAGACATATTAGTTTATTCTACCTTGAGCTTGCCTGTAGAAGGAACTACCCAGAGGGTTGTTTTCTTTCCCCAAATACTGATTTCTTGCTCAGATAGTCTCCTGTCTTTCCACCTTTAATTATGAACAGTGGATGTGAGTTTAGCTCTGCAGCAATGTCCTTATGAGCATGTGCGCATTTACACACTCTCACTGCAAAATGTGCTCCAATAGTCCCCTGCCAAGGCTTTTCCCAGATTAAGGAATCATAAGCAGCTTTGGATGACTTCACCCTGCTGGTTTGTCATTAATGATGCTCAAAAACATGTACATAGCCAATTTGAGTTTATCAAAACACTTAAGAAGAAGCTCTTCAATTAAAGATCATACTAAGTGACACTGACTGTAACTGTCTAACCAATATGGTGCAGCTAAATCAGCACTAGACACTGGGAAAAGTTCCCCTCATAAAAAAACCCCAAAGCCACAACCAAAAATCCCCCCCAACCCCCCCTCCCCCTTCCCACAACAGAAAGAATCATGGTTGGAGCAGATCTTTCTCAGAAGTAATTTTTCACAATCTTGAAAGGAAAAGGTGAACAACCATCAAATGATCCAGGAAGACTTCACTGCAGAGTTTTGCTTAGGATGCAATTTCGAAATGTTTGAAAGTAAAGAAAAAATATTTTTATATAAAAAGGAATGGTGCCACCTTTTTTGGGTATCAATCACACACAAACGATTTGTCATTTTAGTAAATGATGCCATATAATCTTTATGTCACATCAAACAACAAAGCAATAAATTCACTGGGTGGCATGTACAAGAGTATCCAGGTTGAATTGAGTTGTATTCTAGTCCTTTCCCTAAATTGTCACATTTACTGCCTGCTGTAAAAAGAGTAAGCCACCAATTGATTTCTAATTCTGCAAACACCAGGGTGTAAATGTGATTAGTGGTAATTGGAGAAGTTTAGCAACTGTTAATTTCTCCTCTCTTTGTGGTTTTTCCTATTTAAAATATTAACAAAATGTGTATGTGGACAATTACTGAACAAATGATACATATTTAATCAGAGATGTGGGACCCCAATGCAGTTGTCTGAAACAAATGTGACATGTGCTTCCTCTCAAAAAAAAAAAAAAAAAAAAAAAAAAAAAAAGCCAGGCAGCTAATAAACAGCACTCGTATTTTCTTTTAATGTTCATTGTCTATATGATGTTGAGTTTCATGGCATTATGCTATGTAAAAAAGCTAGAAGTACACTGCTAAATTTGTCTTTCCCAGTTGGCTGTCCCTGAGAGAATTATGAGTGGTGTCTTTGTTCATTGCATGCATAAGTGCGCACAAATTCCTAAGTTTTCAGCTGTAAAGTTAGGTGGCTAGAAGAGACATTAACCGCTGCATGGCTGAGTGTCTCCTTGGAAAGAAGTTGTTTCACTGATGCATCCAGAAATTGTGGAAAATATATATATATTGCTCTCTAATTGTACAATATCTCACTTGTTCTTTTCCTAGTCAAGATTCTCCCTCATCCATAGCTACAAAGCTAATACTTCTAAGCAAGAAAATGGCTATTATTTTTCAGCACTTGAAAGGAATTTATGTTTACGTTTATTCCCTAGAATTAATTTTCTTCAGTAACTTAGACCCAGGAAGCTCATATGTGCAGCAGTGCTAGGCCTATTTAACATGGTTTGAATATCTCAGGAAGCTAACTGGAAGCTAGTTAGCTTGATACCTATACTTCACTCTGAGAAGTTAGATCTAACCTAGCTGTAATTATTTTAACCAAGAATCTTAGAATCATAGAATCATAGACTGGACCAAATTGGATAGAATCATGATTGAACTTGGGTTTTTTTCAACCTCCAAAATTCCATGATTCTATGATCCAGTCCAACCATTCCCCCAGCACTGCCAAGGCCGCCACTGACCCATGTTCCCAGTACCACATCCTCACAGATTTTAAATTCCTTCAGGGATGAGACTCCACCACTGCCCTGGGCAGCTGTGCCAGGACTTAAAAACTCTTTCAGTAAAGAAATTTTCCCTAATATCCATTTTAAACACTGAAGAGATTTGGGTGTTGAAATGCAGAAGTATTGGTCTCACAGAGGAACTTCCATTTTGAACATATCTTCTTGCATTGACATAGTTATATATAATTTATTAACACCCTGTAAGGTTTATGTCTTGTCTGATGTCTGTTGTCTGCTCTGATCTGTTGAGACCCGAGGAAATTCTTGAGATAAAGCACAGGTGCCACCCTGAGCAGAGGGAGGGTAGCCACAGCAGTATGAAGATTCATTTGACAATGTATGGGGCACAGAAAATAGACCTGCATTGCATAGTGAAATGCAATAGATATCTCTAGACTCCAGACTCATGACCTCTTGTTAATTTATAAATTCATTCTGTATTATATTCTACATTTCTTTCACTGCGTAACACAGCCTTGACTTCTTGTGCAAACAAATGTCAAGAGACTATGTCTTTTTTGCTCACTTGATTGAAAGCAAGGTCAAAAACATCCCAAATATCATAACGAGAAGGAATGTTCTGTCTTTCAGTTATTTTAATTGTGTTTGGCCTTGTTTGTCCATTTTCTTTTGGCAATACAACCTTGACTTTAAAGTAAGCACCTATTGCTAAAACATTTTAATGTATTTTGAAATATATTAAGATACCCTTAATATTATATACTAAATGTAAAGTAGTAGGTTGGTTTGGATTGAAAGGGACCCTAAGAATCAACTTATTCCAAAATCTTCCATGGACAGGAACACCTCTCAGTAGACCGAGTTGTTGAGGGCCCCATGCAACCTAGTTTTGTACACTTCCGTATCATATAGTAATCATAAAATTATACTCTAGTCATTATATTGTATCATTATATGTGCAATGTATGTTTGTATAGATTTTTAATTTAATATGTTATTTATATACACCCACATATGAACTCAAACATGGACACTCTTTACAGAACAAATGGTGACCTTAGGAACCAAATAATTTCTGGTGGGACTTCTTCTCTTTCTCCAGAAAAATGTAATTCTTGTTGCAGTTTATTTAATGAATAATACTTCTAGGACACCTTTTTGAGTGTATAACAGCATTTTTTTTTCTTCTGTTTTCCCTAGATTACATCCCAGATACACAGAGGCTCTGAAAGAAAGTTGAAACATGATCTTTTGTTTCCTTATCTGTTATGAGGCATGATGGAGTTGTCTGAGAGTTTTTTCTTATTTCTGCTGTTAAGCGTTTTTTTGAATCGGGAGTTTTTCTCTAACAATGTGCTACACAGGCTGTAGTCCACACATGCCAATCCTGTCCATGGGCTTCAGGAAAGCATTTCAGACACTAGTGGGCATTTCTTTCCCTGGTGTGAACAATTCCTTAGGCCCCCAAATGCTTACACCATGCCCATTTCAAAAACACATGCTTTTCTCTGCTGACAACTAGGATGTCTGTGTCTAACACATTTTAACAAAATGAATCTATGTTGTTGATCTACAGCTGTCAGAATAATAAATATGCTCCTAATGTCCCTCTGAACAATTGTTCCCTACAACTCCACGGCAGGATGGTACACCCAGGTGGGAGTTGGGCTCTTTTCCCAAGTAACAAGAGACAGGACAAGACAAAGCAGCCTCAAGTTCCACCACAGAAGGCTTAGATTTGGTATTAGGGTAGTTTCTTTATTGCTAAGGTTGTTAAGTCCTGTAACAGGTTTTTCAGGGCAGTGGAGGAATCCCTGGTCACTGGAAGTGTTGAAAAAACTGGTAGATGTGACACTCGGGGACACAATTTAGTGATGGGTTAGCAGTGCTGGGTTAGTGGTTGGACTCAGTGATGTTAGATAGCTTTTCCGTCCTTAATGATTCCATGACTCCATGATTCTGTAGCTACTGTAGATTTCCTCCCAGAAATACCTTCCAGAAAAACTGTTACTGCTGACTCCAAAAGTGGAGTCCATTTATAGCTCCCAAGGCCTTAGAATAGTCACTGCAGGACCTCCAAACATGCAGTAAAAGAGATAAGCACCTCCAAATCAAATTATAGGACTCCAAATATCTTTCTAATTTCCCCTACACCCATGAGGGAAGCCTATGAACAGGAGAAGTTGGTTTAACTCAGATGCCTAAGTCCCCTGTAGGTGTTTTTTTGCACCTGAATTTTACCTTCGTAGGTTGCACAGATATTTTGAAGAAGGCTTGGCAGTATGGTCAATGACATAATTATTTGTCACATGAAAGACACTTTGATTGCATGAGCAACATCTCTGGAATGATTGACTGAGATGTGAACACCTACATTGTAGACAGCTGAGCTGGGAGAGAGGAATTTGGCAAATAAAGATTCCAAATTAATTTTTAGCTAAGTAAAACTCTTTCTCATGAATTTTATTTTAATTACACTCCTTTAAATAGAATTTAAAATAATAAAAAGGGAAAACAAATAAATTCTGCTTCCAAATTTATTTTCTTTTTTTTTTTCTTTTTTTTTTTTTTGTTTTAGAAGAATGAACCAAAAAGGGAACTTACAGTAAAAGGGAAGTATTTTTTCACAGAAGGACTTCAAAGAAACAACAGTCAAATCTCTTCTTTGATCAGGAGGAAAATATAACTCTTCACTGGATACTGAAGTAATGAATTAAATGAACTCTAACGAAGTGAAACTATAATAAATCCCGCTCTTTGTAGAATAGTACCCAGATGGAAAATATATAGACATGCTGAATGAAATGTTGGCCTTGTTACACTCCCTAGAAAAACCTATTGATAAATAGTTTCCAGAGTCAAAGGTTTGATTCTTTTTTCTGCTGTGTTCTTTTATATATCCCCGTCTCCTCATCTCCATGTCTGACACTGCACTCCTCCAGTCAGTCCTCTGCCTTGTACTCTTGTGCCTCCCTTTCAGGAGTCCCCCGCCAAAGTATATTTTATTGTGCTAATCTTTAGTTTGTGCAGACATTTCTCACAGAAACTAATTTTCTTTCTGTAAAATGAAAAAAGCATGCAAGAAAATTAAGGAGGATGCTGAGAGCCATTCACACCTGAATGAGTCATTGACTCTGTACCTCCGAACCAAAGAGGTCAAGGACCAGCCTCTGGCCCAGGGGTTATGACAGTGACTCACATGCTCTGCTGCTTGGAGAGCTCAGACTTGCAAAATTAAGTTCATTGCTTTGGTCCAAGGCTGAATCAAAAGAGAGCTATCAATTTGGTGGTTTTAGTTCTTACACTTTCTTTTTTATATATTTCATGGTAAAGGTGCACCCTGTGGCTTTTATTTAAGTCAGAGGTTGAGCATGAAGAATCACAGAATGGGTAAGTTTGGAAGGAAAATTTTCTGGTTCAACCTCCTTGCTCAAGAAGCGTCATCCTGGAGTGAAGACTGTAATGGGTTTTTAAAACATAGATTGTACAGATGAACATCACTTGGTTACAGTACTCTCCACTGGTCATCATAGTAAGTCTGAAAACACCTCCCTCTCCATATATCACCAACATACTGTTATTTCTGCTTTTAGGCAGCTGTTTAGATACTGTGGATGTAAGTGCTATGTAGCTATGTATGCAAATAGTTTTAGGAAAAAAAAAAAAGAAAGAGTAAGTGCAAGTATTTGGTTCAAGATTTTTTGGTTTGAGTGTTCACAAAAATATTTGGCTTCAAAGATGGAAAAAAAAAATTAGCCACAAAGTCTTGGTGGAAAATAAATGCTGTACCTTTTATATAGGATAAATTATATCAGAGGAAACTTTTACTTTAGCATTCCAGAGCTTGTTACAACTAGTCTGTGTCCTTATTTCTCAACTTGCCTATTTTCTCTCTTCTTACTCTCTGCTCCACCCACATTCTCTCCCTAGAACAACCATAAAATTGCATTTACAGCTGATTTGTAATGCTCAGAAATGCAATTTAGATTCTGTCAGTGAGCCTGTCCCCTTCTAAAAAGAGAGGTCTCTCACTGTTTCTTTTTTTACCTGGCATACGTCTAACCCTGCTCCTCCAGAATGGCAAATATGATAAACATGTCAAAAAAAATTCACATCAAAACCATGTGATATGAGTTGTTATTTTGATTTCTGTTGACACCTCCCGTTTTCTTTCATCCAGATGTTTCCATAAAGTAGTTCAATTATTTTTTCCCTTTTTTTCCTCCCGTCTGATAGGAGAAACAGGCAAATTTCCTTCCTCTATTACTCTGTATGCAGGAGCTTTTACACAGATGAACATTTCTTTACTGGAACTATCTTTAAGATGTGGGAAGGATTTCTGTCCAAACATAGCTCTGATTCACAATGAACCAGTTATTCAGTTCATGCAAACTATTATGTGAATTTTCAGATATTTATCTCGAGTAGATTGCTCCCTGCAAAATAAGATCAGGTTATCACAAGAAAAAAAAATCATGTCCATTTTTATGATTTAAAGTCAGAGTGCTAAAGGTGTCTACATACCTAAGTGCTATTGAAGTAACTGGCTTTTAAATAACTGCAAAAAGGTATTTCTAGTGATTTTTTTGACTTAAAAGTTCAAAATAACAACAGTTATCCAATGCTCTGTGCCTTGTGAAGCATTCAGCCATAACTTGGAAACTCAGAATTCTGCTAAAAGGGACTGAAGAAAGATATCCCATCCCTGGAAGTGTTCAGGGCCAGGCTGGATGGAGCTTGAAGCAACCTGGTCTAGTAGAAAGGTCTAGGGGGATGGATGTAGATGGTCTTTAAGGTACCTTCTAACTCAAACTGTTCTACGAGGGTTAAAAGTAAGTTGCTGTGCCACTAGCAATAAGATGCCTAAAATAGCCACAATGAATGCCCAGAAGAGGAGTAAGAATCACACTTAAAACAGCAACTAGCCAGGCATCTAACCGTGGAGCTGAAAATAAAGTTTATTTTAATTCAGCTTTTTGTAACATAGGCCTTTCCTAAAGTCAAACTGCCATACTGCACACCTGGACACATTACCCTTAGGTCTAGTAAATTAAGCACTGACGAGGAAGCTCCTTTAGAAAATGAACTTGTTTCAGTCCCTGCTTGTACCTGATCTGAAACAAAGCCTAGAATCTTTTTGTCTTTCTCTCAGTGAAGTGTCCAGTTTATGAAGATAGTCCAAGTCTGGGATATATCCACCTCTCTTCTCCTTGTCCTCCCCATTCATGTTGTCTGTGAAAGAATGTGTCCTAAAATCTGTCATTTAAATATTTTCTTAGTCTTAAGACCAGGAGGATCTTTGTAACAACCTTGTTAAACCAGAATATTTTATCCAGTGTTTCCTGTGTTAAAACCAATGCCCTAAATTAGAGTAATCACACTTAGAAGGAAAAACAGAGTAAATTTAAGGACTGGCATAAATGGTAAATCCACCACATCCATTGGCAAAGCTGTTCCTGTGATTAATTGCCTTCACTGTTAAAAAAATTACGTCTTGCTTCCTGTTTGATTTTTCCAGTATTACTTCAATTGTTTCAGTCAGAAGTTTCTTAGCTTCTAGGTTCTGTCCACAACAGGAAACAGAAGTGCCAAAATACCATTAAAAATATTTTAGTCTCGTTTGTCCTCCCTCAGAAGGAGGAAGGAATTAAACCAGTGAAAAAGAAACTAGAGATTTGCTTGGTCTGAACACTTCAAAACTAATCAGAGTCTGTAGAGGCTTTATTTAAGTAAAACTCTAGTTATCAAATCTGTCTCTGCAATTTTTCTCCCAAGTTTCTGAATTAAAGATATCCATTAGGTAAAGGAGCTCATCCCATCTGAATCACTGAGACTGGGATTCAATGTACACTAACAACTCTATAAACCCTTGTGTGTTTTTCCATTGCTGCTGAAAAATTTGGCAGGTCTCAGAAGGCTGGGATTAATCAGAATTCCAGCACTCCTTGGTGTGGGTCTTTCTGATGTACCTTGCATTTTTACAATGTTTAGCTGTGAATTCACTGGCTTTCTTCCCATGGGATTGCAGGAAAGCTAGTTCTGCTCTGGGCATATTATTTTGTGGTTTCTGACCTTCTGTCTGAGTTTCTGTACAGCAGCTGGCAGGAAAATATGCAGTGAGGGCACTTAGTGCACCCAGGCAGAGTGAAGCATGTGTTTACATCTCTTTCTGAGTCAGGGTCAGAGCAAAGGTACTGGACCAAATTGTTCGTTTCCAACTGATTCCTTAACATCAGAATCTGACTTTAACTTCTCTTCCAAGAAATGTTTTTATGTCAGCTTTGATTTGAGGGTAAAAATCTGGTCAAATGTAACATCAGGCACAATATTTGAATTGCTAGTAAGATGAAAATTCTTGAGGTTTCTTATGAGTTTCTTTCCTCATTCTTCTCCTTTTAATGTGCTGCTTTAATAGCAGGATGAATGTATGTTATGCATTTCAGTTTACACATGGTTCTGCCTTTAAGCACCTGGATTTGAAGCAGTTTCTTCCCTGAGGATTTCAACAAAGGCTTTGCCCCAGTTTCAGGATCCAGGTTGCTATGGGTTAGCCATGTGCCACAACATTATTAGCTCAGAGAACACTGTAGCTGCTTGCACAGGGAATGCAGCTCTCCTGATGGTCATAATGAAAGAAATCAGCTTGCATTTCTTTAATGGCAAAGCCTCCCTGTATATTAATTTGGTTCTACACGACTATACATCTTGTCAGAGCAGCCCGACAAATGTGAAAACATAGAATAAGAAAATTGTCAGTTAAGTAATTTATAACCTTTTGTTCTGTGTTGCATGGATTTACTTCTGTTTAGGAGCATGGGAAGGCTCCCTGGAAAGGAATATGTTTATAAAATAACTCCTTGGCAATGTCGGTTCTAAA
Source organism: Sylvia atricapilla (assembly GCF_009819655.1). NCBI lineage: Eukaryota > Metazoa > Chordata > Aves > Passeriformes > Sylviidae > Sylvia > Sylvia atricapilla. The sequence goes on from NC_089174.1 coordinate 62,050,102, forward strand.
ATAAACTCAGGTTTCCATTGCGTTTTACAAAATACAATCTAGTACTCATATTAATACATAGACTTTGATTCCTGGGCCAAATACCTGTTTGCATTTTTGATTTAGATTCACTGTATGAGAGAGATGGGATGTGTATTGTGAGGGGAATGTGCTCCTCTTGTATTTTGAAAAGACTTTTTAAATTAATCTGTAAATGTTTTGATAGCCTACACAGAAAAGAAAGGCACAGTCAGATGGACACTGAAATTATGATAATATCAAATGGGAATAAAAATGCAATTTGGACTGGAATCTGACATTCAGTTTTGAGTTGAGATTAATCTAAATTATTGAACCAGTGTCATTTGTCAAAAATGAGTCCATGTCCTTTCATTTCACTCTCTAAAATCAAACTGTTTCTTTTATGTAAGATATGCCATACTGACAATTTACCCATTTCTTTTTGTTTTTTCAAAAATATGTGAGAAGAAATTGTTTCATCCAATCCAGGAATCTCTGGGTAATATTATAGAATATTATATGTTCTAGAATATTATGTGTATTAAAATATTATAGAGTATAATAGAGAATAGAATTATATAGGGTAGAATGTTAGAGATTTGAATGCTATAGAAAACTATACAGTTGGGTAAGTGTACACCATAGGTTGATCTTGGTAATTATAATAGTCTTTTTGGCCTAAAATTCTAACAAATTTAATGCTATTGTTTTAATTTACTTTACATATGATGTGCTAGACTATATCCTTTGAACAGGCTTCTGCATAACAGGAAAATATGTAGCAAGTGAACTGGAAACTCTGCTGCTGAAGAAAATGCTTTTAATATCTCTTCTTTTGAATAGAGATGATTCATCAGGGTTCGTTTGCAGATCTTGGGGATTTGCAAAATGGTGTCTTTGGGTAAGATAAAGCAAACAAAAATCCAGAGTGCTAATGCTTGCCAGCTTGCTGCTTATAAATGTTTCTGTTCTGAGGACTGGATTTTGAAGATGAAAAAAAAAGACAAATCACAAAACCAAAACTCAAAAAATCCCCTCGGCACTGCAATTAGGAGTGTGACTTCAAGTAAGAGCTGTGTTGTCAGGTTGAAAACAGACTGTGGAGTGCCAGGTGGGACTATCCCAGGAGCAGGTGAGCTACACCAACACCTTTTCCACCACTGTATTTCTCAGACTGCAGGTTCATGTTATGTGGCTTGATGGCTCCAGCCGACAGGTTTTCCATATAACCCATTTCACCAGCTCTCAGGCTCATAGCTATCCTAAACCCAAAATATCCATCCAACCTAAAATATCCATTAGTCCCACACAGTCTTCATTTTTAATTCGTGTTTGTCTAAATTTATTCATGAACTGAAATGCTTCAAAGGAATGTAGCTAAATTATCCATGGCTCCTTGCCTGTGGTTTCTTGCATCAGTAACTTGTGGTATTTCAGACACATCTTGATGTTTCGAAGTGACCCCACTTTGAAGGGGAAGATCAAATCTCCTTTTCTGACATTGATTTGGCTTTAAAAACAGTAATAAGGCAAATATCAAAAATGCACAGTCAGAGACAAATATTTAAATGAGAAAAGAATCCCTTCCATTCCCTTTCTCTAGCCCTCTGGTCCTGGAAAACATTATGATTCCCCTGCAGCTCAGGCTCTGTGAGCAATTCTATCACTGCATTCTGACTGTAGGAGCTCACTTGTGGGAAATTTTCAAGCCATGCTTGTTTGGTTTTCCTCTTCCTGTTTGACTTGTATCTTTAAATAATATGGTTACTTCACAACAGCTTGTTTTTTGACTGAGGCACAGGGCATATTTTTCTAGCAGATAAAAAAACTTCCCACAATTTGCTTTGTGTTATTTCCCCTTTCGAAGGAAAAGCTGATAAATCCAGGGTAATATGTAATAGATGCCTTCCTGTTTTTACTTATTGCTCTGTCAGGCTTGTCAGCCAGAAATTTATCAGCTAGTTTTGTGGCTGTAATGTTTGAACAAGAAAGACTAAGCAGTACACTTAGCCTAAAGAGCAAGTGCAAGTAACAGTGTTTATCCTGTATCCTGCTTCGCAGACCATCCTTGGTGAGTTATGGTAGGTTTTTTCCACATCAGTAAGATTTTGCCTCTATACCTATCTTAATTCTTAATATTTATTCCTTCATTTCTACTCTATGCTAGTCTCACTTTCTGAGCAATTGGCAAGAGGGCGGTGGGAATACCTGTTGGTTTTAATTTCATCCACCTAAAAGTGAGTTGACTTGACTGAGCAATTACTGGTCTTCTGTAACCAGTAGAGTCAAGAAATCTCCATGAGCTGATCTACTGTACTTATTTATTTATTATGGTTAGGATAGGTTATTCTCTGCATCCTTGTGTCACCTCATTGCATGCAGGGAAAGCCTAAAAGTGATTAAATGGCTACAACTTGAGTGCCAAACTTCAAGGAGGTGAATGTCTCACTTCATGTCCTGGCCATGGAAAGACGGGAAAATCCATGAACTGAGATTTTTGTCTGCCACATTATCCTAGCATTACTCCTGATATTCATACACCCTTCCTTTACCTTTTCCTGCTTATTCTACTGTTCAGTGTCTGATGGATGTACCACCCTCATCTGACCAAAACTGACCCCACCTGTTTAATTGGTACCACCAGCCCTCTGCTGTTCAATAAAACTTCATTTACCCAAAGTGAACAGTTCAGATCTGGTAAAGGGATTGGTGTTTGGCTGCTTGGTTTGCTTGTTTATTTATTTACTTATTTATTTATGTAGTTGTCTGGAATCTAAGTTCTTTTTAATAGAGGGAGGATATGGATAAGTATTTCCTGGGTTGGAAGTTGATGAGATAGAGGGTTGGAGACAAGGAAAGAGAGTAGCTTTTGCAGCACACAGGGTACATACCACACTAAGGGGTGATGGGAGAGTTAAAGGGCGCATTCAATCTCTTCACAGTGGTGAACCAACTTCTGAGTACCATACAGAGCACTGACTTCTGAAATTCTTGAGAGGTGGAAGAAAATCTGTCTTGCTGGGCTGTCATTGGAAATCTTGCAAGTGTGAAAAGCATTTGAGTTGAATTGAGTTGAATTTTTCCCTTTTACCTGACCATGGGGGAAAAGGCTGGTGTACTCTTGCACTTCAAGCAGCAATTAAAATGCTTCCTATTCTGGAGTTTCTGAGTGACTTCAGGCTGCTGCAGACAGTAGGCAGGAGGAAACACTGGTCCTGTAGAGCGCTGGTGCAGAAGGCACTGGTCTGCCTGAGATTCTTCCCTGCTGCAGCAGCGTCAGTGGAGACAGAAACCTGGCCAGGATAATAGTCCTGCCAACTGTTCCCATACAGTGATGTTTTGGGCACCTTCTGTATTTGGAAAACACTGTTTTCTGTGCTACTCAAATAACACGCACTTAGGGTTTCAGTGCTTGCATGTTGCATGTAAATCGACTTTCTTCTACTGATTTTGCAGGCCAGGATTGTGCCCCACTTATGTAAGTAGTCAAAAATATTTCTTCCTCTTTCCTGCTGACCAACAGAGCAGTCACACACCTTGTAAACTGCACAGCACACAAGAATTGTGTGGCACTTTTGAGTCAGGAGTGGATAAAGGGGAAGCAAATCATAATGATCACACTGAGTTAAGTCAAAGTTCTCTTATTATTGGTCCCCCTTACTTTAACACTTGGTGGTAGCAAATGATAAGTAAAAGTATAAAAACCAGCGTGCCCCCAGAGACTTTTTACAGTGATCTCTCCTTGTGTCATCCAAGATCTAATTTTGGACTATATAAATCAGTGGTAGGGTCCAACAACCACAGTAGGAACTGGGCAAAAAATATTGCTGGAACACTCTTTTGAATCTACAATACATGTGGATTCCCACAATCCAAATATCTGTCTACCCATAGCATTGCACCATTTTGGAAACAAAGGCTTTTCCCTTCAATTGCTCTTCTGCGTGAGTGAGTACATACAGACTGAAGATCATTTGTTGTTGTGGTTCAACAGTTGCTGCTGTTTTTGAGTTCAATCAATTTAGGCACTTCATTTTTTTCACTTTGTTGTCTGTGGGTCCAACCAATATTAACTCTGAGTGAACATGCAAGGTGGGGCAAACATTTGTACTCTTTCTAAGAACTTCCTGAAATTCAGACATTATCATTTGCTTCACCCTTTCCCGTAGTTAACGGCTACTAGTTCCCTGTGACATTGTTGTAGTGAGGAACTGGTCAGGATGTAATTTCTCTCAGATTTTCCAAGGTAAAGGATCTCAGTTTTGAAAAATAAGCCATTTAGGAACCACTTTATAATCCAAATATATATTTGTAGGAAAAAAAAGTGATTATTCCTTTATCCTGGAAAAAGTATTAGTAAATGGTAGCACAGTTTTGCAGTGTTACAGAAGGAACCTCCGTGGTGCCACTATAATAAACTTCAAAGTATGTTAGAATTTATTTTCCATCCCTACACCCAGACACAAAGTCTATACATTCTGTCATTACACATATAAAATGAAAACACTTTACAATCCAAAGCAGAAAAGGGCTTTCCTCCTTGTTCAGCAATTAAGAGGCTCATTTATGGAAACATCGTGTGTTCTTCAATTTGAAAAGGACCTAGTTCCTTCTGGTGCCTAATGTTATTAAATCCACATTAAAAGGACACAGTTTAGAGAAACAGTGAAGTCATGCATCTGAATGGAATAGCACCATAATCCATTTCTATCACATGTTGTGTTTTCCAAATTACAGCTCTTCATAGTTGTAGATTGAAGGTTGTATTTTCTATTTAGCTAACAGAAAATAACTTCTACCAATTTTCCACCAGCAGTTCATAAATCACCATAAACAGAGAGCTTATCTAGAGGTCTGTGAACACCTACTTTTTCAATTCAGTGCCCAAGAGAAAAACAGCAAAACAGAACACTCAGTTTTGGTCTAAATTAAATGTTTCACATGACCCAAACTGTATAATTTCCCTTTTTTCTCCAATCTCTTTAGTGACAATATGCCATTTTGAAGTATGAAAACATTTTGTTTTGAAACTATTAAACACTTTATGCAGAAGCATACCATTTTTCACATTGAATTCTGTATTCCAAAACCTCAGAGGAATGTATCAGGATAGTATTAGGGTCTTTCTGAGGAGGCATGATGCATGCATTTCAGGTAATGACCATAAACTAATCAGGCAAGGTTTTCTGACTTGGTAGAAATAAAATATTTTTCATCAAAGAACAGGAAAATATTGGAAGTGCCCCAAAGGATCTGTAAAATTTTGGTCCTTGGAAATTTTTTAACATCAAACTGGAATAAGCCCCAAGGAACTGGGTTGAATTAAAGGCTGAGCCTACACTGAAGTTGGACTAGAGGTCTCATGAAGTTCTTTATAACCTAAAACATTCTATGATTTTGTTCACTGGGCAGAAACAAGTAATTTTGACTAGTCCCAAGCTGTCTTTTTTGGGGAATAAACCTTTTTTAGCTAACAGCATCCCATTTAAAGCTGGTCAGCTACTCCAGCTCGAAGTATAAAAAAGGATATTGTAATTAATTTGACTGTTGGTGACAGTAGAGCAGAAGATTTAATGTCAGAATTGTTAGGATTGAATTTGCTACTCTAATTTTCCTTTTGTTACAGAATTCTCATTTTGAAGAGTCTTCAGCAATATTTAGGTGAGAACTGGTCTCATAAGCACAGGGCTCACATTTCTCTTCCAGGAAAGGGATGTTATTTTTAGATATTTGAACTGGAACATGCTGAAGCTTTAACAGCGAATAGTGTTTTCTCATATATAGTTAAAAATTGGAGTCACTCTTTTTGTGTTCGAGAACATTTATTCCTGTACTTGCTGCAATTACATTTGTAATTATTGTGAAGAACATTTTCTGAACCATTGTTCTTCCTTCACAGATTGTTACTAAAATAAATTGGTGCATATTTTTGTGTTTTAATGCACAGAAATGGAGCTCTGCCTAGAGAAGAGACAGCTCTAGGGAAATATCATCATGGTCTTCCAGTACTTAGCTGTTTGGAAGAAATCTTTCACTCAAAGGGAAGTGAGGCCTTAGCACAGAAAAGCTGCAGCTGCCCCATCCCTGGAAGTGCTCAAAGCCAGGTTGGACAAGGCTTGGAGCAACCTGAGATAGTGGAAGATGTCCCTGCCCATGGCAGGGGTTTGGAATGAGAGGCGCCTTCCAGCCCAAGCCATTCTATGACTACGATTCCATGGTTCTAAACTGACTTTAGGAATGGTCACTATTTACAGTGGGCAACTTTGCTTATCAAGTCAGGAAATGAAGTTACACAATAAACATTTGATAGAGAACATTCTCCAGTCAAACCCTGTAAGAATGGAGGCCTCAGGTTCCCCTCAATTGAACCTGGAATTATACCAGCAGGTCCTAGACTGGTCAACTTACATGATGCAAACTATGTCCTGATGGTTTCTTCCTCCTTCAGCCCTAACACAACGATTTGGAAAATTATAAGATTTTCAACACTTCGATTCCACCAAAGAAAACACCAAAATTTTAGTTTCAGAGAATTAATTCCATGCTGTGAGAGACTGGAATTGTTAATGGCTTAAACATTCTTAAGATCATCAGAAGAATTTTGTTTATTGTAGCAAATTGTGCAAAGAAGGAGCTGCTCATATGCAACTGTGGAAAGCCCACTCATCTAGTCAATGCTGATTTGGATTCAGCCCATGACAAGACAATGTCCCCTTTTTTAAACTTAAAGCCCTACAGAATAAGCATGAACCCCTTCCCACCTCTTTTGCATCCTCCGTGTGTTCTGTATACTGAGTTCTTGTGCCTCATTTTGTGCTTAGACATGATGATGCATTGGGAAGGTACTAAGACCATCCTGAATATTTTGGTTCAAATAAAAAAAAACACAATAAAAATATTAGGAAGTCAAGGTCACAGTCTCTAGGCCAAGGATCTAGGGAAAGCATGTAATCTGAGAGATGTTACAGGAGTAGTGAATTACTTCGCATTATTCTGATGCTTTCTCATTACTTCCTGCAGTGCAATATGTCTGGATTAGTCATCAGAGCAGCAAGGACTAAATCCTAATTTAGGATATCTTTGAAGTAATGACTCTTCACTGTCTATGCTAAATGGCCTCTGTTTTCTACCTAAAAGACTACTGATTCAAACTGTGAAAGGACAAGGACTTTAACTTCCTGCCTAATACAGGGTCATCAAGATGAAATTGTGACATTTAGGAAATAACCATTGACTTGTATCCTTTGGCAGTGTTCTTAGAATCCATACAGTTTTATGGTGCTCTTCATGCTCTGAAACTAACATAGCAACAGTTATGCTTCCTAATATATTCGTGTAACAGTAAACTAATTATTATGGGCAATAATTGCAGTGATAGGGTCAGTTACAGTTCTCATCATTCCAATTTCATCAGTTAGCATGTGTTCATTAATGTTCCCAGACATTGACATAGCACATATGAGAAATTGGAGATCTCAGGGAGATGACCTGCACACAAATCATGCACAAATTGTGATCCAAAAATTAAAATAATTTTCTTTTTCACTCTCCATCTACATCCTCATTCACACTTGTGTGATGAGGGAGGCCAAAATTATATTTTAATGATGAGGAGTTATACCTGGCAGCCAAGTATCTGTGGAGCTGGAAAGACCAGAAAAATCTGTGAAGGAAAGCTGGCATTTGGCAAATTATGTCAGCCACTAAGAATCTTACAAGGCATATGATCAGAGTTCCCTGACTGTGAGCCAGTGATTCCTGAAAAAGACCAGCTGTCGACCATGAAAAGGAAAGTGACTCTGGAATGGTGGCTGAGAGCTAAAAACTGCAGCAGTCTTGTGAGAGGCAGACCTTGCAGCCTTGTATTTCTCCAGCACCTGCAGAACAGCATCAAAGAGAAAGGAAGAAAAAATGAGGAAAAAACCCCCTAAAAGAATATTAAACAAGATTGTTAGGACTTGCCTGGGGCTTGGGGAACGTGAAATATCTTCCAGAATGGATCACTGTGATAATGAAACTTTAGAACCCGATTAAAGTTCACAGCAGTGGGGAGAGGCAGTTCTATCAGCTCACAGCTGTGGCTGAGCCTGGGAGGAAGGAGAGCTCTGCCTTGAAATCCACCCAGGGAGAACACAATTTTGGGAACATCTGGCACACTGGAGGAATTTAAAGGGTCAGCTAGAGTGGTAAGTAGGAGAATGCACCTGGCAAGACTCAAGTGGAATTGGGTCAAAGCACCATACAGCATGTGCAGGTCCAGCCCCCTTCACACTGGTGGTCCACAAAGCAGCTATAGAAGGAAGTAGAATTTTCATGGGCATGACTGGGAGGAGAGAGAGCAATCTAAAACCAGGTGACTTTTTTTTGGTAGCAAATATTTCACAGGAAATATTAAGCAAGAAACTCCACAGAGTCAAATTCTAATGATTTTTGTGCAAAATACAACTTAAGGAAAGTAGGAATAGTGAAACTTAGAAAGTGGTTATAAACTACATTTCCTGAGGAAAATAAAAGCATATGTCCCTTTGGCAAGTGAGTGCAGGAGCATAAAAGAAGTCCAGAGAGAAAGAGCACTCAGTCTTTTTTCCTCCTTTTTGTTTGTTTGTTTGTTTGTTTGTTTTGTGTGTGTGTGTTGTCAGAACCCTTGCAAGATTCCTGTCCTTTTGAAGAAGGACACAAAGAACTGCAGGTAAGTCAAATTGTTCATGGGGGTTTCTAAGACACATTTAGAAGAATTTTCAGGAAGCTGCAGACTCAGAGAAATAGTTGACATTCTGTCCTTATTGAATCCAGAGGCATTGTATCGACTCTTTCATCCCCACATAAGAGCAACAAACAAAAGACAAGCAGAGAGGGGTGACAGTGAGTACCCCTTCTGAAAAGAGGTAACAACAAGTATTTGTGTTTCTGTATCATGTGGTTCAAGCTGTGGACACATTTGAGTTTCATTGAGTCCATAGCCTGGGGAATGAAGGACAACCCCTTATGCTTGAAGGTCTGGGTTGAAGCTTCTTCTTTGATAAATGAAGAAAGTTAAATCCTAAAGTGAGATTCAGTGAAATCTCAGGATAGTTTTCAACACCCTATTTTTTTTGTGAATAGCCAGAGTTGGAGATCTCCCAAAAAGCAGCTGTCAGTCACAGAATTTAGTTCATTTGGAGCAAATTTCAGCTGGTCCAGACAGGAGTTTTCTTAGAAGTTTGGAATACTGTTTTATTCTCCTGTTCTATAAAACCAGTCTAATGATAGATGGTGGCAAAACAGTTGCGAAAGGCAATTTACCTAAGAAAAAGCTTCCCCGAGACTGCTGTAGGAACCTGGGCCTCAGGGTCTATGTTTTCCTCCCTCCGCCCTACCTAGGAACTTTATACAGTTGAAAATAAATTTAAACAATTGCATGCAGATTTGGCTGGTAATGCTGAGAGCTGGCAAGGCCCTGCTCCCTCCCTAGCTGCACTCATTTATGATCATTAAATCTAGTCTCTCTAGGAAAAAAACCAAAAAAACAAACCCACAAAATGTGGAAGTGCATGAATCATACATTCCAAGCAGTGAAAACATAGAATTATAGAAGTTAGACTGTATGATTTTCCTGTCCCTCCCCACTTCGCCTCCATTCCCTGACTTAAAATAGAAGAAAGCTGCAGAAAAGTGAGACCAAGGATTAAGTTAGTCAGGAAAGGAATCAGCAGAGCTGCTCTGAGCTCTGCAGCAAAAGAAATAACTATATCAGTTTGTAGGCAAAAAGAAATAAAGGAAGATTAGAAGAGTCACAATGGATTGACCCGTGCAGACTCCATGCACAAGTGTTCTAATTTTCCAGAGTTACAAACCACCAAGAAAAGTGCACAAACTAATCCATTTGTTACATTTTCCTTTGTGTATCTGTGTTATTCTAATTTGTGTATCAGTCAGGTTAAAATTTACTTAAATTCAAGAGTAATCACAATTACGGGTATGGCTCTTAGTTCTGTTTTAACAATTTGTCATCATGTTTTCTGGAGGATGTTTTCTCTACAGCTGATGACATTTAGGTCTGAAAGACTTTGTGAGATGTAACAAAACCAAGCACAGCCAATGAAAAAAAAAAAAAAAAAAAAAAAAAAAAAAAAAAAAAAAAAAAAAAAAAAGACAAGCAATGTTTTGCTCATTTTACTTTCGACATTTCTTTCCCTATTTGGAAATATTTGCTCACCAGTCTCACTGAAACCTTATCTCCAGTTGGCACAAGTCATCATAGATTCAGTGACATAAATTGAGTTTACACCTGCTGTGGATCCACCTCAATGCCCAGAAACCTATGAAACCTTACACTAAGTAGAAAAGGAGGCAAAGTAGTGCAGCCCCTGTCCCAGGGAGTACACATGTGTTTTTACAGAGTAAAGAAACATGAGTTTCCCACAGAGGAAAGTGGAGTAGATTTGACAAAGTAATGCTGATGAAGAAAGCCAAGAAGCTGCCACAGCTGGGAAGAAGATGTGAAAAAGGAGTTGACATATTAATGATGTTTTTTGTGTTTTATTGTCACTTTCAGAACTCAGCACAAATCCTCTGCTATTTAATGGAGAGGTTTCACTCAGTTAGAAGGCTGATGATGTTCCTATCAGCTTTTCATTAAATCAAAATGACTTTGGAAACTGATTTTAACTAAACCCCTAGGTTAGAAGTGACAATTAAGGAGCCTGATGAATGGGGAAATTTTAGAGTCCGAACAACCTCATAAAGCAGAAAACATTTGAGTCCATTGGCTTTTTACAAATCTTAGCTCTGCTGTGTGATCCTGAGATAGCTTTACAACTATACTTTAAATTATCTGTTTAATGGTACTTCATATGGGGAGTTTTGTTCAAAAAACTTTTTTACCAAGGGCAGAACAAAGTCTCGTAGGAAATATCTGGGCAATCTGTAAACAAAGGATGTCCAAGCCCAAAACAACAGTCAGTGCCTTAAGTGTTATGACAAACTCAATGCTAATTTTCCTGTGCCAAGCACAAGAAAATAAAAACATTTAGTGATTCATCCCAAAATATGATGATAGCCTACTGGCACAACTGCCTGCAGCATACCTGCTGTGGGACTCACAGAAGAGAATAATAACCAGCCCCAATGTTGACTGACAGCTGAGATCTGGAAGCTTAGAAGAACTGGTGGTGAGTGTTCTATGGTGGAACTTTTAATAGTTCCCCTGTGGGGACCTGAGAGCCTCTTGGAAGATACAAATGAGAGAGGAAGACTTTTGAAGACATCTGGAAACACAAGTTGCAGCAGGAAAAGGCACTTTGGTTTCATGGCAGGATGCCTATTTTGACATCTCCTGAAACATTCATTTTCCTGTCAAGTCCCATTTTCTCTTCATTGAAATACTGTGGATCAGGCCCAGCAGCAAGGGTCATGAGATGATGTAAAGATGGGCACCATTAAATTGTGCAGACCAGAAAATAGAATTATAGAATGACAGAATGGTTTGGGTTTAAGGGAAGAATAAAGATCATCTAGTTCCAGCTCTGCATGGTCAAAAAGGGAGGAACAGCTTGTATGCAACAGCTAGGAGAGTTTGATGAGATGGGGAATGAGGAAAAGCTCTAAGGGTTTCAAAGAAAATTGACAAATAACAGCAAATATAATAAAAATAATAAAAATAAATCAGCATTTTATTTATTCCCCATGGATTCTATTTTCAGGTTTCTGCTGAAACTACCAGCCTTAGACTATTTGCTGACAAATAACTGCTAATTGCTGACAAGTAACTGCTGACAGGAGGATGAGGCAAACGTCCCACCACAGTTTTGTCGAGCAGAGTGCCCTAATGTGGCACAGCTTGGGCTCACCTACCAGCAAGGATGTAATTGACATCCTGTGCCTATGAGGCACTTCTGGTCTTTCAGCATTGTTTTGCTTTACAACTACACAGCACTAATGAGAAAAAAAAAAAATTATCCCGAATTGGAAAGACTAATATCAGACAAAATATCAAACCACCAGTAATTCTTTTTCAAAACAGCCCTTTGATGCCCCTTTAATCAGTGGCTAGTTCCTGCATGTCTTCTTCTGACAAACAATTTCCTGTGCCAATATTATAGAGCGCTCTGATATACACATTAAATCTAAATTAGTGTATTAAATGTGTTAAACTGCTTGCAACTGTCAGCTAATCTGACATTTATCTCATGCACCTGATATACTGCCACCCACGTCTTCAACAGAAACTCAGTTTTGTTATACTTGGAGTGCAGGAAACAATGTGTATTGGATACATGGCATTATCAGAATTCTTACATTCTACACACATATGACTAGAGTAGGATGTACCACAGGTGCTGTGTTTGTATTCAGGATGATCAGCTGATGTTGCCCGAGATTCTGATGTAGATCTACTGTGGGTCTTTGACACTTTCTTCTAGGATCTGAGGCTACATACTCCTGCCTCAATTCATTGAGAAGGAAGGGCATAGATATGAAAAACTCCATTTCTGGAGACCTGACTCTACAGCAGGTAGCCTAAAGTGTTTCTGTCCAATGCAGCGAAGAGATTCTGTTGTACTCAACTACACTTGCCAAATGATATGGTTTAATTAATGGAAATTCAAGCCATCATGGAAGTCAAAGTAGCACTAAAATAAACTGACAACCACAAGCCAAATAATAACTAATTTTTGTAACTGGATTAATTTGATTTGAGCTGTGACAAAACTGAGTTTTACAGAACCATATCTAAGCATTAGGCAGGTAGTGCTGGACATAGAGATGCCGTTTGGGAGGACCTTTAGCGGATGAAGGGTGTGGCAAAGGGAAAGAATAGTTTACTTCTAATGCCATTACTGTAGGGTTAACAAGCATTTTTTTCACCCATTTAAGGACGATTGTATTAACATTTTCTGTAAGTCACCTTGAAATAAACTTTTGAAATATGCTGTAAAAAAAATCTCAGATGAGAATTACTACAGCTTTTGTAGACTGCAGATCATGTGAATGCCAGCTGGATATAGATTCCTCTGTAAACTTCAGGACAACATCTCTCTAGGATTTCTCTATCCACTCAGAAATTAAGTGGCACTACAGTAACAAAGAAGTCATAGAAGGGTTTCAGTTAGAAAGGGCCTTAAAGGCTATCTTGTTCCAACTCCTCTGCCATGGTCAGGGACAGCTTCCACTAGATAGGGTTTTCTTGGGCCCCACCTACCTACATGTTTCAGCATCTGGAAAATGACTGGAAGACCAAAGAGCAGGATTGTGTGCGTACAAACATCACTTATGCAACATTGTATAAGTGATTTTACCACCATTCATAGATCAGAGAGCCTTGTAGAAGTAAAGCATTTTCCCAGATTGATATAGAAAATTCAGCTGTTAATACTTTTATTTAAAACCCATAATAAACCCCATAATTTACTCTAGCCTGAAAAGTAGATCTCAGTTCTCCAGGCATTTTTCTTGCAGTATCTAAGGGACATGAATCATGACTGCTGAATAAGTAGCTGGAAGACATGCTCACTGGGATGGTGCCAGTGGATAGTTTCAGCCTGTCTCTGCTGACAACCATGGCATAGACTTTCCACGCACAAAATCTGGGTACTTCCTTCCCTAGACCCACACACACAAACCAAGACCAAAACAATAAAAAAACCCCCAAACCCAACAAAAAAACAAACCAACAAAAAAATCCCACCAAAAAACAAAAAACAAACAAAAAACCCCCACAACCAACCCCCACCCCCCTCCAAAAAAAAAAAAAAATTAGAATAATAGAAAAACACCAAAAAAATCTTTGAAAATGACATATCTCTTTTCACACTCTCCCTGCTTGGTAATACTTGGTAATACTGTAGCGGTGTCGTGGATATTCCTGCCCTGGCTAACCCTGACACCACCGGCAGGGAAGGTACTCTCCAGTGACCAGGTCACTTTTGAGATCCTGTGGGTCCTGGCTGGCCCTTAGCTGGAGGCAGTGATGGCGCGAGGTAGAAAGAGGGGACACTGTCGAGGGTCAACCAAACTGGGTTTATTTGCCCAGGGTGTCTGCCCCGACAGAGACGAGGATCACCCTTGTGCAGTAACTTTTATATGAGGGGTGGTACAGAGGGATGGGTTCTGTGTGGGTCCAATCAGAGGTAACTCAGGCGTGGCTCACAACATAATAGACAAACAGAGGAACAAACCAAGGTGGGGTAGGAGGGGAAATCTGGAATCCTGTCCTATCACTCGAGGCTCTCCCTAGAACTTTCCAGAGGTAAGGAGAGGCCTCGAGGTGACAGGCAGGGCCCCTGGGTTACATAACGAATGATTGACAGAAAACAGTGACTGGGGTAAACCAAGCGGGGAATAACCAAAGGGGTACATGGAACGAACCATTACAAATACCTTCAAGTAATAAAACATACTTAACCAAAAACACACCCCCACATCTCCCCCTTTTCTTTTTATTAGAACGAGGAGAACTGTGGCTGAGGGGCTAGGTACTCAGAGTCAGGATATAAGTCCCCAAAGCATTGCTGGTTCGTAGGCCAGTCCTCGAAAGGAACCGGCCACTGTCCCTCTTCTTCGGGAATATGGTTCTCCTCATCGTCTGGTCCTTCTGGCACCTCTTCTTCCGGTGCAGTAGGGATGGTGACGTGATTTGCATTGGGGAGTGTGGTGGAAACGGAAAGTAGTTTATAAATAAGTCTCTTCAAGAGTCCAAACGCCACAGAAATAATTATTATAATAAATAAAACCAAAAGTCCAGTCTTTATAATAGATCCAGCCCATCTGGAGACACCTCAGTTCCCCAGAATCTGGTCAAACCAGTCTCCTGTCTCTTTTCTTGATGGTTCCGACCATGTCCCTGATCAGCAGCAGGAGACTGGCGACAGTCGCAGCTCTCAGGAGGTGCGCTGCCATGGGTGTCTTCCTCAGGGCTGTTTCCATTTCTCAACCTGAGGAAACTTAAAGTATAACATAATTAAATAAAGAGCCACACCTGAGTCAAATGGGGATAGGACTTCACTCTGGACTGACTTACTTCTTCTTCCTTCTCCAGGAAGCCACCGTTACCTGACTTGCCTTTTTTCCAGAGGCCTTGAGGACGTAGGGCCTCACCCACTTGGAGGGGACCCACTGCAAGCCAGTAGGCATGGAAACGCAGGCGTACCCGCGCCCCCAAGTGACTAAATCATGAGGTCCCTCCGTTCCCAAGGTCTCCGGGTCCTTCACAAGGACCTTCGGTCTCTCCCGCAGAGCCAGTTGTCCGCTCCCTCCGAAATGTTTTATAATCGGTGGGTTGAGTGCTTCAAATGAGCAATTTAAGAAATTTAGTGTGAACAAAGCCCGGTCAAGCCGTACCGAGGGAGGCTCGATCTTAAGAACCTGTTGCTGTTGACATAGGACTCTCTTCAGATTTGAATGAGTCCTTTCCACGATCGCTTGGCCTGTCGGGGAGTGGGGGATGCCTGTCTTATGTTCCACACCCCATTGCTGCAGGAAACTGCAGAACTCCCTGGACTTGTATGCAGGGCCATTGTCGGTTTTAATGGACTTTGGGATGCCCAAACAGGAGAAAGCCTGAATTAGATGCTTGATAGCATCTGCAGATTTCTCCCCTGTGTGGGCAGAGGCGTAGACAGCACCTGAGAAGGCGTCCACTAAGACGTGCACATATTTCTGCTTCCCAAACTGAGGGAAGTGTGTGACGTCTGTCTGCCACACCTCGCAGCTGTTAAGTCCCCGGGGATTCACTCCTGCACTCATTGTGGGGAGGGCATGTTGCTGACAATTGGGACATCCGGCCACGATCGCCTTAGCCTGATCCAGAGTAAGGTGGAAACGCCGGACCAGACCTGGCGCATTCTGGTGGAAGAGCTGGTGACTGATCTTAGCTTGCTCGAAAATATTCGGCAGCGGGGCCATTTCAGCAGGAGCAGCAAGAGCATCAGCTCTCCTGTTTCCCTCTGCAATGAACCCTGGCAGATCCATGTGCGACCTGGTATGCATCACGTAAAATGAGTGCTCTCGGTAGGAAATCAGCTTAACTAATTTTGAGAGCAACTCGAACAGCACGATGTTGGACACCTTCTGCAGAATAGACTTTTCTGCTCTGGACACTACTCCAGCAACATAGGCCGAATCAGTTACTAAATTGAATGGTTCAGAGAACCTCTCGAAAGCCCTGACGACTGCGGCCAACTCAGCAACTTGAGGTGATCCCTCGACCTCAGCAACATCTGATTCCCACTGCTGAGTTTTAGGGTCCTTCCAAGTCATTACTGACTTGTGGGACCTCCCGGACGCGTCTGTAAAAATGGTCAAGGCATCGAGAGGCCTTTTGCTCTGAACGCTTTCCAATGCCAATTTAAATTGAGCGTCCTGATTAAAAATTGTATGGGCAGGCCGATGGATAGAAATTTGTCCTGAGTAATTATCCAGCGCGAACTGCAGCGCTTCATTTTCCTGAAGCAGGTGTTCCAGCATTGCTTTCGTAATTTGGCCCGATTTCAGCCTAATCGGTACGTGAATGCATTCAAAGTCGCAACCAGCCAGTTCTCTAAGCCGGACTCTGGCTTTCCGCATTAGATCCGCCATCAGCTCCTGCGGCCGTGTCATTCTCTTGGACCTTTGGTGTCTGAGAAAGACCCACTCTATAATCAAAAGAGGATCTTCTCCGCCTCGGTCCCTTTTGGGAATGGTGGCAACTTTCCCGTCCCATTGGAATATCACCCCGTGGAGGTGTGGCAATTGTCCTAAAATAATGAACTTAAATGGCAGGTCAGGGTCACACCTGCTGGCCTGTCTTGTGGACATGGCTGTTTGGACCCTTTCCAGGGCTTTCTTTGCCTCTGGGGTGAGTGACCTAGGGGAACTCAGCCCCTCTCCCCTTTTCAATAAATTGAAAAGAGGGGCTAAGGTCTTCGGTGGATAGACCCAGCCAAGGCCTCACCCAGTTCATAGCTCCACACAGTTGATGGACATCCGCAAGAGTCGTAACATTGGTTTTAATAGCCAATTTTTGCAGAACAATGGTCCGCTTACTGATTTCAAGCCCTAAGTACTTCCAGGGCGGCATCTTCTGAATTTTTGACTCCTGCAGCTCGAACCCTGCAGCAACCAGTGCAGTCACTGTCAGGTCAAGCGCGTGGGTCAACAGGTCGTCAGTTGGGGCACACACGAGCACATCATCCATGTAATGATAGATAATGGCCTCGCATGCGGCTGCACGGACTGGGGACAGCAGGGAAGAGACATACCACTGGCATATGACTGGGCTGTTCTTCATGCCCTGTGGCAAAACTTTCTAATGGTACCTCTTCCGAGGGGCCTCCCGGTTGATGGTAGGAACCGAGAAGGCAAAGCATGGAGCATCGTCAGGGTGCAGAGGAATCTGAAAGAGGCAATCTTTAATATCTATGACTGCCAAATTCCAATTTCGGGGGAGCATGGTTGGGGAGGGCATCCCTGGTTGAAGAGAGCCCATATCCTCAATGACTTCATTAATTTTTCTGAGGTCGTGGAGGAGGCGCCACCTGGTCTTATCTGATTTCTGAATGCAAAACACCGGGGAGTTCCACGGAGAAGTGGTTTCCTCGATGTTGCCCTTCTTTAGCTGCTCCTCCACGAGCTCATTGAGCACCTTTAATTTCTGATTTGATAGCGGCCACTGTTCCACCCATACTGGGTCATTCGTTTTCCAATTCAGTTTCTGGGTGGGGCGCTTCTCAATGACCACCGCCCAAAAATCCTTTGGAGGGTCGGGTATGTCAATCTTGACCCCCCACTGGGCCATCAGGTCTCTTCCCCACAGGGGTGCCTCATAGTCTAAAACGAAAGGACGAAGGGTAGCCAATTGTCCTTTCGGCCCCTCAATTTGTACCATGCTCTTTGATTGTCTGGCCAATTGCATGCCCCCTACACCTTTAACGTGTCCAGCCACTCTTTGCAAAGCCCAATGTGACGGCCACATCTTTTGTGGTATAATCGTCACATCCGCCCCAGTGTCTAGGAGACCTTCTACGGTGGCGGTCTCCCCACCCACCGTGAGTTTACATGTCTCTTTAGGTTTGTCCTCCCCAATCGCCCTTACCGCGTTCACCTGCGGGGTGGTGTCTGTGTCAGCTGGAATTATCTGGGCGATGACTTGCCCCTTGGGAAGGAAGGTTGGTGGGTTTAGACAGTGCAGCCAAAGGACAAATCGCTCGGGGTCAGAAGTTATCAACCCCGGAGCAACCTCTATCTCCTGAGGTGTGTATTTACAGTCCCCAACGACGACAAACTTTCCCTCGATACGATGCCACGTACCTCGTTCTCTGGCCACTACAGCAGTGTGTCAATCCCGATTTCGAAGGTGGAGCGGCTCAACGAGACTCAGACGAAACGGCTCGTACCGGGAGTCAGTTGTCAGTGTGACCGATGGTGGAGGCAAGATCAGGCGTTCTGTCCAGTCCGGTGGATCCTGGAGAGGATCTGTGGAAAAAGCCAGTTGAGTGTCATGTGTGTAAGTCAGTCCAGAGGATTTCTCCCTTCCCCCCCTGCTTTTAGCTTGGGCCACCCGATTTTTGTCATCGCGCTGGGTGGTCCTGCGCTCTCCCTCTAGTTTTTTTGATGCCTTGTTAGAGAGCTACCACTCCTCCCCTTTCCCTTCCAGTCCCTGAACTGGTCAAATTCTTTTTTTAGGGGGCATTGCTGACAGCAATGTCCCCCTTTCCCGCACAATGCGCAAGGCCTGTCAGCAGCTCCCCGAAAGGAGCGCTTCCTCTGAGCCGGAGTGCGGGTAGCCGGCGGAACAGTCGATGGTAGGGCATCAGTAGCAACAGCGGCAGCAGCAGCAGGACGTCTCCCCTTCTCCTTTGATCTCCTGAGGGCCCAATGAGCGGAACTCTTTGCTCGCAGACCTCGAGCATGTCGTCTAGGGTAGGAGGAGGATTCAGCGGCAATGTAAGGATTGCAGCTTTGCAGTTCTCGTTGGCATTTGCGAATGCCAACTGCTCCAACACTTCCTCTCGAGTCGCCTCCCGTCGAACCTGGACTTCGACAGCCTTGGTGAGACGCTCGACAAAGTGAATGAACGGCTCAGATGGGCCCTGAAAAATCTTTGAATGATGCAGGAGGGGACCTGCAGGCTGCATTTTTAAAAATGCCCTTTCCGCGGCCTCTGTGACTTTTTCTAGGACAGGGGCTGGGATGTCAGAAGCCTGCACCCTCGCATCTGCCCACCGGCCCTCACCGCTTAGGTGGTTAAGGGTGAGATTGAGCCCTTTCTCATCTGTCGCCATAGTAGGATCCTCTAACAGACTCAGGAGGGCGTCCTGTAAAATATGCTTCCACGATCTCTCCCAAACCTTATACTCCGTAGCGTTCACGAGAGACCGGAAAAGGTACTTTAGGTTGAATGGGACTACTACACTCCCGGTCAATTGGGCATTTAACACTCCTCTAAAATACGGACTATCCCGCCCGTATTCTTTGAGGGCCTTGCACAGATCCTGTACTACCTTTGGCGACAACGGTTGCCAGGATGGAGTGGTACTATTCCCTCCTCTTGACCGCCGGTATGTAACCGGAGCAAGCGAAGGGATTAGGTCCTGGCCCGGGCCTTCCAGTTCCGGCTCCTCCTCCTCCAAGCTCCAACCGTGGGAACCGGAAGAGAGAGCGTGGGAACTGGGAGGGGGAGCGTGGGAACCAGGAAGTAGGCGTGGCCTTGGGCACTCAGGGGGAGTGGTCTGACACCCTGATGATGTCACTCGAGGGGCAGGTCTATGGGAGGAGCGCGAGGGAGGAGACTGCCAAGGAGGAGGAGCTCGGGAAGAGGGAGGGGTTCCGGAAAGGAAGGGGTTGGTCGGGGAACGAAAAGGGTTCTGGGAAGGAGAAGGGGTAAAGGCGGGAAAAGAAGGCAAGGAGGACGACCGCGCCATGCGGTCGCCGCCATTACGCGAACCAGGGCTGGAGCCGCCATTTTGTGGCATCTCCCCCCCGGCCAAACTGAACCGAACACGGGGTTTGTCACTGGGGAAAGAACGGGGAAGGGAAAAATCCTGAGCAGCCTGGCCAGGGCTGCCGCAGGAATCCCGAGCAGTCCGGCCAAGACTGCTCGAGCGGGGGGACTTCGGTATTCTAGGGGAGCCAGGGTTGGTGGGAGAAGGCTTCTGCCTTCCTGCCGCTCCCTTAAGAATACCTGCTTTGGGGTAGAGGGATTTGGGACTGGGGTGAGGAGAAATCGAACTGGGGGAAACAACACTATCTCGAGAGGGCTGCCTTTTCTCCACTCCCTTAATCACCAAGAGCGCAGATCGGATCTGCGTTGGCCAAAACATCATTTTTGCAACTTGAACATCTCCCGATCGCGCCAATTGAGCAAATTTTTCAATCACTGAGTCCCAATATCGGATTTCAGTGACAATCTCAGGAGATATCTGTGGGAAGTGGAGGAAAAGCCGTCTGACAAACCGCTTCAGCTCACCCTTCGAGAATTTAACATTAGAAACAGACAAAACACCATTAACTACATAAAAAACCTCTTTCTGGGCGGTGGAGAGCCTGGCACCCATTATGGCTCGATGTAATTTCACCGCTCACCCAACACAACCAGACAACTAAAAATTGAAATCAAAAACCAGCGCCCCAAGACACACTTAAAACTGGAGGGGACACCCAGAAATCCACACCCCCGGGGTGCCGCGCACAAACAAAAAGAGAGTCAGCAGCAAAACCACAAACCAACCACTTGTTGGAAAGGCCACTGACCCATAAAATCAAAAGCAAATATCAAACTAAAACGAACACAAATCTTCCCGGAGCAATTTCTCGGAAGAGGGCAGAAACAATTTTTCCCTCCCCCGGGACTGCGCAGTCCAAAGCAGGCTCAAACGGAGCTGCTTTCCCAGATGAGGCATAAAGCCTCAAGGCTTGAAGCCTTTACCAAGTGCGCCCTGTCAGGAGCTGACCACTTACCACTCCGGGATGGAGTCCTCCAAGCCAGGGGTGCGGGTCCTCTCCGCCTGGGGGAGACTTCTCCGGGTGCAGGAGAAGCTACCTTCCCCTCCTACCAGGAGCGCACCCACAAAGGGCTGCTACGACTGGTAGGTGCGCGGTGTGCCGAAAGCCCCTGCAGTTCCGCAGGAATAAATTCCAGTGGTCCAGGGATGCAATCCACGGGGTCCGGAGATCTCCTCGGGCCAACCGCGTCGGTCACCACGCTACTGCCTCGTGGTCAGCGGCCTCAAAAGGGCCCCACGTGATGGGCGCCAGCTGTAACGGTGTCGTGGCTGTTCCTGCCCTGGCTAACCCTGACACCACCGGCAGGGAAGGTACTCTCCAGTGACCAGGTCACTTTTGAGATCCTGTGGGTCCTGGCTGGCCCTTAGCTGGAGGCAGTGATGGCGCGAGGTAGAAAGAGGGGACACTGTCGAGGGTCAACCAAACTGGGTTTATTTGCCCAGGGTGTCTGCCCCGACAGAGACGAGGATCACCCTTGTGCAGTAACTTTTATATGAGGGGTGGTACAGAGGGATGGGTTCTGTGTGGGTCCAATCAGAGGTAACTCAGGCGTGGCTCACAACATAATAGACAAACAGAGGAACAAACCAAGGTGGGGTAGGAGGGGAAATCTGGAATCCTGTCCTATCACTCGAGGCTCTCCCTAGAACTTTCCAGAGGTAAGGAGAGGCCTCGAGGTGACAGGCAGGGCCCCTGGGTTACATAACGAATGATTGACAGGAAACAGTAACTGGGGCAAACCAAGCGGGGAATAACCAAAGGGGTACATGGAACAAACCATTATAAATACCTTCAAGTAATAAAACATACTTAACCAAAAACACACCCCCACGTCTCTCCTTGGCTTTTTCAACAGAATGCCTTCCAGTTTGAGAGATAGTACCAAGGGTAAAACGGTCAGTCCTGTGACACACTGCATGATTTATGGACAATCCAACTTACAGTCATCCAGCTCTTCCCATATACCTCACCTGCCCTTGAGGAGCATCTCTGAGGGTATTGGAAGTTGCAGGGGCCCCTATTTCAGCTTCAAAATCTACTGTGGATTTTGGACTTTGGAAATATGCAAAAGAAGGGAGCAACAACAGTACTTCTTGTGAAGTGCTGCCTCTTTGTTTCATAGTACCCGTGTTTTGGAGTATTCCTTGGTAATTGACACTTTTTTGGTTATCTAATTAATCATGGCATGAGGGAGGTGAGGAGCAGACTTCCCTCAGAGCGGTGTGAAGTGGATCTCATCATTGCCCAAACACAGGGGAGTTTTACTCATCCATGACACCACCAGGCTTTTGTTCACAAAGAAAAAGTTTGCCTGGCCTAACCTGGACCCTGTAACTCCTAAATTTCAATATGACAAAAGAACTTCAACTCAATTTCTCCACACACTGATCTCAAAATTTCTAAAGCATTTTCCAAATGAAAGCAACTGCACAATGTGCCATTAATCACTGCTGACAAGTTCTCCTGAACAGACCCTGATTGATCCTGATGTTGTCAAACTTTCTTTTTCTTTCGACATCTTTCTGATTGGCATCTCTGTTTAGTGCTTTTGTGACCTTTCTGCTGTATTGATCAAATCACTGGGAAGTGAGCAGTTTCATGAAGTGGGAAAGTTGATAAGAAGAGGTCAGATGGTTACTGGGACCTCCACACACTGCCATTTTAATGCTTGATTAGTGGCAGAGCAGAACAAGTGCCAAGGACATCAAAATTAGGAAACGATAAGGTCCCCTCTATAGTCTCTTTTTATGGCTCTTATTGAAGCCTCTTATCTTGTAGAATTGATTAGCAATTTGAACAGACTCCTGTTGCACTCAGAGATAATTTATAAGAACAAATTTTTGAGAAATTTGACAGTGGTTTTGGTGGTGCCAGTTCTGTGGAAGCAGGTCTCGGCATCAGAAACTGCCCTTCCTCCTTTCACCACTTGGTTGGAAGTGAGGTCAGGGTTCTCACTGTAAGCGAAAATGATTGCTCCACAGTTCTGGGATTGGTACTGGGTTGGAAAAACCCGTTTTTGGACCCAGAGACGGGGCTCCTGAGAGGCGTTTTAAAAGATTTTATTCCATTTTCAGTCTCATGAGAAGGGTGAGATGGTACAGATGCTGCAATTCACACCATCAAAATCAGAAGATAACTATTCTTAATTACAGTACATTATAAGTGGATTTTTGGGCTATCACCTTTTGCCACACAATGCTGCTTATGCTTCTGAGCCAATAATCTAAAAATACCCGATGTGGTTCTCGGTACAATAAATCTTTCATAGTTCTATTTCTCCAAAATATCTAGTCTATTTGCAAGATCATAATTTGAAACTTGTTTGTAGTTCAATTTCTCTCTTAACAATGTCTGTCCTATTCTATGTCCTTTCTAAATTAGCATACCTTATCTCAGAGTGTGCATACAGGTGTACAGGACTATGTGAGCCTTCTGTCAGGCTTTGAGAATTCTCTACAAATCCATTTCCCACAGTACTGTGTGTGGCTGGACACCTTCTGGATATCTCACAATACACCACAGCACAACTGATGGGTGGGGAATGGTCTTCAGCACAAAACTTCCTTGGATCCAGGCATGCACAAGCACACAGTACATTAACTCCTTCAGACAGATTGAGTATGTCCACCAGGAACACATGGATTGGAATGTGGGAGTGCAGAACAGGGTGATCCAGGGAGAGGGCTGGATGCAGCTGAATGCAAAAAAGAAACAAAAACAAAAACTAAAACAAAACAAACAAACAAACAAACAAACAACCAAAAGAAAAAATCCACAACAAGAAACAAAAACAAACAAACAAACAAACAAAAACAAAAACAAAAAAAAAAAACAAACCAAAAACTAAAACAAAACCCAAACAAAACCAAACACTCCACAAAGTCAGCTACCACAGGACAGAAAATCATGCTTTATTCTATTTCTCTATTTCCTCCTTTTTTCCTCACTCATCACTCCTGAAAACTTGATGTTTGGAGCGATATGTTAAACAGAGAGAATAGGCTAGCTGGGAAAATAATTTGCAGACGGAGTATCTGAACATTCAATTTTTAATCATTCCTCCACTTCAAAGGCCCATACATTTATTATGGAGAGCATGTATATGAATGCACATTTGAGTGTGTCCTTTTCTTGAAAAGTATTTTATAAGTATATTTTATTAGAAATGGCCATAGCTGTTAGTTTCTATGATAAACGTGTTAATTTCTATTATAAACCTGTTTCTATGATAAATACCAAATACTTTGAATTCTGTTGTAGAGACATCTCCATTTATTTATTATTTGTTATTACATTTTTTACATTTGTTTATAATGAGAATAAATATAGGCTCAGTGTAAG
This sequence comes from Sylvia atricapilla, assembly GCF_009819655.1. Taxonomy (NCBI): domain Eukaryota; kingdom Metazoa; phylum Chordata; class Aves; order Passeriformes; family Sylviidae; genus Sylvia; species Sylvia atricapilla. The sequence goes on from NC_089174.1 coordinate 62,074,402, forward strand.
GACATACAGAACTTAGAAAGGAAATTAAAGTCTTTCAAAATGAGAAGGATAGGTTTTCTTTAATTCATCTTAACCTTGTTTAGTGTCTAACACTGATCAATACCTTTGAGAGTGTGGTAATGGTCCATATTTAGATATCAAGCAACTTAGCTGTAGTGCATCTTGTATTGAAATAGATGATTCTTAAATTTTTTATCCCACTGCACAATTTCAATAAACCAAACTATTATCTCATGGGAGGCCCTGAAAATTCTGAGGAAAACAAAAATCAAGACTACTGAAAAGAAACATTTCGTTCATGTAATATTTTCCACCCTAACACTTCCTGCCAGATGTAAATATTTATTTTAAATTTTATTGCCAGAGTCCAATCAAAACATAATAAAATATACCTCAATAGGAACTTTAAACGAGTCATCACAGATTTGCAAAAATTGTTGCATTTACTAAGAATATGTTTTTGTCAGGAAGATTTTTAGAGCATGTCTTGAATTTTGATTATTGGGCAGAATATTGATGTCATTAATTGTCATTAATGTCATAGAATGATAAAGCTACAACTTGGTAATCTAATACTGATGTCAGGAAAGCTCATTCTTCCTTTCTTTTCCTATGATACCTTAAACTGGTATTACTTTTACTTCTTTTCTTGCACAGATATAAGACCTGCAATTGTCACCCTCACAATGTGAGGTGCATGTGAGGGACCCATTACTCCACCTAAGGTGTGAAGACACAGACTCATAATTTGTTGGACTGTTCTGGTTTCTGTTTTTCAGTATGCTCAGTGGAGTTTAACAATATGAGATGACATTTGCAACCCAATGTCCTGGGGCAGAGCAAGTTCCAGAGTCAGAGGAGTGCAGTGGTCTGAATTTTAAAGAGTAGTAAAAAGCAATAATACATAGCACTCAGAACCCTGGAGGTGAAACTACCCTGATGTCTGTACTACCAATCCTAATTATGTTCTACTATTAAGTAAGGAAGTTAATAACCTGTATCACAGCTAGAAGAGTTTGGGGTTTTGTTCTTTCCTATTTTAATTCATTTAATCTCATGATTCACCACTTCTTTTGGTAACAAACATATTTCTCTTTAGATTTTGGGTAGCACCCTGCTGCACAAGGAAAAATCAAGGCATTTTGGTGCATTACCAGGAGAAGTGAAAGACATCTCCAGTGACCTGCAAGATCACAACACCTCTGAATATCCCAAGTGCAACACAGTGTTGGGTTGTTTCTAGCTCTGGTTTAACAAAGGGATCCACCCATTCAAGTATATGGACTTCACTGATATTTTATGCACTGACAGTTCTTAAATATTCTTCTGGTTAATTGCTTGGAGGAGTTCGTTTTGATACTAATCATTTAAATGCACCACACAAGTCTCCTGTAATAGTAGATTCTGTTTTTCCTTCTAAATTATGCGGCAACACCTATATCTTACAGCTGTTTATGAATGAAAAATGCACAAGAACTTCAGTGCTTATAGAGAATTACCAACTGCTACTATTTTTTTGTACCTGAAGGTATATATTTTTTAAAATGCAGCAGCTCAAATTAGTAATAAACATAATATTTTTTGAGAAGCAGAACAAACAGAATTTCATTATCTTTTCTCAAATTTTGTTGACCTGTGCAGGACACTCAAAATTTCAGCTATTAGCTACAATATTTTTTTTTCGCTTTGATGAGAATTAATTTAGATTTAAATCAAAAAGACTAATTTCAAGATATACAGTATTATCTAGATTGAAATAAGCAAGGCTTTGGGATATACTGGGCTGTGAGGACATATAAAGATGAAACCACCCCGCTTCAGAAAGATTCCATTTTAGGATTTTGAGTTTTAGGAATTAATGCAATTAGATAGCCTAGAAATGAACAAGAGTAATCACTGACCCTGAAGAGGACTCTGGAAAGCTCTGAAAGATCTGCATGGCTACAAACTGGCTCATTTTTTCTTGATTGTATTAATTACTCCAACTAGAATCTTGTGAAGATGGGCCATATTTTCGGCAGACTTTACACTCCTGGGCTCCAGGGTTCTAGGGCTGACCCAGGGCAGGCTCAGGGAGGTTTAAAAAGTGGTTTTAGCCCAGGCAGTGAAGCAGGCACTGCGGTGGCACTGGAGTTAGGCTAAGGGAAATTTGGAGGTTTCCTCCCTTGGGTTTTTTGCTTACACAGCATTAGTGTAAAATGCTGAAATCCAACAAGGATTTCATTATGCCAGAACTCTTCCCTGTGTGCTGAAGATGAGGAGTATATTGTCTGAGGGGGTTCCAGAATAACTTTTAAAACCCTTTTATTACTGAGAAGAGCCTTGAGAATTATGGAATAGTCTTCCAACTCTAACCATGGAATCATAGAATTCTTAAGGTTGGGAAAGATCTCCCAGATCATTGAGTGCAACTTTTGACCAACACCATCACCTCAACCAGACCACAGCACTGAGGGCTAGATCCAGCTGTTTCTTGAGCACCTTCAGGGGTGACGACTCCACCACCTCCCTGGGCACCCCATTCAAATCCTTAGCAACCATTTCTGTCAACATCTTCTTCCTCATATTCAACTTGAACCTCCCCTGACACAGCTTCAGACTGTGTCCTCTGCTCCTGTCCCTTGGTCCTTGGCCGGAGAACCCGACTCCCCAGCTACCCCCTCCTGTCCCCTCTGTTGTGCACAGCCAGAAGGTCCTCCCTGAGCCTCCTTTTCTCTAGGCTGAGAGAAAAGCCCTTTCTAGCTCCTTTTCTCTTTCCCGGCTCCCTCAGCCACTTCTCATCAGACTTACTCTCCAAACCCTTCCCCACCCCCTGTGTTTTTAAATGAGGTTTTCTGGGCTGTTGTGAGTAAGTCAAAGAATAAGAAGTTTCAAATTATTTTAAGTAAGGAAGATGCAGGGGAGACAATGAGTAGAATATTTTAATCTATAAATGGTGAAATTCTGGCCTCTGCCAGTTAGAGAATCTGTAAATCATCATTACTTGTCTCAGTGGGTTGTGAACGGGAGAGGAGCTGCCAAGGATGTGCACCCTCTGTTGCCTTCTAAATTCTGAACTCTTTGGGGCCAAGGCTAATAGAATTCAAGATCTGTAGAACACTACCTTAAACACTATCCATATTCTAAAAAATATTAGGGATTCAGAGCCCTCAGAGGTTCTTTGATTTGGGTTCCCCCGCATTCAGAATATCAGCTAAAGCTAGTCAAATGATGTTAGGCTCCTCTGCATGCTTTCAGTGCATTGTGAAAATTCAGAGGGTTTAGAAATCTTCTCTTCTCTTACATTCTGTCTACATAAATCAGTCCCCTGTGCTATGTTTGGAGAAGCAAATCAGTCTTCACACTAGCTCATTTTCCTCATGCTCAATTACAGAGTTTTGTTCATCTTCAAAACATCTGAATTTGATTTTCCCTCATTAGATGGGAAAGTTTCTTGAAATTATTTAAGTCAGTACAACAACATGACTCTTCCACTCCTCTCTGCCATCAAAACAGGAATGAAGATGTTAGTTTGGGGAGCAATCAGGCAATCTAAATTATTCAGATCTGAAAGTTTTAAGTTAGAACGGTTTTTCAAATTCATTTTTATTTGGATTACTACAGTCTCAACCCATGTCTGTCTAATGAAGCTCCTGCTGAAAATCTCAGCTGGAAATTCAGGGAATCAAGTCTATCCATCATCTCAAAGTCATGATTATTTCATGAGCAAGACTCAGTGTTCAGTCAAGTCTTTAACTCATCATTTGAGTTACCATAGTTTAACTGTACAGGCATCTTTTAAGAGAACTCATGCTGAACATTACTTGATGAAGATAAATCCCATTAACAGAACAAACAGTACAAAAGTCTGTGTCCTGTCACCACAATAAGGTATCCTTAAATATTCATAAATGATACAGGTGCAGATCTCTCATTGCATACTGGAGCACATCCAAAGCCTCTAAGAAGAATATTAATAACTCCTTGTCTTGTATTTCTGTTGGAGGAATAGTTCAATTAGTCTCAGTCTGGTGTCTTTCCCTTATCTATTATACATTTGAGCAGTTACACTTTGCCTCTGGAAGTGCACATGGAAAGATATGCATTAACAAAGTGAGGGTGCACAGGAGAGCAGATGGGCAACCTATACCAAGCTTCTTGAGCTAAGGAAGACTTCTGCCCTCCTGTCTGTGCATGTACTCTCTTTGACAGCTCCTGATTTACAAAGCAGCGTGGGGAAAGGGCAGAAGAGCAAAGAGCTTTGTATGATTTATGCTATGGGTGGAAGGAAAGGAAAACTTAATACAAAGAAGGATTAAAAGGGTTAAAGGAATGGGAGACCTGAAATGGAGAGACATGATGTTGGCGAAGAACACAAGCAGTGTGTGAGACTGCAGCTCCAAGGAAAAAAACATAGGTAGGGAGGAAGAAATGGTTAAATCTAACAGGAGGCACAAAGAGACGTCACTTCTTTTTAAACTGTGCTCTGAAAAAATCTGTTTATTGTAGTATATCTGTTCATCTGTAATAAAAGATAAGTAATCTTCTAGACTTTTGCTTCTTGATTTCTATTTCTACTGAGTCATGAAGGAGACTTGGATGATTAATGATGTAGAATCATAATTTGTGGTAAATGCACATTCCCAAAAACTTTCTAGAGTTCAGTGAACAGGCCAATTAATGACACCTATCACGCTTAAAAGAGGGTTAATCATCTGTGGGGGATAATACTCTAAATCTTTCAACCTGTAATAACGTAACTGGATGCTCTAACGGTTCATTTTCTATCATACTGTCCACCATAAATTTATCCCATGTGATGTATAACATGATTTGACTTTTGAAAATCTTGTAGACTACCGTTATCTCCTAAGATATATATTAAAAAGGCACTAGAACACATGTAAAAGCACCTAAAGAATGTCATTTAAACTGGCCAGATATATTCAGTTAAAACATGATGACTTAAGTTAAAAAATAATCATTATAGCTGTCAGTAAAGGTTTATTGAGTTCTGCATAAAAATAGTGTGGAATTTCCTAGACCGTAAAATTACAACTTTCCTCCATCTTGGGGAAAAAAGAAAAGAGCTAACAAAACTTCACAACTTTGTGGTTTTCAGAAATAACACTACAAAACTTTCTATCTAAAAAAATGAGACTATTCAACAGAAAAAATTACCACCATCTGTTATCAGTATAGAGCATATAACACAAGCAAGGAATTCTGTTTCTAGGCAGAAGGAAGGGTATCATGTACTGCAAAAAAAAAATCATTATACTCACTGGGACTAAATATTCTTAGTATTCTAAATATTCTAAATATTCTGTTTGAGGTAGCTCTGGTATGAGGCTGGAGTGTGCCTTGTGTCATCTCTCACTCTTTTTCAGAAAATACTTTGCTGGGAAGTAGAGTAGTCTGAAATGATACTGAGACTTCTTGCATAGGGGATTGAGTCTTGTTTGTGCTCTATTCTAGCAATTTCTCAGTCAGAGTACCGGACTATATGAGTTTATGATTTTTGACCCAGTGTGGCTTGGCTTTAAGTTTGTGGTTCTCTTCAGAACAGTGTTAAAGCAGCAATATCACCATCAACTCCTTTACCAAGGCTCATGAGCTAGACAGAAACCCAACTCTCTTAATTATTAATCTAGAGCTCTTCTAGGTAGACAATTCTTTAATACCAGCAAGCGTACTTCCCATTCTAAAGTGTTTTATGGATTGAAAAAGTCAGACAATTTCCTTGTTGCACTATTAAATGTGTTAAATGTGTTTCTTTACTCCATGACTATTAGAGGTAAAATACTCTTGGTTTTTTTGCTTTTTTTTTCCAAACAAACCTGAAAATCTTCTTTACCCACAAAGGAGAATGCCTTAAACTTCTTAAACTTTAAGAAGGCTTCTTTTGGGCCAAGAATTTCTATTTTGTTGGGTGGAAACACACCTCTGTGCAGTACACTTAGCAGATGCCGGGGACATCTGTCTCCAAGAGCAGGCTGGATATGGGCAGAAGGGGGACTGAGTCTGAGAGTTTCCCCTTCTCACTCTGAGTCTCTGACTCACGAGCTGTTCTGTTCCCTTCTACCCTACCTGCTTTGAAAGGGGAGACAGGTATCTTGTTCAAATGTTTGAAGGAGAGATCACAGACATCTCCCTGCAGAAGAACACTGTGAACTGCAGCTTCCCTGTGAGCAGAAGTGTTTCCTTCAAATATAGAGAAAAACATCTGAGAGAGGTTGAGATTAGTTACCTGCCCAATGTGCAGAAACACCATCCGAAAATCTTGGCTACGCTTTGTTCATCTTGCTGGCTGACTTAAAATCTCCTTCTAAATTGGCTTACTTCTTCTTCCCCATGCACTGAACACTGGGACCTTATTCTATGATATAAATCTTGTTCTGCAGAAAATTAAATCAGACACCATAATATTCAGAGGAAGGAGGAGGACAAGAGGCAATTGAAAGGCAATTTGATTTTTGTTGTTCTCTTCTAATATCTCCCGGTGTTGTGATGCATAGAAACATGTACTCTACTCTACTAATAGGAACCATGTAAGAACCCAAAATATCAAGGAAGTTTTACTTTAAAAACACAGATTAAATACTTTAATGGAATCCTAGAATGGTTTGGGTGGGAAGTGTGACCTCTAGGAAAACCTATTTCCAATCCCCTTCCACCAGACCAGGTTGCTCCAAGTCATGCCCAGCCTGGACTTGTACACTTCCAAGGATGGGAATATGGGTGGAGATGAGAAGAGGATCACGACTTCTGCATTGCTGCTAAGGAATGATAACAGCAAGGCTTAGTCCCCTTGGACCTGTGCAACATCTACCATATCCATGAAAACATCTCAGGCAGATATTTTAAGTTATCCAAAATGGTCCTGGAAAAAGAAGGATAATGGGTTGAGTTTTAGGTCATCTCCACTGACAGTAATGGCATCTGTTTCCTAGGTCACATGTGGCAAATATGTTAGATAATATATTTGACACTTGGTATGGACATAAATGCAAATTTAGCTGACTTGACCAAGAAACAGGGAAATATATGGCCCAATAAGGGCTAAACTCCATTCACAAGTTATGCAAAGCATTAGGAAGGAATGTTCCTTCCTTGCCACCACCATCTATCTACCTGTAGCAAAAATGGGCATTTCTTGAATTAATAACTCATACTGTTTAATTGGCTGATGTTATCAGACTGGATATAAGAAGATATTTTTTTATGGTGAGGGTGGGGAAGCACTAGCACAAGTTGCTTGGAGAGGTGGTGGATGATCCATCCCTTAAAACATTCAAGGTCAGTTTGGGTAGGTCTCTGAGTAAACAAATCTAGTTGAAAGTGTCCATTTTCATGGCAGGAGTTTGGTGTAGATGGACTTTAAACCTACCTTTGAACCTAAATCATTCTATGATTTTATGATTTTATGATTTTATGATTTTATGATTTTATCTTAAGATAGTAATAAATAAAAAATGTTTTTTATTTATTATATTATCTGTTAAAATGTTAATATAACAATGATAAGGCATGGTGGATTCAAGGAAGATTGTCTTGTAGCAACTCAAAATGCAACACTTAAATGGAAAAATTATTTTATTGTGTTAAGCTACTTGTTTAAGTATTTATTTGTTGTTGATGAAATAACACCTACTAAAAAACAATCTTATAATAGGACAGACTTTGGTGTGCATCTTCTTGGGGATTATTACCTAAGAAAATATCCATGCTTTGAGTTCCAAAATGGTAGGCAGTAATTCGCATATTTGAGGAATATTCTTGAGCCTGATCAGGGTCTAAACCCCTTTGGGTAGAACGTGAGAGCAAAAAGGAAAAAGTCTATCATCTTTATGCTAGAAATGCAGTGTTTTCCATAATAATTGGACTAATGCCTAGTGGGAGTGGAATTTTTTTTCTGGTACGGAAATCTGAATAAGCCATGTTGAGAAGCAGGGTGCTTTCATCTGACAGAATCACAATTTCACTGAGCATTTTGGCTTGATCTTCAGTGTAACAATGGAGTGAATTTCACACCTGCACTACCTGGAAGCATTGTAAGTGCAGGTCAGCATTAAGTGCAGGACAAGCACCCACCCTAAGAGGAAAACAGACTGGATCAAGTAGGCTGAATCCAAGCTGCTGAACAGCTTGCTTTGACATGCAGGATCCTTCACTGTGAAAAAAAAGATTCCTATTGAAGTTGTTGACAGTTTTCAAGTATCTCTAGTGCCTCTCTGCTAAGGGAAAGTACTTAACCTTTGCATTTCTGTGACATCTCAAGAAGAAAGGCTCTGAAACTGGAATGAGAGATCAGAACACACAATAAGCCACTTATGTCAGTAAAAATGGCAGACTAGAAAAGAGGTAAGAATTGTGCTCTTTGGGGGAAAACAGAACAAAACATAAAGAACTTGAGCATATGGCTCCAAATCTGTGAATATGCACGTATTCCTATCTCTGCGCTAGCACATGGTCTTATTAGCACCCAAGGATGCTGCTGGTACACAGCACAGGATCTGCTGCTTCACCTTTGCAGATCTGGGCCTAGCTTGTAATATTAGGATATAGCTCAGGCCAGAGCCCATGAGTCATCTGTATGAGCTAACAAAATGTCTCTTTTTTGCTGTTTTTCTTTGAAAGTGTTTAAACTGGTCCATTTGTTTCTTGTAATGTTCCATTTACACCTTGCAGTGTTATATTTGTACCTTTTATTTACTATTTGGTCCAGAATGGAAAATGAAACTTTTGCAATCTCAAATGAATTTTATTATTAGTCTTATTTTAGTCTATGTTTATGTGTATACTTTCAATCTTTCTCAAAGGAATAAATTCCTTGGTTTATTTGGAAGTTTTCACTTTTTCCTCTGTGATATCAAATTCTGATATTTTTCTATTGGAAGTCTTCAGAAATGAAAAAACTAGGTCTTACACTGTGAATACAGGTGATAAAAATTTGAATACATATTCAAATTTTCACACATTCACAAACACACATTCGTGCGTGTCTGAAAAATACCCAAAATTAGCTTTTAAACTCACAGGCAGTTTCTAGCTGTACCTGGTACAGGCTGGTTGTAGCTTTTGATAACTCCTAGACAAAATAGGAGTTGCACTTGAATCCTCCAGCATATATGGAGACCTGAGGCAGATCCATCAGTCTGTAGTCTGTTCGTGTGATGTGCTTCTTCTCACAAAAGAACTGGAAAACTGGGGACTGTGGGTTTGGGAAGCAGAGGTGGTGCCAAAAATTAAAATAAACCAGAAATTTAGAAACACATAGGGAAAAAAAGGCATAAAAGAAAAAAAATGAGCATCACAAAGAAGGTGAAGATCCTGGTGGAAGCACACATCAAGCAAGTGGGCATGTGAGGCAATCGATTCATGTCAAACACAGATCTCTCTGGTTCTATAAATTCTGGTGTCCAGATTCTTTATTAGCTGTCACTCATTCCACTTCATCTGTGCCAGGAGGAAGTCCATGACCTAGCTGTGGTTCTTTGGTAATCAGGTAAATAGATCCTAACACATCAGTGCTTAAAAGTTGTGGAGTTCATTAAAATTACACTGCTGGGGAATTAATGGGTAGATAGGAAGAATTAAAATATCAAGAAATATTTGATCTGATAGTAATTGTGGAGGTCAGGAAATGTATGACGTGGATGATAAGGAGAAGGGTCTGGAGCAAAACTCTCCATTGCTGCTGAGGAGTGGCTGAGGGAGCTGGGAAAGTGGCTGAGCCTGGAGAAAAGGAGGCTCAGGGGGACCTTCTGGTTCTGTACAGCTCCCTGACAGGAGGGGACAGCCAGGGGGTCAGGCTCTGCGCCCAGGGAACAGGGACAGGAGGAGAGGAAATGGCCTCACATAGTGTCAAGTGAGGTTTGGATTGGATATTAGGGAAAAATTCTTCACTCAGAGGGCTGTCCAGCCCTCAGTCGCCATCCTGACGAGATATAAAAACAGCATGGATGTGGCACCTGGGGAGACATGGGGTGGAGATGGGCTGGGCAGTGGTAGGTTAATGGTAGGTCTCAATAGTCTTAGAGGGCTTTTCCAACCTAAGCAATACTATGACCAAAGTGGGATTCAGGGCTTCCTTTTTGCTATACTCCCATAACATGGTTTTGTAAATGTCCAGTGAAGGAGCAGAAGTGCAGTAGTGGCTCTCCTGATAAGTTCTCCACACTCCCCCAAAGATCCACATTGTAAGCTTATACAGCTTATTTAAACTCCTGCTAGATTTTACCAGCCACAAACTTATTCTTTCTGCTGTCAGTGGTTGTGTTGGACAAACCAACCTTTAGAGGACTTGCAGCTTGCAGTGAGATGATGGTTGAAAAGCAGCTAAAATAATCACAAGCCTCATACATGTGCTCTGATAAATCTGAGATAGTTGGTAAAAAGGGAACATTGGTCGTCCACATGTCAAACAAGTTGACAGTCAAACCTAGGTTTGAAAGTTAAGTCAGGTACATGACCAGCCCAGCCTCTTGACAGCCAGATAAAACAAAACCAAAACCAAACCAAACCAAACCTACAAACAAAATCACCAAAAAACAAACAAACAAAATCATGCTTACATTTGGGGGTTTTACTTATGTGATATCCAGCCCATGATTCCAATGGTTACACAGAATTATTTAAGCTTTCCTTTACTCTTCTGTTTCTCACTGTTTCACGTGACTCTATATTGATTAGGTTTCCAGAGCATACCACTCCAGATGTATTTATATGGCTATTTCAAATGATTTACAATAACAAATTTTATAACACAAATATAATTTTGGAAATATAATACCAGTCAATAGCTATAAATTTTCTGCTAATGGCCAGGACTTCTTGTGCCATGGGAATAAGTTGCCTCTAACAACTTATCACCTGAAGGCCATATCTTCAAGTTAATATAAGCTGGCATGGGACCAGATTTCAGTGCTCAGTGGAGTTCTCCAGAGTTATCTCAGCAGAAAGTCTACATATCCTAATTACCCTGATAGAAAAGCTGGATTAAGCACCCTGCAAAATGACAAACTGGTATGAAGCTTGTCATGGTGCAGGAAACCCGGGTTCCTGCTTTCCCTTTTGCCAGGAAATTCTTCGTGATGGCACAGAAACATTTTGTATCAAAAAGTATTATTTGTTTCTCTAAAATGTAGGCCTTCCAACAGGAGAGAAGAAGAGTTTGTTTTAATCAAAAGTAAACATACATTTCCTAAAAAGCTTTGAAATTTTATACTCTATTAGTATTATGCTGTTCTAATTCTTGCATTATCTAGACACAGAACAGACACTAATGATTTTAGGTTTGCAAAAGACTTCTCAGAAGAGAAAATGTTATAGATTCAGGATAAAAAGTTAGTGAAAGGTTTTTATACCAGAACTTGGAATAACATAGATATCCAGTGCTTTTACTAAAAAGTGATTCTCTCTTTGGGGACATTGATGTAAAAACGACTAACTTAATAAGTTGATTGTTAAGGTTTCATCTATGTAACCAACATGATAGCAAGAAGTAAATTATTTGTACCTGAATGGCAGCTAATTTGTAAATATCAAGGAAAATACTTTTGTTTTTCTGCATAAAATGTGATTTCCAACTTGCAAATTTCACAAGAATGAATGAAGTCTAAACAAACAAACTCTACAGTCTGTCAGAAGAACAAGAGATCAAAGCTTTGCTTTGTACACTGGTGGTTATACTAATAGGAAAAAAAGCTACAAACAACCCTTCAGTGCTAATAGAATGGAGTGTCTTTATCTCCAGATCTATTTGTGGATCTATTTATGAACTCTCAGTAAATTCTTTAGGAGTTGTAGAAAAGGCATCTTTGTTTTCCATGTTGAGGACAGCCTCTGCATTTTGTAGAATGCTTTGGTTACCTAAGAGGTTTTTATTCACATGAAAGACAAACCCCTCAGACAGCAGTTTGAAGTGTTTGCAGAGTTTCAGTGGTTCAAGAGACTTTGACTTCACAAATGTAGCAGGCAAATGCTACATACAGATCTCATGAAATCTCAGGTTTCTGCAGAAAAAATTGCACCAAGAGTAAGTCCATGTAAAATAGTAATATTCAGGAAATGTTAGTATTTTCATCATAAATTTTTCCATCTTGAATGGATTAACCCAGTTGATTGTTAATATCGATAAGGTCTGGCTTAAAATTCCAAATTAATTTTTTGCTGTCACTGGGTTAAATGACTGAATGCATTTAGTAACCAATAACTGCTTGAGGAGGTCTAAAATGTTATCTGAGTGTCTTAAACATATTTAAACACTACTGCACTCCTTGAAAATATTTGAAATTAGGAAGTGTCAGATTCTCTTGAGCATGAAAAAAATGAAGGAACTTTTGATATTTGTAATGTGTTTAGAAGAATTAAATAAACCATGCAGCTATTCAGGGTGTGAAATCCCTAATCTCGAATTTAAAATCAGATTTTAAATCTGATCTCACCAAGAGAAAAAAATGCATGTATATCTTCTCTTTTTGATTTAAATTTTTTAAAAAAATCTATTTTAACAAATGCACAGTATAGCCAGAACACAAAGGGAAATATGGAGGCCAAATGAATACAAAATATTCAAAAATTAACATTCTGAAATGCAAGTAAAATTTAAGCAATGTGAAATATCAAATCTAATGCATTAGCAAATATTTTAAAGTAATGAATATTTTTAAGACATAACTTCACTTATTTGGAAACAAATTCTGTTTAGGAAAGGATCAGAGTGTGCACACACACAGATGCACATGTGCATGTTATGAAATAAAGATTTTGAGGGGCAATGCATGAAGGAGTTGAGGAGATCAGTTTAGCTCCCAGAAGATGTTATACCCTGTCTGCTCTTCAAAACAACTACACCTAGTTAACAGAAGACTCTCACTAGTGAGTATTTTATGAGTGTCTTGGTCTGAAAAGACAGGTGTCTACTGAAAAAGGCAGGAACCTCCCTTGAAATGGAAAACGTAAATCCCCTCTCCCAAATTATTATGATTTTGAAATTAAAGGGCTTTAGGGCAAAGATATGAGAATAGGAATAACAGCTCTTTACTAGGAAAATTAAGATAAAAATGTAGTAGTACTGCAAAACAAACAAACAAAATGAAAAAGAAGAACACTGACAGAGTTAGAATACAATCTGACACCCTGTTGGTCAGGGCGCTGGTAGCAGTCCAATGAAGTCCTCCTGGAGTGACAGATGTGACTCTGTTGAAGCAATGACCCTTCAAAAGGGTGTAGTTTTCCTCTGAAGGCTCAGTAATGGTGAGAAGGATCCATTTTCCTCTGAGAATCCTGTGGGAAACAGGCTGTCCTGATGTTCTGAATCTCAGATTTTTATCCAGGTAGGAATGTTTGGCTCCTTCCACTAGGTAGAGCATCTCACAATGGGATGGTGTAATTTTTTCAGTCAGGCAGTGAGCCTTAATGGCCCATTAACAGCAGATATCCCCTGGAAGGAGGATGCGTTGTGGAAGAGAGAAAGAACACTGCCCCACCTGGTTTTAACAGCTGGCCCATTAACAGAAGGTCCCTCTGGAGTTATGAGGGACGGGTCAAAAAATGTAAAGAAAACACTTTCCCAGCTGGGGGATTGCAATAGAATACATTAGTTACATCTAGCATTCCAACCCAAGACAATGACTTCTAGGAATCAAATCATAATGATGTGACCAAATTTACTTGATTTTGTACAGTTTATTCACAGATGAAAGGACTGATGATATTGAACATTAAAAATTGAATTGAAGAATTAAAAAAACCCATAGCAACATATACAAAATACAATTCATATGGAGCATCTGATGTGATGAATATTTAGGTAGGACCAAACTATATTCAAATAGATAAGACATATAGAGAGAAGTGTAACTTAGAAACATACTAAATTAAATAGAGGTGAAACAAGTTAGTACACTAAATTCCTAATAGGAGCACAGTATTATTTTGAAAAAATTAAATAAGAAAAAAGGTAGAATAAGTTTCTGATGTTTTAATATCATCTTTAATACTATTTCTGTGGAAAACTCCCATGTATTTTAGATATGTATAAAAGATTGAATTGGTTATTTTACATGCAAAGTTTCTGAGTTTTTTTGTGTATTTCTCCATTTCTCTATATCCACAAATTTTATTCTCACACATGTAGTTGTTATGTATATTTCAGTCATCATGTCTTTGGGATATCAGTTGGGGATATTAGGAGAAAAATTAATGTAACTCAATCTCCCAATATATTAATAAATTTTATTTAAAAAACAAAAGCAGTTTTTTCACTACAGATGAAAATTTAGTTTTGAGCTCAATTAAGTTACACTTCTAGCTAAGCTGCAAGAAAATTGATAATTTTAGGGAATATTTTGAGGCAATTGGGAGTGAGGTGAGCTGGATTAATTATTTTTAAGAAAATTGAAAATGAAGAAAAGAAAGTTTAATGTTTGAATTTTCTTTCAGCACTTTTTTTTTTTGAAGCAAAGATATATTGTATGTTATTTATACAATTTTACAAATAAACATCTCATGTTATATACAGAAAGAGACTTTTCCTCTTTCTTCCTTTGCAGTCTGTTAAACTATAAGAGGAAATTCATAATCCTCCTAAAATGTTTTCAAATAAAGGATGGAAAATAAAGTAGGAGGATGTTGTCCAGCCCAAATGCTGCTGGCCAAAAATCTCAAAGTAATCTTATGATTTCCAGCATGAAGACATCTCCATTCAGATAATTTAGTCAGTGCAGAACCACATTCCCTCTTCTCACAGAGGGAAAAAAAAAAAAAAAAAAAAAAGATGGGTTTGTCCAGACCCTACTGAAATCTTTGGATTTTTTTCCTAATCTCAACATATTTGACATCATATGTCTAAAGTTTCTACACAAATTCTTGGACATATGAGTAAGTCTAAGAATTCTTTTTCCATTGAAAATTAAATTAAATTAAAAAGAAATTAAACATTATTAGGATAGTTCAGTTCAGGAAGGGAGGTTAATAGTTTTTACTATTTTCCTAATGCAAAAGGAGAGAGAACTGCTGAGATGGCTTTTGCCAAACACAGCACATAGTTAACCTATATCCCACAACACTAAGGACTTGCAGACGCATGGTATTACCTAATTTCGACAGAGCACTTTTCATCAAGATATCTCAAAAGGGCTTTATAAATGATATAACATCATCCATAACAACACTGCTAGAAATAGAGGCACAGGGAAGTGAAGTGGCTCACAACATAGAGAAGCCCTGGAAGAAAATCAGGATTTCCTTTTCATCCAGCCAGTGCCCAATCACATAGGCTGTACTTCTTCCCCCAGAAAACATGTGCCATTTCTTAAGAAATCGGGAGAAAATGATGGGAAACAAGTATAAGGAGAGACTAAAATAAATGAACAGGGCAGACTCTGTAGCTGTTTGTGAGGCAGCTGCTAAAATTTTGTTTCTAAATGTGAAGGGCCTGTTCCCTGTGAGACAGACTGGAAAAATCCAACACTGCAACAAAGTGCAAGCTTCCCTATGGAGAGAGCAAACCTTTTCTGGGGATTGTGAGTGTCCACTACATATGTTCAGTTTGTAACACAGTGTTACACTGAAGGTTATACTTTAAAAGGTCTTGGTCAGGCAATTTCATGCCCGCTTTAACCCTCAGGCTTAGCCAGAGGTGAATAAAGGCACATCTAAAAATTTGAAGGTTTGATTAACATCTCTCATTTAAGAGTCTCTCCATCAATCAGATGCAGGGTTGTAGCCAGAAGTCAGCTTGGATATGTTTTTGTGCCTTTATTGATCTTTTCTAAACAGGAAATGCGCAGATACTGACCTTATCTTCAGAAACAGAGATGAGATGATCAGATGAGGTGAGGAACTCAACCAAAAGAGAATTACCTGGCTCTTCATAGCTTCAAGTTGCATATAGAACTGTGTATACAAGAGATCTAATTACACATGCAAATACCTCAGCTCCAGATGATTATTTGTCTGTGTAATTCCTGCTGTAAAGAAGAACATGTTATAACCAAGCATTTTTATATGCACAACTATAAAAAACTGAAGCTCATCAAGAAACAATTTCTTCTCCAGGGACAATAAAACTGTGCAACAGTAGAAGCAGCAGCTGTATGATGATCCAGAGGGAGCCAGAACCACCTGCTCTGAAAGGCCAGAGACCTTGCAATTAAGGCAAAGTCTGCTCAGAAGGGCAGAAAAGTTTCTTTTTGAGTCTCAGTAGCTAAAAGCTGGTACACACCAAGGAGCACAAGAGCTTTGACCCTTCCAGAACTCTGAATATTTTATCTAAGTATATGCCAGACCTTTTGTAATCCTCTGAAAGTCTTGGCTTTAATAACAGACTAGGTTATTATTGCCACCAATTTCAGAGCATGATATGGAAATACACTTTCTTTAACATGTTTTAGATTCAAAGTCCACCTATGGTGGATATTCCTTTAATCTCATTTTAAAGAGGAAATTCAAGTAGATAGGGAGGCAAAGACCCAAATTGTCTCTATTTACATTTTTGCAGAATGTTCAGAAAAAACATAGCCTTGATCCTAATTCAGGTTTCTACATTTTAATTATCACTTCATCCCCCTGATTAATGCCTGAAGGATATCTATTCAATACAGAAAAGAAGTGCAGAGAGATATATAGGTTGCAGAGACCCAGTTTCGCTTAATTTCCTTCAGATTGCTTCAATAAACATTGCAAAGATTAAATTCTTTTAATTATTTTTCAGATTCATTTCTACTGAAGTTCAATGACAAGGACTGCCCTGTGTTCTTCATCTTTAAAAATGGGCAAATAATAACAAAATAACAAATGCTTCTCTGTCACAGTTGTTTCATTGATATCACACCTGGTTTTTTCACCTAGCACAGAGTAGGTATTAATAATTCAAGTCTGAGTGAAAGCACTTCTGTAAAAGTTTATGCAGCTCATACCATTAGCAATATATCATATTTTAAGAATTGTTAGAGTCTCTCTTCCTGTTTCATGATCTGGTTGTTATCTTCATTTGAATAAAAAAGATTTATATTTTCAAAAGCCCCACAGCTTAGGCAACTAAATGACACAGCTCGTGAAGGAGAACATAATTCAAGCACAAACACCTTGCCAGGACTGGCAAAAAGACCTTGTGTATAAACCAAAAGGCAAAATGAACACTTTCAAAGAAGTTACAGCTAACATGATCTGCATCATGCAACTTGATCCGTATCACACAGAGCATTTATGTAATGGCCAAGAGTCATCTATAGAGTTCATGGTAGAATTAGGTCCTTCAATACAGTGACTGCATGAAGGAAAAGAGAAGTAGACTCCCCTTGATGCCCGTACTGGGCCAGGGGCAGGTCACAGATGTTATTTTTGGGCTGGCAGGTGACTCTGTCCCTCTACTCTGGGTTCAGAGCTCATTTTTCAAGGGTGAGCATTTATGTGTTTTGCAAAGATAGGGCTTTTCTTTGTTTAAGGCCAGGTTGGACAGGGCTTGGAGCAAACTGATCTAGTGGAAGGTGCGTTTCAAAGCCTTTTCCAGCTCATACCATTCTGTGATTTTAAAACAGGACTCCTAGAGAAAGTAATGTAAACTGCTGTCTTGGATAGTGATGTCCAGGATCACCAAGACAAGAATAGGTCACAATTTTGCATCTGTGGACTGCAGGGAGACAGTCTGTCAGCTCTTTAACTCAAGATAAGGCACTACAAGGCTTGTCTAAAGGGGCAGGGTGCAGTCTCTGACACCTTGATGAAACTGCAGGGAAGGACATGAGGAACCATAAGGATTCTGTAAGGGCTGGAGTACCTCTGTCATGGAGGAGAGTTATGGAGGAGGCTGAGAGTTTGCATGGTTCAGCCTGGAGGAGAGAATGCTCTGAGGAGATGTTTTTGTGCCCACTCTCCTGCAAAAGGGGCTTATAAGGAGGAGGGAGAGGGACTTTTTACATGAGCAGATCATGGTGGGACAAGAGACAACACTTTTAAATGGAAAGAGGGCAGGTTTAGGTTAGATGTTATGGAGAAATTCATTGCTCAGAGGGTGGTGAGGCCCTAGCACAGGCTGCTCAGAGAAGTTGTGGATGCCTCAGCTCTGGAAGTGTCCAAGGCTAAGTTGGATGGGCCCTAAGGAATCTGGTCCAGTGAGTGGTGTCCTCACCCATGGCAGGAGAGTTGGAGTAAAATGAGCTTTTTGGTCTCTTTCCACCCAAACCATTCTATGATTCTATTGTTTTATGACTCATTTGCTCACTGACTCACTGACTCAATGACTCTGTGATTCTATGGTTCTATGGTTCTATGGTTCTATGACTCTCTGATTCCATGATGACTAGAGACTGATGATCTAGAGGGAGAGGAGGACATCAAACACGAGTGAGTGCATGTACAAATTTGCTCTATTCCCCATCTTACATATCCTCATAGTTTTCTAATGTGTTCTTTCTTGAAAAAGAGAATGTATGGAAAACAAACAAACAAACAAACAACGACGACAACCAAAAAACTCAAACCCAAAAGGACCCCAGATAGTAAGGAGATAGATTTGTGCCTGAAACTGAAAGCAGAATGGGTGTATCCATTAGAAACTGCATCTTGCCAGAGGATCAGACAGTGTAATTGGTATCTCTCTATTAGGAAACATTGGGGATTATCATCTATGCAAACATGCAGACACCTTACGTAATGCTAATTGCTGAAGAGCTGTGGAAAACAAAGTCTATTTAGAACAAATAATGACATTATTTGAAATTATTTGTAGAACAAATAATGGCATTATTTCAAATTGATCAGCTTCAGAAGGTTTAACTTTTTTTTAAACTGTACTTTTTCAGATTTGCTGAAGCCTTTGCAGAATTGTGTATAATTGTCCTGATCTCAGTTGAAATCTGAAAAAAAATTACTAGCTAGTCTAATACTCTGCAGAGGCCCGATTTTCACCCGCAGATGATAGCTCATATGGAATGTCCTGATAGCTATTAAAGTGATACATTGCCACAGGAACAGAATAGTCTGTATTGATAGTAGGGATTTGGACATAGGGAATTTGAACATACATTTTGTTTTTATTTTTGTAACTTATAGGTGCAGTAATGATGATCAAATTCCATGGTGTCCACGACACTTTACAGCTGCCACATAAAAAACATGTATCACTCCAAATATCTCAGAGATCTTATTTTTTAAAAAACTTTATTTTTTAAAAAAGGTGTCAAAACAAATATTCTCTGCTTGCAAAATGGGAAGCTGAGGCATAATGAGAGTTAGTTCTTCACCCACAAGCTCAAAGACACCGAAACTGTTTGACAGAGATGGGAACAGGGTAGTTTTCCCAAGACTAAACCTAATACATTCAACACCATCCTCCTTTTTCTTCTCTGTGTCTTCATTTCTAAGCTTGTTATTAAAAATAAATGCTTGAGTTTGGGTCTGTTTTCCATATTACTTGACATAAGCAGTACTTCAGTAAATTTTGTCTAAGACCACCTACGGTGCAGAGGTTTGTGTTTGCCATTCCTTTCAATCAAGTTCCTGGTGTGCCTCAGGAGAATGCAAAGCTGCTTAGACGTTAATTGGTGCACTTGTCTTTAAAGGAATTTTTGCCTTTTGTTTTAACTTTGTTTTGTTTCTAATGTTTTCAGTTTTTTTCTGTCTGGCTTGCTGCCTTTGGATTGTTCTCTGCTTCCCATGGAAACTTCATGCGGTTTGTTTAGGTTCCTTTCTTTTGCTTCTTGTAATAAAAGGGTGTCTCAATAGTCCAGCAAGGCTTTTCCAGGTCTCAGTTTTATGTCACATATGAAATTCAATCTGCAGCTCACCAAATAATTAAATGTTAACTAGTCACTCCTTCATTTCTAAGTAGCAAAAAGCCCAGATACACACATTTTTTAGACCATGGTTTCCTGACAGCCATCCAGTGACATTGTGTACAAGACCAAAAGTTGACATTAATCACTCCTGCCTAAATATGCATTATGAACCGAATCTACCACTTCCCCTGTTCATACTGGACTGATAAGAAACCAGTGTTTAGATTTATTAAAGGGGAATAAGCTAAAAAGCCCATAATCTGTAGCTGAGATTGCCCAGTGCTTTATATAGATCAAAAGAGAAATATGCAAGTCCTTGTACAAAAGACGGACAGAAGATAAGTATAAATTTGCTTTAGTCCACGTCAGAAAAAATTATTTCTCAAAAACTCTTGGGAATCTTTTGCTTCATCATAGCTGTAGAAGTATGTAGAAAGCGGCAAAGCTAATTTTATCTATCCTGGCAAGGGTGGCAGAGATTTGCCTGGCACGCTGGGGCCAAAATATCTGATTTTCAGTGCAACACGAGTTGAAGGCAAGAGATGTGTGGATGCCTCATGAAGAAAAAGCCTTTTATTTTTGGAAAGAATGTGTCATATATCTGAGTTAAAGAGAATTAATACTAGAGCAGGGTTTGTATATGCGCATTTTAGGCAAAATTATTTTCTGTGGCTTAAAGCAGATAAGATAATAGCCTGCCTCTAAGGAACCCATACAATTTTAATCTGCAGGAGGAAGATAAACAAACTTAAATATGCAATATTTTCCTTGACAATCAAGATTTGATTTAAATTTCAAGCCACAGTTCCTGTTCTGGCTCATGGTTGAGGAGCAGCCTGTGCTCCATATCTGTAACTATGGCATAAATTCCATTTCAGTGTGATGACATTTTATTAGTCCATGAAAGTTGTGGTGAGTCTTTTGGTCGTGTGGAAATGTCAAAGATAGTAGCTAGGAAAAAAAAAAAAAAAAAAAAAAAAAAAAAAAAAAAGTAACTAGTATTTACAAATTGTGGTACATTCCTGAGTGGTAAGAGTGAGTTTTCAGAAGTCTTTTTAAGAGAGTACAAAAAAGAGAAAAAAATGTCTGGTCTTTTTTTTTTGCTGGATTTTTGATTTGAGGAAAGTTTTTATCCTTCTGTGAACTACTGGTGTGGAGAATTTCCACATACAAGCCCTTTCCAGCATTCAACAGGAGAGCTTCCTGTAGAAGAAAAAAGTCACTCCAGACAATCCAGACATAGTCTTACGTGCAGCTGCTTTCATTCCCTGTGGAAAATAAAATATACTGGCCTGGTGTAGTTCAATGTGTCTGAAGAACTTTTCTTGGAGACACTTCTTTATGAAAAGTTTTCTTTATCCAACAAAACAGTTTTCATGACATCAGAGCCACCTCCAATCCCTGCACTAGTCCACTTCTGGGATTGCAACACTTAAAAAAGAAAATATAGTGAAGAAAGATTGACTTGTACAGCATCTCTGTGTGATCTGAGTCTCATGACAAAATAATTCCTTTGTAGCTGTAATGGGTTTTGCCTTTTCATTGCTTTATCTCAAAACTCTTGTCTGCGTGCAAAACTTTGCAAAATAGAATATGTGCTTCTCCAGGACCTTCAGGCAGCTGAGAAGCCCCTGTCTCATCTCAGAAAGTATGTGCAGGCAATTCAAACATCATTTCCTCAAGTGTGTGGCATAGCAGAATTTCTCCAGCTGCTGAGTGATGAACCACAATGCCATGTCACAATGCCCCCACTTTGAGGAGGTCAGTCAACCAGAAAAGGAAAGAGAAAAGGAGAAAGAGAAATAAAAAGAGAAAAAAAGAAAAAGAAAAAGAAAAAGAAAAAGAAAAAGAAAAAGAAAAAGAAAAAGAAAAAGAAAAAGAAAAAGAAAAAGAAAAAGAAAGAGAGAGAGAGAAAGAGAAAGAAAGAGAAAGAGAAAGAGAAAGAGAAAGAGAAAGAAAAAGAAAAAGAAAAAGAAAAAGAAAAAGAAAAAGAAAAAAGAAAAAGAAAAAGAAAGAGAAAAAGAAAAAGAAAAAGAAAAAGAAAGAAGAAAAATATCATACATGGTTGCTGTAATTGAAACTGAGTTTAACCACTGTTTCCAAAATACCCTCTCCTCAGGAGAGGAAGTTAACATTTCCCAGACTCTTGGATGTCACAACAAGCAGAAGTGTGTAGCTAACCTCTGCCACCACAGCCAAGAAAAACAAATGTCTCAGACTGCATTTCACCAGGGTCTACACACAACCCATGTCCATCCGCGTCTGAAAGATTTATTCTGTGGACAAAATATTTCCTTAAGCTCATTTGCTTCTCTGGATTGTACTTAGGAACTGTTGATGAATCCTTATTCTTCCTCTTCTCTCTTCACCCCCAAGCTAGCTCCCAGAGATTCCTGAGGATTCTGCTCCTTGCTCAGGACCAATGCCCCCTTTCTGCTGAGATACAGTTCTTATGCTGAGAGAAACTCAGAAGATCACTTTTTCCTGACAGCTTTCTGTCAAACATAGTTATTTCATCAAATAAGAAAAAAAATAATTCACTTTGTCTCTATGAAAAAAGTTTTCCATGAGGAAAACACTAACCTAGAGAATGAACTTTTAAAATTCACTATAATTAACTTTTTCACTTGAAGTTTTTTGGTTTGGTTGGAGGGTTTTTTTAATTTGTTTTTACATAATTTCTTGTTACATAAACAGCAGCTCCAGTGCTGCTCATGGTGTCACTACATGGCATACTGATAACAGTAGTGTTCAAAATGATTTGCCATGGAATGGTGTGTACTTACACAGGCAGGAAAGACTTGTGCTAACATGCTTGCTGTTGTCTGAAAAAATCTCATTTTTCAATATTAAAAAACAAAACAAAACAAAACCCATAACCACCTGTTTGTGTAGGAATTAAGCAGTGACACTCTGAACAAGAAAAGGAATACGTAGCCTGTGTACTAATTTGGGAAAAAGCTGTTTTTTACATCAAAGGAGAATAATATTATAACTGACTGATGGGGAGGCATAGCAGAGGACTTGGCAGATCCTGGCTGAGCATCTTTGGTGGATTCCTGAACCCTCCATTATACAACAAGTCCTGCTACAGCTCAAGAGAAGGATTTTGAGATCAGGCTTTCCATATTTTGTAATTGCTAATGCTTTGTAATTTTGCAGTTTGTAATTTTGATGTTCCCATAATAAAATGAAATGAGTATTTTTGAAGGAGATGCTGGAGACTGCCTGGATGAGACCTCTTTAAGTCACTTGGAATCCAGGGAGTTTTGTGACTTCCTCTGTGTCATGTGAGGAGGGGAAGATTAAGACTTTTCCCACTGTAATCATGAATTTGAGATACTTGGGTATAAAGTGGTAGAAATATATCTGGGTCTGTTGGGGGAAATGGAGTGAAAATACTGCCATTCTCATCTACAATGTGCATAGACAGCACAGTGATTTGAAAATGCTTATGGAACCTATACTTCTCCTATATCCATTGTTTGGTGGTATAGGGGAAGGGAAGGTCTAACAACTGAATTACCTTTAAAAAACCCTCTGAGTTATTCCCTCATGGTCAGCAGAGTTTGTAATGACTGATAGGAGAAGGAGTTGATCAGCTGTGAGCCAGCTATGAAAGGAATATTTGAACTGTTATTTTACTTAAATGTCATCAAAATTCTTTGCAGACTGACTAGTTTTCTTGGCTCATCCTGCAGAAACTTGAAAATTTTGAGTCCAAACCAGGAGCAACCCAAAGTATTAAGTCAAGGCAGAAATTCTGCAATATCCTTGCCCAACAATAAAAGCAAGACACCCTTTTCTTATCAAACATACAGTTATGGGTTTTCAGGGTATTTCAGGGCTCCTAACTTTTGGAAAAGTAGGAAAATAGCGACAATGTCTCTTTGTGCCCTTTTCTTTCTGCTGTTCCCTTTAATGCTGGATACCTCTTAATAATTCAGGATTTAGAGCCTCCCTAGTTTGTCAGGCCTGGAAGGATCATGTTAGGATGAACATCCTGAATGGAGTCTCAAGGAGCTGATATTGTGGTGTCATCACAAACTATCAAATAGCTATTGATAAGTATTTCTTTACAGATTATGCAGCCACTTTTTACAAAGCAAGTCTGCTGACCTGTCCACCTCTTGAGGGTAGGTGAAAAGGCAGTGCTGAAAATGCCATTGCCAAAAAGATAGGCTGCAAATACTCCTTGGAAAACTCCATTAATCTACTCAGAAGTGATTTATCTTTTAGATTAAGGAATGTCAAATGAGTTAGATACTGTGGTTTACTCTCTGCCATCTCAGTTGTCTGTGTCAGCTATAAGTGACAAGATGGACGGTTCTGTGAAGAAGTGGAGGTTGCAGTGGGTCTTTCAAGAGAAGAATTTTATGTGGGCTGAGTGTATCCTGAGATGTTCTCACTGGGGTTGTAGTTTCACCCAACATCTTACACAGTGGTCTCCCTGTGCTGTCTGTTCCTGCATATGTACTAAGGCTCCTACCTCTTTCTTCCCTGTAGTGGATTTTCAGGAATTTGAGGGAACAAATCCCCAGACTGTCTAAAATAAGCAAGTGTGTCTCCTGGATTGCAAAAATGCTGAATCAGTTACTGAAACTGTGTGAGAATCTTAAAATGGCTCTTTTAAAATATAATATCTGATCTGTTCAGGAAGAAGTACAAGAAAGAAAACTTTTACTTGTAGTTATACTTGTAGTGAGAAAATGTCTTCCAACACTTCTGTACCATCTCTGTCTTCCTCACATTCCCCTATCCCTTGGATAGTGACACATGGTAGGAACTAGCAACTTGAGCCACTTTAAACTGTGCAGTAACTTCCACCCACACACCTCATTAGGCCTTTAACACATTTTCCTTTCCCCAGCACTACGAAGTGGCACAACTGTGAAGCTGCCCTTTCACATCATAATTGGAAGCAGTCAGTTGTTTTTATGCTCTGTAACTCAGTAATTATATGGTCTGTCACTGGACACTGGTCTGTCTGGTCATTTCAGTTTTTGGCTCTGTCCAGTAGCTTTTAATTATGAAGGAGCCTTCAGCAGCCCAGCAGCCCTCTGTCCACGGAATTTCTTTATTTCTATGGTCTTATTTGTTTCTTTAACTTTTTTAGGCATGAATGGACACACTATGACTTCTTCAGTGGAAATACTGATACTGAATCTTGTCATGAGCTCAAAAGACCTAGTTCTATATTTTGCCTCAGGTTTATGCCACTGTTCAGCTGGCATTATTTCCTGTGTGTCCAAGCTAGCCTAAAATGCTGCTGTTTACAGGGCAGTTTTGGGGAATATGTTCATAAGATCTAGTGAGAGTTAGCAACTTGATTCCACTGAATTTTTCCAACAGTTGGTGTTGAGTTGTCCTTTAAATGTCCTGCATTTTCCTGGTTGCTTATCAACTGCAGTCATTTTAGGTTGTGTTTTTTCAAACAGGTAATTCACTTTTACACACCTTTTCCCAAGGAATAGTCTCATGGGTTAAGCAAAGACTTTGTAGTCAAATTTCCTTCTTTTTCATACCATCTTAAATTCCCCAAGAAGTGGGAAACATCATTACCCTATTCCTCAGGAAAAATACAACACTTTGTTAGTTTACTTATGAGATGAGGGGCAGCTGGTAGCAATTTTGTATGATGAATAAAAGAAAATTAGATACATAAAAAATAAGAACATAAGGAGTTAAAGAAGTTAAAGAGTTAGGAATAAACCAGTATAATCAAAGATGACTGTGGCAAGTATTTAATAAATATTAGACTTTAGAATATGAGAGTTAAACAATAACAAAAAAGTTGAAAACTTTAAAATTTGTGAAACTCCCACAAAGGAAAGTAGTGTAATACTTGTTTTTGGGGCTGGTAGACTATAGCTGTTGTGATTGTTAGGTACAGTTAGTGCATAAGCAACAGTAAGAAGAGTAGTAAGAACATATACACTTAAGTCTTTATTTTTTAGCAATAATGCTGATTCTTTTTAAAAACCAAGGCACGTTTTTATATTTTCCAGAAGAAGTGAAAACACAGAAGTATCAAGACATAAGGGCTAATATACCAGCATAGAGTGTAGGAGAGTACGGTTCCTGTATGTAGCTGCCTAGCATCTTACCTCAATAAAATGTTGAGCTAGATTAATTCAGTGAACTTCTGTCCCTGCAGATGGAAAAAACAGCTTAAGGGTGGCTTAAAATTAGTTATTACAGTGATGAAGACTAAGCCTTCCTTGTAAATATAAACCCAGTTTTCTTCACATAGCTGTTCCCCGCACCTAGTGTAGGGCAAAAATTGTCGAGGTTTCTCTAACATGTTTTGAAGGCAAAGATACAGGTGTTGACTGAAATAATCTTTGTTCTCTGAGTACAAAAATGGTCAAATGATTTCAACTCTACTCAGAAAATGCAGGACATATGTTCTGGCAAAAAAAATAAAGACAAAATCACAAACATCCTATTGCATTGTCCATTTCTTCTCCTAATCTGTCCATGACATTGGCATGGGGATTCTGATGGCTGCTCAAGTCAACTACGATGGTGTTGGGTTTTTTCCACGCTCTTTGTTTCAAGGAATTCTTTGTTTCAGAGCTGGATACCCAATAGTTCCACTTTAACTGCCAATCTTAAGAGATCTGCACATTCTTCCATTCTCCTTTCTGTCACTTCGTTTAGGCTCCAGTAAAAAAGCTCTCCTAAAATGATAGGAAAGTGTAAGATTTTCTTAAACTTTCTTTTTATTATATAGATGCAAATGCCAAAATCGTGGCTTGTTTTCAGCAAGGCAGAGCGATGGATACATGCAGGATCATGGAAGCTGGGAAACTGGGGTTGGGCTATTACGCTACTAAAGCACAACTGAGGCTGGTGGAGATTCTTCTCCATCTATGAAAACTCAAAATCTCCTTCTACTTAAAATGCTTTTACTTTATATCAATTAAACAGAACTTTGATGTTTGAAAATTGTGCCAAGCCTACAAAGCCTTAGGAAGGAACAAAGGATTTGGGAGGGCAGGTACTTAAGGTGTCACTGATCAAACCCATTCACATGGCCAGAATGTTAAGCTGCAATTTCAGCTTCTGTGTTAATTGGTGCTGGTAAAGCACAGCTCCAGTGCAATTAACTTTTGTGCAGTGGAAGACGAAATATTAAAACTTTGAAAGTGCCATGCTATGAAATTCCTAAAGGTATTCAATTATTGCAAGAAAATTGTGTAGCTAACAATGCTGAGTGAAATACAGAGGTCTGAAAGTGACAACAGGGAAATCAAGTACTGATTCATTGAGCTGTACAGGTCACTGCAAACTGCAGCTTACAGAGCATGAATATCTGCTGCCTTCAGTGAGATTTAGTAGTCTTCTTGTGTTCTTCAAAGACTTTTGAATCAAAACCGTAATGGAGGGAAGGGAGCAATTTGGATATCTATATCTAGAATGATTCAGAACCCTTTCTAATGCAAAAGAAGGATATCCTTGATAGAACTGACAGCTAAAAAAATTGGGAAAAAGACAAAGATTATTTTGTTCTTCACTAACTTGTAAAGTTAACAATTGCAACAGGCTGTCTAGGAAAATACCTTCTAAATATGCACATAGATAAATAAAGATAAACAGACAGTAAACCTAGCCTATGAAAGGATGACAGAGAGAATAAAGTCACTGATAGAATATATTAGTTACTTATAAATATCTTGTGTGGACTTTCTTAATTGTCTTATCCTGGACAGTGTGAGAGAATGCTTAATGTAGAGGAAAACATCACAGTTCAGTTCAGTACAGACGTAATTATTTAAAAATGTTTAATTGGACCAGACTGCAAAGAAAGGTGAAAATGTGAAAAACTGGGATTACAATGCCTCCAACAATGCAGAAGATGTTCACTTTCTCCCTCTGGAAGTATATGGGCATCTGTGGGTTTGATATGACCCTAAAGTTCTAGGATGGCCTGCTGTGAGTTACAACATGAATAAAAACTGATTATGGTAATTGCACCCAGATGTTAACACAAAGTGGGTAAGCCACATCTTCCTCATATGTCTGCTTAATAATTGTTAGTAGAAATTACAATGGTAAGGGATTCACTTTGAAGCTGTACTCCTTATTGTTATTATTTTGGATATTACCATAGAGTTTATCAGTTTCAGTGATAGAAGAGCATAGCATAGCATAGCATAGCATAACATAGAATAGAATAGTCCCTTTCTACTCAGAAAGGGATCCACGAGGATCTTTGAAGTCCAGCCCTGGGTGGGACAACACTAAGCATGTGTCCCTGAGAGCATTTGAACTCTCTCAGTCTTGGTGCTGTGATCCCTTCCTGTGGGTTTCTGTTTTAGTGCCCAGCCATTCTCTGGGTGAGAATTTTTTCCTAGTATTCAACCCAAACATCCCTCGACACAACTTCATTTTCATGTGTGTCTAATCCAAAAAAGGTATGAAATGTAACTTAATACCTACACAAAATTAACTTCTCTGCAAGGTCTTTCCTATGTAAGATATTCCAGACAGACTGGGCCCTTGATGGGGACACCTGGCTGACTCCAGATGCCATGAGGCAGGTCATTTTTGAAGTGAGAATTATCTATTGTTTGGCCCAAATTCTGGGAAGGGTATGGTGCAAGCTGTGCCTTCAGCACTTCACATATGTATTTTCTAGTACTGACATGGATAATAAGGTTCATAAGCTTATATTTAACTTCACTGGTTGAAATTCTGTAAGAGCTTGTAATATATTATGTCTTATATATCAAAGGAGGGTCCTTCTTGCTCTCTAAAATTACCAGAAGGGAGGTTGTATGGAGGTGGATATCAGTCTCTTCTCCAGGGTAAAAAATGGCAGAATGAGATAAACTAGTCTCAAGTTGCATCAGGGGAGGTTTAGATTGAATTTTAGGAAAATTTTTTTCACAGGAAGGGTTGTGCAGCATTGGCATAAGATGCCCAGGAAGTTTTGGTGTCGCCATCCATGTAAGTGTTCAAAAAATGTGTGGATACTGCACTTCAGGACAGAATGTCATGGTGAGCATGGTGGTGATGGTGGATTGATGGTTGAACATAGCGTTTTTAGATGTCCTTCTCAACCTTAAGAGTTTTATGATGCTACAGTTTTATTTTTTTTTGTGTGTGTGTGTTTATATATACATACGTATTTGGTTTCATTGGTAGTAATTTTGTAGTGATTTGTAATAAAGGAATTCTAAGACATCCGGGCTCTGTGACTTGTGTATGTGGTGCAGAATCTTCTCCCAGCCATGGAAGAGTGACCCACCAAGGTCATGACTGTGACTGTGTTACCAGCAAGGTTTACATACAGTGCCACTGTCATCGTAGATTTTCAGCTGTAGATCTCAGTGCAATTTACTGATGGGGCATTATTACAATGGACGTGTTTCAAACAGGGAAAAACTGTAACATGAAATGATTTGTCCTGGCTGACTCTGTCACAGACATGATAGTAGAAATCAGATCTTAGGAGTCTTAGGATGATCCATGATGACTTCCAATTCTCTAATTCCAAACCAAACAACTTCCCTAGGGAATTCAGATGACACTGAACTTGTGTACAATCAGCAAAGAGGTTAACTTGCAATAATCACTGACAGACCTTTTAGCTATATTCCAAAATTAACTTTTGAAAAGTTAAAGTGCCTTTCATGTCCTTTAAAAATGCTTAGAACAACACAAACTGCTTTTTGTAAGTTTTTGAGACTTAGAATTGTAGAATCTTTAAGGTGGAAGAGATCACTAAAATCTTAGACTCTATTAGATATCCTGGAAACACCATGTTGACCACTATATTATCCCCAAGAGCCACATTAACTTTTTTTTTGAATATTTTCAGGGAGGATGATTCCATCAGTTCCCTGGACAATAGGTTCCAATCTTTGTTCCAGTAAAGTCCTCTTGCTGGCTTCTTCCTGGAACCTGGCTTTTTTGTTTTGTTGACTTGACAATTTCCTTTGGACAACAAACATTTCCTGTCCAATGGAGGCTCTGAGAGATGTTTCATTCAGCCCTTTTTCTTCCCTTTGGTAGGTTCCAGTGTGATATCTGGGTTGTTTCACCAACAATAACTATTGTAGACACCCAAGGTGTCTACTGATATCCTGGCATGACTCTGTATCCCCAGTCATCTGTTCTGTGTGTGCTGCATGTTGTGTTCTGTACCTTTCAGACTGGTTCTAAGAGTGAAGCAGGGAAAGAAGATGCATGCAGTTTGTTCTGAAAACAGTGTTCACTCCTTCGCATTCTTCTTTTTTCTCTGCCTGGGGACTGTGTGTTCATCGGATACAGGGACAGCAGACAGAGAGGGTTTCTTTCCCTTTTAGTTAGTTTAGCTAGCTGAGGCAAAGAAGCTTCCTGGATTGTGGTTTTTTTTTTTTTTTTTTTTTTTTTTTTTTTTTTTTTTTTTGTTTTTGTTTTTGTTTTTGTTTTTGTTTTTTTCCTTTTTCTTGGGGTTGTTTAAATCTGCTCTGTACTGAAAACCCAGAGAAGGACTGGCATCTGACACCAGTGGCCCACCAGGGCCTGGATCTTGGCATTTTCCAGCACCAAAGGGACTGGGACTGATAAGGGACTGAAAGGGCCCAGCCAACTCCTGGCAAGGACTTCCTCAGTTTTGCCATCTCTCTTTGGAGCACCGAGAGGTTTTATTGTTTCATATCTTTTCATTCCTCATGCTTGTGGGGATTTTGTTTGTTAAATAAATAGTTTTTTCCACTTTTCTCTGAGGAAATTCTTTTTCCCAGACCAGCTGCGGGGAGGGGCCATTTGGGTTTGCTTTCCAGAGGAACCCCATTCAGAGATTTCCTCCTAAATTTGCCCTAAACCAGGACACTCATACACAGGAATAGAAAGCTTTCAGGGAATGAGATCTCATGCCTTAGTGTCCTATCTTTGTAAAAACTTAAATAAAGTTGTGGTGATGAATAGCAGTTATGAGTCCAAACTGATGTCCATACCTTAAAGTTCTACAGAAAATTTTGAGCTGGACAGGAAAGAGTTCTAAATACATCAGGCAGTTGAGGCTATTAATGCCCTTGAACTGAAATAAAGGAAGCATCATAAACTAGGCAGTCAACTTGAAATTGAGTCTCCTGCTCCCTCATTCATTCTCCTTTCTGCTTATTTCAGTCATAAAGGTTTGATTTCAATACACCTGGAGGAAAGACCATTGAACCAGTAAATTTTACTTCAATTCCAGCTCATCTGTGACTGAAACTGATTTGGTTTATTTCCAATTCACAGGTGTCAGAAACTGCTAACCTTGAACTAGTTAAAAATTATTCCTATTGAAAAATGCTTTTAAAAAGGAAAAGGTCATGTGACAGAGGTATCCCTAGAGACCCCAAATCCCACCAAGAGGGGACTTCAGGCTGCTTCTTTCTGGTCCTCTGTCACAGCCCAGACAAGGCTTGAGTTCCCAGTAGTGGCAGTCATACCACTGCTTGTTTAATTTAAGGAATTTAAAAGAAACTGAGCTGTACAGTTCAGATCTCTGTTGTACCACAGCAAAATTAAAGACAGCAGGAGATGGAGTGTAAGGACTGAAGTGGGTCAAAGGCTTGCAGCTACATGCACCACTGAAAATATATTTAGCACAGCAGCAGAAGGACATGGGTTTTTCTGTATAATGAGGTACATGAGGCTGGCTGAGAGGGAAGTAATAACAAAACCCAGGCCTTCTACATTGTAGAATCACAGATCTTTTCAGGATTATGGCTGGTGGTAGCAGTAGGTAGGTTCAATTTTGTTTTGAACCCATACAGTTCTCTCTTAGGATTAAAAAATATGAAGCTCTCATGTGGGGAAAAATAAAGATTTGAATTGGTTTTTTGAACTGTGCTTAATTACACCTTATTTTTCCTTTTGGATAGAGTCTTCCTTGAGTTTGAGAGATAACATTGAGAAAGATTTACCTGCACCAGATTATATGGTGAAATGGTTGAGAAAAATTAGACAGCACCAAGCCCATTCAGTAGGATTTCTGACATTTCACTGAGGATCTATCCTCACACTGCTGCTTGATGCAATCTCACCGAAGAGGAAAGGCCTTTTACACCATGGCTGTGACTCATGACAACACATTATCCAGCTGTTCCACATCAAGTGTTTTTACCACATGACATCTCTGTCTCTTTTTCTGCTCAGTGCCTTTCCACATTCTTCCACTTTTCATTTCCAACTTCCACAGCATTGTTTACTGCACTGCAAAAGCCAAATAGGATTAAACCTGATAAAGAGAAGCAGATGCATTACATCTGGCAGAAAACAAAAGATCAGCGTTTGGCACAAGAGTTTATTGTTTGTGACAAGGCTTTGGAATGTAATTAATTTTGCAAAGCTGTGCCAGTGAATGCCATTCAAACTCACCAGATGTGCCAGGGAGGGAAATGCCAACTCTTTTTCCAAGAGGATGGCTTGATGCCTGCTGACTCTCATTTGTGCAGCTCCATGGGTGTCAAATAAAATAATGTCTCTTTGGATGGAAACAAAGAATGGACTCTTCTCTGCAAAGCTACTGCATATGCAATGACAAAGGGGGCTTTTTTGTTTGGTGATGGTGTAGTTTCTCTGGGTGAATGTGGATTTATTTATTTATTTATTTATTTATTTATTTATGTGGAGTCTGTATCAACAGTTAAATTCTGCACAGAATTAGTGCTACTCTGAAGTCACCAATAGTCAAAGACAGGCACAGGCAAGCTAGAGAAGTCATATATTCACACAAATAACTGCTCATGCAGAATGGGAAATGCAAGATGAAATACAATTTCTTCAGAATATGGTTTTGCATCTAATTTTTGCTCACTGGGAAAATTTCTCCAGATTCACATGTTGATTCTGGCAAGGCGAAAAGAGTGATATATATTTATATATATATTTAATCCTCCCCCATTGAACTTCACTGCAGCACAGATGGAATAATACAGGACACAATATGCAGTAACGGGCAGCTGTTAGTGTTTCGTTTTACTGGGATTTAAAGGTTCTGTAAAGCAGACAGCAGAGGTGACAAGCTTTTAATGGGGTTGGTTGTTTGTTCCTGCTGACTGGTGGCTGCTGCTAACACAAAACCCATCTTCTGCACTTGGCTCCAGGTCTGACCATCTTGACCTGGAGGACCCAGGAGGACCCAGGTCAAGATGAAGGTGGGTGGAAGAAAGAGGGACACATACAAGAAACCTAAAAGTCCAAGAAACCCAGTCCTCCTTAACCCAAAATGGTTATTTCCAAATAAACTCCATTTAGCACATTAGCACATTAGCATAATTTTTATAGTACAGCTGATGCTTCTGGACTGCCAGTCTTCTGCTTCCTGTACACAACTCCTGCTTTATGCTCCTGCACATCTATGGTGGGCTTCTGCCAAAGGGATGTTTGACATAAGTGGAGACAGAGATGCAGCAGGGATGGCAAAGCTCTCCCCTTGCTTTTCTCCCCAGCCTCTATACACCTCCTGATGCATACCACAACCAGCTTTGATGAAAATCATCAGATGGAGCTACATACAAAGCCATAAACCCCTTCTTGCCTTTTGGGTTTCTACATCCATGAGATAACAAATATGTCATTTCCAACTGGTCTGATATAAGTTTAGGGGTTTAGGACAGGGAAGTATCTTCAGGACAGCTGACATTGAGAAGGGACAAGACAGTCACAGGGCTGGAAAAACTCCAGGCTATCATGCAGGGCTGAGTGAATTAATCCATGGGATGAGACCTTCCCACATTACTTTTGTATTACAGCCCTAGCCCAACTCATCTTGCGGTAACAACTACATGTCTCCACCTAATTACTCTCCACTTGGCTCAAACCTCATGGGTTGTTGTTAGAACACTGAGTACGTACACACAGGTTAGAGTTCAGGGCACATTAATATTACATAAAGAATATTAGATAATTAGAGGAAAATAATTATTAGGGAATTCTTTCTGCTCTAGAGAAGATATTGTTCAGAATTCAGAAATGAGAAGGCACAGAAAGCCAAGGTATCTTCCATCATCAACAGTATGCAAAATGAGCTGGGGATTTTTGAACCTTCTGGAGATGACAGGGGAGATCAGCTCTTCAATTCCGTTTTGTTTTCACATGATGGCATTTTGGTAATTAAAGTTGTTTTCTTTCCTTGAGCACTTTTTAATTCAGCTGAAGTGATTGTACCAGAGTGATTTTGTTCTAGCCTCCCACTGGCCCAGTAGAGGTTCTTCCCAGTTCCTGCAAACCCTGCTTCAGCCTCCAGCCAAAACTTGACAGCTCTGTATTCTACAAGATGTGTTTTCCCCAGACTAATTTGCAGAGAGGCTTTATCAATTTTAATTAAAATGCTGCCAACTCTCTTGATGCTTCCTGGTTGGACTACATCTAAGCCACAAAAAATAATTCACCTATTGCAAAAAGGAAGTGTGAAGTGAAATCTGTTGCATTGTTATGATGGTAATAATAAAGCAAACAATGCCTGATAATTTATTTGATGTTTTGTTTTAGAATCTATTTCTTTTATCTAGGTGGTTGTGAGTTTTTTTTGTTTTGTTTTGTTTTTGTTTTGTTTTTGTTTTGTTTTTGAGTTTTTTTGAGACCTGAAATATTACTATGGGTTGATTTTGCTGACGGAAAGAGTCCACAGGATATTAGTGCCACAGTCAGACCTACCCAAGATGAGAAGGCATCATACAAAGAGTGGTCTCTTCCTCTACCACTTTGAAATGGCATAAACCTTCAGCCGTGGTATTGTCATCAGTTTAAGGCCTTAGATTTTTGACTGAAGAGTAAAACAGGAGAGAATGAAAAAGAGAGCTATAGGAATGTCCTCAGATAAAAACCATGGCCTCTCAGAAAAGATTTGGCATAGAATCATGGAATAGTTTTAGTTGTAAGAGAATTTAAGATTATGCAACAACCATGCAGATGAGGATGCTGGTACAGAAATGAAATTGCAGGAAAGAATTGTAAAATCCTTAAAATGGGGAGGAGGGGGGAAGAAATTGTAAATAAAATAAGAATAAGCTATCTCCCATATTTAATGAGGATAAGAGAGTTAGGTTAGTCTAAAATTGTAGGAAAGGGCAATAGCTTGGAGATGACGGAAGCATTTCCTGTTACGGCAATGAACTCCAGGGAGTCCATGGGCCTTCTTTGCTCAGGGCTGCTGCAAATCAATTAGAAAAGTAGCTGCCAAACTGGTATAGAAATAATTGGACCAAACTGTATAACCCCTTTACACTTCCTACAACCCATGACTTTCCCCTAGATCCACCCAAATTCTGAACATCATCATCAGAAAGTGCTAGGAGTCAAAACACGCACTTTTTTTCATGGAAATATTTGTTACACAATGACATAATCTTTGGGGCAGAAAAAAACTGGTTTAGCCAAGTGTCCTGCATTTGACAGTGACCAGTAACAGAGGCTTTGGGAGACAATATAAGAAACAGAACAAGAGCTGAGTGGTTGCTTGAATGGCAATCTTCCCAGCTCTCAGCAGGTTGCTGCTTAGGGACTTTTAGAGACAAGGGAAGCCCACAGGGTGTGGAATCAGTGCTAAAATCATATAACATGTTCTACACAAAATAACGCAATAGTGACAATTAATATGAACAAATAAAATGAGGGTGTGGAGGAGAGGTTGTGTTCCCATGAGCTTATATAGAGTTATCCCTGACTAACCCTCTGATTTTCTTCTTCAGGAAAAATTTTAATTTTGACATCAAGATTTTAAATACATTCTCATTCCCCAGTACTCTTCAGAAGCTAGCTGGGAAACAGGATTTTTTTTTTTACACAGGAGTCAAAATATTGAGGAGAGCTGGGAAAATGGTACTCAATGTTTAGAAATTGGAAATTATGATTTTCTACTCTATTTCTTCCACAGAGTTCTGGATTTTGAGAAAGCATTCTGGAAGATGTAGCGCAGTCCCTCCAACTCACCAATTTAAATCTTTAAAGTTGGGTTTGAAATGGGCCTAGTTTTTTTCATCCCAGGAAATATTTTTTATTGCAGAGACAGCTACATTTAGGTGTGAAATGCTGGTCTAGAAACAAAAAGCTTTGGTAATGGAGGCTTAACTTCATATTATGTTGTGTCTGTATATGGGTTGTGCTCCAGCTGTCACATTAAGAGGGTCATAGTTTCTGCTCCATATCTCTGAGCTCTACACTGGTGTTCTCAATGCACTAAATTATCTCACAGGGTATTATAGAATCACTTGTTCAATAGACAGCTGGGCTGAGACCATGACAATTATCCTCTTTCATGTTCCTGTGTAATGATTTTCCCGTCCCTGCAATCATGGGAATGTTTGTTAGTACAGGGAAGCTCTCATTCATTTTGGTAATTTGTTGTAAGGATCCCTCTTAAATTCACTGTAAGGAATCCCTCCTGAAACCTCAGGTACCAAAAGTAATTGAGCTGCTCAAAAACACTGAACTCATTCTGTTAAGAAATTTGATCTGATGATTCTGATGACACAACTTGATGGCATTATGTTTCTGAACTTTAGATAAAAAACAAGTCAGAATGGAAAAACCATAATTTAGATATTCTCCTTGCCTTTAACTGTTTTGTGGTTCAGGGATTTAATAATTCTCTTGGGGATACCAGTACTGAGCCCTCAGCTGCATTGAATGTTGGTGGAGGCAAGAGGCACACTGACTATATTTGCAGGAGAACTGACTGTTCAAAGTCTTTTCCTTCTTAGTTCCTTGAAGTCATGGGCCATACTGCCTCTCTGCAGGTAATGGTTTTTTTTCCATTAAAGAGTCACTGAAACCATTGAGGAGGTTTGTTGTTGTTGTTGTGTTTCTGTGGGGGGTGTTGGTCTCAAGAATAGAAAAGGAAAGGAAAACAAAAAACCAAACAAGACAACAAACAAACAAACAAACAAACCCACAAAAAACCCCAAAAAACCAAAAAAACCCAACCAACAAAAACCAAAACAACCAAGCCCTTGAAATAATCCTCACCTTCCAGCTAATCTTCACAATGCCATTTTAATGTTTTATACTGTATAAACAACACCTTGATGTTATTGCTCTGTCAGAAGGCTTATAACCACTGAAGGCAGTAATAGGCCACACATATGCCAAAGTCCAACTGGTACTTTAGGCTTGGTTTTTATAGAAGGACACATTTTCACATTCTTCTTTATTGACTCCCCCTGCCACCCCTCCCTATATGTGCTGTTAAAGGAATGCCAACATAAACTGGCTAAAATAAAGTCAATTCAGGCATTTTTTCATGTTATTGTAGGATAAGTAAAGGTGTCTAAAGGAAGTATGCTATTAACCATGAATCATGGAGGGAAGCATGGCTCTTACTTGGCTGGTGTTAGAAGGTATAAAACATTCTTTAAAAACAACAATTCTAACCTTATTTTAGGAAATGCGTACATACACATGATTTTATTTCTAGATATTTTCAGAAAAAAGTAATAAAAGCAATATAAAGAAAATTGATGTTAGATCCTGGGCCTACATTTCTGGGGAAAAAATTACTAGTTTTTATAAACTGTTTTCTGAGACCCCATCTGTCACTTTTTGTCACTCTTGTCCTTTGTTTTCTTTCTTTCATTAATAATATGACCCTGCTACTGGTACTTGAGCCATCCAACCAGACTCATACAAACAAGTAAGAAGGAACATGTACAGGGCAGGGGTAAGAGATAAACATGGGTACAGAAACTCCAAGATGAAGGGCCATTACATCTGGCACCTCTACACCCACCTTTTAAAGTCTCAAAAGCACCTCCTGTCTGGTTTTGTTACAGTGAACATTAATCAGACTGTAATTGTAGGAACTGAGATGGCTTTGGGAAGATGGGGTGAGACTGGGGATTTTTGCTGTGTGAATGCATGGCTGTGTGAATAAATGTCTGTGTGAATGCTGTTGTCTTGCTTTCCAGCTTTCCCAGATTTAGAAGGTGCCCAGCTGCTTTAAGAGGGATGAGCTACACACAGGAAGACAAATGCGTTAATGATTGCACTGGGTGAGCAATCAAGGGGACAGTCATGGAGCAGGTTTCCACACCAGATTTAGGACACTAAATTTGGTTGATTAAGTTTTGGTTGATTAAACTTGTGTGCCATCTATTTAGTGTGCCTAATCACTTAAAATTCATGGAATCATAGAAAGGCTGGGTTGGAAGGGGCCACCTCATTCTAAACACCCTGCCATGGGCAGGGACACCTTCCACTTTCTCAGGTTACTCCAAGCCCTATCCAGTCCGGCCCTAAATACTCCCAGGGTTGGCCACCAATCGTTTCTCTGGGCAACCTGTGCCTCACCACCCTCAGAGGGAAGAATTTTTGTTATATCCAATTCAAGCCTCTTTTCTCTCAGTGTGAAGCCATTCCCCCTTGTCCTGTCACTGCTCTTGTAAATAGTCCCTCTCCATCCTCTTGTAGCCTCCCTTCAGATACTGAAAGCTGCAAATAGGTCACCCTGAACAACCAGAGTTGATGGAGAACTACCCAGTAAAGTCAATTTAGATTAGAGAATGAGTCAGATGACACTGGGCACTAATGCTTCACATTAGTCTCGTCCCTAGTAGGCTGGTCAATAGTCCACTGGCCTCACAGCTCTCCAGGGACCATGTGAGCTGCTTAGGCAGACAGCTGGAGCTATTTCAGAAGCTCTAGGGTGTCTTGCATGACCATCAAATGGTATTCTAGGAGGGCTGGGTGTATGAATGTAATTTAAAATATAGTCTTACTTAAGCCTGAGCCCATCACAGACATCTACTTCTTCAGACCAAGGCCACAACAAAAATTTAAGCAGACAGCAAGATATTATATAATTTTACAGCAGCTTGAGAATCTCAGAACAAAAGTTCTGAAAACCAAAACAGGCAGAATCTTGTTTGAACATCTCTTAAGAATAATTGCAATTCTTCTCTCATTATGTAAAATTTTAATCCAAGATTTTACTCCTGTAGAAAAATATAGAGAAATAAATGGTTCCTCCAGATAGCAGGCTTTATTCAAACTCTCAATTCAGGCTCCTTCAGCATAATTCCTTAATCATCTTTGAGTACCTAAAACTCAGGGTTGTATGGGCCTTTTCATAAGTGCTTTTTTTTCTTAAAGGTTATTGCTGTTAAAATGCATTGCTCAAATTTTCTTGACAGGCATCCCAAAATACACTTATGTGATCAGAGAGATGAAGAGGCAGTGAAAATGCTCTGCTTCTAAAACACTCATAATTACACTAAAACACAGTAATCATATTCTAAAAGCAAAATTTGCAGATATTAGATACTCTCTAGTAACCGGAGTGTCTAAGTAAACATTGACTCTATCTTCCTCAATTGTTAAGGTCTACAGCCAAAGGGAATAACCCTTTATCTAAACCCCAATTACCTGTGTTGTTTGTTTTTCTTAAGCTCATTTTTTCCTGAAAAATCTCCCTTTGGATATGAAATTCTTGATTATTTGATGATTTACATAGTGACATACACACATCAAACAAAATCAAGTGATTAGGAAATACAAGTTTTCACACATACAAAACCTGGAAATTTTTTGTTGCTAATTTGTACTATTCCACTGAGTGTCATATGAAATGCAAAGGGGTTTTTTTTGTTTGTTTGTTTTGTTTCCTGTTTTGGTTTTTATTTGTTTGGTTTTGTTTGTTTGTTTGTTTGTGGTTTTTTTTTTTTAATTTGGTTTGGTTTAGTTTGGTTTGGTTTTTTTGTGTTTTTTTTTTTTTTTTTTTGTGTGTGTGTGTGTGGGGGGGGGGTTTGTTGTTTTTGTTTTTTGTTTGTTTGTTTGGTTTGTTTTGTTGTTTTTGTTTTATTTTTAGGGTTCTTTTTAGAATTTCACATTCAGGAAGGTAATTAAAAAAAAACCCAACCCCAAACCTTAAGTAACTTGCAGAGAATCACTTGTTGACTGTGGAATGTGAAAGTAAGATCTGCAAAATCCTAGAACTAAGCAGCATTCAAGTAAAACTCTAAGTTTAAAGTACTCTGTTTGTGGTTTGTTTTTTTTTTAATATATATATATCTATGGCTATTAATAACTTCAGATGATGAAGCATGTCAAAAAAAAATTCTCAGATATGAGCAAAATTTTTAGGGACTATGGGCTCAGTCCATCCTGGGTGCTGAGTGTGTTTAACTCTGACACCACTGATGTCATAGTCTATCTTGGTAGTTCTCCTCACCTAAATTTGATTGTCTGAATATTAGAGATGTAAGCCTGAGCCAAATGCCCCAGGCTGGGTTTGAAGTGAATTGAGAGAAACTGGCATACCCAGCAGGTGATTCATGCTTCATCTCGTAAGATGCAATGAATCACTTTTTGAACATGACTATTTTCCTCCACTGAATCTAAATGGACCTGAGGGATCTACTCACAGACTCTAAACACTTAACTTGTAACAGCCTGAGTAAAAGCAGACAAATCTTGCTTATTATCTCTGAGTTTGAGAAGGTGATGAGCAGCACAGGCTGCCTCCTCCTCAGCCCTGCCAAAGCCTTGCTGTATCTACAGGGGATAGGAGCAATCTTTCTGCCTGTGCTGACAGCTGTGGAAGGATTTTTCTGGTTTTATTTCTCAGTCTTAATTTTCTAAATCGATGCAGGTTTGGTGAAATTTTATGATTTTAAATTTTGTTTTAAAACTTATTTTTCTGATTTTGCCAAAGCTCTCAATATTCCTTATGGGTTGTAGCCGATTTCTTTTTTTCATTAATTTAATAGATTTTCATTTGGAGAACCGTAAAATCATAAATTATTTGTGTTGAAAGGGACTTTAAAGTTCATCTCATTCTAAACCCTTACCATTGGTTGAGACACCTTCACTATCCCAGACCATGACAAGCTTTGCCAACCTGGTCTTTGGTGCTTCCAGGGATGAGGCAGCCACAGTTTCTCTGGGCGCCCTGTGCCAGGGCCTCCTCACCCACACAGGGAAGAATTTCTTCCCAATATCACCACTAACCATGATATCTGTCTATTGAAGACATTCCCCTTGTTCTATGTAGTCCAGGCATTTTTCCAAAGTGAATTCAGCAGCAAAATTACAGTAACTCCCATGTTCTGTTATGAGGCTCCATTAATACCCTGTTGCTAAACTCACTGTCAGGGAATGAAGGAAAAGATTAGGAAAATTGCGCCATTATCAGTCCCTGTGAGGCTCTATCATGACCTAGAATAAAATTAGTCTTGCAACATCTTGCAAAATATTTATTTTAACTTTTTAGCAGCTGTATCGGAATTACAGAATGATTTGTGTTGGAAGGAACTTTCAAGATCATCTAGTTCCAACCCTCCTGCCATAGTCATAGACACCTTCCACTGGAAGTGAGGCAACCTCTGGAATATACCACTCAATATGGACCATGAGAGATTCAGTGTTAATTTATAACAAGTTAAAGATCATATGTATTCACTGCTAGCTATGGTTATATGCTATCCATAGG
The DNA here is from genome assembly GCF_009819655.1 of Sylvia atricapilla. Classification (NCBI taxonomy): domain Eukaryota; kingdom Metazoa; phylum Chordata; class Aves; order Passeriformes; family Sylviidae; genus Sylvia; species Sylvia atricapilla. Next base: position 62,115,574 of record NC_089174.1, read on the forward strand.
GATATGGATATATTCCTGTCTTTTGAGAAATTCGTGGAAGAGTAGTATTTTATTCAATGCCTATGGTTCTGCAGGTACTTGATGAACAATAACCTTGATGAAAGAAGCTTCTATCCATGCAATTAAAGATGGAGGTTGAAATGAAAGTTCTTCAATGTGTCCAGCAAAATTGTTATAAAGGTGAGCCTGAGGTGGGACAATCACCAGATTTTTTCTAAATTCTGTCTATGAGGCATCTCCTGTACCTCTGACAACAGAAAACTATTTCTGAGTAGCTTCAGACAGCCCTGGACACCAGGAGCAGTATCACACAGGCACTGCTTTAGAAACAGCTTGCTGGTAATGAATTTATAAGAAATGCTCTGCCTAAATGTTGAGCTAAAAGTAAAGAAAATAGCCACCTAAAAAACATTAAAGAAAAATGGATATCTACAATTAGTCTTTTGACACAAGGAAACCAGGTATTTTGCTTTGTGTTCCAGTTAATTGCAGGATTATGAGATAATTGACGAATCTGCAGTTGAGAAATAAAGAAAGAAATTACAACAATGGGGAGTGAAACTCTATTATAAACTTTTTCTTTTAAAGATTCTTCAGCTTGCCATTTAAATGCTAAGTACATGGTATAAGCTCCTCTTATTCTCTTCATCACTGATGTAGAGACAGTGTACATATAGACCACTCAGACTGTTGTAGCATGATGAGTTCCTCTCTGGGTTGTGTCCCTTCTTTGATGACAGAGGATGATTAACATGTAGATAGCTTACACTAGAGCACTGATCCTAAAATTTGCATGATTAGCACTAAAGCAAGTATATGAATTCCAAAGCATTTGGGATAATTTAAAAAATTTGAGATTTTTGTTCACTCCAGTACTATTACACTCAAAAATGCTCATTTCACTGTTCCCTGGCTGTATAGCTCATGGTATGATTTTTGTAGTAGTGCATATTGTTGTGGAGAAGAAAGGCAAAACAAAAACTAAAAGCAAAACATTTGGTATTCCAGCAGCCAATCCTGATTTCACAGCAGGGTCAAATAGGAAAAAAAAAATAAAAAAAAGGAAGTTCCTTAGATCTATGGTCAGAAACATCTCATTCTTATGACATCTGAACTATTTATCTCATCCTTACGTGATTGGGCAACCACAGTCCAGAACAGCTCTAACACGTATAATAGGTTAGTGGACAGGGCTACCAGAACCATCAAAGATACACACTTCTTGATAACACATTTTCCAAGGTTTATTCCAAGGAATACATCCATCCAACTATTCCTGGAATAACCTGGCAGTGTTAATTAGCCCAGTTATTCCAGAATGCTCTCATTTGGCACAAAGCTGTACATTTTCTAGGCACTTTATTTCAATGCACAGACTATTAGACTTGACTATTATCAGTCTAGTGGTTTAAGGGATCACAGCTAATTTAGTAAAGGGCATTGCCATAAAACTATGAAATGTAGAATTTTGGTTTTTGGTTGGTTGGTTTTTTATTCTAAATTCACAATCATCACTTGGTGCATGTTTCTCAAGTGCCATGCAGCTCTGTCCATCAGCCAAAAGAAATTTGGCCTGAAAAGTTTTGTGGATTCCAACAACATGCTTCATGTTTTTGGGAGATTCTATTCAGTGAATAAATAAAAACAGCAATCAAAGTATATTTTCACAGATTTTTGTCACACAGTGAGAACTACAGATACATCAGCCAAATATCTGTGGTAAAAGTAAATTTTGTGCAGTTTTAAATATCTACACTGCATCTGTCCACTACTGATACCATCAGTCTGTGCTTGCATTGCAACAAATGACAATGAAGATCAAGAAACTTGAATATATGCAAATATTAATTTCAAGATTGATTGTAGCTTTGGATAACCTTATCAAAACCCCTCCTCCTGTACCAAGAAGAGCTGTAAAAAAGACCATGCCAGAGATTCATACACAGTGAAAAGAGCAAGACATGTCAAACTCCAGTGGCAATGAAGGACATTTCCACTGAGTATTGAAAAATGCTTCCCAACACAGTGGTCCACGATGGGACAGAAGCCCAGGCAGGAATCTGGGATCCTGTCCACAAAGGCATTGCAGCAGTTTTAATTGGACAAGTAAGCAGGTCTTTTATGGAATTTAGCCTGGATTTAGGCAGGACTGTACTAAGTTATTTACACAGGTCTCTTCACAACTAAACTTCTTCCTGTTGCCATGAATTTGTTCCTCATACAAGGACTTCATATCATCGTGTCTGCAATGCTGGCTAGCTAGAAATGGACATGGTGGGCCATTTCATCTTTTATGAGATTGATTTCAACCTTAGTTCCTAGAGCAGCAGATTATCTTTACAGCCTTAAATAATAGTCTTTCAAAATCTATTATCGTTACAGTTTATGAAATATAGAAGATATTTTTATTTTTATTTGTTTTATACTTGTACAGTCATTTGCATTTATAACTACAAAACTCATGCCAGTTTTCTTGTACAGACTTAACAGTGCAAAGTAACACATTGCAAACAGTGCAAAGTAACATTTTCAAATAACACAAAAGAATCAGGAATAGAAATGCAAAGAAAGTAAGGATGTTTTAAATTTCCAGGCCTTTAAAACTAACCACACATAGAATTATGTCTGAGTTTTGACCAGAATATCATGTCTGTGCAGGTATTTAGCAGGGTCCCTCAGAATTTACTTCAGAGAATAATTCTGCATTGGCAGGTGGAGAGACTCAGTGAGTTAATGAATATCTAGTATCTCTTACTCTGTAAAGGAAGACACTGTATACACATCTTTGGAAGACTACAATGCATATTCTGTGTAGTAACTGATGATATTGTTGCCCATTCACCTAATACAAGGAATCACATTGAATAAGGGTACACTAACTTTGATTTTTCATCCTTCTGTGCTCACTGCTTTTTGTTGAAGTCATTCTCAAGACAGCCTCCACTGCTCTGCCTGCAGGGAAGGTTTATAGCTGCAGCTAGGACTACTCCAAAAATGATTGAAACATCACTGGACTGTCCATCTCTTGAAAACCTCTAGAAACTAAATAACTAATAGGGTGCCTGCAATTGTTAATACTTTTCACTTGTAACCATTTGGATGAAGAGTAGCCAAAGAAAGTTCTCCTACTGAAAGAGAAAGCAAAATGTCGTGTTGGGCATAAAAATACCTTAGCCTGAATGAAAATCACTAAATGCCCATTGACACACAACTTTGTGTTTTTGCGGTGTCTTTGTCAAAGAATGGTAATGTAGATGATAGTGACAGCTTCCAAATGAGAGATTAAATAGATCAGGAATTTCTTCAAAAGGAGACATATGAGGCGATTTAAAAAAAAATCTTGAACAGAATTTATTGCAGAACAAATGGAGCAAAGCCGTCTACTGAAAATGAATGAGTTTCTGCTGTTTATTGTAAGTATGAAAATGAAGAAATACCATTAAGTGTAAAGCAAGAAAAAAAGATTTTGGGGAATTTTCTGATTTGTTTGTTTTGTTTTGTTTGTTTTGTTTTGTTTTGTTTAGAGGGGGGTTTGGTGGATTGGTTTTCACACAGGATGCAAATGTACTTAGAAATGATATTGTAGGATGTTGTGAAGAACAGACAATTTTTGGATAAGAAGCCCAGTATTCACAATAAAATAATGGTGATGATTATTTACCTAATTAAGGAACTTCTAACCAGAACTTCCCCCCAGTGGAAGACAGTTCAGTATTGTCTTTCTATTAATTTTGTTTCTGCGTTTATTATTGGCTCGTGTTGCAACTGATTTCTGCCTAAGCAACATCTTAAAATGGCCAACTCTTCGTTGTTCATTTTTTGTATATTGTCCGTGATTTAGATTCTATGGTTTTTAAGTTCAATTCTAGAAAGGCACTCGCAATAGACTGAACATTTCATCAAACTGTTTATGAAGAGGAAGACAATGGTTTTTCAATTTCTTGTTAATTACATTGTTTCTTGGACTCTCCTAGATCTTTGGAAAATTCCTAATACCTTAGGGGATTTCAAAGCAAAAAAATATAAGCATGTAAAATATCTCTGTAGTTGTATTCACTTCCTCCAAGAGGACAGCAGAGATCCTACACTGATTCTTCAGGTTTTGTCATTAGGAAACTTATTGTAAGGAGTAGGCTCCCAAGCCGACATGAAACTGAGAAATGATTTTGTCAGAAATTGGTTATCAGCCTTTCCTTAATCACCTCATGACAAAATGTTTAGAGGAAAAGCGTAATGAAAAATTCTCTTGGCTGTCAGATGTGTGAATACTGAAGCCCTTCTGGATTTGGATTCTGATGGCTCTCACAATTTCATTCACTTTACTCATTTATGAAGAAAATTTTTTATTATAACCTGATTCCCCACTCATTGTAGTCATATAAAACATGCACCAATTACCATACAATTTGGCTCTAGCCCAGACTAAAAGGCTTCCTAATTTAGATCTCAAATTTCATGAGAAGTTACTTTATAGCTGTCTCTATATGCAAATTAAAATTGTGAGTGTTATGGATGTTGTTTATCCTGATAACTGTTTACTCCAGGTAGTTCTCAAATTTCTTTAATAATTGGGCCATTGCCCTCTAGAATTACAGAGCAAAATCTTTCATCTAATTGCTAGACTTTATATACAAATGCTGACAGATTTAATTAGTATTTTCCCCCTAGAAATGGTGAACAAAGCTCATAAGTTTTAGATGGATCATGTTCTAGAGATATTACACTAGAAATCCAATAATGTTTCCACAAAAGATATTATAGCTGCATGTCCCTAGAGTATTAAAAACATAGGCTTGGCCTGTAATGAATCTGTTGGTGCACACACTTCAAAATGTCACATCTAATGTTACAGTAGAGATACTGAAATCTGTATTAGCATCCAGCAGAATTGGTAGTCTACATGGTATGAAACAGAACTGTAATGAAAGTATGAGTTTAACACCAGTACTCTCAATAGGATAGTTCAGGAGCAGAACTGATGCCAACAGATTATGCCAATCTATAATTTATATGTGTGTATGTTCACTTAAATTTATCTAATTATGTTCAAACACATACCAAGTAATCTGCTAATAAAACTTACTCTGGATTTTGCACCCTTTACTATAATTTCGATTTTCAGATGAAGCAAGATGTGCAAAGTATATACTATAAAATTTCTGTGCAAGTGCTCTGTTTTTTGATACACTTAATAGGTTTAAACATGAATGAAACCAAATATTTCTCATAGCATGCCAGGAAGAGATCACAAATTGAATAGAAGATGTTCACTTTCCTTCTTGACTGCCTATCGTGAAACAGATCAGTCTTCCTTGACTAAGAATGGGGCCTGATAGAAAAAATTTCAAGATCTTTCGGGAACCCATGACCTGCCTTTCTTCAATCTTCCATGTTGGCCCATTACACAACTGTCTGTGCGGAGTCTCTCATGATCAGCAAATCTGTGCCCTGCCTCAGTGTCTTCTTTTGACATGGTATTACATAGGTATTTTCTTCCTCAAGAGAGTAGTAAAGCATATATGTCTCAAGAAACACTCAGCACATCTTCCAGCTATAGGAGGACCCAATAAACTAGTTAAAATTTATTCCTAGATTTTATATCTTTTAAATTCAGTAAGATTTCCATCAAATCATTACATATTCCAAAGTAGATTTGCTTTGAGTAAGTCAAGTAGATTACTTCAAGACTGTATGCAAGCAGATAGAACACCAACTTCTTCCAAGATTGATTAGTTGATATATGCCAGTGTAATCCATATCGTGATCCATTCTGTTCATGATGTTTTTCTAAACAGTGTTTTCATACATTCACACTTTTGTTGCACTGGAATTGGGTCTTTCAGTAGGTTTGCAACCATTTAAGAAATCCGGCCTAAAGATTTGTGTTAGTAACACAGTTATTTGATTACAGGCACTAGTTCTAGAGACACTGGCTAGGTCACTGAATAATGTCCATTGTAATGAATGTACCAAAATAAATTCTATTGTTTTTAAGTAAATTTTATCCTAGTGTACAATCATTTAATCCCAAAGGGCTTGAAGAGCTGAAATCCTGACCTTTGATGGCAAGTGTTATGAATGAATCTGCAGGGTGAGCCAGCACATTTTTTGTCCAAGAGAAGTAGCAACTATTATTACAGCATATTTTTGATCTGAGCTGTGTTCAATCTCCCTAACAAGCAGAGCTAGGTGTTGGTAAGTTTCAAAGGTGAATAGGCTCACTGAGTTACCATTTCAGTCAAGAGTGAAAGAATAAAAGAAGTGAAACTTCTAATGTCCAAAGAGGAAGAGGGAAAACTACAGTTACCTTAGCATGACTCCAGTTCCAGTAGGAACCTGTAAAAACAGATATTAACATTAGTCTATTGGCATTAGCATTTTGCACAGGTTGGCAAATATTTCTCATAGAACCCATATCTGTAGAGGGGTCAGGGTGCCCAGTGTAAAGGAGGCATCTTAGAGATCATATTTATCACTCACAGCCATGGGAAGTGTGTCCATATCTTGGTTACCCACACACTTGCAATATTGATTGTAGATTTCAAACACAGCTACATGTACAAAAAGGAAAATAATTAATCACCTGGATGGATGGAGGAAAAAGATATCAAAATAAACGCAAAGAATTTATCCAGTCTGATTTAGAGTTGACTCTCTCAGGCTATTGCTCACTAACTTTGCACTGCAAAGGAAAAAAAAATCAGATGTTCATCCTAGAAAATGGGTTTATATTCTCACAATAAACTACTTTCCCCCACACACTTTCTTACTGGAAAACATTACCACCTGAAACAAATTTGTTGTATGACTGTGAGTCAAACCTTCAAACTTTTTTTTTGGTGACCCTGTAATGGGCTGAAAAAACAAAACCTGTCGAGTAAGAAAAAAGTACTCAACTTCCAGGTGAACAACTCACAAAAGGCTATAAAAGAGGCAGTAACTAAAGACAAAACTAACAAAGACAGAGCTGCTCACTCCAACAGCCAAGGTTATTTCAGGTGTTGTCTACACTGGAGAAGTCAATTGACTGTAATGTCCTTCAGCTGTTGGCAAGGGCTCTGGAGTCTGAACAGATGATACATTAACTTTTCAGCCGCTATCATGGTATTTGTCCAGGATTTGTGTGGGAGACTTCACTACTGGGGCAGACCATACACATCCCACTGCTTTACCATCTGCAGCAGCAGAGTTAACCCATCTCTCATCTATTTCCTTTGCCTGGCCTGAAGCCATTAACTACAGCCATGGTATCATGTGTTTTACAGACCTACCTTGGGAGTTCTTTTCTTTTTTCTCAATAAATAGTTTCTGGTACAGAAGTGCCTTCTTTTTTTTTTCCTTGTCGGAAACCATCTAGTTCCTTCCAGCTGTCTACTTTTTCATCTCCAAAGAATAAGAAGTTTTGCCAGTTCCTGGAGTATAAAGCACCTCAGCTGTTTTAAGGAATATTGGCATTTTTTTTCTTCAGCAATTGGAAGTCAAAGGCTGAAGAGGTGAAAGACCTGGAGAAAAGCTACAAATTTCTGAAAACTTAGGGAAGTAATAATGAAAAGGTATCAGGGACCATCTGTTTTCAATCCTTGCCTGAAAATCCATGACTGCTTGAAATCACATGATTATTTCAACAGACAGACAGCTTGTGATAACTGAAATGCAAAATTGAGAAGTTTGCATGTAATGACTCCATTTATGCAGGATTTTTTTTAAATTAATTTAACCTTATTTAAACTACCCTTGTGCATCCAGTCTGGAACTCTACAGAATAAAAAATTTTAAAGAAATATTCTTCTTCTGTCATTTGTTCCAGGCTTAAACAGCAGCCTTAATATTCTTATTTCAATAGTTTTATCTCAGTTAGGAAATGGAACTAGGACACAATGATATACTATTTGTCTCGTTGTGTCATATTTCAGTCATGGTAACTTAGATTTTTATAGGTGGCTGTAGAATAAATAGGAGTAAAAGTGCATATGAATTGTCATCTAGGAAATGGAAATCTGCTAAGCAGTTATACATTTATATTTTCATTTATTTAGCCTCTTAAATGAACATCTGATTTTTTCATAGAATCACAGAAAACTTGGGTTAACTGGACCCTAAAGCTCATATAATTCCACGCCCTGTCATGAGAAGGGACACCTTCACAAGGTGCTCCAATATCTGTCCAATCTGGCCTTGAATGAACAATTCCAGAGATGGGGCAGCCACAGTTTCTCTGGGCAGTCTGTGCCAGGGCCTCAACACCTTCACAGTAATAATATCCAATATCCAATCTAAATCTATTCCCTTTCAGTTCCCTCTTGTTCTATCACTACAATAGCCTCTCCCCTTTTTCTTTTTGGGATCCTTTCAGGTTGTCAATTTTCACAATAATTGTGTGGGGCAAAGAGTAATTTCCATATATGTTGAAGAATGACTGGAAATTGAAAAACATTTTTTCCCTGTCTGTGAGGTCTGCCTACTGGCCGTTGTGCTAATGTTAGCAATACTAAATTCAATGTATCTCCACTTGTGTTCCCGGAAGATACAATGGTGCCAATGCACAACCCTGGCACATCATCCTTTCTGTAGATGCCACTGCTGAATCTTTGCAGCAATTCCCATGTAGTTTCCACAGGCAGCACAGTCCTCAGAACAATGCAATCATCATCATCATCTTTTCCATGAGTGGAAAATGAGAACTGAAACTCTGTTTTCTCCACTGCCGTCATCACTAAAGATTTGAAAATCTTTAGTCCTTGGCAGACATTTGTAATTGCTACTTGAGTTCTCTCATCTCAATATGAACTGAAGCTATCTTCCCACATCATAATAGATTAGCCTTGAGCAAGAGCAAACATAGAATGGGGTGATTTTCCTGTAGTTGTTACTAATGTTTAGCTTCTCCTGGTCTGCAGGAAGATGAAAAGAAACTTGTATTTCATGAGGTTCAGGCTTGCCTGTGCTTCAACCATATGCACTATCTAGTGTATTGTAAATTCATACTAATCTAGCTTCTCCATGTAGACAAGCTGTGAAAGAAAAAAAGAAACTTCTAGGAAAGTATATGTGCATTTGGCAGCACTGAACGGAGGCCAGACTGGATGCTCAGCACTTCAGGAAGCAGAGCACTTAAAAAATGTTAAGGAAGAGTACTTCAAAACCATTGCATACATACATACATACATGCATGCATACATATACATATATATAAATATGTACATACATACATACATGCATGTACACATACATACATACATACATATATGTATACATACATACACATACACACGCACACATATGTATATTTATACATATGACACACACACACATATATCTATATTTATACATACACACACAAACATATATATATTATATATATGTGTATATGTACAGTCAGCTCCCCTATTAAACACCACAAATACCAGGGCTTGATAGCAAGAGACCCTCCTGAAGTAATAGCACTATGATTAAAGTTAAATCTGACCTGTTTTTTTAATTTTATTTTTATTTTTTATTTGTAGTTTCATAGTGAGGAAAGGGGAACTGACCAGTTTTGCTTTTGATCTGAAACAAGTTCCTGTGATGTTAAACATTATGTTTGCATGCAAGCAGTAAATTTGTGGGACGGACTTGAATGAACAAAATAGTTTTAATTGGGCTACACTTCAGGGTCTGCTGTTGCCCCAGTAGTGTGGGTACTTTACTGAGGAGTACTCATACCCTTTTTATGAGGAGTACTCAGGTCCTTTATGTGAGTCATTAATTCACTGTACCTCTAAGACAAGTCAGGTTTTGTATTTTAAGTTCTGTGGTCTTCCCATATACCTTGGTTTCAGGCTTTCTGTGTAAGAGATTTGTCCATGCATTCAGGTCAGCACAGTCCAGATCCTCCTTTTGGGGAAAAAAAAAATAATTGATGTGTGATCCAGTATGGTTTTCCATATTTCTAAAATCGGAGGGACTAAATTATTTCCCTCATTAGTTATCATATGGCGAAGAGATGAGTTTTGACTGTACCAAACTCACAGTGATCTTATTGAAAAAACATATTCTTCTATAGCACAATTTTCCATCTTCTGCTTTACCTCAGCAGTTAGTCTTGGGTACCCTCACTAAGTGTTGGCAATTGCATTCATATATAACATACATAATTTCCCAGCATTAAATTGACTTAGGGGTAATTTTTCAGAAGTGCAGTTTAAAAAGTGAGCAACATTTGCTAAAAGATCACAAATTTCTGTATTTTTTCTCTTTCCTGTCTAATGATGACCATGGATAAGGGTTTCTGTTGTTCAGGCAAAAAGATTTGGCAAAAGCAAGTAACATTTTCCCTTTGTTTTAAGAAATCTGCCTTCAACATGATGTTTAAAATGAAGTGCAGTAGTTTATTGGCTCTACAGGCCAACCAACCTGTGCTTTTCTAGACCAAAGACTTTGAAAGAAAATACTCTCACCTTTTGATGCTTTGCTTCTTTTTCTTTACCATTTGCCACTGACACTAAGAAATGAGCTGAAGAAATACATAAATAATCATGATCACTGAAATCAAAAGGCCAGATAACACAAATTAGCTTTAATTGTTATTGAGGAATCAGATTTACCTATATATCCTGCAAACCTGTGACAGAGTCTGAATCAATAACACTGTTCATGACACTTTGATCTTATACCTGCAGAAGAATATGCAAAAGGCAGTAACATGTGTCAGTGAGCAAAACAAATCAAACTTGATATCATTGCACATGAATCTAAAAAAAATCATAAGATCTATTTTTTTCCATTGAGACGGGAAAGAAGCAAAACACAAAGCTGTCTCCTGTTCTTTGTCATTCTGGAAAGTGCTGGCAACAGGTAGGAGTGGCTGAAGGAAATGAGTAGTTTCTCTGGTTGCCAAACCTGGGCTTACTGTTGGTGCTGATAGGGCTTGTAGACACAGAAACAAACTTGATGTTTAGAGATTTAAAAACTAGCAGATAGAATCCTGCCTTGACTGAAATTACAGCGTGTTTTGTTACCAAGTAGGGACAGAATTTTTCCCAAAAAGTAATTGACCACTCTTTTTCCTTGATAGGCTTGAAATATCCTTCCAAAGGTGACCTGTAATGGTCCAGACATCCTGGAAAACAGCCTGATTTCAGCTCAGCCTTTTCTGGTTACACGTGGGAAGATTAAACAGTGTAAGATGATGAGTAGGAATTACTACTCATCTTGATCTTCATGTAACGTGCTCAGCTAGTAAGTGCTGTAATTTCCACTGTTAAAGGCTTTTCCTTCATCCAGTGTTAAACGTAGAAACTTTGATTCTGCTCTCACCCATCTAATAAATGAAATTCTCTCTAGAATGAGCTGATAAGCTCCACTCAGACTGCAGTTTTGGGGTGTCATTTGTCCATAGTGTAGCTCTTCTGTTTCCTCCTACTAGCTGTCCTTGTTATCATCTACCCTATTTAACCACAAAGTGACTCATACACACTTTGCAAGGGTAACAGAGTAAGGAGAAAGGGAATAAAGTCGATTTGACCAACTGTGTTTACTCCAGAGAAAACTCCTTGACAAAATCCCACAGCCTCAATGTAATTCAGCTTAAATAAAACATAACTCCAGTGAAGATAGGTAATTGTGGTTACTAATGACTTTTATCCTCAGACCTGCTCTTTCAGCTTTAATTAGGTGTATAAATGAGTGCTTACCTAAAGATGGGCACAGTGCAGGCGCAGGCCTCATAGTCAACAGTGTTCAAGATATTCAGTTTTGGTGTACAATTCTCATGAAGAAGAGAACTGCTTGGAGAGATGAAAGCTGGTATCAAAACTACCAGGAATGAATGATTTCACTTTGTTGTATTTCTCTGGGGAATGTTTTTTTCCCCAGGGCCCTCGAAGCATTTCCCCCAAAGCCTCCCAAGAAACAGAGCTAGCCCCGGGGTGCTGAGGGGGAGTGCTTCATCACTTCCCATATAGTTTCTAAGAAATTTTCATTCCATGAGGCATTTTAATATTTCATCTGTTTATTCAATTCAGGATGAAAACACACGTGAAAACACAGTGATTCTAGTCGTCCCCCGTTACTGTGTTTGTGAGTCAAACACGCCTCACATACATTTCTCATAACTTGAAGGACTTACATTTACTCTGGTGGGCCTTTCTCCAGATTTCAGCTGAATGAATGTAATGTAAATGAATAAATGAGGGCAAGTTTTGGCCCAGTGACTGTAAGTCTGACCATCCATCAGCAATCAAATGTGCCAAATGCATAAAAAGACATATCACTATCTGTGGTGACTGACACTATTTGCTCTTGACATGAAAGATCTTTCACTAGGCACTTCCAAAGCAAGCAATATGTTCTTATATATTTACTCCAATTCTTTCTTCATTATTTGTGCAATGTTGGGTCCTCAACAGCTCAGGTCCTCATTTCACCTCTGTGACTTAGCAGGAACTTTACAACGAGCAGAGCATTAGATATTTCTCAGAGATCACAAATTGGCTCATCTTTCCAAGCAGCTGTTTTGTCTTTATTCCAACTCCTTTCACAGTAAACAAAGCAAGTTCCACCTTCAGGAGCTATTCCTGCAATGTCCCCTCATCTGGCAGTGACGTGTTTCCTCCTGGGGCCAATGCCTCTTGTATTAGAAATGGATTGAGCTACTTTTTCAGTCTCTGGAGAAAAATAAAATGAAATACTTTAAAGACTTCCAAGGGGTAGAATTTACATTTTGAGACTACAAGATATCTTCCCACTAGGCAATGGCTCTTTTGTGCAAAGATGTGAAGGAATTTCTTTGAGTCAATGGTAATTACAAGATTAGAAATTCTGTTTGACCTGAAGAACTTCCAATGTTTTAATAGCACAAAGTAAAGGCTGGAGGCAAGCCTTCAATGTATCCCTTATGGGCCCATACAGGAGAGGAGCTAAGAAAGTGAAGTTCTGAGACCTACTGGGAAAGAAAGATTGATGGCCAGGGTTACATGAGGGACTCCTGAGAGCCTGGCCAGAATACATTAAGGCCTCTTATTGTCTCAGGTTCCTGGCAACTTGTAGCAAAAAGCATTCATAAAACCACAGGATTGAAGAATGACTGATGGCATTCTCTTGGATTTGTACAAAGAATTTTACGTTGTCCCACACCACAGTCTTGTCTCTAAATGGGAGAGACAAGATTTGGCAGATGGATCACATGGTAAGTAAGGAATTGGCTAGGTGGTCACACTTAAAGAGTGGAGATCAGTGGCTGCAGAAGGACTTTCAAAAGGACATGAAATGATAGGACAGGGGAAGAGCTAGATTAGATACTAGAAATAAATTCTTGGCTGCAAAGCCAAGCCCAGAGAAGATGTGGCTGCCTCATTCCTGAAAATTTTCAAAGCCAGCTTGAATGATGCTCAGAGCTCTGATCTAGAGGAAGGTGTCCCTGCCCATGGCAGGGGATAGGAATGAGATGAGCTTTGAAGTTCCTTCCCACCCAAGTGTGCTATTCCAACCCAACCATGTGATTCTATTTTCCTGATATTTATGGACCCACTCTTAGTGTCATGTAAGTCGAGCCAAGAATTGTCACATTTATTCAGCAACCCACCATTCCTAGGTTATCTCACATGAAGGAGTTCAGCAGCACACACTAACAGTGCCTATCATTAGAAACCAATATCACTTTTATGTAGTTTTTAGACACATGAAGGAAATTTGCAAAGAATAGGAGTGAAAAAGAAAGGGACACAGGTTCAAAGTGCCATGCTAATTACTAGAATTAAATAGTCTTTATTCAAAGGAGTTCTTCTAACTTATTTGCCAGCTTGAGTTAGAATTCCTGTTTTAATGTTTTAGAAAGACAAGAGCATAGAAATGAACAACTCAAGCAAATTTGAGAATCTAGGGAATTCGTAGTAAAGAAGGTGTGGAATCATGAATTTGAGGCAACTATGGAATATTGTGCTTTGGTGATACATATCTCAGCTAAAAAAAAGAAGTCATTGTAATACTGTTGACTTGAAATATTCAGGTGAAGCAAAAAAACCTACTATAGTATTGTAGTCAATTACTATAGTATTGTAGTCAATTACTATAGTATTGTAGTCAATACAGCCCCTCAAATTCAGATTAGTCTGTCCACAGACTGCATTTACATTGATCATTTGATGGTCAGTCATATCACCCATAAAATGTAGGTAAACAAAATCAAATCAATCTAAGGTTTACCTTAGAAAATGCAGAAAAAAATTTAAATAAAACCCCAAAACACGCCTGTTTTGCTGAAGAGCTGGGCACTGTTTTCAGCAGAGACAGACCGTAGGAAATGGAAGAAATTGCATGGTGAAGGAAATAGTGCTGGGCAACAAGACTTGCCATTTGAAAGTAGGAAAAAAAGGGTCTGGCCAGAAGCATGGAAGAAGTTATTATATTGTAAAATGCTGTCTAAATAAGTCTTGAGTTTACAGAGAATGACACCAGCTCTCTACAGACTTGGCACTTGGTGTCATCAGTTCTTAAGTTGACCCTTGCAGCTGTGACTTGCCATTCTTACTTGAGAGTTTAAAAATATGTTCTGAATAGTAGAGGCTCAGTGGGTGTCTCTGCTATATGTTGTTTTCTGAGACAGGTCAGTTCCTATTCCAAAAAATGTGATTTTAAGAAGAAAGGAAATTGAGGATGTTGTAGTGGAAGTGCAGAATTAGGCTCTTGATTGTTAAAATGGCAATGAGGTTGTAAAAAGTAAAAAGAAGTGTTTCTGCAAGAATGCTATCCCTGTTCTGGGAATTCACTAGTGACATTAGAACCTCATCAGGCCATTCTCAAAACTCGAATATTCACCCTCTCCGTGACTGTTTCATAATGCTGACTTGTGGCCTTATTGAGAGATTAGTGTTGAGAACATAATTAGTAAAGAAACAAAGAATCACAGAAAAGTTTGTTTTGGAAGGGACCTCAAAGCTCATTCAGTTCCACTCCCTGCCATGGGCAGGGTCACCTTCCACTATCCCAGGGTGCTCCAAGCTGCATCCAACCTAGCCTTGGACACCCCCAGGGATGGGGCAGCCACAGCTGCTCTGTGCAGCTTGTGCCAATGACTTGCTACCATTTTGAATAAAGAATTTTCTCCTAACATTTCACATGAATCTCCTTTTCAGTTTAAATCTTCCGGTTCCCTGATCTAGCTCATAATGCAGGAACTGTTATTTACAGAGTATAGGCAGAAGTTATAATTTTTTTTAAATTCAGTATATGCACTCTACTAACAGACAACACTTCTATCTATTTTTAACTTTAGGAAATAGTGAATCTATTAATTCAGTAGGGAGGGAATAATGAACTGTGAATTATCAGAGAGACTACCTCTTCAGGGAAACACAAAGAAATGTGAACAGTTCCAGTATGTGTAGCAAAGCTGTTTTTTCTGAGTGTTTCCAGGTGGGGTTGCATGGCTTGTCCATTCATAGTTTGTGGATTATTCTATAACTGATCATGCAAGTACTTTTAACAGCATTTTTTGCTATTTTCTGAAAGTTAATTTTTGATGTTTTATTTAGTTGTTTTGGGGTTTTTTTTCAGATCTGAGAGAACAATAATTCTCAAGAAGCAACTTAATGAACTCATCAGATAAAAGGGAACCTTACCTAAGATACAAATGTGATGAGCCTTCCATGGTGGTATTTATAAACCACATGATCAAAAATGCAATAATTATATTCATGACTAAGCAGTTTAGTACAGCACCCAGGATAAAAAAGAACATAAATGGTAAAATATAGCAAAAAATAACACCAAGAACACTATATCAGCAAAGGAGGAAATTAAAGAGGCTTTTTAAAAATTTGCATGAATAGGAAGGATAGTAAAGAAAACAAAACAGCACATGAAAGAGTCATCAGAAAGAACAAGTAAAAAATTATAAGACAATAAACAAATGAAAAATTGGAGGAATACAATAATGAAAATATTTTTTCTGTAGTTTAAATCAGCTTGCCTGTTGATTCAGTGGTGCTACTTATTGTGATCTAACACAAAATATTTTCATTTGCAGAATAAGAAAATAGCCGCTGTGCTTATTTGGATTTTTGCTAAGAAACTGAAAGCGCGACGGAAAATATCAAGGTTGATAACTACATCATGTATCTGTCTCTGCTAAGAAACCTAAATGAGCATTTGTTTACAATAAAAATAGAAGTTAGTCAATAAAAAGAAAATAAGAAGAATCCTGTATAGGATTTATCAACAATTCTCAGTCAATGGAAGGGTATGGGATGTTGAGTTTAACCATTGAATTTCTGATATCAGTGATGTGTATATAGTGGAATAAAGTCTGACTTCTAAATTATTGGATCAGAGACAGGTGGGAAAATCTTGATACATTTTGATGGAAAGAAATTTATTCAAATTGACCTATATATATTAGGAAAATGTTTTGAAATATATCTAGATTGAAATTCAGGGAAGAAAAATAGCTGGTAACATGTTTTGGGAGATATAATCAAATATGAGATGGAAATGACAGGCTTGATAGAAGTTCTGTGGGACAGCAATTAAGGATCACAAACTAAACACAAGCCAGTGATTTAGTATAGTTTTGGACAACAAAAATTGTATTAAGCTAGGTAACCAAGAATATAAGATGATTTCTTGAATTTTCCAGCTCTAGACTGGAACACTGAAGCAGAACTTAAAGTGAAGATTTGTGAAGACCTGATCAGGATTATATTCCAACAGAAAATGAATTTAATTAAAAACTGATAACATAAACCATGTATTTTACATAAACCAATTTTGTAAGAGACAGCAAGCAGGAGAGAGCAGAGGCAGTGTACAGCTACAGACATAAACATCCATGTGAGAGCAAGTGGAGCCAGGGACCAAATTTCCAATGACATTGGAAAGAACATACTCAAGGCAGAGGAAAGGAGCTCTAAACATTTAATATTGCTGAGGAACCAAATTTTCATATCTGCATCCAGCCACCTAATGAACACACTCCTCTTTTACATGTGCATCAATTTCTCAAAAGCTCATCTGTTAGTTTTAACTGAAAGAAACATCTGAATTTTTGTAATCACCATAAGATTCCTGGGCTTATTCTATTTGCCTTCACCCACCCTCTTGTGCCTTCCTCTTTGTCTTTATTTTTTTTTTAAATAAGATATCTTTACTCAAGCACTGTTGACATGTAAAAAATGTCAGTGTGTGCAGGAAGAGTCCATGGGGGAGTCATATCCTATAGACTACTTTCTCTTATTGCCAACTTTTATGTAGGACATAGTGTAAAAATAAAAATGTAACAGCTCTCCTGTTGAGGCTTACACTGTAACCACAGCCTGTTAAAGAAGGCAAGCAGCCATCAGATAAACATCTAAGTCTTTATGGGCAAGGGTTGAAAGTACAAAGAGAACCCTTCATGGAAGTTTGGTTTTTGTTTTTTTGCTTTGTTTTCAGTTGGTTGATGCTTTTTCTACATATGAAAGGACAAATCAACATTCTTGGTTGAAAACAGTTTAGATAGTCAAGCCTGAATTCTAAAGTAATTACCTATACTCAAACGCGTGTCTTGGTTTTTAAAGAAGAACTTTAATTTTCAGCATTAAGTGCAACACAACTGATCTCACAGAACAAAAATTTTTCAAATGGGTTTATGAGCGAAGTTGTGTAAATTTTATGCATAACGAAATTGTGCATCTCAATCAGTAAGTAGAAGTTAGACTTCTGGCTCATATCCAACAGCTTCTAGCATTCATGAGGGTTATTTTCTCTACTCATTGTGTCTGAAAAAGTACATAAAGGTAGAATTTTTCAGTTACTAGCTTTATAAAAGTCCTTGGAAGAGAGGAGTTTGATGAAAATATCAGATCTTAGAATGATAGAATCATTTGATTGGAAAAGACCTCCCGGCCCAGTGAGTCGATCCTGCGCTCGATGCCCACCTTGTCTGCAGCCCATAACATTGAGTGCCACTTCCAGGTCTTCCTTGGACTCCATCTCTTTTCTGGACAACTCATTCTAATGTGTAACTACATTTTCTATTAATAAATTCTTCCTGGCATCCAACATGGACCTTGCCTGGCACAGTTTGAGGGCCTTTCCACTTGTCACTTGTTGCTTGTGAAAAGAGACTGACCCCCACCTGGCTCCACCCTCCAGTCAGGGGGTTATAGAGAGTGATAAGGTCACCCCTGAACTTTCTTTTCTCTGCAATTCTAAACAATCCCATCTCCCTCTCCTGTTCCTCATATTGATGACTTTTACAAGGATTCTTTCATTAATGATATATCTTTATTTATTTTATAAACTCTAATTATGCATATATCTTTTGTCTGTTTATTTGTTTAAATACAGTCTTTTATATAGATTTTGGAATTAAATAGTAAGTGTGTTTATGATATATTCTCAAGATTCTTTCCCGAAAAGGAAGATCAACTTACCTTGCCATTTCTTTTTACCCATGGCCCCACTCCTGTCTTTCCTGGAGAACCTCTCACACTGTCTCATATTTCCAGGAGCCCAGTTGCAGGATCATAGAGTGGTTTGGATCTGAACACACCTTAAAGCTCTTTGTTCCAGCCCCCTGGCATGGGTAGGGACACCTTCCATCAGACCAGGTTACTTCAAGTCCCATCCAGACTGGCCTTTGGCACATCCAAGGAAGGAGAATAAATATTATCCATTCTGAGACGTATTCATGCCAATTGACATCACCAATCTCTCCCTGCATGTTAATTCAGCGTGCGTTTTATGTCCTCAGTTTACAGGTTTCCAAAACAGTGATTGTGATTCCTTCTCTGGTCCCAGCAAAAGATGTTAAAAAAAAATTTGTATGACTCCATGTGATGTAAGCAATTAATAATAACATTAGCCAAAGTGAGAAGTAAAATTGCATCTCCAGCTGTGCACAATTTATTATGTAAAATCTCTCGGCCTGAATTTTATTATATAGAAATATATGGTACAATATTATTTTTATTTCTATCTTCTACAATATGCACACAGTTATCTCAGTGCACGCTTCCACTTTAGAAAATTGGAATGAAATATTCCCGTATTCCTGAGATCCTTGACATGTAATAATACAGTGAGTCAAGATTTAGGCTGCTATTTCCTGTTCACACGTAGAGCAAAAGAAATAAAATCATCCTCATGTATGTTTCCTATGTATAAACTCCTTGTAGCTATTATTGAACCACCTGTTGGTTCTCCAATCTTCTATTAAAATACCAATAGTATTTTCAGAGCTTAAATTGAGCAGTGATTTTATTTAAGGCTAAACCTATACGCCACTTTTCTTGGAAAAATCTCTTGTTGTTGCTAAAAATGAAAGCCATTCAAACCAGTGTGATTGAAACAGGGACAGGGAAAGGGAAAAAGTCAATAGAACGTTTTCCAAGGTACTATATCTGCTTTTGAGAAGAGACCATTAATAACATGCTTACAGTAAAAGCAGCTGCTTGTTCGAAGTGCATTCAAGGGTGAGCTGAAAGGATGGCTCTCTCCATACAGCCTTCCTGGAGGGAGAGTTTGTAAAGACTTCAAAACCCATCCTTAGATTATGAACAAAAGCCTTTCATGGGAATTTTAAATATTCTCATCTAATGTTAAATAGTTGGAATGAAAAACCTACTAATATTTTGCTCCTTATGAAAGGCAATGTGGGTCAGTGAATGAGCTATTGGTCTCAAAAGGGCTTTGCAGACAATGCACTGCAGGTCACATTCAATAGCTGAGGGCAGTGGGTACCATGCTAATGACAATTGCTACAACCCTCAGCAGTGGTGGGCAGCACAGTGGAACATTTGCTGCAGGTCCTGCTGAAACAGGGGGCTGGCTCAGTTAATTCAGAAAATTTTGTAGAATCATAGAGCATCCTGAGCTGAGAATCATTTAGTACAACCCCTGAACCTGCACAGGACACCCCAAGAGTCATACTATGTGCCTGAGAGTGCAGTCAAAACTCTTGGATTCTGTCAGGCTTGGTGCTATGACCATTTCCTTGGGATTCTGTTCCAGTACTCAACCACGCTCTGGGGGAAGAACCTTTTCCTAATATCCAATCTAAACCTCCCCTGACACAACTTCAGGCAATTCCCTCAGGTCCTGTCGCTGGTCACCAGAGAGGAGGCATAGGTGCCTGCCCCTTTTTCTCCCATCATAAGAAAGCTGTAGACCACAATGAGGTGTTCCCTCAGTCTCCTCTTCTCTCTAGAATCTCGAACTTACAGCATTTAAGGCAAATGAAAGTGTTGGGGTAGGACTGAATCTTGGATCACTGCCTAATTTGCTTTTATTGTTATTTCTTTCATGTGCTTAAAGGTGTGCAGTGGTTTTTGTGTATGGTTTCAAACATAAGAAAGGTCAACAGCGCCATTCATATGTAAGAACTGGTTAAGCAGAACTTTTTTCTCTTGGGTGAAGTTGTGTAATCTCTTACTCTTTGTCTTGATAATTCAAGCAGATCTCTATGTTTAGTTCAAGAAGATCTCTACATCTCAGCAACACTGGGAACCAAATACAGTGCACACCAGTAATAGTGAAAATGACACAGGTGTATGAAGACCTGAGTTTGTACTTGTAGTAACTCGTTATTTATGACTTACACTCCATGCTATCAGTGGGAACAATATTGTTGAAAAGCAAAAACAATATTGTTGAGAAACTTGAAGAGTGTATAAACTTCAGGTGTGTGAATGTTCTTATACTACTGATCAATCTGAATTGGTCCAATTGTCATGATCCTGTTTCCAGGATTTGGGTAGCTGGAAAAACTTTGGTACCTCTAATATAAGCTACTAATGGTGAGATTTTTCTCGTCTCACTCCACTGGAGCCCTCAGCAGGTATTTCTTAATTATCTACTGCTTGTCTTTGGTCTTGTGTCATCATGGAAGAGTGAATGAGCCTACAGAGTACAAATCGGACCTTGGGGTGATGACCAGATTCTTCATTCTGTAAGGTTTTGATCATAGTTGTCTGGAGGGAGTATTAGACTAAGGAGGTACAACTGCTCCTTTCTGTCTTCGATTGTTTCTTCCTACACTCATTGCAGGAAGAAACGTGTTGAGGTTAAATATCTTCAATACTTCGAACTACAATAACGCAAAAGCAAGATATTAACCTTCAGAACCAGAGGGAGAAAGCTCTGTTCCCTGATCCACCTCACACACAGATACTGTCCATAACCAGGTGTCCATAACCAGCCAAGGGAGGAGAAAGCAATGTGGAAAAGACAAGGTTGCTTCTAACCCTGTTTTGGCCACTAAGGCTCCTGCATCATGAAACCACAACACAAAAAACAGAACTTCCAAAACATACACTATAATGGCATATAGTGCTCTAAAAACAGAGACCATCACCGAAATATTCAGTCAATCCTTAATGTCTTTATTCCTGGTCTCAGCCCTACTAACTGCAATTTCATAGATTTTTGTGAAGCACTAATAATTTGGCATCCTTTATAGCAATGGATTCGTGTAGGCACTCAGCATGCCAGATCTCATTGATTATTACATCTCCGAGTTTCTATTCTATGAGATGCTACTCATATAATCTGCTGGGTTGATAGATGAGGAGTTGACATTACTGCAACAGGCTGTCCACAAGCCCCTTTTATCATAGTTATAGCTATGGACGAGCAGGAGCCCCTCTGGAAATGAATGCTGGAAATCATAATGGCACTTTGTGCAGTTCAGTTTTATTTAGGGAAATACTATTCAAGAGCTCCTCTAAAGAAAAAAAGGGGATCCTCTTAAAAAAAAAAAAAAGAAATAAACAACAGCATATTTTAATATGATGGTTTCAATAAGGGTTATAGTTGTTTTCAATAAGAATTCTGAGGGTCCTTTTATATTCCAGAATTTTACCTTCATTTGCTCCAATTTTGTCTGAAGATTAATGTGAGTTATTCACTTCAAAGAGACGGATAGCCATGGTGATTAAAATCTCTTTTGTTATGTGTGAGCAGAAGAAGAACTTATTAATACTGAGAAATATATTATGCATGTCTCCCTTCTCCTCTGACTTCTCATGGAAGATATGCCTATAAAAACAAAATAGGTTTTTCTGGAACATCATTATGATTCATTTCTATTTTTTGACACTAGCTTTGAAAACCACAATTTGCTAAGGTTTTTCTGACAGTCCTTTTGTGTGAAGGAGTAGTGTCCCATTTGAAAAAAAAATCCTGAAGAAAAGGTCTATAACACTTAATGATGAAGGGTTAGACCTCAGAGTTGATGACAGGGTTTTGGCTGACTCAAAATGCCTACATAATATACATTATTATTTTAAAAATATTATTTATTCTCTGAACTTCTATTCTCCTTACTTGTAAGGGAAATGCAACTATCCCTATTTCAAAAGGGGAGACTGAGACATTGAATTATTTAATGAGTTATTCAAAGGAGAGAAGAGACTGAAATTTTCAACTGCTCATTAGACACCTGCACCCTGTCTGATTTTCAAATGAACTTATGCACTGAGGGACCCTGAAAATATTACCGCCTTTTTAAATGAATGAACAGGATATTAATTTGATTTAAAAAACCCTCAAACCTGCTGACATATAACAGAGTTTATTTTTCATTCATGTCTGAGATTTTTCAGTTCAGCCCTTAAATTGCACCCACTAGCCACACAGTGGCTGCTGCTGATGGTAACTGTATACATCAACCATATGGACAAAATAACTGTTTTTTACATGTAATATAGGTCAAATTAAACGAGGGTACACCAGAACTAGCAAGGTTTCCATTCTGACGTTAATTTGGACTATTTGGATTTTGAGCATGACCCAAAGTGAGTTTTGGATGTTGATGTGTCTTTAAGGGAACTGTTCAGGGCTTGCAACCTTAGCGAGTTAAGAATAGAATCAGAGAATCAAAGAATTCTTTTTGGTTAAAAAGAACCTTATATATCACCTCGTGCCACCCCCTGCCATGGGCAGGGACACTTTCAACTATCCCAGGTTGCTCCAAGCCCCGTCCAGCCTGGTCTTGAACACTACCAGGGGTGGTGGCCACAGCTTTTCTGGGTGATATGTCAGGACCTCATCACCCTCACAGGGAAGTATTTCTTCCTACTTATTTGATGACTTGACATTATGATTAAGAAACTTACAGTTGAAGACACTTTAGAGTTTCAGGCTATGTTCAGCAGATCAGTCAGATGATAAAGTGTCTGAGAGAGCAGGATTCCTATTTTTGTTCTTCTCCATAAGGAGTTTGCCCAGAGTAGTATGTGGGATACAGGAGAAGTCTGCCAAACCCTAAATCTTTTAGCCAAAGCAGTTTGACTCACAGTGGCTTTAATACAGCTCTATTTAGTAAAAAAATGTAATCATAGGCTCCTTCAGGTTCGAAAAGCCTTTCAAGATTATTGAGTCAAATCATTAACTCAACACTGTCAAGATCACCACTAAATCATGTCCCCTCATCTCCACATTTTTGAATGCTTTGGAAGCTCCATTGATTTTCAACCATCAATCAGGAGAAGGGGAGACACTGACTCCAATAGCAGTGTAAGGTACTTAGCTATATTAATTACCTGAGAAACACATAATTTGTGAAAATAATACTTTTGTTTTATTAGAGTGGTCATTCTGCAGAAAAAACAGGAAGAATAACACATAGAGGGGACATTAACATTGTCAGGATGTGGGAGGAGAACCTGAAGACTTGGGGTGCAAGGAAAGGAAGAAAATGTGGGAACCTTCTTTAGGAAGGGTGTTAGTCTGAGAGAATATATGGGAGGAAAAGAGAAATTAATTCATTTAAAGGGTAAGAAATAATGAGGAAAACATGTCATGGACAAGTAGGAAGAGATTTAGATGAGGGGAATCAAACAAGGGTTAAAAGAAAAAGGGGGAAAGGAGGAAAAAAAGTAGAAAACAGAAACCTTTCCTCTGCTTGGGAGGCTTTTGCACTTCCTAGCAGCTGCAATTAGTTTTCTCCAGTAACCACAACTCTGTATGTGTGTCATCTGTATCATATCTGAATGAAACTAAGTCACATCACTGATGATGTCTCAGACATCTTTTCCTGAATGAAGAGAGTGTGATGTGAATTCAACATGTGTATTTCACAAGCCATCCAACTTTCTTTATCTGTTGGATGAGCTTGGATTTCTCCAGTTGCTGCCTGCTGAATTGAATACATTCAGTTTAAAATCACTTTATCTCACCAAGTTATTAAAGGAACTCAGAACTTCAGTACTCAGCAATCAGGATGCACGTGATAGCATTCATCAAGTTAATTTCATTTAATTACCCCAGTGGTTTTTAAAGCAGACTCTAGCTATTTCTATGCACATGCATATGTTAAAAATTAAAACAATAACAACAGAACCCAAAATCCTCAGTGCTGGAAACTTCTTCATATGAAAATTAATCAAGTTTATTTCATTGCCACGTATTTCTTTTCTAGTGTCAATTCCCTTGTGAGGAAACTGGGGAATGTTATTAGCAGCTGCAGATTTATTCCATAAAGTTTTCTCAGACAAAAGTGCACGTTTGTATGCACTCTTGTATGTGTGATCCTGTTTGGGAGGATCATTCAGAAGCATTCACTCAAAAAGCAGTTTTTATTTACTTTAGCACAGTAAAAGGGTCTCTGGGTCTCTGATACTACGTTATTGTCAAAATCCATAGCACATCTGAAGAACAGGACAACAGAAAAAAGGTCAAGAAAAGTGAGTTCCACATAGCAGATGGAAATGAGTAACAGAAAAGCTCTTTCATAGTACTGCTTGTCAAACAGGGAAATATTCTGGAAAGAAAGAAATCTTTCCATTTTTAGTAAAAGGTGCTATTCTGTTTAGATGTATTCGAAAAACACAGTGTCTATTTCCTTAAATATGGAAAAGAGTGGTCTTATATAAGTAGATGGAATGAGTCAATTAAATACCCATTGTTCAATTCACCCTTATAAACAGTCACATGAAAATTTGGAAAGATACTAGAAGAAGCAATACTGAAAAAGCAAAACCCCCTCAGATTTAATCTTCCTTAATAACACGTAGTCTTTGCATGGTCTTTTGGTAGTATAAACACCAAGGATTTCAAAAAATGAATTTCAAAATTCAAAATAATTCACTACCATATTCCCTACACTTTTGTCTCAGTAGCACTATGAATTAAAGATACTATATAATTCAGGTAACTTCAGCTTTTCTCTCTGTACGCAACTCTTTCCAATAAACCCCCTGGATCTGCACTTCACATTCTGATTAAATTACTTTTGTCTATCAATCAGTATGACATTTGCCCTGGAATATCACCAGACACACCATGTTGTCAAACACCAACTTTGTAGGCAGCTTGAAAAAATGTACCCTGGCTTCATTCATCTCTTATAAGAACTCTTGACACCAAATCTCCTTTATTGCCTATTGGCTAACATCTAGTGAATTTGCAATGTTAATTGCTTTGACTGCACCATTAACAGTGACAATTTCCTTGTAAATACAAAAACTTAATATTGTTCTCTCTTTTATATTAAGAAAATTTTAAAAATCTCACCACCATTTAGCTAACCATTTAGTTAGCTTTTTAGTTCTAAGTCCTCATTAGTGAGACACCTGTAAATGAGAGCTTGTTCACGAATACATCAATCCCTCAGCTACAGCCATCTCCAGGTTTCCATCCATATTTCAGACAATCACAGAACGGTTTGGTTTGGAAGGTCCTCAAAGTTCATCCTGTTCTACCTCCTTGCCATGAACAGGGACGCCCTCCGCTATCCCAAGTTACTCCAAGATATGTCCAATCTGACCTTGGACAATTCCAGGGATCTGGGGGCAGCCACAGCTTCTCTGGGCACCTTGTGCCAGGGCCCCATCACCCTCTTACACAGTAAAACTCTTTCTTACATCTAATCTAAATCTCTTCTCTTTTGATTTAAAACCATTTTCCCTTGTCCCCCCACTATCTGCCCACGTAAATGTTCTCCCTCTTTTTCACAAGCCACCTTCAAACAGCCTTGCAAGTATTTGCTCAGCCTGCTAGCATTCCTATATGCTGCTTTCAGGTTCTACCTCCCCCTGTAAAGCAAAGACTGGATTTGGAATTCTGAGGGTGCTCTTCTCTGTCTGGGCCAGAAATTGAAGAGGAATAGAAGAGGCAAGTGCTGGTCATACAAACTCAACAGAATATAATGTGGTCCAGATATGATCTAATTTTTGTTTCCTGTGGCCAGGGGAGAGCTGCAGGTGGATCCAAAGAAACCTAGGGGGAGATTTAAATATGACAAATTTCATCCTGTTTTTCTTTCTCCATTGATGGTAGGTCCAGATGAACCACTCTTAGGCAGCAAAAGTTCAACAATTGTGTGCACAGTAGTAAGCATTCATAAATTATTTTATTCTCAAAAGACAAGATGTGGATGAGCTAGGAAAGGTTAGATCGTTGCTTCAGTGAGACAATTCAAGACATAATAAAAAAGCTCCAATGTATTTACAATATGCTACAAGTCAAATACAAGGATGGACCTGTTAAAATAGCTGACTACCAGAACAAATTGTCAGGAGAAGTGTTGAATAATTATTTTTCCTGTAAATCAAAAAAAAGGACACTGAGTTCCTTAGAAGGTGATAATTTAAGGTGTGAATTATACAAGGTCTGACCAAAGGTGCTGCTAATCTTTGCTGGACTGCGCATCTGTTAATTACACTCCTTGGAGCAGGTTAGCTTATGCAAATACTGATGACAATGGACTTCTAACGGGTCTTAATCGACTACTCTGCTATTTCCTTCTAACACATTCCAGATAGGAATCTGACTCTAATTAAAAAAAAAAAAAAAAAAAATCACCAACAAAATTCACTGGCTAGTGAAGAAACCTAAATTTACTAATTCATGAGAAAAATGGCTTTAAAAAGGAGTCATAATGTAATAATAGTGAAAGTAACTAAATGGTCAGAAGAACATTCTCGAGATTTTCTTTTATGTAATCAGTCAGTTCCTCATGTAAGACTGAGGCTGCCTGTAAACAAACCCACACTTAGATTGGTGTGATTCAAAAGAAAAATTTGCAGCAGCTGTTGTGTGAATAGCACCGTTCTGAGATTTGAGTTCCTAGGCTGATTACAGGCGAACATCTGGAAAATTGAATTGAATCCAAATCTAGTAAAAATTACTGTGCCTGTTAGTTTGTTGTGTTCACTTCAGGAAATGAGCAATTTCATCATAATTTAAGGAATTTCATTGCACAGTTGGTGGCATATACATTGAAAGAATGAAGTAATCTCTATTCCTCTGCTATAGAGAAAATAATCTTTACGAAAGAGTAAACAGTCCCACTTCCATCTCCAGACATCACTGTGAGATTCTTCTCATGGAGTCTGGGCAACCAAATGAAACTTTTCCTAACTGAAAAGTGAACTTATTTATGTACAAAAGTACTGTTTTCTTTAGACCTTTAAATCAGTGAACTGAGTCCTACTTCTGAAATTAAAGTGAGCTGATGCTTTGCAATATACCAGAGATTGATTATTGCTCAAATTTGACCACAGATTTTTTACATCATGGAGCAAGAGAAAAACAATCTTTTGCTTTATTTAGAGATTTTTCTTTGTTTGGATTTTTTTAAATCCGTTGACCTCATCTAAAACTTTCAATAGTCAGACAACACACGGGACAATTGGCGTTCAAAAACCTTGGTCTGAAAAAATTCTTTGTCATTGAGAAGCATGTTCCATTTCACTGGAGTTTCGTCAGTGTCCTGCAAAAAATATGAATAATTTTGCACCTTTTTTTCTTTCCAATTTAAAATAGAATTTTAAATGAAATTTTAAAAAAAATCATTTAGTGCACCATAACAACTTCAAAACAGTCTTCACAATGTATGAGCCAAAAAATGTTGAAGCTTACTGTTTGCCCAACTATGGACACTTACATGATGGAGGTATTGTGGGAGGATGAGAGGGAGGAAGGAAGGAAGGCAGGCAGGCAGGAAGGAAGGAAGGAATGATGGAAAGGAGGAAGGGAGGAAGGAAAAAAGAAAAAGAGAGAGAGAAAAGAGAAAAAGAGGAAAAAAGAAAAAAATAAGAGAAAAAAGATGAGAAGAAAAAAAGAAAAAAGAAAAGAGAAAAAAAGAAAAAAGAAAAAAGAAAAAAAGGAAAAAAGTCAGTCCTTGCAATTTAGCTTAGATGACAGAAATAAAATGCTGGCCTTGAGATCTGCATTGAGTCATTCAAATGGCTTAATAACACAGGGCATAAATCATTATTATTATTATGAAACAGGTGACAGGGTTCTTTGGGACTGGGAACTGCGCAACTCAGCTCCAACTGCTGTTCAACATTCAGAACTACCAACTTCATTTCCTTCTAGCACGTAATAAATAACACATCTACCCAACATAAAAGCATTTTTATAATAGCAGTAAAGGAACTGCAGAGAGTGTGATTATCATGAACTAATAGCACCCCACAGAAGATATGCAGCACGGCTTGGAGATGACCTGGAAAATGAGACAGCGGTTTATGCAGTTGGTACCGTACCTGACCAGACATTGTCCCGTTTGGACTATGCTATCCCAAAGTGCTACCACATTTTTAATATTATCTCTCTCTGCTGTGGTGATTTACACAGAGTGAGCCCATCTATCATTGTTGGTTTTATCTCTATGCAATGGCTTCCAGCACACAAGCCAAAAAGGATGCTGCACTCTAATCCACGGCACTGTTTGTGCACCAGCTCTCACTGCCTGTAGTATTTTCACAGCATCACACGTTTCAAAGAAACAGAAGGGAAGCTCAGCTGGTCTCTTTTTAGTGATACTCTAGCTTTGCAGAGGTGATGACTGTACCCTCTAATGGGAGAGAAAGGGCTGCTTGATGGTTAAAATATACAGCTGGCTATTAGCCAAATCGGATTTGCTCCATACATTTGCATAGGCTTGTGGGACCAGTGGGTTCATGCTTCACTTGTCCTGCCTGTGGAGTGAATCCCATCTCAATCTACTGCATGTGTTTCACCAGGGATCCAGCACACATCCCAGTACCGATATTTGAATACCTGCTTGTGACGGGAAAGTTCTTCTGGATGGGTACTCCATGGGGTTCTCATTCATTCTCTCACAGGAGACATTTGCACATCCTATGAAACAATGAAAACTCAGCCCAACAGCCCCACATCTGGTATTCCTGGGAGGGAATGAATGAGGACACTAGAACAATCCTTTAATAAATATCCATTCCTTACTACAGTCTCACATAATATCTCTCAAACAAATTTTACAGCACATGAAAGTCATATGAACTATGTAATTCCACACTAGCAAAGAGGCTGGGAAAGTTTTATTCCTGTGGTTGAAATATCCTCTAACTGTATTCACCCTATAAATTATTTTATCCCCTCTATGATGGGTGTTTGATAACCAGAAAATAGCTGCAGTGATCTAGAGGAGTCTTGTTTGACAAAAGGTTTTAATCTTCAGATGAGGTTTGGTATCCCTATAGCCTGGTAAATTCTTCTTAAGAGTGCTATGGAGCAAGAAAGCACTGGCAGCTTTAATATTATAGTTTTTCAGTCTGAAATCCAGCTTTTTATGGGATTGTATCATATTTTTGGGGTATCTTGTATAATCTTGTTATTGTAGATCTAAAACAATGCTGAGCAGAAGACAACAGCAGTCACAGAGGAAACACCAGTGACACCTTGATGGAAAAAGGACAAGTCTGAACTCTGATCCTTCTCAGCCATCTATGGGTAACAAGCAGCAGAGCAGTAAGGTCCATTTATTAATAATAAAAATATTCTTCATCTTGCTTTATTTGAGAGTTGGATTAAAAACTGAATAAAATGTGCTAAGTTGTTCAGAAATATCTTTTCTTAAGGTTTTCTCACTAAAAGGAAATAAAATACAGGGTCTGTTTTGCACATTTGTTCCACTTGAATTAGGAAGTTTGATTTTTGAGGGAGACAGGTGACTTAAATTACCTAAAGTGCCTGCCAATCTCATTCGCCTGAAAGTTACAATTTGGGCCATTTTAGCACAATTTAAAAAATGGAGGGGTGCAATAAGCAAGAGTATACTTGCGTTATAGCAAACAGTTTTGCACATTGTCTATAAGTATTTTAGAGTTTTGAATTTGAGCAAACTGAACGTACATCAAAAGGAAAAAAGTTCTTCATCATTGCTTTTGATGTGATTACCCATTGTAGGGACTATTCAGATATCCATCAAAAAGAATAGTTAATTTTCTTGGAAAGAGTGAAAAGACATAAGGCAAGACAGAACTGTAAGCTGAGGACTTAGCTGAGCCTGAAAAGAAGTATGTTATAATGTAAGAAATGAATAAAAGGGAAAGAGAAAGGAAGTAAAATTATATAATTCAGAGGTGCAAGGCAATCCCAAACCCATTGCAGAAGGAACAGATTGTCAGTCCCTGAGGGAAGGAAGCAACTATATGCAAATGAGCATGATCACTTATGCAAATTCTATTTACAATTGGTCACAGAATTCTTGTGGGCCGAGATGATTTCTCTGAGAAGTAAAACAGTAGGACCTGGGTTAAATTAATACACTAATCTTTCTAATCTAGTCAGCAGGTTTTGTGAGTCTTTTCCCCCCTCAAAATATAGAGATGTAAGATACTGGATCAGGACAGATATTTATCAGGATGTTGTTTCCATAGTAGCTGCAACAGATGCCCAGAAGAGTGTAAAAAAAAGCCTGGGGTTTGTGAAAGGGCATTGTGATACCCTGGGACAGCTTTCCAGCAGCAAGGATTACAGGCAGTGCTGAACTGGACATCACAGATGGGCTGCTGTGTTTAATAGCAGCTCGATCTGTGGACTTCCATGGACATTTATTCTCTTCTTTGAGCATGTGGATAATTTTTTTATTTTCTAGAGGATTCTGTGACAAAGCTTCACAGTTCAATGTGCAGCATGGGAAAACAATCCCAAATGAAACAGAAACCAAAACATGAAAAATAAACAAACAAACAAACAAGAAAAATAAAAGCAAATCAAAGGAAACAAAAAGAAAGTCCACTTTTAAATTCTCTGCCTAACTATGTCCTTCGGAGTCTTGAAGATATTGTACAGTGAAAAAGTGAATTATTTCCCCTCTTTACTTTCTTCACACAATTCCTCATTCTACAGATCTCTGTTATATCCACCAAAACAGTTTATTTTCCTTTTGTAGTGGGTGTTTCATGCCTTTAATTGTCTTTGTGACTTTTTCTCTACATCTTCCAATTCTACTATATATTTTGTGAGACAATGTAATAGTATATTCCATTCAGAATGTATACATGAAATACAGTGATACAAATCTTATTTGGAGCCATCAATGAATATGTATAGTTAGGGCTATTTTTCCACATGTACGTTACTTTGCATTTGTAGAAATTAAACCTTCTCAACCATTTTATTACCCAGTTAGACGGTACCTCAAGATAATTCTCTTTGCAGTCTGTATTAGATTTGACCACCCTGTATATTTCTTAACACCTGCAAGTGCTGTTCCTTTTTCTGGTTACATGTGGATACTGTGGATACTGTGAAGAATAGGGCACAGTGTGGCTCATGGGGACACCATCTGCTAAATTCTCCCCACTGCAAAACTAAATTATGTGTTCCCACTGCTTTTTTCCTTGTCTCTTAACCACTCCTAAGAGGAGAAATTTTCAGTCCCTGATAATGTCTCCATCACTGCCCTGGGCAGCCTGTGCCAGGGCTGGAAAATCTTTTTGTTGCATAAGTTTTTCCCAATATCCAGTCTAAACCTTCCCTGGAGTGATTTCAAAGATGTGCCAGTGTTACATTTGGGAGCATGGTTTAGTGGTGGATTTGGCAGTGCTGGAGAAACAGGTGAGCTTGATGACCTCAGAGGTCTCTTCCAACTCAAATGATTCTATGATTCCATGACTTCTGCTGCCCTCCGCTAACCAGCTAAGTTTGTCAACGATTGCCTTTTCATCCTATGGCTTACCAAGAGTTGTTTATTTATATGTACTTGTTAATGCATGAGATAATCCCTCTTACTCAAATGTAACTGAGTACTGACACTGGACAGAAATCACTTGCCCCTGGAAAGTTTCTGAAGTTGTGCTGGTTTTCAACTGATACAGGTCAGGGTGGATCTATACCTTGACAAAATCGACTTAAGTGAAGATGGCTTTCAAGCATCAAATTGCTCAAGTCTTCCAAACCAGAAAACGTTTTCATATGTCGTGGCAGTAAGTAGAAGTGTTTAATATGGTACTCCTTTTGTACCAGATCTGCAGACTACCAGAAGTTTTCTGAGAAAGCTGAAACTGTGCTGCAGGAGGTGGGAATTTGAGTTGGCTATGAGGCGATCCTGTTGATTATCTGATTTGCAGGAGGGTCTGAGAACATGATCAACTCTACCTAGCTTTGGGCACAAATGTCTTCACCTTGGTCATAGCTAATCCTCATAGCTGCAATCAGTACCAAGAGTCTCTATTATGCACAAAAAGCATATTCCTAGATCCTGAACTCGTTAATATGACTACCAATCTATTTCTTAAACTGCTTACACATTACTGCACTTAAAAAAATGCACCCCCTAATTTTCATCTAGATGAGAATTGTTTCTCAAAAAACCCCAAGACACCAAAACAAACAAACAAACTAACTAACTAAAACCCAAAAGCAAATAAACAAACAAACAAAAACCCCAAATCTCTTTTGGGAACAGTCACATGCTGGTGTAAGAACAAGGAGAAAAAAGCCAACATATATCCTTGGCTGCATTTTGCTCTCCCAGGAGGAAGAATGTATTAGTTCTTTACCACATGATGAACAGAGAAACAGCACCGTGTTGACTGAAGCTAGTCATGATTTTCACCAGAGAGGAGAGTAAACAGCTGCTCACAGAGCTGACAAGGAGAAAAGTAAAATACAAAACTGTTGGAGCTGACAACAACAAGGTTTTGGTTCTGGTCTAGCACCACCAGATAGTGACTACTTCAGACTGTGCTGTGCCCTTTTGAAGGAAATACAGAGAATTTGTGAGCTGCGACAGATCCCAGCCAGCTAAACAGAGCAGCAGATTTTCTGATCCATCCTTTTGGTGGTTGCTGATGAGTGAGTGCTGATCTTACTCCTGGTTAATTATGCCTATATTTCTGTATCCCCCAGAAGTTCCTCATGTTTAATGTCTTCTCTAAATCTGGCTGTGCATATTTTCCTTGGTTTGTTCTGGTTGCCTTTGTTTAGAAGGTGCTGCAGAATTCTCTTCTCTGCCTGTATCACCTCAAGGACCATTTAAGAGACATTTGTGCATTCTCTCATTTTGCAAGCACATACACCATCTATACCAGGCTTATGGCAGCAGGGACATACAACCCTTCAGCTAAGCCAAAAATAGTCAGTAAATGTTAGTGGAAAAAACCTCACTAATAAAAAGTTGTTTAGACTAAAATTAGCAAAATCAACAGGAGACAGAAGCTGTTAGTGTTTAGGTTAAACAGTTATCTTTGAAATTTCTGAAAAATCATGGTTGGGAGATTGTGTGGTCTCCCTCTTTTTATTTTTCCTCTATTTAGGAAAATAAAAATAGTTATGTGTTTCCTTAAGTCCTTCAGGACAAATAGCCAAATTGTGGCTGGAGATATAGAGGATGGGACTGGATTTCTCAGGTTTAGGACTTATAACTGCATTAGAACTGGTGGAAGATGAAACTGTTGTCCTCTCACCTCTTCTACCCTCAAACCCTGGCAGATGCCTATTTATTGGATAGGCATCTATTATTGGATAGGCATCTATTGGATAGGCATAATTTTATTTATTACCTTTTTTGAGGCATAACAAAATTCTGGTTGTCTCGTCAAGTTGGAAAAAGATGCAGAAGTATCACCAAAAAACACAGAGGGCTCTGTGATGCCCATACCCTAGATTATAAAAATGTTATGGCTAGTTTTATTTCATTAATTCATTGATATTGTAATAATTTTTTTTTTCAGTTATAAATGAACTCATGGTGGACATTTTAAAAGCAGGCTCCTAAGTACCTGTCCCTTCCTTGTTCCAGCCTAATCTGAACAGGAGGTTCTCTGAGCAAGAAAACAAAATTTAGCTTTTTGGCCTGTGAGTTTTACATATTTCTTTGCATCATTAAGCTTGGATTACTGCACTGGCCTGAAATAAATTCATAGTAATCATGATGGCCTTTAAGTCTGGGATAACCCATGGACGTAATGGAGCAACCTCTGCAGAGATGTCATTAGCAGAGCTTTATCAAGAACTCATGTTGTAGAGACCAGTGGTGGGACAATTCCACCCAAAATGGTCAAAGAAGAGGTTCCTACAGCTCTGAAGGAAACCATCCAATAGTGTGCTGCCAGCCATTGCATAAGAGAAGGGAAAGGAATTGTAAAAAGAGCTTTGCATTTCACTGGTGACTGTCAGAAGTGTGAGCTGGCTGAGACACAGGAAGAATTTACTCAATTTCATCATTTACTTGTTAATAATTCATTAGCTATGACAGTGGCAATTAAGCCCCAGACTAGCTTTTCCTGTTCTTTCATGTTTCAGCCTGCAAAGATGGACTTCGGCTAATCCATTCCTAGAGATCTTCTATCTAATTTTTATTTCTCTTTCCTCCTTTCATCCATTGAAGCTCTATTTCTACTTCCAATTACATTCAATTCCTCACAAATTCCTTTCCCAGCCACATATTATTATTGCTATTTATTTTACAATGGGATCCTCCTCGCACCTTCCTGACATTATCACCCACTTTATTTCAAGATGCCTGGCCCTTGCTCCATCATTCTCTTAATTGGCCTTTGACCTTCCCATAACACTCTGCCCAGGCTCTTTGTAGGCCTGATCTCCTCCAGCTTTCACATTCCTCATGTCCTTCTCCTCAGTTGTTTTCCTTAAAACTTTGCACTTGTTGAATCCCTGCTTCTCAGGTTAATCAAGGCTATTATTTTCTATATCTCTGTAGATGGCATTGATTCCACCTCTCCTTTTCAAAGCTAAAAGAGAGCATTTTAACATAATAAAATGCAGTGTGTTTGCTGTGTTGCATTTTGGAGAATTTGTGTGATAATCTGTCCTTATGTCTCAGCCTAAACCCAG
The DNA here is from genome assembly GCF_009819655.1 of Sylvia atricapilla. Classification (NCBI taxonomy): domain Eukaryota; kingdom Metazoa; phylum Chordata; class Aves; order Passeriformes; family Sylviidae; genus Sylvia; species Sylvia atricapilla. Next base: position 62,150,587 of record NC_089174.1, read on the forward strand.
TCATTTTAGCCTAATATACAGTATTGTCTTGGAAAGGAATAATGTAACATGTTGAAAACATCATAAAACAAGGGAAATCAAGAATGTAAAATATCTCTGAGCATTTTTTGGAAAGTCAGAAATAATACACGGCTGTCTTGCACACCATTTGTTTTTTTCTTCTGTTTTCATTACTTACATGCAGACATGAAAGCTAATTTAATTTCTGCTGTGCTTTTTCTGTATCTCTTCATAACCAGAAATACAAACAAGTTGTAGTTCCTTCCTTGACTGACTGGATCACACAGAAAACATCTTGGGTGATATACCCAGCACCAGTGACATGGAGATATATTTATTTATAACAGTCTTCTCTGACAGTGGGGAAAAAAACCCCAACTTTCTCCTACTTCAAGCAAAAGTGGACAATAACAGGTTCAGGAACTGCCTATTCTAATTTTCCAGGACAGGATCTTCCTGTCTGGGTATTTATACAGCAGCTACCACTGTGGCATTTAAACCTCCTATTGATTTATTAAAGTGCACTCATAAAGCACTCTATATTTTTTTTTCCTTTCTCTGTTATTTTATGTGGTGTTATTGTGGGAAAGCCAGGTCAATGGAAGAATGTTTTACATTTTGTTCTGAAACTGCTGAGGTTTACAGTCATTCTGATGTGTTCCAGAAGCAACTCTCAAAATGTGCACCAGTAGCCAAAACACCTTTATCTCCTTCTTTTGTGAATTTTTTCTGGATTTTTGTGAGGAGTGAAATTTCCCTCTGCCATCTTTCTGATAATATGGATAAGCAATATAGGATTTTGGAAACTGACAAGAAAATTCTTGATTTCATGTAATAAGTCATAAGTGTCAGCTCAAATACAAGTTAACTTCCATCTGTTGCTTGTTCAGGAGATTGATTGCTCTGTTTTCCATCAGGGTGATATTTGTAGTTTTGTTTCTCTCTCTCTCTTTTTTTTTCTTTTTTTTTTCTTTTTTTTTTCTTTTTTTTTTCTTTTTTTAAGGTTAAGAGACAGTTGTCTTTCTCAGTTTGATGCAGTCACCAAAATTCAAGAAGAGTGAGGCTGGATAGGCAGGCGTATCACTTTTTGAAGATGCAGCCAGAGCTCACAAAACGAAGGGCAGTGGTACTGTGGTTGAGTCTGAGACATTTTGGGTGCCCACAGAGCATGCAGGGAGAACATGTTCTGTTTAGACATGTGAATTACACCGGTAATCTTGAATGGAGTGGAAATATCACTGGAAAGACAGCATTGTACCTGCTTTTCTTACATCTAGGGGGAAAAAGGAAAGAAAAAAAAAGAAAAAAAGAAAAAAAATTCTTCATTGCAAAGGCCCAGGAGTTTTTCCCCAAGGTAGCTGTGCCTCAACCCTGGAAGAACTGAGGCAAATGGGGAAATGATCCTCTTAGATCATGATGAGGAAAATCTCCCTCCCACGTGCCATTGCAGCCACAAGTTAGTATTTCTTAGATTTCATTGGTTTGTTAATTTTATATTAATCTGTTCAGCCCAATTCACCATATATGCATCCTCCTAGAATGTTATCCCTTCTCTGGTGCCTCATTGGGTTAATTTTGCCACAGTGTTCCACCCCTGTGACCCCATTAGTTCCCTCAGTTCATATTTACCCCTTTGCACCACTTTCTCCCTATTCTTATTGGACCCTGACCTCAAGACCTGCCCTTGTCTCTGTTATAACCCTGTGCCCTCAGACAACTCTTTGCTCTTGCCCCTGGATTTTATTCAAGACTGCTGCATTCCTGAACGTCTATCCTGTGTCCCTGGACCCTGTCACTATTCCTCGCTGTGTTCTTGAATAAACAGCCTTTGGATCTTCAAACCAGAAGCTCATCCCTTTCACTTAGCTGTTGGATATGTTGTTGTTGCCTCAAGTTGGCCTGTTTTTCACTTCTTGCATTCGTTCTCACGCAGCTTCAAGTAAACTATGGTTATTCTTAGAATTGTTTGCATTTTTCCTCTCTAGGAGGAGAATGAATGATTGAAGGTGATGTTCACCAATGAGGTCAAAGAGGTGGCTACCTGTGTAGCCAATCTTGACCTGTCTGTAAATTTGTATATATATGGAGTCAGAAAAATAAAGTAAAGCTTTTCCTTCTTCACCTCCTGCTGGCCTGCCTCGTCTTTTCGTGCTCCTAACAGCAGCCGCACTTGTGACCCTCCGTCACAATTGGTGACCCCTCCGGTGGACCAGAATTCAGCCTTCTGTGTGTCTGAGGTAACAGTGGTAAGAGATGATGACCTCTACCCCGTCCTCGGAAGATGCCTGCATGATGGACCTCTGGTTTGAGGTCCTGGCGAAGGAGGGATCCTCTGTATCTAGAGAGGATATCCAAGAGTTTTTCTATTATGCTAGAATGCATGGTTTTTTCTCTACCGTTCAGGCTGCTTTCTCCACATTGGAGTGGCGGGCCTTAGGGTCCCGCCTCCTGCACGAGTTTGAGGTGGATTCTGGGGTGGACCTTTTGCGGTTGTTAACAACCTGGAAAAGGCTGCAAAACGTACTTTTTGGTATGCAGCCTCCCACCTCTGGGGCTTCAGAGGATGGCTCCAGCCACATGTCTCCTGGGCTAGGTGCCAGGGGAGGTGGTGGTGCCTTTTCTCCTGTCCCCGCACCGCGGACGCGCCGCTGGAGCGGAGGGGATTTAGCCCCCCCCACGCGCGTGGTGCCGGCGGGAATGCCTATTCCCGCCCCGCGCAGACGCAGGAGCGAGGAAAGCCTGTCCTCCCTCAGCGCGGCAGCTGGGGAGGGCGCGGGGACCGCGCAGCGGACCCCATCTGTGCCCGCACCCCGCAGACGCTGGAGTGCGGGGGACCTCTGGGCTTGCGAGAGCCCAAGGGCTTGCCGAAGCCCAACGGGACCGGCGCCGCGAAGGCGGCAGCAGGAGGTCCCGTCCCCCCCCCGTGCATTCCCGGCCCGGGAAATGGCGAGAGTGCGTTTCGATCGGGGAGGGGGGGCGGTCACAGTGGACTGCCCTCATTGTGGAATTTCCACGAAATATTTCGTGGAGGAGGACGGCGAGGGTTCGTGCCGTCCCGAGGGGCCGAGCGAAGCGGCCCCGGACCCGCGCGGCGGGGACCCGCAGTCCCCCCGCGGCTCTGGGTGCGGCTCCGGGCAGCCAGCCAAATCTGCCCGGGGGGGCACGGCCCCGGAGAGTCAGGGGCCGGCCCCGGAGAGTCAGGGGCGGGCCCTGGAGAGCGGGAGGCCGGCCCCGGAGAGGGCAGGGGGGCCTCCCACCATTGGAATTCGAGCGGCCGGGGGGACGATGCTGGGAGCGGTACCCACTGCCCCTCCCGCAGCTGCTGCTCCGCCGAGAGATGCGTGGGGGGGGGTGGCGCACGGGTGGCCTTCGGGCTGTGCAGCCTGGTTCTCTAGCGAGCCTTTCACCCCCCGCGAGCCCCCCTCCTTCCCCCGTGCCTTCTCCCCCCCGATCGCCCGTGTCCTTGGGACCAGCGCTGCCTCACGGCAAGTCCCCCGAGGCGCTGCGTTCCCCCCCCGCGCTGAGCCGGAGCAGCTCCGCAGTTTTTACTTTTAGGGGGGACGGCGCAGCTGGCGACAGGCCGGTGTTCTCCCATGGCAAGGGGTCCCGGGATATCAGGTCACCTTCGGGTGCCCATTGGACACTGCCACCGTGTCAGGTGACGGTCCGGCCGCGGGATCCAGCACGTTTTTGGGAGGATGTCCGATCCAAGGCTGATGCCGTGGGTAGCCGTGGTTCGGCACGGCGCCCCCTGAAGGGCAGGGATGAATTCCCCAGCTCTGCAGGTCCTGCAAGACAGGCACCTGACTCTGTCCCCATGGAGTCTAGGGGACAGGATTTGGAGGATGATGCCTCCACGGGCGGTCTGCGAGCTTTCCCTGTGCTTCGGGAAGCTGGTCGCCGGAAACATGCCAATCTGTCTTGGCAGGCTTTGGTTGATCTCCGAGATAGGGTTGGTAAATACGGTCTGGGGTCTCCGGAGATGATGCAGGTACTCCGGCTGATAGACACAGACGTGTTGCCTCCTTATGACATTCGGTGTTTGGGCAAGGTTCTCTTTCAGCCGGTCGAATATGACCTCTTTGAGTCCAAGTGGTCTCAATTGGCTGAAAAGACTGCAGCACAGAATTTGTTGGCTCGTCAAGATGACCCTAGATATGGGGTCGGGCCAGACATGCTGCTGGGTATAGGTGAGTTTGCTGATGTTAATAGGCAGATCACCTGTGAGCCCCTGGTACTGGAGCAGTGCCAGAAGGTTGGCATGGCAGCATTGGTACAGACAATGGAGTTGTCTGCACCCAAACAGTCTTTTGCCACGATTCTTCAGGGGACTGACGAACCCTTTCTGCAATTCGCAGGAAGGCTGACAGCTTCGGTTGAGCGACAGGTGGATGATGTTACTACCAGGATGATGTTGCTCAAGCATTTGGCAAGGAGCAATTCCAATGCAGAATGTAGAAGGATCATTGAGGCCCTTCCAGGTGATCCCTCACTTTTGCAAATGGCCGAGGCCTGTGCCAAGTTGAGCACTGTACGTGCTAAAGTGGCTGCCGTGGCTACCACCCTGCAGCCGACCTGGAAGGGGAAGCGGGGTGGGAAGCCGAAGCAGGCAAAGGCTCCGGCCAGCAAGAAGACAGGGAAGAAAGGGAAGAAGGGGACCATTCCTTTGTTTTTTTGTGCACGGTGTGGACGGCCAAATCACATGGCAAATGAGTGTAAGGCCACAGTTCATGTGAATGGCCAGCCTCTGTCGGGAAACGGGCAGCGGAGCGCGAAGGGGAAGCGCGCTCAGACACAAGTGTCTTCCCGGTCCCCAGAGCCGATGGAGGTCTGCTTGGCAGGCTCACAGCCAGCACCTGCGGTTCAGCAGGCCTAGATCTCTGCACCGCTGAAACGGTTGTCATTACAGATGACGCAGTGCATAAAATCCCCCTAGATGCCTTTGGTCCTTTGGGTGATGGTTTGAGTGCCTTTATTGTGGGCAGGTCTAGTGCCACCATTCAGGGTATCTTTGTGCATCTGGGTCTCGTGAATGCAGATTACACGGGAAGGATTTATGCGATGGTTTCCACATCTACCCCCCCCCTCACTATCCCTGAGAAAACACGGATTGCTCAACTTGTCCCTTTTAAGTCTCCTGTCTGCAGGGCAGAGGACCGAGTGAGAGGAGATGGCGCCTTTGGGTCTACTGGGCCGCCTCAGGTCTCCTGGACTGTTGCCCTGACCAAGGACCGTCCCGAGAAGGTGTGCACCCTGTCCGTTTCTGGGGCGACGCCATCGAACATTCGCCTCCGTGGACTCCTCGACACAGGCGCGGACGTCACAATTCTATCGATTGCCGCTTGGCCCCCGGACTGGCCATTGGACCCGGTGGGGACGCCTGTGCGAGGACTGGGAGGAACACAGAAGTGCTACGTGAGCCAGAAGCCAGTGACAATCACGAACTCGGACGGTCAGACAGCTGTGGTCTGGCCACATGTCACTAAGACCTCTGATAACCTTTGGGGGAGGGATTGTCTGGCCGCGTGGGGGGTGCGCATGGGGACGGATTTTTAGCTGGGGCCACTGTGCTGAAGGGCGCAGCATGTCCAACGCCTCCTATACGGTGGTTGACGGACAAACCCGTTTGGGATCCCCAGTGGCCCCTTCCCCAAGATAAGTTAGTCGCCCTTCGTGATTTGGTGCAGGAACAGTTGGACCAGGGTCATCTGGAACCTTCTACCAGTCCCTGGAACACTCCTGTATTCTGCATCAAAAAGAAGTCTGGGAAATGGAGGTTGTTACAAGACCTCCGAAAGGTGAACGCAGTGATGGAAAGCATGGGGACGTTGCAGGCTGGTATGCCGTCGCCCACCATGCTTCCAGCAGAATGGCCGGTTCTCGTTGTGGATCTGAAGGATTGTTTTTTCACGATTCCTTTGCATCCCAATGACAGGCCAAAGTTTGCCTTTTCGGTGCCAGCAATTAACAATGCTGAGCCTGCACAACGATATCAATGGAGAGTTTTGCCACAAGGCATGCGAAATTCCCCGAGCCTGTGCCAATGGTTCGTGGGCCGAGCCTTGTCTGGAGTTCGCGAGCAGTTTCCGAATGCGAAAATTTATCATTACATGGATGATATCCTGGTGGCTGCGTCCACCCAGGATGAGTTGCGGAGGATTCAGCCTCAGCTGGTCCATGCTTTGCATTCCCATGGGCTGCAGGTGGCTCCGGAAAAGGTTCAGCAGCAACCTCCATGGAGATATCTGGGTGTCAAGATCATGGAGCGTACGATCCAGCATCAAGAGGTGCAATTTGTGCACTCAGTGCGCACGCTGAATGATGCCCAGAAATTGGTGGGTATCATCACTTGGTTACGTCCGTATTTGGGACTGACCACGGCACAGTTGTCTCCTTTGTTTGATTTGTTGAAGGGAGACACTGATTTGAAATCACCTCGGACTTTGACTCCAGAGGCACGTCAGGTGCTGGAGGAGGTTCAGCGGGCCGTCTCGGCTCGACAGGTTCATCGCATTGATCCCTCCATTGATGTCACTGTGTTCATCACCACTCCGGATTTACATCCCACAGCCATAATTGGCCAGTGGAGTGACGAGTGGTCTGACCCCTTGCACGTCCTGGAATGGGTTTTCTTGCCCCATCAGCCGCAGAAGACGGCAACGGCATTGTTTGAGCTCATTGCTCGTTTGATAGTCAAATGCCGGCAACGGTGTTTGCAATTGATGGGCATGGATCCTGCACAGATTGTGCTCCCGGTGCCCCGGGAAGATTTTGACTGGAGCCTTGCAAACAGTGTGTCGCTGCAAGGTGCTCTGGAGAATTTTACAGGGCAGATCACTTATCATCTGCCCAGCCACAAGCTATTGCAAGTGGCGAGATCCACGCAAATTTCTTTGCGGCCCAAAAATAGCCAGGAACCAGTGCAAGGACCCACCGTCTTCACTGACGGGTCAGGAAAAACAGGGAAGGCCATTGTCACTTGGAAGGATGGATCTGAGTGGAAGGTCCTGGAAGGCCATGAGGATGGGTCAGCCCAATTGGTTGAACTGAGGGCTGCCGTCATGGCTTTTCAGACGTTTTCCCAGCAACCCTTCAACTTGATCACGGATTCCGCTTATGTGGCCGACATTGCTAAGCGGTTGGGTCATTCGGTGTTGAAAGAAGTCAGCAATGCTGCCTTGTTTCATCTACTGAAGGCTCTGTGGTGTGCTATTCAGGACAGGGTTCATCCTTACTATGTTCTGCATGTTCGAAGCCACACTAACATGCCTGGATTTGTAGCGGAAGGTAACGCGAGGGCTGACAAGCTGGCTAACCCGGCGTGGGTGGCCCCTCAGCCTGATACACTCGCGCAGGCCAAGGCATCACATGGGTTTTTCCACCAGAACGCGCATACATTGCAGAAGCAGTTTCAGTTGACGTCGACTGAGGCCCGTGACATTGTTGAGTCCTGTGATGACTGTCATGCGGTCGCTGCACCTTTGCCGGCAGGGGTAAACCCCAGGGGTCTCAAGGCCTTGGAACTTTGGCAGACAGATGTTACTCAAGTTGCCGAGTTTGGCCGGCTCAAGTATGTGCATGTAACGGTGGACACATTCTCCTCTGCTATGTGGGCTTCAGCTCACACGGGAGAAAAGACCCGCGATGTCATTGCTCACTGGAGGCAGGCCTTTGCCGTTTTGGGCATACCTTCTGCTATCAAGACCGACAATGGTCCTGCTTATGCCTCGCAGAAGGTGCGGCAGTTCCTGCAGTTGTGGGGTGTTTCTCATAAATTTGGTATCCCTCATTCTCCCACAGGCCAGGCGATCGTAGAACGCGCTCATGGTACACTCAAGCGTGTTCTTCAAAAACAAAAACGGGGAATGCAGGGTGAAACCCCACACAGTCGGTTGCAAAAGGCTTTGTGTACAATCAATCACCTTACGGTGCCGCAGAACTCAAATAACCCTGTTATCTTGAACCACCACCTTTCGTTACAGGCTTCGGACGACACGCATCAACCTCGAGCGAAGGTCCGGGTGCGAAATCTAGTCACCAAGCAATGGGAAGGTCCCTATGATCTTATCGCTTCGGGGCGCGGGTATGCATGTGTCTCCACAGATACTGGCGTACGCTGGGTACCTGCAAAGTGTGTTCGTCCTGACCTGAGACCGCAAAGACAGACTTCGGCCAACAGACAGCTAGGAGACCGTGACCAAGACGAAGGTCAACAAGTGGAGGAACCACTGAGTGACGACTCAGATGTCGATGATCACTCTGATGGCCCTTCCACATCAAGAAATTGAACATTGTTCATTTTCTTTTTTCCCTTTTTCTTTTTTTAATGGTAAAAGGGTGAGATGTTGCCTCAAGTTGGCCTGTTTTTCACTTCTTGCATTCGTTCTCACGCAGCTTCAAGTAAACTATGGTTATTCTTAGAATTGTTTGCATTTTTCCTCTCTAGGAGGAGAATGAATGATTGAAGGTGATGTTCACCAATGAGGTCAAAGAGGTGGCTACCTGTGTAGCCAATCTTGACCTGTCTGTAAATTTGTATATATATGGAGTCAGAAAAATAAAGTAAAGTTTTTCCTTCTTCACCTCCTGCTGGCCTGCCTCGTCTTTTCGTGCTCCTAACAGCAGCCGCACTTGTGACCCTCCGTCACATGTTGTAGCAGAGTCTAGGATATCTTGAGATCAGTGTCTAAGACTAGGCATGGCTCTCACACTGCTACACTTCAATTGAGTTATTCTTTAACCATGAAATCAACAGATTAAAAATCTGGAGTATATTCTGGGGATGGCAATATTTGAATGAGTTTGAATGAGGTGATCCAGGGCTAAAACCTGCTTATGTGTATCTGGGATTCTTTTCCATGATGTCTCAGAATCTTCACTTCATAGGGAGGTTGGACAGGATGAGGCTGAAACCAAGACCCATCTGAAACCATACGCAGTGGTACTCTCAAATGAAATGGATAAAGAGTAGTTGCAGGAAGGTGTAAAACACGGCAAAATTGCGGTGTTACATCATCTGAGGGAAGGCAGCAGAATCTACTGTGCCATGTAGAGGTGCAGACAGTGGAGTTGTTCCAGATGGATGGATGAATGGATGGATGGATGGATGGATGGATGGATGGATGGATGGATGGATGGATGGATGGATGGATGCTTTTCAGCACTACTGCTAATAGCAATCTTTAATCACTACCACACCACTCCAAACACCTGCAGTAAAACCCAGACACTGCCTGACTCTGCAGTAGGGGATCCCTGTCCATAGGAAGGGGAAACATTTATTCATACATCACTAGTTTCTGTAGTCATTTCTATCTGTCCCCAGAGCCTCCAGAGTCTTGACTGGTACTCTCTGCCATGCTGGTAAGGATGGGGAATCTGTAGGGAGGGGTTGTCGCTATTGGGCAGAGCTGGTTAGTATAGCATTGCAGGAGGGTTCTGAGCTATGTATGTGGACAAGATAACACAAGGATTTTTTGTAGACAGAAGCAACATTCAGAACATCCAGACTATATTTGCCTGAAACCTGCATACATAAAAACCAAAGCAACCCAGTGAGATTTTAAATCAATAAATATTTTTTGCATTTTAAAACAAATTCAAGTTAAATTGGTACCTACAAACCCCAATATGTTGCAAATTAAAGCCTCCATATGAAAAAAAAATATGCTAGTGTTTTGTTGAGTTTTTATGAATTAGTATGTATTAAGTACAACCAGCATTTGTTCATCACTGTTCTTTGCTGACACTGAAACAGACATTCAATATAATCAAATCCAGGTTTCTTTATTTTTTCCACCCCTTCATTTCCATTCTGACCAACACATTTTCATTCAGTCCATATGAATGAAGTTCAGCCATTAATTTTATGTAACCTGATCTCTATTTGTTGCCAAATTAGAATACTCTAACTGAAATAGATACGTGCATTTAGTGAAGCCAAGCCATAATTTCCTTGAGCCAATATTAGTAAGGCAGCCAACATATGGGATTTTAAACCCAAAGTACATTTGTAGATGAGCTTTTATAATGCAAATGGATATATATTTTTCCAAAGCAATGTATATTCAATAAAACCCAGCTTCCAGAGTGTCAGCTGACACAGCAGTGAATAATATGTTATCTTTCCTCTTTTCAATTTCATCTTTATTGAACATATTTCTATATTTATTTAGTTTGATTTATTTTGTTTCTGATAGAAACACTTTCAAAAGCAGAATTCTTGCCTGTGATTTCAGGTTCATTCTGTAATTTCTCAGTAGCAGTCCAATATTTTAAATCAATCTGGAAAGGAAGGCAACTTTCCAATACATACCTGTAATTTTTTTGCAGTCCTCTCCATCCTTGGACATCTGAAATAGTGTATTCTGAAATAGTCATAAAATGAAACCACTGAAAGAAAAAACTTTTAGAAAAGAGGTGCTGAGACATTTCTACCTGGTTGGTCTGAATGTAGTAAATTATTTTGAGCACTGATCTGTGCAAGCAAAACTGTTATTATATTGGTTGAATATACTAATCCAGAAAAGTGCTTCTATCATTCACATTTTCATCTCCTGAAAAGACAGTTGTATTCATGCATCCTTTGCAGGTTCTACTACTAGATGAAAAAATTTGAACTGTTTTGGTGTTGTTCACCAACCCCAGTAATCTGTAGCTGATGGTGATTTTGGAGGCGGGAATTAAAGTCAGTTATAATAAACTGCGTAATTGTGTGTCTGCATAGTGAAATTTCTTCCTAGCTGCAGGTTTGTTTTGCTTACGTGCCTGGTGAGAATAAAAAGCCAGCTATCCCTGCATACGTGTTACTGAGTCTGTAAAACCTGATCAGACTCATTGTGCCCGAACAGACCTTCTGAGTTTCAGGTTTCTGGATGTATAGTATCAGACTAAAATAAAAACAGAGGGTTGACCACCAAAGCCTTGGGCTGCTTGTGCTACAGAACATTCCCCAAAAGTTCAGTGAAGGAAAATATGAAGCCCATAATGACTCCAACCAGCCTTGGCTCTTCTCCCAGATTTTGATGTCTGTCATGTGTTACAGCAAAGGTGGTTTATGGATAGAAGAGACCCAACTAAGCTGAGCAGCCAGAGATGTATTCCAGCTAAACTACATTACGATTTTCCTTCACTTTTGAATGATGTGAAGATTTAATTTCATTTTTAGGGATAACCTGCTGTTATCTCTCATTCTTGATTATCTCTCAATTTTGCTGTGCAGAAATGTTGAAGATGTAAACTTAAATTTTGATACAATTAAAGTTTGTTGTGGGTGATGCTGGTGCAGTTACAAGGTCATTTCTTCACTTTGCTGATCTTGTTTGGAGGTAACTGCTGCTTTTACAGTAAATAAATCAGTGCTATTATACAAATAGAAAGGTGGGGACAGACTTTATTGCAATAGGACAAGGGGTGGTGGTTTTAACATAAAGGAGAGTAGAGTTAGGCTAGAATTTTACGATGAGGGTGGTAAAACGCTGGGAAGAGGTTGCCCAGAGAGGTAGTGGATGTCTCATGCCCGGAAACATGGAAGGCCATTTGGACAGGGCTCTGAACCTGGACTGGCTGAAGATGTCCCTGCTCATTGCAGAGGAATTGGACTAAATGATCTTTAATATCTCTCATTCCCACATTCCATTATTCTATGAAACTCCATCATGAATCTCTTCATCCATGTTCTCAAAGGATATTTGTATGCTGTTCTACCACATGAATTTTTCCATCATTATAACTTTCTTTACCCCAAACAACTCAGAGTACTGAGAGTTTTAACTATAGCCATCAGAAGCTTTAAGTGAGCATTGAACTGGAAACAACGTAGAAGATAATTTCTTTATCTTTCATCTGTCCTTCATGGATATCAGGCTAGTTACCAAACCATATGTGTTTGAATTGATGATCATCTAACCTACTTTCTCATTTCTGCTCTGCCAGTGTCTACATCTAGATTTACGTGTCTTAATTCTTACTGTAATCAGGAGTCAATATGGATAATATGGCTTAGAGATGCAGATTCGCAGGACAACCCTCAATGCAGGTGATCATATTTTAGGATAAGACGAGTCACATTTTCTTGACCATTAAGTATCTGTTTCACAGGGTTACTGAGAAATGAGATGAGTAAGGCAAGATAACTAGTATACTTGCTTAGAAAGATTAGGGTGAAATCCACACATCATGGAAGGTTCAGGTGAAATTAATTCTGATTTTAGGTCCTAGACATCCTTTATTTCTCAGGAAACATCAGCTTTCTGATGGTTCTTGCTCAACAATACTACACTGACATTGCTGGGACTATGCCAGTATCCTCACATGAGGGTTTGTCCCTGAATTACCCATTTATGGCACGAGGACAAGCAGTAATAGTGCAGACCACATTAAAGAAGGACGTTTGTTTCTTATGGAATCAGTTAACAGACACAAAACGCACTTGAAATTAATAGAAGCTAATTGAAAATAATGGAAAATTACTTGAAAATATAGCACAAGATGAAACTAACTGAAGATAATTGATAGTGACTGGAATTAATAAAAAAATTGAAACAAATTTGGCTTAATTGAAATTTATTGAAAATTAATTAAATTCAATAATTCAAAGCCTATTAAATTTAATAGAATCTAATTCATACTAAATTTATACAATGTTTAATTGTAACATAACATTCTTAAAAGGGATTTTTTATTGGATGTTTTATTTGTATATTACTTTTCTAATATAAGAGTAAGAATAAATTTTAATGGAAAAAATTGACACAGAGCAGAGAAAATTCAGACTCTTTTTGGAATAGTAGGGGAATAGTGTGTGATACTGATAACAAAAGTTCTTGACTGGATTTAGTAGGATTAAAATAAAGTCTTCTGGATTTTATCTCATGATTGAGACTTTTATTAGAGTTTAATGAGAACATTCTCTCATTAAGATGTTGGCTTTGATTTGATAAATAACTTTTTAACCAGATATGGAATCCAGCAAAATCTTCTTTGCAAACTTACTGTGAGAACCCTCATTTGTTTTCTTAAATTATGAAACATTTTAAATGTTATGAGGTTGCTTGCAGATTTCCTTCTATTATATTACCAGTGGTTTGTTTTTTTTTAATCAAGTATTTCCATGTCCCTCCATGTTTGTCAGCCGAAAGAACTAAATACTTTCTCACATAAGCCCATTAATAGCTATATTCATCTTAGTGTTTCAATTATACTCTTTGTGGATGTGTGTTCTTGCTGTAACTTTCAGGAAGCTGAAGGAAAATGCGAAGTAGATTTTTTTTTTTTACTGAATTGTCACCGAGATCCCATTATTTCAACAATGCAAGAGACAAAGAAATCACAAACCCCACCCCCCTCCCCCCAAAACTACAAAACCAGAATATAATGTATGCTGAGTATATCTTAAATTAATAATAATACTTCAGGTAATTCTAAAAGTTCTATCTCTAGTTAAGATGTAATATGTAAGTGTACGTAGAAGACCAATACGTCTTAGGGAAGCTGGAAAAGCTGATGCTGCTTTTGAGAAAACAAACATATGTGCATGTTGTAGTAAATAAAAAAAGAAAAAAAATACTAATAGGTATTTTATAAGCATTTATAAATGTTTAACAAAGGCCTGGAAATATTGGTGGTAGGAAACAAATCCAGAATTCTTATTTACACCTGTGCAAATCCCTACTGTTTGTACTTATCTGCCAATTTGCTGAAAAAGGCAAAAGTAGCAGAAGTCCTTTGCTTCATTCATTCATCTTTCTTTATGGCATTTACAGAATCTCGTGAAGTTTAATCCTATCTTTAGGAGGCAAACAAGTTAGGATTTGGCTGACAAAGATACAAAAAGGCTGAATATAGGTTTTCACAAACATGCTTCTAGCACCACCTCCACTCTAGCCATTGGAGATCTAGTCAGTAGTCAGTGGAGAGATTCAACTGACTAAATAATGATTGTGTTCTTTACACCAAGATGACTAGATCTCTGCACCCACTGAACATTCTCGGACTTGATTCTGTCCTACACATAACACTGACTGTCATTCAAAACATGTTGGGCTCCAAGTTACCCATGGCACACAACACTCAGGATCTACAGAGTACTTTTGGTCAGCTGGAGATCACTCAGGATGCCTTAAGAATCTTAAAGAGTGTTCAGTTTTTGTGCCAAAGGTGGTGACTCATGTCCCTGTCCACAGTGACAATGCATACACTGAGGTCATATTTAGTTATCTACATGCTAATCTCTAAATTTATGTACTCCAACCAACAGGTTGAATCACACTATTAATTTAACACAGTCATTAAAATCAGATTAGAGAGTATTCTGTGCACTCCCAAAAGAATTTTATTTTGGAAAATATGTTCGTTTATACTAAAGCACAGGGACGTTTTCTGAGAAGAAGAACAAATTAAAAAAAAAAAAAAAAAAGTTGGGAGAACTGAGAAAGAAAAGGACTCAAAAAAAAAAAGGAGTAAAGAAAAATTTGAGACAGAAGAAGAATAAACAAAAGAAGATTGAAGGAATGAGAACTAGATGAACAGACACTCTACAATTGCTACCCTGTCTGTACAAAACAGGTTTCATGTGTTCTCAAATAAATTCCAGGAATCTGCTGTGACATCTCTAGCTGGTGGTATATTGTGCTAGAGATCTTATGCTAGAAGGAACCAGGCAAAACTGCCTCCACCTGAAAGCTCCCAAAGCACAGATTGCTTTAGTAGCAGTTGTCAGGGAAGTTCTGATGGGAAACAAAGCACATTGTGAAGCTCTGGAGAGAACTCTGAAATGAATGAGAGAACTCAGGAATGAAACCTGAAACTAAAATCCATCTATCTCCATTTGTCACTGTGAGTAAGTTAATGGCCTGCTCTGCCCTATACAGTATAGGAGACAAAGCTTCTTTGATTTACTGATTATTTGGGTTATTTGGAGCCACATGCACTGCTAGGCTACACTATGTACTCTCTCTGCCCCCTACAACCTATTTACCAACTTCTGGCTTCCTGCTGAGGCATTATTTTCTTTGATTAAGCACTTCAGTTTAATTGTAAAATGGGAACAGCAACATAAGGCATGTAATAATACTTTCGAGCTGAGGAAAAAAAAAACCAACAAAGTTTTGAGTGGGAAAGGGCACACAAATTTATTTCCATGTCCAGTGTTCAACTAGAAGCATGTGGTATGGTAGGGGAAAGGAAAATAAATTGAATCCTCTGAGTATTTAAATTGGTCTGTGTAACCTCTTGCAGTGCTGCACTGCCTTCCCACACCACAGTCTGTGTTTATCTTCTGATCTGTTCCTCTTGGAAAGAATTTGGGAACATTATCTTGTTAATTCCCATCAACGGATGTTGGATCGCCTCTCAACATACGTAAATATTGCCTATCTTGTTGCCCATCAGATTAGTCATTGGCTTAATTTTTTTTAGGCCTTCCATGAAATTAAAAATGTCTTAAGAGCAGTGAATGGAGGATACTTGAATGGACCTCTGAATATTACACACTCCAGAGATTTGGGTAATTAGAATTTGTACAAAAATAAGGCAAATAGCCACAAGATTCAGCTGACAGAAAGACTTATTTCTCCTCTTGCATTCTGTGAAGAAAAAGAAAATAAAACTTAATGCATGTTTATTGGATCACAGAATCACAGGTTTGTGTTGAAAGGAACCTTAAAGTTCATCTCATTCCAACACTTTTCCATGGGCAGGGACACCTTCCATTAGATCAGATTGCTCTAAGCCCCATGCCCCATCCAGTCTGGCCAACGTGCCCCCAGGAATGGGGCAGCCACAGCTTCTCTGGCCAACCTGTGCCAGGGCCTTCACCACCCTCACAGCCAAGAATTTCTTCTAAATACCTCATGTAAATCATCCTTCCCTCAGATTAAGACCATTCTCCCTTGCCCTGTCCCTCCGTGCCTTGTCCCAAGTCCCTCTCCAGCTCTCCTGGAGCCCCTTTAGGCCCTGTCAGGGGCTCTGATGTCTCCCTGGAGCCTTCTCTGGTGCAGCTGAACACCCCCAGCTCTCCCAGCCTGGCTCCAGAGCATAGGGGCTCCAGCCCTGGGAGCACTTTTTTGATTTCCTCTGGACTTTTTCCAGCACCTCCAAGTCGTTCTGTCTTTGGGTGCCCCAGAACTGGAGGCAGCTCTGGAGATCGGAGTCTCACAAGAGTGGAGCAGAGGAGCAGAATCCTCCCCTTTAACTTCTTCCCACACTCATTTGCTTCAGGACATGGTTGTTTTCTAGGATTCCATTAATAGACCTGTAAGAACATTTGAGAGGAGGGAGAAACCTTGATGCAAGAATCATGAATGTGCTAAATCACCTAGAAACATATACTGCAACAGTTTTGTGAGCATTAAAAGCATGTTGCATATTTAATGTATTTCTCCGTCCAGTCTGATTTTTTACCAAATGGCTTTGATTGGCCAAGGAGATTTCTGAGGAGATGGGTCAACTTCTGTGATTAGCTCTGCTCATTCAAAATTGCTGTTTAGATATTCTGAACTGTCACATTGCATCTTAGCATGAAAAAAACACTTTTGCCCTTTCCCATAAATCTTGAATTACATTATAGACAGCTCAACATTATTCAGTATCAGCTTCTTCCTCCTTGTTCTTCTTTTCCTTGTATTTATTTATTTATATTGTGATAATAACTTCCTTGTGGCATTGTATAGGTAAGACATGTATTTTGACCGCCTCCTTTCCCCAGGAGTGCAATTGCCTTGTCGTAATTATAAGATGTTGTCTATTATTATGAAGGTGCCTTATTGCTCAAACACATCAGGGATATCTGATAATGTAATTACTTCACCTTATAAAGCTGTTATAAATCATGCATGGGGAACACTTTTTCATATTAAAGCTGTCTGAAGAATTATCACATTGCATGGAATGGGGATATCACAGTGTGGCTAACACTGTGTGTTTGTAGGCCCATGGTAAGCAACTGCAGTATTAAAATATTTAACATGAAAAATTTAAGGAAACACATTCAGAAAGCATGACTGCTCTATAAAGGTTTAGGAGAACAGATTATCATCTAAGTGGGCATGTTCCAACTTGTGCCTTCTGAGGCATGAATAACTGCTGTGTATTCTTGTTTTTCTTATTTTTTTCTTGACTTTTCTTCTTCCTCCTCTAACTTCCCAGTTTCCCTGAGTGCAGTATAACTGTTGTAAAAGCAAATCAATAAGCACTTGAAACATTGGCCATTGTACAAAGAATTGTGCTCCTATTGGACATCACTTTAATAACATCTAATGATTATTTCTCCCTCTTTCAGCTTCTGAGGTTTCCCAGCACTTTATTGATTAGAGCCCATGACAGAGTTCAGATTATAATCAAAAATCATCAATGAGCAAACAGAATGCAGTTCTGCTTAGCAATCATCTGAACAGATAATCACTAGGTAAGGTGATGTGACCACAAAATATTTCCAATAGATCCAGTTAGAGAATAATTGAAAGTCACTTGATGGGTCACATTTCAGTAGGGCTTCACTGAATCTCAAATAAAGGCTTTTGTATCCTAAGTAAATATAAAGTGCTAAATAGGTAAGTATCCTAAATAAATAGGTAGCTCTAAATCCCACTCTCTCACAACCAGGGTTCTTGACTAGTAAAATCTTAGAATGGTTTGGGTTGGAAGGTACCTTAAAACTCATCCCATTCCAACCTCTGTCATGGGCAGGGTCACTTTCCACTATGCCAGGTGGCTTCAAACCCTGTCCAACCTGGCCTTGGACCATTTCAGGTATAGAGCTGTCACAGCTTCTCTGGGGAACTTGTTCCAGGGCCTCATCATCCCCACAGTAAAATTTTTTTCCTAATATTTAAGATACACTTCTCCTTTTGCAGTCCTTTAATCTTTGTTCTGTCACTACAGTTTCTGATGAAGAATCCCTGTCCAGCTTCCCTGTAGGCCACTTCCAGATCCTGGAAGGTGCTGTGAAGTGTCCACATTCCTTCTTTTCTGCAGGTTGAATAGCCCCAACTTCCTCATCCTGTCTTCACAGAGGAGGTGCTCCTGTCCTCTTATCAAATTCATTACCTCCTCCACAGGGCTTGCTCCAACAATTCCATGTCTTTCTTCCACTGGGGACACCAGATCTGAACACAATGCTCCAGGTGGGGTTTTGCAGGAGCAAAGTGGCAAAATCATCTCATACCAGCTGTCCATGCTCCTTTGACAGCAGCCCAAGATACATTTGGCTTTTGGTGCATGCAGCTGGCTCACAAGTTTTTCATCAACCATTATCCACAAGTTTTCCTCTTCAGGGTGTGCTCAGTAAACTGTTACTGTGGTGGACAAAGTTTTGTGATTTTTGGCTTGAGGGTAGCATTATATTACTCCAGGATTTGGTCAAAAAATGCAAGACTAGATCTATCAATGTAAGAGGAAAGGACATAAAGCACTAATACCATGGAGAGAATCTCCTTTGGATGCTCCTGGCAGTGTATGCTTCTGGAGGTCTGACCTTGAGGGCAATCCAGCATTCACTTATTATCTGTACCCAGTTTGCATGTTATAGAAGCAGGAGCTGTTTTCAGGAAGGGGTGAAATATTTGTTATGAAACTCTCCTGTGGAGCTAGGATCAAGTAAGGGGAAACCTGGAAGAAGACTTAGAACCCCGTGATTGGATAGGCAGGACAAGAATAAGCATAAGTTCAAGTACTTGGATTTGAAATATAAAGACATCAGAAAGGTTCTGACCAAATTCAGCTACAAATTTAGTTGACAAACTGATATTTACACCACTAAGTATATGGAAACAATATAATTTTAATGAGTAGTAGATAAAGAGTCTAAAGACTTGAACTCTTTCACACCTGCTGCTTTATGATCTTTTTCTTTGCTCATTACATTTTTCCATGTTCAGTGCACACGTCTCAAATCCTGGGTACCACAAAGTGTACTAGACCTTTTATACCAAAAGCTATTTTTCTTACCTATTTTTCAAAGGTTGCATTTTAAGAGCTGGAAATCCTAAGTATTGTCCACCTTTTTATCCAGCATTCTATCCAATCTGATTCAGAAGATGCACTGGGAATTGCTGAATGGCTTCAGCTTTGTCATAATATGCCAAAAGTCTCATCTATAATTTCTTCCAGTTGTTAAACCTTCATCAAGCTAAATCATTAGACAAATATAATATAAGATGATGCTTTTAATTTTATGGCCTGCCTATGGTACTTATGTCATCTTCAACTCAGAGGATGCTCTAGGTAAATCTGTGGAATGGAGCTGAGGGAATCCCATCTTTCTCACAATACATTCAATCCCTCTGGGAAATCATGTTGGGTTCCTTTACATGAAACACTCTTCAAACAAATCAGTTCTCTGTGGGTCTACTTTATGCTTCATCTGAACAACTGAACAAAATGTTTTCTTAAAAGGTAGGACAGTTATCTTTTATTGTGAGGAAATAAAATATATGTGACCCACTATTGGTCTTCAAATACCCTTTTCTGAGGTTTCATGAATTATTTACACACTCATTTTCAGGAACATTAAAATAAGACAGTAGCCCACTTAATTTTAACCTACTTTTTCCTTGCTGTTTACTATGCATTGTCTGGAATTAGTGGCTTGCTAGCATTTTCAACCTCTTTTTTTCGTTTCTACCTTTGGTGTGTCCAACGGAGAATGCCACAGCCAGAAACCATCCTGTCCCATCATACTAGCAGCACAGCCTCTCTGACCTTCTAGGAGTTCTCAACATGTTCAAACTGTGAAAAGTTACTCTCATTATCCTGACAATCAATAAATGAATAAAAAATGTCCCTGTAATGCAAACCTCATGGTAGGATACTTTGACCTTTTAATTGCTATTCGTATATAAAAAAGTGGATTTAGTGTCTCTTTTCTCAGTTTCCATGTGATCACCTGCTCACTTTTTTTTTTTTTTTTTTTTGTTTGTTTGTTTGTTTAGACTGATTAACACAGAATTAGGTATGAAGAACAATTCTTTTTATTGTTTACAGCAGCCTTCTGGAAGTGCTTCACTGAGGAATTTCTATTTCTGGTAACTGGCATGTGTGCACATCCGGGCTTGAAATCTGCCTTCAGGGGCCTTCTCTTTGTCCAGGCACATGCTAAAAAGAGCAACGTGTGAGTCCTTCTTTTCAAAGGGTTGCTGCGCTCTGCTGGTCATCCTTGATGTGCCACAGAAAGCTTGTGTTTATTTGGAAAGTAAGAAAGCAAGGATGAATGTGCAAATGCAAATGTAGGAATAAACAACACCTGTTCTTCCCCATATATATTATCATTAACCATTCAGTTTCAAGTGAAAAAATGCTGTGAGGATGTGGGGCTGAATCTGTGAGTCCATCTGATAAAGCTTATACTTCCTGTCCCATGGGGATAGAAGGGATGCCCCAGTAAGCAATGCTTCAGACAGATCATCACACTTGCATCTATTCAAGATGAAATCACAAGCAGTGTCAGGAGCGGAGCACTAGATGCATGACAATTTGGGGTAGCTGATCAGAGACGCACAGAATGGGCAAGTCTGGAAGGGATCTCAGTAGGTGATCTGGTCCCACTTCCCTGCTCCAGCAGGATCACCCCAGAACACAGGCCACAGGATTGATTCCAGAAGGGTTGGAATGTCCCTAGTGAGGGAGACTCCATAGCCTCTCTGGACAATTTCCCCCCGTGCTCAATCGTTGCCCAGGACAGAAGTTCTTCCTCATGTTCAGGTGGAACTTACTGGACATAATTTTCCACCATTGTCTCCTCTTCTATTTCTGGGCACTGAGAAGAAGGGGAGTCAGCAGAGTGGTCTCATAGGAGAAACTTCCTCCCCGTTTATATATCAGAAAAGAGGAAAATCCTGTAAGAGCAGAAAATATGAAACAAAATCCAGCATACAATCTTTCATTTATTTTACCAGAATAAATTCTACCTTAATATCTCCCACATTACTACATTTCTTCAGGTAATATTTGGGTGCTTGTAAAATTCTCCTCTGAGTTGAACCCATGCCCTCTTTCTTACATTTCAGCTCAAGCTAGGAAACAACAGTGACACACACCTCATTGTGGGTTTTTTTTTTTGTTTGTTTGTTTTTTGTTTGTTTGTTTGTTTTTTTGTTTTTTTTTTTTTTTTTTTTTTTTTTGTGGCAAAGCTACACTTTACTGATGCAGAATTTTACCAATAAACTGACACAGTGCTATCAATTAACATTTACTGTGCCTATAGGCTCCTGCTGAGTTTAACTTGTTGGCTGCTATGTTTGCTATGGAGCTGCTATTCTCCAATGAAAGTGCATGTTGAGAGGAAAAAGTTTGAGTAAATGGGTCAGCAGTTGGTTTTCCGCAACAGATTTCAAAATGCTGAGCAGATTTAAGGCTGTACCGCTGAACTATCCCTTGTCAATATTGTGTAGCCTTACACAGTGATAGTGAACAACTATGGTACACTATCTATCTACACTGCTGGCTTTTCTTAAGAGGGGACTTTTCATCTATCTGTTCTTCCTGTGCTCTGGGAAGTTCAGGTGTGATCCTGGTCCAGTCCAAAATGGACAAAGCTGCACTAGTCCTGCAGTGGTACTGAAGTGATGAGAAATGCTAGACAGACACCAAGGAGGCCAGCTGATTGCTGTTATGTTACATCATTACCTTGGGCCTAGCTTTGTGTTCATGTTTCTACTCCCAAAATACTGATACATCCATGTCAAAATACTACTTTGTCTCTTTCTATCTGTAAACAGTGTTTTTCACATTCCAGGCCAGACCAAAAGATGTTATTCATATTCGTTTTACTAAGATTGAGAGTGGTCTTTATGGGACACAGAACAAAGTTGTAAAGTCATAGGAGACATACAAAATATTGCTGAATACAAGTGCCATGTATAACTCTTTGGGGTGCCAGGCACCTCAAGAAATACTTGCAGCACATAGCTCTATGCTTACAGAGTTTTCACTTGAGGACAAACTGAAGGGATTCTTAGGTGTGGCCTTTGGTGTAAAGCAGTTTTATTTACTCCTTTAACAACATAGTACACTTCCTTTGTATGTATATTCTCACTGATGATTCCAGAATGCCTCTGAAGTGTGGCACTTGCTGATACATTCATAAAAGCACAGAATCATAGAAAGGTTTGTGTTGGAAGGGACATCCAGCCATCTAAAGGCTATCTACTCCACCCTCCCTTGAGCAGGGTGACCTTCAAGATTGGTTCTCATGTGTCATGGCAAAGCTTTGATCAGTTTGCCCTCTCTTGGGTTGCTCTAGTCAACAGCATAATCCTTCCCAGATGAGTCTTATCCTTCTGAGGAAGTAAAGATTTGCACTATTACTTTCATTGTTCACTAAACAGTCAGGACAGAGTCTACAAGTTTCATGCTGAAAAAGTGCTGGTGCCCTACCCAGCCTGGAGTCAATGGGACTCGACAAGATTTTGCTCACACAAAAATTCTGTGTGGCAAGAAACAAGAGTGACAAGAACATCCTGTCCACACAACTTATTTTCTGGATGGTGTAAAGGATTTAACAATGAGTCTAACTCTGAACTCCCATGTTTGTTTTTGGTTGGTTGGTTGTTTTTTGTTTTGTTTTGTTTTGTTTTCTCACTGTCCTTGACATATCTAAGTCCTTGTGCAAATTTGGTGAAGAATATAAAATGCATATGAAACTCAGGATTCATCCAACTGGAAACTAGCAAAACTGCAACACATATGAGATTTGGGAGATACTATTTTCCAGAAAACTGAAAAATATTCAGCAGAACAAAGAACATTTTCCCTACCAAAGCAAGGTAATTTAGTTTATATGCCTGTGTGTGTATGTCACTTAAAATTACAGGTGAGAGAGCCAAATTACTCATAAATTATCTGGCTGGTTAGTGAACCACAGGGGCTGGCATTTCCTAGATGCCATGAACATTTTCCCATTCACTTCACTTTCATTTTATTTAAAATAAACTACTTGACACCTAAAATAACTGTGGTTATTGAAGATAAAAAATACACACTTATAGTGTAAAGTCTTATGCCTATTCTTGCTATTCGTGTCAGCCTGTAAAAGTATGTGCTCTGATTGATATAAACTATTATGACACACATAAAAAAAAGGGTATTAGATTGAAAAAGGTGCATTGTTGCTGATTATTCACCCATTACTCTAATATATTGAGCAAGTACATCGTCTGGATATAATACTTTTAAGCTTGATATAATTCTACCGATATCAGTGTGAATTTTTTTATTTCCATGGTTGTTGGATCAGACCTTAATGAAATTGTAAAAGCTTCCCATTTGTTTAAGATATGCTCATAAGCAAATCAAAGCAAGAAGCTTCCCTAAACCCTTTACAAAAAGCCTTATAAGCGGCATAGATGAAGTCAAAACTCTGCACAGCCACTTTCCTTTGTGGTCTCTAATAATTATATATTTGTGAATAATCCATAATTGAATGAGAAGAGCATAACATTAATTATTTCACTAGATTGTTAATCAGCAGGGTATTCTGTGCCCCCCTCCTCCTAGCAGCTAACCTGTCAGGGTCTAATAATTGTTGCCATGAACAGGGTTGGGTTAACGTCCCTGAGGAATGCCAATTCTCTTGTTCCATTAGTGAGAGCACATATAGATCATTTTCAGTACTAATCTAGGGCTAAAATCAATTATGTCTCTTGTATTTAAAAATTAAATTGACTCACCATGGGAGCAGGATAAAGGGAAAAATACATTCCTCCTATTATGTGTAATTACAATTGTAAAACATTTTCCTTCAAAATGTAATTGCTGCCTATAGAGACTAAAGCTGGAGAGCTTAAACTGTTTAGCTGACACATTCAGTCATCTTTCAGGTTTTCCTCTGGATTATTTAACTTGCTGAAGCAGTCTTATAGACTTGGCTTTTAAAGACTCTCAGAAACAGCTCAGGGTTTAAGAAAAACAAAAAGAAGACTGTACAATGAACTAATTCTATCATCTTATTAAAAATGCAATGAGAGTAATTTATTCTTACACATTTTCTTACTCTTTTAGGAAAAAAAATGATCAGCTATCTGTAGCCTAAGAGTTTTCATTTTCCCAAATACTGTATAGCTTTCTGCCTATACCTGGCTTTTCTTTTTATTATTGTGTTCTTATGAGGCCTTCAAGAGTAGTTAATCTATGCAATATGTATGACCTGCCACTCAGGGACATGGCTTTGAAAGTCACCAGAGAGTGTAACATTGGTCCTTTCCTGTGCTGGTCAGAAGCACAGTGAAGATCATATGGTTCTACAAGATGGCCATGTAAGATATTGCACAGACACTCCAGTCCAGGGTCAGGCTGCAATCCTACAGCACTTTTTATTACCAGTTTTAGATTTTTGGCCATTAGTAGCAGGTCTGTGTATTGACCAACTATATACGCTACAGAATAAATTCTTTATAGCATAAAGAACTGCTGATGAGGAAACTTGTCTTCCTGTTTACAAATATATATAGATCTCTGAAAGAATCTTGAGTAGCAACAGTACAGAAATAATCTGCATCACTTACCATGCTAATCATGTCCTCATCTTATGCAAGATTTGTACAATATCTGCACCTTCCCTAAACCAGTTGAAAACCAGGAATATGGTTTTGAGGAGGACAGTACCCCTGTCTTCATGGGCAATTTTCAAGCTCCCACTGTTTTTTGCCAGCTTTAGAACCCCTAGATCAGTAAGATGAATGGTTTTGAGGAGTATACTCAACAAATGTGTGTATTTTAAATTTTGTTTCTTATTGCATTATTCATCAGGCCTAGTTATATGCATATTATTGATATGAATGGCTTTCTATA
Organism: Sylvia atricapilla; assembly: GCF_009819655.1. Lineage (NCBI taxonomy): Eukaryota > Metazoa > Chordata > Aves > Passeriformes > Sylviidae > Sylvia > Sylvia atricapilla. The sequence continues at coordinate 62,175,370 of NC_089174.1, forward strand.
CAGTTGCAGGGATTATGCTTTCTGGACAGCTTATTTTTCATGTAGTTTATTTGCCATGTTTAAAAGCAACCTCTGACCTGTGGATTCTATAACGATTGATTAGTCATTTATTAAGACATCTAACAATCCATTATTCATCTTCCATAAATTATTTATACATGTGCCTCTTATTTGATGCATGACTGCTATATTTAGAGTACATAAACAAGTCAGGAAAAACTAACTCCTCCTGTGTCCTAACATTGATAAAAATTGTATCAATAGCCAGTTGATGCAATCTTCATTAATCCAATGGTAATTTCTGTTCAAGTTAATATTTAACATTAGAAGAATGAAAAATCCCACCTCTGTCCCTTGCAAACCAGCCAGACAACTTACTTTAAATTGCTTTTTAAAATATAGAAATCCATCTTTTTTATCACCCTGAATGGAAATAAACACTAAACTTTGATTTGTGTGAAATTAATTCTCTGTTTTCCAGGCACTGGCAAATTCTATTTCTTCACAAATTTTCTACACAGACATGACAAGGTATTTACATTTTTCATAGCTGTTTGAAAAGGAGGAACTGAATCACAAGCATGCTGAAAATCCATAGGTGGTTTGACTACAGCCTGGTTTAATAAACCAAATTTTTTGAGGCTCATGAAGGATTAATGAATGTGAGATGGAAATGTGGTTGTGCTGGTAGGAAGCTAACAAACTTCTGGGCATTCATCTAATTTCTGTTCAGTCTTGTCCTGTCTTATCTTACCTTATTCTGGTTCATCATGTAATGCCTGTGTTAACAGAATTTATGTATTTTTCTGAGTTTTATTCACACCATGTCAGGTAAAAAAAAATCCTTTTTTTTTCCTTATTTCTATTTGATAAAGATATACCCATTCCCAGGCCCTTTTCAGAGCAGAGTAACTCTAAGATCCAAGAAGCAGTCTTCATACTTGAAAAAAAAGGGTGGTAGGTAGTGTTTTTTCTCAGGTCATTACTTTTATTTTAATTATTTCTTTAACTGAAGAAAGAGGTTGTGGAGTATTGACTACCACTCTTAGATAACATGGGACAGACCTAGAGAGATCCCAAAAGCAAAGATTAGAGCACCGAACTGCATTGTTTCCTGTATGACAAGCCCACACAGAGATCTTGGTGGACTCATAGTTCTGATCTAACTGGAATCACTTTAAAAACTTGAGACAACTGGACACAGTGCAATGATTTATTAATTAGAATTATTTTACAGGAGTATGAAGTGATCGGGCAAGGGGAAATGGTTTCAAACTGACAGAGAGTAGGTTTAGATTGGGTATCAAGAAGAAATTCTTTCTTGTGACGGCAGTGAGGCCCTGGTGCAGGTTTCACATAGAAGCTGTGGCTGTCCCGTCCCATCCCTTGAAGTGTTCCAGGCCAGGATGGATGGAGCAGCCTGGGATAGTGGGAGGTGACCCTGCCCATGGCAGAGTGGTGGAATTTAGATGGCTTCAAAGGTCCCTTTCAACCCAAGCCTTTCTATGATTTTATGAAGTAGTCTGAATTTTCACAGCTGTATAGTGAGAGAGGTGTTTCAAAGCCCAGGAGAAATCAGAAATCATCAGCCTTGCTTGAAAAATCTACACATTACACCAGGTAGATACTATAAGGCACAAAAGAACTGCATTTTGTGTTACACTCTTTTGCTAACTATGCACATTAATAAGATACAGCCTCTTAAAAATCAGAAGGAACAGAGAAGAGTCCAAATATAAAATGGCAGTGAAAAGAGCGATAGCCTCTCTTTCTTCACCCACAGGTGGCCAGTCTGTTTGAAGTCTGACCCAGCTGGGCTTGTGAGACAATGGGGAGGATTGCACTGCCTCTATATCCTCTGCAGATAATCATCACTCTCCACTGCTACCAATATGCAGGTGCCAAAATAGATATCATGCAAATATAAGCTTTAGAAATGCAAGCAGACAGACAGTAAGAGTACGACACTCTTGGTCAGCAGGAAGCCATTTTAGAACTCGCACAGCTTAAACAACTATTTTAAATCCCTTCTCTCTATAACTGGTGTATAGAATAATGAAAGAGTGTGTGTACCTGGGTGTCCTTCATGGATTTTTTCCTTTTGCTCACCCTCACTACAGAAATAAGAAGCAAGGTGTTCCAGTGACATTTGACTCCTTCACTACCCTTAAATTCCTCTTCAGACAATACACTATTGTGTTTGTAATGTCCTCCCTGCAGTTCCCACTGCAGCTTCAAAAACGTTGCAGTCTGTTGACAAAAAAAATGAGCCTGAGACATTGTGATGAAGGATGCTCTTCCCCAGAGTTTTCATCCAGAAAGGATCACTGCAGTAGCCATAGACAAGCTGTTTAAAGCAGAGGCAAGATAAGAATTCTGGACAATTTGATTTGCTACACATGGGGACCCAGAATCTTATTTGACTGCAAAAAATCTAATTGACCTTGAAGCTGAAACAACTTGTCAGGGAATCTGTTGCTTCAATTGCTGTCTGTCAGCTCCTCAGCTAGCTCTTCCTTTCAAATTCTAGTGAAAAAAAACCCAGACCGATGGAAGTGTGATACCACTGGGTCAAGGTGAGAAGGACTTCATATTCAGACAGGAGAAAAGTGTATTCACAGCATTTGCTTAAATTTTTGCATTACCTTTTGTGCAAAATCTAGTGACAACTACTGAATCAAAATATATGCAAAACATGAAAAGGAGATTAAAATGTGAAAAGAAATGCTGTGGCAAAATGTTGTGGCAAAAGGCCTATTGTGCATGGATTTAAATTAATAAGCAATTAATACAAAGAAATTTATGATTATGGAACAATGCACAAAGCTAGAGGTAAGTTCAGTTAACTTTGCAACAGGATCTGAGGTGTTAATACATACATACACAATATATACTTGGGGATTAGATTCATTTCATTAGATTTCATTGATTTCATTAGATTTTTTTGAGATTTTGTGTATATGGCTGCTGGGTGCTTCAGATGTCTCCTTCCATACTTGCAAAAATAGGAATATTCATATATCATTCCTGATATATGACTAGACCACTGGTTTTAGCATTCTGGAACCCTTTTTTATCCTGGCCCAAGATTTTAACACAGGAAACTTAAAAATTTCCAAGATGTTCTCTTCTGTGATATGTTTATTTTCACTGATACAAGTTTCTATAACTCTCATTTTAACTTTTTTTGCTGAAATTATGTGTTGACCTACCTGTCAGAGATGTCAAGTATACATAATTTCTTCTTCCTCAGCAGCAGTCTCAGAAAGATTGGGGAAGAATGGGTGACCACTATCAGCAGCATCCCCAGGATATCTTCTCTAGACTAAATAACTTGAATCACTTCAGTCTTTCTGCTTAGGGGGTCATTTTTCCAGACCCATCTCTGACAATTATGTTTTCTGAATACCCAGATCATGCTTTTCTTGAAGTGGTGTGTCCAAAAATGCTCAAGAGCCTGCAGATAAGTTTTAAGAATTGATTAATCTACTGCAAAGAAATTTCTTCTTCCTGCCGCAAAACCAAGGAAGCTGCAATGTCAAGCATTTTAATAGCAGAAATTAGTTTAACTTGAAACAAAAAGTCAAGTCCAACCACTAAGGTATTCCTTCAAATCTATGCAAAGTTTTTAAGTGACATAGCCTCACAAATAGTTAAATTGACCCTAGTGAAAGCATGAAGAATGCAGTGTACTTAGATAGCCAGCTTCCACATATTTGAACAGAGGTAACGTGACATTTACCTTTAGCCACTGCTTTTGTGTTTTTCTTTGTGGTGTTGCAGAGCAGTAGAAAATACCTGGACACTTCCATGTACCAAAACAAATTTTCTTCCCTAATCTCCATCATTCGATTTTGTCTGATATTTTTACAAGAAACTCCAAGAGATGAAACTCATGTTTAAGTGACTATATCTTAATTACCACACATCCTCTGAGCCACAATCCATTGTCTGTGCAGCTTGATCTAATGGAAGGTTCCCTGCTCATGATGGGGGGCTTGAAATGAGATGAACTTTGCTGTCCCTTCTAATCCAAGGTTTAGACATTCTATGATTCTGTGACCATATAATGATACTCTTAATTACATAAGAGGTAATTTAATTCGCCACATATGGGAAGGTTAATCCCAGTTGAAGAACTTTAAATTTACTGATGTTAAAACCTGTATATAAGGTATAGGCAACAAGTTTAAATTATGGAATGAGGATCCCTTAAACTGAAGAGACTTTGTCAAAAGCCTGATATGAAAGAAGATTCTATTTCTGAAGTTATTCTTCACCAGTGTTTTTGATTGTTCCAAGGAAACAGCTAAAAGATAACAGTCGACCAATTAGCAAATTAATTCTGGTAATAAAAGTGGTTTGGTATTAGTGGTTAGTCACAATAACTCCCACTTAATGACATCATTACTGTGACATGTCTTTGTGTCAAATTCAGATACCATCAAAGGGAACATGGTCACCTACTTTTTTCTCATTAAGGTAAATTGTGGAGGCAGTCAGGGCACTATAATCTCTGAAAGCTAGTACAATTTTCTAGACTAAACAGGGTATCTGCCACCTAATCCTTACATAATTGCTTTTCAAACAGAGGAAGAGAGTGCACCTTTAATAATAAGAAGAAAATTATTTTTGAGCAGAGATAGCGCTTGTAGTGAAAGAATAAGAAAACCCTTTTCTCCACCCAAAAGTAGTTCAAGAGATTTCCTTTGGGATGTGTAACCACCCAGGTCCAGAAATGATGATTCAGATTTCCCCCATGAAAATTTAATTGGTAAGGGATGTCCAGCAATATACGATTTATGACCTACAAGTTTAAAGTTATCTGATGGATTTTCAGCCTTTAAAAATGCATACAAATAAGAGGAAACACCCACCATTTCTACCATGCCCTGCTCTAGTCTGGCAACCAAAGTCAGACCAGAAAGCAATTGCATTTGAAGAATATGCTCTCTTTTAAAGAGCTTTTATGGGAAACTTTAACAGACTGGTAAATTGTTTGTTGACTAGTATGGCCACTATTTCAACACTGTATGTGTTTAATAAGAAATGAGCAACATGGACATTACATTTCTGAAAAATCCTTTCAGGAGCAGAGTTTTGCTATTCCAGTAGTGGAGTAGAAACCAGTCCTGGCCATGGAGCATCACAGTTGCAGCTGTGGGAGTCAGAACTTCTACTGCAAGACTGTGAACTTTTAAAGGTGTAACTGCACTGCAGTGGGTACACTTTACCTCTGGAAGCCACAGAACCTTCCTGTGGCTGAACCCTGCTGAGATTTCTGTGTGCAAATTGAAGCACAAAAGTTATACAAAGGGACTTAGAAATATAAGCAGAAAACAGTGAAAAGAGATTCAGCCTGGAAGAGTGGAAAAAAACTATCTAATGCCTCTGGAGAGAGGTATGTAAAGAGGTGATCTGAAGTAGACATTTAGCAAATGGAAGATGTGATATTTAGGTTGCAACAGTGAAGGAAACCTGTGGGGTGACAATGAGCCATTTCTCTGGTAGTAAAACACAGGCAAGGGGAATAGCAGAGTGTGAATGTGCTTTTTCGGAGTTCTTCAAGGGAACACGACATCATGGCTCAGAGAGAAGGCACAAAAGTTGCGTCACTCAGTCATGTTGGAATTATAATGATCCAAAACCGTTGTTACAATAAAAAAAATGGGGACAAATAGCTTCAAGAAAAAAAAAATATTTAAAAGCAGAGAGTGTCTTGGGGAGAAGTGTCTGATCAGACAGTCAAGAAGCAAGAGGAGGAATAATAATTGTCAGCACAATGTGGAAAGCTGTTGATACTGTGAAGGAAGGAAAATTATTAAGGATGGTCTAGGGGGACCAGGCAAGAGAAATAGAAGAAACTAAGCACACACACAAAAAAATTAGGCTGAATGAAGCAATTAACAGTTCTTAATGGAGGAGTCTATTAGACAAGGAAATGTTCTCCTAAGAGACACAGCTATAAGCTCTTCAGTGCAGGCACCATGACTGCTTATATGTTTGCACTGCAACCAGCACAGTTGGGATCCTGATCTTTATTTCATCCTGTGGGTTCCGCAGCAATAGAAATAACGAACAGCAATAATTACACACTGTGGTACAGCCATAGGGGACACGTGCTGAGGCTGAGCTCTGCTCTTAGCTACACTCAGCTGAGGTCAAGGGGATTGTTTGGATACAGGCTGGTAGTGCTGACAGGACATTTTGCATGGTTCATCTGTAAAAATAGAATATGCATGGTTTCTACCCCAAAATCTACCTAATTATTCTTTGTTGTGGAGCCATGCAGGCTGGACATTATCCAGTTACACAATGGGGAATATTTTGTGCCCAAGGAACTCATGTGGTAGGGGTCACTGTTAGATGTGCAGAGACAGGGCCTGGAATGCCAGCAAATGTTTCTTCCAAGCAATAACATTTCCTAGATGCTGCAAAGCAGAAATTAGCTCCTTCAGGACTGAGAGGGTACAGCCTCTCTTCCCCATCACCAGCATTTCAAGTAAAACATGGTTCAGTGTCTGATTCCTTCTCCAACAGATAGGAGGGAACTAAGACAGCAGACCCTGAGAGAAGTGCTTTCACTCCTGCAGGAACAAGGATCCTAGAGACCATGCAGAAAAGGCACCCTGACAGCGCAGTAGCTTGGGAGCAGTGGGTTGGAGACATTTCTGTGGTAGGTTACATGGAGATGATAGCCTTCACTGACAAGAACATGGCACTTTTCTCTGTAAAACGCTGCCTTGTTTTTCTCTGGATGCATTATGATTTTTGTTATTATTATTATTATTATTACTCTTTTAATGGCTTAAAGCTAGAAAGAACTTGGGCTTGTCAGAAAACTGAGCAATTGATGAAATAGCAGTTGATGACAGCAGTCCAATTCTAATAATTTCCTGTCTTACTTTGTTGGTATTGTGGCGTACTTTAGTGAAATGACTGCAATAAGGGATGCATTTTCCTTCAAATTTATTGTTGACTCTTGTGCATCTGAGAAAGACCCAGCAGTGGGTTTGTCAGATAAAGTGTCAGGAACTACCATTATGAAATGCAGAAAGTCAATTTGAATGTCAACAGGAGAGGCATGGGATACAAGCTTTAAAGAGCTCCACTTTGAGAAAATGAGAGCACCACGTTGTGTATCCCTGACTAACTGCTCATGTTTCAAGCTGTAGAAGAATGCCACATTTTGATGTTTTTTATTTCACATTGATTTTTGTTGTTTTAGACCACAGAACTCCCCAAGCTTCTTGCTCAAGCTACATAAGTCAGAAGCAAAGGCTGTCCAAAACCATGAATTCTGTAAACATCCAAATTTTATTGCATAAGCTTTCTCATTTCTTTGGAAATAAACTGCATTCTGTCACTATAAGAGGGGAGAAAGTTGAGCTGTGGTATAGTATTACATAATACTAAGGGGTTTTTTTAAGGAGAAGTTACTGGGCAGAAATGAAAAAAATGTTACCTTACTTTTTATGGCTATGAGTGAAGAGATGAAGTAATCTGCCTGGATTATAGGAGTCATGGGACACCACTTCAGGTTGGCTTCACTCTTTTTTGATAAATCACCAGAAAGAAAAAAAAAAAAAAAAAAAAAAGAACAACAAATAGTGTTAAAATTGATCACTAAACCCAGTGAAGTTCTCTATATCTCACTTAGCTCAAATCATGTTGTTATACTGGAGCGATGTATCATACATAATGATCTGCCTTAGGAGGAGGCAGATGCATACAGGTCACTGATTAAACACAGTGTTCATTAATGCTGAAACCATTAGCAAAGTGAGCACCTTCATTCCTGACTCAGAGATGATGCTCTGGCTCCTGGGTTTTCAAACCAGTTGACATGTGACCTTAAAAAAGTCATTTATGTGGATTTTTCTGTCTCTGCTTACCTGTGTGTCACAAATACCCTTCTTCTGCAGTGCTGCCACTCAGTAACTTCCAATATCTGATTTCCTTCCTGACATCAGCCCTGTATTTCCATCATTTCCTCTCACTGCCTCCACAAAACAGACACTGTTGAGGCATGATTCATCCACATTTGAAATGTCTGTTTTAAGATGGGGTGAATCATGCTTGTTTCTCTTCCCATTGACTATAAAGGGAGGCAAGGGTGACTAATCGAGATGTAGATGTCTGTAGTGCAGACATCTAACATTAAATGAGATGAATGCCACTCTCAGAGCCAGCTCATGTCTGACAGAAATGGTGACAGCCAGCTGGGTCCACCAGAGCTTTGGCTTTGGCACAGCAGTATGTGAAAGAAAACTGCTTCCAATGCTATTTCAAGACCAGATAACCCTCTTATGGTGCTCAGAGCCCAAGTTAATTAGCACAGAGGACACAAGCCAGCCCCATGCAGAAACAGGGTATCTCTGCATGTTTCTTTTGAATTAAATAATTCTGGGGAGTTTGGTACAGAGAAAAAGCATAGTGACTCAGGTTTAACATCATTTTTGTGCTCAACCACAGCACTGACCTTGCTGTGCTTGAGCTGGCTCCATGCAGAGATTCTTGTAGATGTCTTTCCATGTTTTAAAGCAGCAGTGATGCTCAATGCAATTCCACAAAAAATAGTCTGTAAAGTCATACTTGCTTCTTGAATCTGTAGAAAATTTATAGAAGCAGGTGTAGTAACAATATGTTGAAGTCTGGAAGCATTAATGTTTTTGATGACCATTTTCCCTGTTATTTATTTATATTGTGACAGGCTTTATTTATGAAACCCCTGTCTGAATAGGTTGAATGGTTCAACTTTAAAATAATTTCTCTTCAGAGAAATTATTTTCTTTAATTTCTTTCCTTTTCAGAGAAAGAAATACCATGGGTAGTTCAGCTAATCACAACCAGAATATTACTTTCTATGTGAAACCCAAGAAACCTTAAAGTGGATTGTTTGGGTTTGGAATAAAATCACTGAGATTGTGTAATGACTGAGAAATAGTCACATCTAATCTCTTCTTAGGATCCACAGACTCATTAGCTGGACTAAAGGCCTGAAAAACATGATGGAAAGGACCGTAGCCTAGTTTTTCTAATTATGTAGTTACTGGGATAATCACTTTTCCATCTTACTTGTACATCATTTAGTGCTGAAAGAATGCAAGCTGAATTCTCAGGGATACCAGAAAATCACTGAATTGTCTAAAAACAAATATTACCTCCATTTCCAGAGAATATTATTTGGTTCCTGAAACTATCTCCATCATGACACCTCATCCTTAATCAAGCTTTTAAGAGAACTGAAAAATCCACATATAAAATTTGCAAGGAAAAAAACCCAACACCAAACATAAAAAAAAACCCAAACATGAAACAAAACAAAAAAAAAACTGAACAAAAAAAGACCCCAATTAATAGCAAATGCATACTACTACTCTCAGCAACAGTAAATGCCATTTTTTGAGAATGGCCTTTTTGAGGCCATTTTGAAGGTTACTACCCAAACATATTACTTGCCCAAGACTGAACACTGAATTTTGAATAAGTGATAGAACTAAAATATTTGTGTATTTTGTTCTGAAAAATGTTAGTTGTACCATAAGTGTGTCAGGAAATTAAAACAAACAAACAAACAAAAAAACCATGAATAATGTTTCACTTTTGCATGAGTCAGTCATTGAAAATCCCAAACTTTAAAAGTTTAATTTTCTTGGATATTTAGCTGCTAAGCAAACTTGGAGGAGATTGTTCAGCCAAGCTACATCATCTGTTCTCCACCTCTTATTTGTTTAGCTTGTGAACAAAACAGGAATCAATTTATGTTTCCAATAAAAATATGAGAATAAATATTTTATTTCTACAGACAACTCTGTCTTAGGTTAAACACAATTTTCACCAAAGGCAACATTTCAAATGAAAATGTACACAGAATAAATGTGTTGTTACACAAAGTCTGAGCAGAGGGTAAGATGAATGATTGCTTGTGTAGGGTGATGGGAAGACCCAACAAGGAGAGCAGAATACCAATTGATGGATGTGAGACTAAACCAGTATTATTTCCAGCAATAAAGGTAGAGGGAAAAAAAAGACACATTTAGGAGATATTAAACAGACATAAATGACAGAATTTGGACTCTGAGTGTGGAGTTCTCCTGTAAGAACGCACTGACTTTTGAATTAAGCCATCCGTCAGTGTGGTATCTTCATAAGGAAATAAAGCAAAAGCTGCTTCATATGCACCTTCCCACTAACAAAATTATAGATCATCACAATCTAGGAAACAGATTGTTGGCTGACAGATCAGTTACAAGGAGAGTTTCCTTCCCACAGCACTGACTATGGTCAAGAAAAGAATTAAAACATGTGCCAAAGTTCATCCATCCATCAGAGAAACAGAACTAAATAACCTCTGTGTGGGAGTAACTTAGTAGCTCCAAAGTTTTAATATATTTATCCTCTCCATCTTGCTGTTGACAGTGCCATCTATTATCCCTGATTTACAGGAGGGAGCTTAAACACATTTAGATTAGGTTTGCAGTTCTTTTCTTTTGAGGGTCTGGGGCTATCGATCTGGAGAGTGCAGTGAAGCATGACACAGAGAGACCTGAACCACTCAGGTTCAGCCAGCTCAGCCTGCTTATGAGCAAGGCTTGCTAGCATGGGCACAGCATCATCCTAATGCTGTGGGGACGCTGCCAGCCCTGAAACAGAACATCCTGAAGAACCGCAGCATAATTTTTTCATGGACACCCCAAAGGATAATTTGAGCTAGAAGAGCAATGGAATCCACAGTGTAGATTTAGTTATTTTTGCACTGGTCACCCATCAGCTCTCCAGGACTCAGCAAGACTGAATTCAGCTTTATTGTGGCCTAATGTCAAAAGACCAAACTCTTGTGACAGTGTTAAAATAGTAAGATAAAAATAAGGTCTTTATTTGGAACTTCCAGGTGACTCTGTGGTTGTTATGGGTGCTCCTGGCATTGAATTCCTACAGTTTTTATAAGTTTAACAACTTAGCACATGCAACAAATACTGTCCAATTAGTACAGCAGTTGATTTGCAGTTTTCCCCCTAGGTACTGCCCCACTGGCGTAGGTACAGGGGCTTCTTTGTCCCATTTCTTTTTGGGTCCTCTCAGATTCTGTTTGGAAAACAAAATGTTCTTTGTGGAGAACATGTTCTTTGTGTTCTTTGTTCTTTCCTCTTGAAAATAAGACTAAGCAGTATTTCAGGAATGTGTTAGAAGGTTAGCTTACTATTCTAAAATCTAAGAGAAAAAGTGGAGAAAATACCAGGAGTTATACAACCATGTACTTACAGTTTACAAAGCCACAAATACATGAAAAATTTATAGAAAACAAAAATCTTTAGGCATCACTGTGATTTCAACACTATTATGCTAATGGATGGATGGCTTGTCTCCAAGGAGCTGGATAGAGAGTACCTTTGGCTTTAACAGGCTTACCCATGTCTATGATAAGAGATGCATGTTCCCAGCTTCTTGTAACTGGGGCTGAGACATGGAATCATGGAGTACACTGAGTTGGAACAGACTCACGTGGATCACCAAGTTGCTTCTACAGGTAGGGATTCCTGGGAAACTGAAGCAAAACTGAAGAAAAACAGAAGAAAAAAATGACTGAACTTCTAGAAACACAGAAAATTCAATGATACAAAACAAAAAAAACCAACCAACCAACCAAAAAACAACAAACAACAACTACCACATTTTCTTTTCTCCCTTTTTTAAAATCTGTGATTGACTTTAGATACAAACTCTAGAAAACCATTTCAACTAACAACAACACATTAGACAGGAGTCAAACTTTACATTGCAGCCCTTAGTGATCAACAAATGACTTGAGCATTAATGAACTAACTTTTCCATCAGGTAACAGCCAATAGATTGCTCCACTCTTGTATTGTCTCTGTCTTCCAGTGTCCTAGTTTTCTCCAACTGCTAATTTAAAATGCTTTTCACTGTTGCAAAGAGTGTAGTTAACTGCTATAGAGCAATTTTATTGCCCTAAAACAATCATATATTTGCATTCATTACTATGAGTCTTAAAACCTATTACTGATATAAAAGACAGGATAACAACATGAAGGGTTTGAAGGGCAGTAGATAATAGTCTGGAAAGGGCTCTGAAATGCCTGAAGTATTAGACATAAAAAATCGATGATAAACAAGCTCATTATTTGTTAGTGATGGTTATGCTGGGAGGAACATTTTAAAAATATTTTTTCTCCTTTTTAAAGTTTTATGGAGAATATATTTCAGTCCTAAGATGAGTATAAATTAAACATGTTTTACCCAGCTGTTCCATTAAGAAATAGCAAGAATTAATGAGCTGTATAGTAGCAAAGCTGTTAAGGCAATCTGAAAGGACTCTATAGGGCACTCTCTGAAGTATAAAAGAGAGAAAAGTCCCCTCTCCATAGTCATTTACTCCTTCTCAGACATTTGGGTTGAGCTCCGCTCCACATCACCTTGAGCTATAGGTGATCAGCAAAGACAGTCCTGTCTTGTCGCTTTTGCCAAACATAAGGGAAAAACATAACTGTAATGAGAATGGGCATCCCTTAAATAAAAAGTAAACTTCTAAATCTTTTGAGATGAAAATTTTAGGTCTGTTTTCAGCATCTAATTTTTAAAGCACTGATGACATACTACTCTTAAAACCTTTTCTTAAAGATAGAGGTGAGCTGACAGCTTCTCCAGAAAAACGTCCATGAGGGCATCTGGCCTGTTGAAAATCCCATCTTTAAAGACAATACTTCCCTTGAAGTACCTTTGCACTTATTGGTAGGTTTGAGATCATGTTTGATAGTCAGACATACCTTCTCCCTCCTTGTCCTGAAATTTTCTTCCTCATGTATTAGCTGATTTATTCTTTTAACATGAAAGCTTGGGACTTCCACACAAACTGTTTTAAACATAAGAACCGACACAAAGAACAGCTTGAAGGTGGACATTTTCATTGCAGAATGGACATTTTCATTGCTTTCTTTACTGATCCAAATCAGGATCAGTAAAGGTTGAATTATGCTCTTTTCATTATTTCTAGCTGTTAAGATTGGGCAGTTGTCTAAGCTATTTCCTTTAACTATTGCACAACATTACTTCTCAAATGGTTGCAGCATCAAAATCAATAACGCAACCAATCCTTACATATCCCCAGGTTTTGAAACTATAAATACTGAAACAACTCCAGCCCCTCAGATCCCTCTGGGAAGAAGTTGAAAATACAAGTTTACAGAGCACCTACTCTTGAAGGATACTCTGTAGATATGGGCAGAGGACTTTCACATTACTCACATTGAGACTACATACCAAGAGTTTTGCCATTGCAAGCCTAAATGGGACCAGGGGATTTATCAAATGATTGCAAGTATGGACTCCACTTCTCATTCTTTCCAGAAACATGAAGAAAAAACTCACATTTTGTGTTTGTGTGTGTCTGGTTGGTTATTCAAAATCTGATTTAGTTTAGCATGTTTGATTAATCCCCAAAGTTTCTATGATACCCAACACAACTGGATCCAGACTGTATAAAATTATTAAATAGGTAGTGTTGCATTTTCTCTTCATCATTATCATTATTGTTGTCATTATCATTGTTCATATTAATATTTTGCACTTGTCATTGGGATTAAAGGATCCTCATTCCAAAACAAAGTTCTATCAGCATAAAAACCTTATTAGGAAAGGATAAATATGTGCTTAGTTGGTGCTTGAACTAAATTTTAGTCTCTCTTTATAGCTGATGAAGAGAAATTCACCTGGCCTGTTTTATAAATCCACTTTAGAATATGCTGAATTTCTCTTCAACAAGTTTGGAGACAGCAGTCACCACTGTGGGTGTTGCTGTTGGATGACACCCACCCATTTTAGGGGATGGTCAGTTTCCAAAGCAATAAGGCATGGTGGTTTTTTTAAACCCCGCATAAAACACACCCAAGGATTTTTTTTATAGTGTTAGCAGAATGCAGAAACCTGTTCCATCCTGATTTTGATTTAATAAATTGTAGCTGTCACAGAACAGCCCCATGAATCTGTAGTTCTACAGTCACCAATGAAGAAAGGAAATCATAAAGGGCCTTCCTCTCCCATTAAACAAAAATAGCCATTCAGTGAAGGTTATTGAGAATTGTGGTGAAAGAGAGCAGATAAGTAAAAAAAAGTAAGAAGAGTGAATAAAAAGTGGAAAAGAAAGGAAATGAAAAAAGAAAAAAAAAAAAAAAGAAAAGGAAGGAGAAAGAGAGAAAGAGAAAGAGGAAAGAGAAAGCAAAATAATAAAAGTAAAAAAAAAAAATTGCTGTGTTGAATTTCAGTAGTACTTTTTATCTGGTTGTGCTGCAGTATCTGAACCCATCAATCTGCACTATATTTTTGACACCTGGGGGTTTGCTTTGGCTTTATACACATGTCAAGCTTGTTCTTAAAAAGTCATTGACAGGACAAAAGACAGCTAATTAAATACAGGTAGAGTAGAAAAAAATACAGCCCAAATCTTCCACAAATTTTATTCAAAGTTTGTATTACTGTAATGTTACAGTTGCTAGGGTATTTCTGTTTTCTTCAGACCTAGAACTGATTTATTTTAATTTTTTTTAAACTGAAAATAAGTTCAGTAATTGCATAATGCTAAAGAGAAAACAGCTGTGAATGGTGTGTAGGAAACACCACAATTTTAATAGAAGGCAACATGACCTCAGGTGAGTTGTTAGCTGATCATTTTGTGTTAATCAGCCTTACTGTAGTAATGATCAGGTTCAAATCATTATTATCTAACTCCTTTAAAAAGACAAAGGGTTTCAAAGAAATCCACACATTGCTAAGGAGTTAGGCAGACTCTCCATACAGGGCACCAGGGTTTAAAGTGTGTGGGATGCAGTCATGGTATATAGCGTGGTGAGACTGAGGCTAACACAGTCGTAGATGGATCACCCAGTCTGCAAATGGTGATTCCTCATAAATCATTATGAAAAATAGACTGACTCTGTCAGTTCAAAAATTCAAGGCAAGTGTCTATTTCCATAAGGCCCAGGCAGACAGGCAGTGTTAGGGATGCAAACATGCCACCACCACATGCAGTAGTCAATGTGTTAGCATTTTAACAAATTGAGCCACTTCACTGGCCTATTTATCAGTTCAAGCTATTTAGAAATGTTGTTACCATATGTTGTCCATTGAAATGAATGCTAAACACTGCATTTATAAATGGTAATTTATGACTCATAAACGTCTCAGCTATTAGAGTCATTCTGCCACTGTGACTGGAATTGATAGCAGTTTCTGCACTTCATGTTATGTTTTTTTTTCACTACCCTCATTTCAAGAATATTGTTGATATTAAAACTTTAGTGCCTCATAGAGGATGTTATTTAAAAGACTATGTGTATGAGAAAGAGGTTATTTTTGTGTGGTATGGACCCCATAAACTGGTTTCAACTTTTGAGTAAACTTCTAGAACTAGATATTTTTAAATAGTCACCTGAAGTATAAGAAGCTATGAGTTTTCAGTTATAACAAACCTGGTTTAAAAGCAGTTTAGGCCCTTTTTACCTTCCCTGCAAAGCCTTTTCCCAATCTATATTTACCTCACTACAGAGGAGATGAGCATGAAGTTACAACCCTTTAAATCCCTTCCGTGACAAAGTGCAAGTGCTCAAGCAGGTTTGATGCTTAAGGTTTTACTTAGCCTTGGAATTAACATTTGGTGAAAATTCTTGATTGGATATTTTTAATATACATTATGAAAATATTATCTATGTGTTTTCCTGTGAATGCTGTTTCCTAGTGATAAAGAGCCATAGACAGTCTGCTTGAAAACTGAACTTATCAGAAAGGGTCATTTTTACCAAATATGTTGATTGCAAGTTCTAGGTGCTTTAAAGGCTAAATTTTCAGAGAGCTTTTGGAGCGCCACTCCAAAGTAGAAATGATCTGTAAATTTCATGTCCAGAAGTTTGGTGAGTGTAATTTTTTATCACAAAGAACATCTTGACAGTCAGTTCATTCTATTAAATTCAGAGAGATCTTCACATGGCATGAATGTCTCTTAAGAGGGGATTAAGGAAGAAGCCTTATGAATTCATTTAGACCAAATATTTTATTTTTAAATGGGTCTAATTACACAGATGGAATTTCATTTATGGAAAACACTTATATGTTTCTTATATTATTTTTCTGTACAAATATCATAAGGCATCCCAAGAAACTAAGAAGGTCTAGACGGACTGTCTCAAAACTGATCAACAGTCTGCAAATATAAATCTCATACATGTGAACACAGATACACAACTCACTACTTTTTCTGAAAATTTCCCCAGAATATAGAGATGATTTCTGTAGAGCTGGCTGTGTTAACTATACTGATGAAATATGCATCATTGTATGTCACCAGTCAGATTTGGGACATCCCTGATGAAGGCATGCTGCACTGATACAAGCAGTTTTATTTTAGTGCTCAAAGATGGATTTTGTACAGAATATAGTCACTAGAAAACATGAGTCAAGTAATAACAATGCAAATCCTCCAACCAGCATCTTGGTGTAGGAACATTACTTACACCCTGGCGTTAAATGTGTTTTGGGGACATTATCTATTCAAAAACTTCTTAAGAGCTATACATGAAAATCTTCCTTTCTTTTCCTGGCTGCTAGGCAGGCTGGGTTAAAATGGATAATAACAGATTTTACCTTTTTTCTCCTTTTTTAGTATGTATTGCCCATGTGACTACAGACACAACTTTTGGCCCACCATTTTTTTTTTTTTCTGTTGAAGAGAGATAATTTTTTTCTTCTCAGAGGGTATGTAAAGGAAATAAACTATACTTGAGTATGGTGTACCCAAATGGTATGACTGTGATGCTCAATGCAAAGGACAGAGAGAAAATCATTCAACATAAAATAATTGGAATTTTAGGTCAGATATTAATCTCAGAGAGAACCTAGTTCTCAGATTAAAGAGTTTGATAGTATTGGCTGAAAAAAACACTTACCTCAGGATCTTGAAGTCTCTTCATGTCTAGAATAATACTTTCAAGTAGCCTCTATTATTGCAATGAAATTAAAAAAGATTATATCTGCTCTTTGGGATGGCAAGTACAGAGGATGTTAAAAAACAGCCTTCATTAAAAACAGGATGTATGAAACTGGTAACATGAAAAGCAGTCATTAAATGAATTTGTTATCAGCGGCAATCATACTAAGAAGTCCTATTACAATAGTTACAAGGAAACATCTTTGAAATATCTTCTGCAAACATTAATTTAATCTAAAAATTAAAGCTCTGCAAACCAAAAAAAGTATTTTTTCAGTGGAATACAAGGAAACAAAATTACTTTCTTGACATGCTGACATTCAGAATACAAAATCCAGAGCAGAAGGAAGGCTGGAGCTCCCTCTTGTCCAATTTTAACAAGCATTTTGGGATATTATACGTTAAACTTCTGGCTTTTCCTGTGAGTGCTATGGCTTTTATGGCTGACAGGTAGTCCTGTGTGGTCAGCAGATGAGTGAGAGTGTTGAAGGAAACAGATACAGCATCATGCAGTTTTATTTCCTCTTTTTAAATGTTGTTAATTGCGCTGTAAAAATGCCAGTCTTGGATTGTTTCTTCAGGTTTTTTGAGAAACCTTTCATTTTCCACCCTTCATATGGAAGTAAATAGAATTTTTGAGTTCCAACAGAAAAAAAGTAGGATGTTGTGATTCCCATTGAGATGGTTTCTTTGGAGTCTATGTTTTATTTATTTTTTATTCAAAACAACATCTGTTTGTTTGTTTGTTTTAGTGCTTGTGAAATGCCAAAACAATTCATCTATTTATTTTGCAAAGGCCAAATTAAATTCAGACTTGAGAGACTGACTTTCAAACGTGCAGGTCACTTGCTGCTCTGGCTAAAGTTAAAATCACATTCATGAACTTAACACCTCTGACTCATGAAAATGTTGCTTAGAAATGTTTGGCTTTTCTTTAATAAGTCCATTAAAATATTTGCATCGAGAGACTGGAAAAAAAAAATTAATAAAAACCCACTTTCTGGAGAACAAGTCAGAATTCTGGTCTGCTGTGAATTCCTAAATTTGAACATCAATCCTTTACAGCAAGTGCCATTTTCATTCAAAATCAATAAAAGTTAAAACCAACAGATGGCAGATGTTAAAGAGTATTTTCTGGCAAAGAGATCGCTTTTTTTGGCTGAATAGAAAATTTGGGGATCTTATTTATTTTACTTTTAATTTGGACATGCTCTTAATTTCTACTGCAACTACTTTTTTTTAGTCCTACTATTCATGTGTATGAGGACAGAAGATCACTGCTGTATTATTGAAATGAGGTAAAACATTGAATTAGAAAGAGCAATTCCAATACAAATTGGGCTTTTTTTTTTTTTTTTAAACTCAATATTTTATGTTTATTCTTCCAGTGGTAATATCACATAAAAAATACAGAGAATAAATTAAATGTTAGGCTATCAAAGTGAAGTTGTTTCATTGTGAGCAAGGTGTCAAGGGATTAAACACATTTAAGTCTGAGTATGCTACATTGACTTGCGATGTCTAGTAAAGTCAATGGGGAGAGGTAGGCATTTGAAAAGAATTATTAATTTGAACCATCTTCAGTGTCCTGAGACCATGAGATGAACTGTGCCCTAATCTGACTGTTCCCAAACTGACAGCAAAGAGAGCCTAAGGTGTCTAACACAGCCATATGATCTGGAGTTTAATATTTTTCCTTTTTATATACTAAATCGCAGAAGGAAAGATGTTTTACATCTTTGGTGATTCTCCCAATAGCCATAAGTAACAGGAGCATCCAGGGGAACAGTGAAAAAAACCAGACTTCCATTAGAATGATAAAAATCCATGAAATCTCAATCACAGGTAGTTTTGGGTTGGGAGGGATTCTGAAGATCACTTTGTTCCAAGCCCCTGCCAAGGGCAAGGACATCTTCCCAGGTTTCTCCAGTCCTGAATCTGAACACTTCCAGGGACTGAACATTCAGCTTCCCTGGACAACCTGTTCTGGTACCTTACCACTCACACAGTAAAGAATCTGACCTTAAAATTACTAAAAAAACAAATAAATAATAAAATAATAATAACAACAAAAAGGAAGATAAAATTACATGAGTGAAATGCAGTGAGTTTTTCTTGAAATAGTGCTCCTCAAGAAAATTATCTAACTGTTTTGTAGATAGGTATAAGCTTCAGGGCATCCGTTATGGTACAGCCATTTACAAAACTGGAAATACTACAGTCAGCTCAGAAAAGAGGAGCCCACTCAAACCTCAAACTGTGTTGTAACAGCTTCTGAATTCCATTGCCAACTCCACAGGGAACCTCTGAGTTATTGACAAATTTTAGAGTATACGCACAGGCTTCTAAATATGGATTTATAAGTTTAATTTTAGGACTTTTTTTTTATCCTGTGTTTTGAATCCCAGCAGGATGATGATATAATACTGACTTTCTTTCCTCAACCAACAGAATGAAGTATTTTTTTAATCTATGCAAAAAATTCACTAAAGAGTGATCTGTAAATATTTTCTGTGATTAATGTTAATTTCCCAATATGATTATTCACTATAATAGTCTTAATGAATGGCAAGAAACTGTGGCAGCCAGAAAATGAAAGAGAACACATTGTTTTATCTTTTCAAGAAAATATTTCTCAGTCTTGCCTGATGTTGGAATGAATTGCAATGATATTGGAATTGACATTTTCAAAAGCTGTGGTTGTGTTCCAAGGTGACATCAAATCTCAAATGCATGAAGGCAAAGATCTGCCCCACATCAGTTTGTCTCTGGGGCAGATAGTGGCTTTTCAGAAGCTTTTTGCATTCTCTTTGAATCATCCCTTAATAGTATATGAATAATCATTCTATTCCATCTGGCCATTGTCAATTACTGGAAACCAGAAACCCAGGGATGGACTACAAAACAAAGTAGAGACTTTCCTCAATGAATCAAACTCTGTAAGAAACTTAGAGACTTCAGTGCCTGGAATTCTTTGAGCCAGATATTCATATTTAATAGAGAATCTTCAGGACTTGACGAAACCTAGTCTGTCCTTGAGCTGATATCCACCTGTAGCATCCACAGCATCCCATGGCACCTAAAATATGTGTTGTGAAAAGCTGAAGTTGCTCTTGTTTCTCCAAAAGTTTCCCTCTGAAGGACTCTTTTGATACCCATGATTCTTGCATTATAGGATACAGTAGAAATCTTTCCACTCTTGCTTCTCCATGTCACAGCTTTACAGAACCCTGTCCTAGTTTCCCTCAACTGGATTTTTCAGGCTGTAGATTCCAGAGTATCTCAGGCACCCCACATGTAAAATCCATTTTCCTCCTTCCACCTGTCTAATCACTGTTCTCTGATCATTTTGATTGGCACACTGAAAACAATGAGATTTTGGGACATAGACTCAATGCTGATAGTCCAACCCAGTTCCTAGGGGGTCTCCTTAGCCAAGTCAAGCTGTGCTAATCTATTCCTGATGGCTGACAGAATTTTCATTGCAGACATTTTCTGTTCAGGGATTGCTATTACACACACCGGAAAATTATTTCACACATAAGTATGCCCCTGAATCAGAACTGTCTCCCTGAAAGTTCATTAATTTAATTTGTTTTCCTTCAATAATAAAAGCTGAGAAAGAAAAAGGGAACAAGCCTTATAAAATAAAATTGAAATCACCTTGTTGGTTATAGTCCTGTCTCTCTATCAATGGGAGAGTGAGACACTGAATTGTTTCTTTCCACACAAGATGTGTGCTTTTTCCTGGGGTGTGAGGCCATATCAGATAAAAAAATAATTGTTTCCTCAAGTCTTTTGGTTCTTTCTTGTTTGGCTAAGGAAAAATGGTTCTGCCTCAGCCACAGTAAGATATCTCTATTCATAATCTCATTGCGATAGCTTAGTTTGACTGCCAAATACAAAAACTAGTAACAGAGCTGTTGGTCAAGGTATGGATGCACTATGCTATGGTCCTCTACACTGGCAGATGGTTAGAGAATGCAACAATAAATGTAGAGATAAAAGAGTGGTTAGTTTTGGCTCAGAAGGTACAACAGTGGAGGAGGTAATAAATAGAGAAGTTTACATGGGAAAATGTAATTTTCTTTATGATCTTTTGGTTTTCTTTGTAATTGAAAAGTCCATGCAAACTTATGGGGCACAAATCACAGATTCAGAGGTGCTTGGAAAGGACTTCTGGAATCCTTTAGTTCAAACTACCTCTCAGACCACAACCAATTAGATGAGGTTCCTCAGTGTGTTGTATAGTAAAGGTTCAAACATCCCCCAAGAAGGAGATTTCACCTGGACAACCTGCTAAAGGGCTTCCCCATCCTCATCACCACCTAGATTTTTTTCCAAATATATAGCCAAAATTTCCCACCTCTAACTTTCACCAGCAACTCCAGCTTCCCCACACACAGGTAGCTGCACAGAGCAGTAGAGAACCAACTTATTCTTATTCTGAAGTGAAACTTCCAACTTCTCCTTATGTCTCTCAAGATCTGTCCCCTTGATCATCTGCTGCTGATGCAGCACTGAATGATGTTGGCCACCTTTGTGGCACAGGAACCCTGGTGACTCCTGCTCAGTCTCTTGGCCATCAGGATTCCCCACTAAGTTTTGACAAAGCTGCATCCTGTTCACTCAACCCTTCCATCCTAAAAAAAAAAAATAGATTGGGACAGATTGCTCCCACAAGCAGATATCTTTTTTGGCATAAACTATAGAGGCAATATAGACCTATTAGATAAGTGTAGTTATTGATACTGAAAATACCTAAACTTCAAAATTCCTGCACTTGATTGACAAAAAAGTATGATTCTGAGGAAAATATGTTAATATTATTGAATTAGAATTATGGACAGATACTATCAAGGGATGTCAAGGAGCAAGAATGCATAAAAAAACATATGGAAAGATTGCCCTTCTTTTCCGTGCTCTTGCTTAGATTTATCTATGAACGTTATATTGCTTCCTAGGAACTTCACACAGGGTTAAGATTCCAAGAAGAATAGATTATCCAGCCTGCTGTTTGACCGTTTTATGCCAGGCTTGTAAATAAAACAAATTACACTTAGATTACATATAAATTTCTTACCAGGTATTTCTTTCTTATGCCTCTTAGGAAACAAACATGTTTATGTGACACTGACATCAAACTACACAGTGAAATATGAAGGCATAATGAAACAATATTTTAATTTCCTTTTAACTTCAGTTTCCCCTGCCATTTTCCTGCATTTATTGCAAACTTCTTTCTTTTTTTCCAGTTCTTGGCTCTGAACCAAAGACGAGTGCACTGAGGAAAGACAGCCCACTTCCTATTGAAAGCAGCTGGTTTAAGAGCAGTCAGACAATTTTCTACCATAAACATTCACCCGACACTTCTGTGAAGTTAATTTTGTTTCATTTAAAATCACTTTAGTTTCACAGTGGTGTAGTGACTATGGCAGAACAATAACCTTTTTAAATATTCAGCAGGTTCCTACCTAGTGAAAAACTTCTTAAACATCAGCTAAAGAAATAAGCATATATTTTCTGTGAAATATTTTTCCTCCATCTGTTCAGATCGTACAGTTTCCAACTAAAGTATCACCATGTATTTTGGCGGGGGCGCGGGGTGGGGGGAGCTGTATTTAAAAAAAAAGAAGTAAACCCTTTCCATCACTTTGTGACTTACTGAGCTGGGAAACAGATGATTCGGCTTAACACATAAGAGCTATGTGGGATGTGTCAGCTTTTCAACACAGTGGTCACTTCAGTTTGGATTAAGGCACTTTTTTCTTACTTCTTAATTTAGAAAGAGAACCAAAGCAATAGAGCTCACTCTTAGTCATGAAGAAATTACAGACCATGGAAACTTTTACAGAGGTCTGTTAGAGCAGGATGGATAATAGGGACAGATGGAGGAGTGGAAACAAAGTCTCAGGGGAGCTTTCATTGTCACAGATGTGCTTGCAACAGCACTAGAGTCAGTCCTGGAGTGAAGGGCGCAAAACAAGCAACCCATCTGAGTAAGATGTGGACCAGTCTGTAGGAATACTGCTCAGAAACACACCAGAAACCCACCTGGAAGGGACTGGGTACTTTCCAGGTAGCTTTGCCATTAACTCTGTGGACACAGTAACATCCAGGAAAAATAAGGGGCAATAGCACAAAGTCTCTGACCAACAAATCTAACTAAATTCTGCATTAATGGAGTGGTTTAGCAGCAGCAGCAGCATCTCAATCTCCAAAAATATTTGGAGCTTTGGTGTTCAAAATTAAGTTAGTTATCCAACACTCTTTCTATAACCAGGAGAAAAAAAAATTTAAAAAATTGTGGAAATATTTTGTCTTGTTTAAAGACAGACATATAGGATGGCCAAACAATAAGCCTGTTGGCATATTGAGTCTTCTCAGTTGGATGGAAGGTGTACAGCCCAGTAAATAGGTCTAGTTTGAGCATCTGGTCTAGTGCAAGGTGTCCCTGTCCATGGTAGGGGGGTCAAAATGAGATGAAATGTAAGGGTCTTTCCAGCTCAGACTGTACTATGATTCTGTGAAGCTGTGGTGAAACTGACATGTGAATACTGAACTGATATACAGCAGCCAAAACCTTGGTTTTCCTGAGTCCCCATGTCCCAGTGGTTGTGCAGCCCTTCAGAGGGGCCTCGACACAGTGGAGAGGTGGGCAGAGAGGAACCTGCTGAAATTCAACAGAGCTAAGTCAGGTCCTGCACCTGGGGAGGAACAACCCCAGGCTCCAGCAGAGGCTGGGGGTGACCTGCTGGAGCGGCTCTTAGGAGAAGGACCTGGGGGTCTTGGTGGACAACAGGCTGTCCGTGAGCCAGCAGTGCCCCGAGGGCCAAGAAAGACAATGGAATCCTGGATGCCAGAAGGTCAGAGAAGGGATCCTGCCCTCTGCTCAGCCCTGGTGAGGCACATCAGGGGTGCTGTGTCCAGGTCTGGGCTCCTCAGGACAAGAGAGACAGGGAGCTCCTGCAGTAGGTCCAGAGGACTACATACAAAGATGGTGAAAGTCCTGGATCATCTCCTTTATGGGGAAGGGCTGAAGGAGCTGTGGCCATTCAGCCTCCCCCCAGCTGAGAGGGGACCCCATCCCTGTGTGTCCCTGTCTGCAGGGAGGGTCAGAGCAGGGCCCAGGCTCAGCTCCAGGGGCCCAGCAATGGCAGCAGAGGAACGGGCAGGGACTGAGCCCAGAAAATTCCACCTGGACCCGAGGAAGAACTTCTGTCCTGGGCAGTGACTGAGCCCTGAACAGGTTGTCCAGAGAGGGTCCAGAGAGGTGGAGTCTCCCCTACTGGAGATATTCCAGACCCCTCCTGTGCCCTGTGCTCTGGGATGGCCCTGCTGGAGCAGGGAGGTGAGATCAGATGACCCCACTGTGATCTCTTCCAGTCTAAATCATTCTGTGATATTGCAATTCTCATTAATGCTCTTGGTATGTATTTGTTTAGACTTTGAGTACTGTTTTGTGAGGGATAATTCCTATGTCTTTCAAGAAAGTTTAGGTTTTACCCATGGCTTAAATGACTGGATCAGACAACCCTCTGCAGGGAGGTTCGTGGAGTTCCTCCCTGTCCAGAATAACAGAGGAGATCCCCCACTTTATCCCTTATAGAGATGTGTACCTTTGTCATCTGCTGACTTAAATTTATTTTTAGAGCTCTTCATCGTGGCTTTAAGTTACCTATAGGAAATTAGTTAAGGTTTGGGCAGGTTGCTAATGTTGAATATTCAGAGAAAGTGTATCTTCAGAGCAGTAAGAAATGGCTGCACTACCAGAATAATATTCTTTCTGCACCTCAGCTGGTCCACCCAGGCCTGGCTAAGGTACTGTCATGTTATGTGCCTCTTTTGTTTTGTGCCTCTAGGAACATAATCTTATAAGATGTATTCTTCATGATGCCCCTGGGAGTCTATGTCTTGGCATCTGGATATTTTTGAAGGCTTGGTACTAATTGTACATCTAAAATACAACCACTAACTCAAAATATTTTTTTATTCTCAAATTTCCATTATTTTCAACAAACTAACTGGATTTTTCCCCTATTTGCTGGCAGCAAAATAATATATTTGTGGAAGAATTTCCAAAAGAACTACTTTAACTTTGCTTTCTAGTTCATATCACTCTTTGCTGTTCATTTAACCTTTTCATTTCCCTCCTCAAACCTCTCTTTTTCTTTCAGCCATGCCTCATACATATTACTTTCCTACCCCTCCCATTAAACCCCATCCTGAAACCCTCAAAGCTGAGCGGGCAGCTTTAATTTCAATTTGCATTGATTTCCTTTTATAATAATAAACCACCCACAAACACAAGCAAACTTTTAACTTGATTTAAAGCCAGCTTTCTGATGTGTCTCCAGCTTTGCCTTCTGACTTTCTGTCTGTGCAGATGTAAATTATTTAGTGAGGGGTGTTGTAGACATGCCTCCTTTATTAACATCAGTAGGACTTGTGAGGCTGAAGGAAAATCTACCCTCCCCACAGGCATCTCACGTTGGAAATTTACACTTTATGACTGTGTAGAGGGACCATATATCACCCCACTCTTCATAACTGTTATTCACTCTCTGGAAGGGAAAAAAAATAAAAAGAGAAAAAAAGGACAGAAAAAAAAAGAAAAAAAGGAAAAAAAAAAAAAAAAAGACAAGAGGAAAGCTGTGGTGTTCTTTGCATTATAGACATCCTTTTCCACATTAAAAAGGAAAAAGAACACAAAAGTAAAAGGTACTCTGTTAGTTACCACTCAATACATTCCAAACATGAAAGGCAAGGAAGTTCCCAAAAATGGGTTTCAGTTGTGATGCTGCAATTAATCACACAGAGTTTCTTACTGTCTGTGTAGTACCTACTGAGCAACTTTGTAAAACATGATTCTCCCAGATATGATCCAGTTGGAGCCTTGCAGCTTTTCCTAGATTTCTCTGCAGATTAGATTGTTAGTCGAGACACTGACAGCCCACCACCAGAATACTGTGTGATCCACACAAGCATTATTTGGCCCATGGGCAGAATAGAATTATCATTGTTGCAAAGCACAGAATAATAAGGCAGAGACACATACTAACAGTTTGGGATAGCCAGATTCATCTGATTCATTTTAATGAGCAAGCAGGCCAGCAAAGCAAACCCAGCCATCTGTGCTGCAAAGACACTGAATGCTGGAATTTTCTTCCCCTTCATCATCATACTGCTATATCAGCACATGTGTTAACTTCAAACCTTTCCCATAACACATGTGCTCCAATTGCAATCATTTGGATGCAATTTGGTTTATGCTTCCATTTCCCCCCTGTTGATATGAGTAGGGTGGTTGCTGTTGCCATTGGAAATGCTTTGACATCTCTGTCTCCATTTCTTAATGTTCTTCTGTGTGACCTTGTCCAATCAAATCTAGCAGGTACTGGCACAAGCTTTTGTGACTTGATCTGAAAATATGCACAATTATGTACTAGTTGTTTTGTAAATGGCAATTGATGGTGCTTAAAAAAACATGCATATATTTCCCATCGAGGTAAAAAAGGCAGGATCTCTAGTCCAGGATGTGAAAGTGCAGGAAAAGGCATCTTGCATGTTCTTTCATTGAATATTAAACTACTTGGCTTGAATTGAAACCAGCTGACCTGCAAGAAAATGCAAGCAAATGAAAAGATCCTGGTCACATAGAAGAAACCAACAGCAGCCTTAGAGCTGGCAGCTCTTTCAGTCATTATTGCCTATTAATTGCAAATAAAAATTAAAAACCTCAGCTCATTTCCACCAGTTCAGGCCTTCAGTTTATGCTGCTGTTTATCTCAGGTATCCTTTGCAGTTGCAGAGAGGGAGAGAAAAAGTCACTTCAGAATTGCTGGGACAATGTCCTCCATCCAAGATATGATAGCCTCTGGCTGCTGCACTGTCCCTCCCTCCCTTTCCCATGGTATGAACACGACGTGATGAAACTCCCTGTCTCACACCTCACCTAAAACCTTTGCTTCTGCAAGATATGTGCAGAGACGTGAACAACCAAATAGAAATGTAACCTTAGATGCACGCAGGATCTAAGGGGGCAGACACTTGGCAGTGTGGGCAGCATGACCTTTGGAGCTGGATGCTCTGTGGCCACGTCTGAGAGTCCTATGTGATAGAAACCTTAATTAATTAAGATCTCCTGCTTTAGAGGCATAAACAAGTGCCTGTGTTTGGCTTTTCACCGTCTGAGTGGATACACCAGCTCAACTGACACTAACTCAGGGATTTCTCCAATTGCTCGAGGCAGCCATAGCCTTATTATTAAAATTATTATTGGCTTAAAATGTGGCACGTGGAACAGTGTTGGATGCACTGATTCATGATAATTATGATAGCATCATTTCTCTCTGCCAAGCCAGAGGCATTTGGAAGCTGATATTTGTTCCATCAACAAGAAAGGATGTTACAGTGCTACCAGGTGAAGAATATTACAAATGTTAAATGACTGGAGTAAAGAGAGAGCAGTGTCAATAGTTGAATAGTTTTGATTATTAGCTGTTCAGTTGAAAGTGGCAGGATAAAAAGCCTGTGTGAGGGAATTATATGGTGGGAAAAAGAAGAAACCTAGATAATGGACAAAATGTGGTCATGTTTAAAAATAATGGCAACATTATGTCTTTGTGCTCCTTCTGTGGTGAGAGGATTAGGCTGCAACATTTACACGGATATGGCAGTGTTGTGTGAGAAGTTTTAGGGAACATCCATAATTTAATTCATATTTCCAGAAGTCTCTGTACACTTATTCTGACATGAATTTTTCTGCTAATTTGCTAACCTACTGCTTTGGTTTCTGTTAGATAAAGCAGAGCTGTCTTCTGCATTTGTTGAACACCAGCTGTGGTCTTGCATGGCTTCTACAGAACTATCTTCTTTGCTTCTGTAAGTTATTTTACTTTTGCCCTTCTGAAATTTTAACTGAAAAATAATTGTCTTTGGGTTTTGTTTTTGCAGAAAAACATAGGTCAACTTATCATGATTAATAGATATTATGGTATAATAACATTGAAAAATCTTTATAATCCATTTTCCTTTGTGTCATCAGCCTTTGGATACAAATAAATCTTTTAAATGGAGAAGCCTGAAATTAGGTGTTCCAGGATAGCCCTTTGTTCTCCCATCTAGACCTGGATGAAACCTCAGCAATAAACTCCCCACCAACTTCTACAAAACTGGCATATCTGAATTAGCTGAAAACAGACTTCTGAGCAAAAAAAAAGGCAGTTCTAAAAGAAATCCACAATATGTTGTTTTGTTGAGAGAATTGAAATGTTTTATTTCACCACAACAGATTAGACACCTGAACAGAGATGCCTAAACTCATTTTAAAATGTTGGAGTGTCTGACACCCGCATGTACCTGAAAGATGCATCAAGGTGCCACTGAAGATCAACACGTTTTACTAAGTGACAGCTGAAGGCTGACTGGGGAAGCCAAGAGCATGCAGGAGGACAGGAGAAACACAAGGTTTTACAGCATAATATCACCCAGAGAATCAAAGTTCTTGGTTTCACAGCATCCTTTCTAATTTTTGTTATTCTGTGGGGTTTTTTCCTGCATCATGAAACCAATATATAAAGAAAAATACAAAAAGTGAAACTCTTCAATGCATTTAAAGTCACTGGATGATTCTGTCCTACTCAAGGGTATTTTGGGTGTTGAACAGAAAAAACACTCCCATCTCTCCCCACTTTCCAAAATCAAACAAAACTAAATATTCTAATTTCCTGTCCCTTATCCAAATATTTGTAGTTTATTTTTTTTACTTTGGGAGAAAATTGCCTGAGACTCTAAACATTGTTTAATAAACTTGTGGCAGAAGTGACAAATCCACAGTAGAATAATTCAGTAATTTAGCTGATTATGTGGTGGATAAAAATAAATCCCGATAAGGATTTATATAGCTACAATATTATTATGAGTTTATAACTGTTTGCTAATTGGCATCATTAATGAAAACTAATGTGGGGACATGCACTTAAGTATTTCATCCCTTAATGAGGAAATGGACAGTGATGTGAAATACTACTTATAATTAATACTAATATTTCCTAAGACAAATAGCACATCCAAAGCTTTGCCAAGAGAAGAAAATACAATTATCCAGCCTATGTGGTGGCTGTGAGTTAGCATTCTAGTTAGAGTGGTTATGAATAACCCTTGGTGACACAGATACCTTAGAAAGAGATCCTGCACCACAGAAAAGGCAATAATGTGGCAGAAGTTTCTAATATGTCTTGTCAGACATTTTACTTTGTTATCTGTAATTCATACTTGTGTTTACAAATATAATTATATAATCATATAATATAATTATATAATATAAAGATAATATAATTTCCCTCTCACTATGTGGTAAAAAAATAGGCATACAGGCACGGGGAAGATGCTTTGGCAAAAGGGCTGCAAAACTGTCAGGGCAAGAGGCATCAAAGGGCTTGTAGGTCCTGTAGGTAGATCCCGTAGCTGGAATTCCACATCAGCTACCCAGGATCCCTACCCAGTGCATTCAGATCTGCCTCATATCAAAGGCATTCTACATGCTGTGCTGAGAAGCATGAAAGACAAGAATACATCTTTGAGAACTCATCTTTTTCTGAATCTTAGAGACTTTGCTCAATATTTAGAATGTACCACAATACTTCATGGTTAAAGTCCCAAATATTCCTCTGGAATATATTTACTTACAACAGCTGGGGTTTTTTGTTTGTTTGTTTGTTTGTTTTGTTTTGTTGTATTTTTGGGGTTGTTTTGTTTTTGTTGCTGGTTTTTTGTGTTTTTTTTTGTTTTGGTTGCTTGGTTTGTTTGTTTGTTTTTTAAGGCATTGGAAATATTTTTGTGATATTCATATCAAATTTTGGTGGTTAAGAAAGCTCTAAAATAAATGAGTAGTTGAATTTTGATTTCCTTTTTTTTCTTATAATATTTCAAATGTTATCTCCATTTTCCTGGGAGAGTATGATAACAAAGAGAATAAGAGGGAGTTTTTATCAGTTGAATGAAATAAAGAATCAAAAGTAAACACTAGAGTCTATTTCTAGCTGGACATTCAAGGGTATACACATTCACTCAGGTTTTATTCTTTTTCCTCGAGTCCAATTAATTAATCATTAATTCATGCCTATAAAACTAAAATTATTTCAGAGCACAGAATATTTGCATCCTATTTTTAAAATCACATGTGAATTAAGGAGGGCCGTTGCACATTCTTGGTGCCCTGTTGAAGCTTTGTCATTTAGCAGAAAAAAATTCAAGATTCCTCAGATGTGAGGAGGGAAAATAGATTAAATTCCTGCAGGGAGGAATTGAACATAGCTTTCCCAGTCCTGGAGGGCTTCTATAACCACAGTGTTACTGTTATAAAGACAGTTTCTATCATTACATTTTCAATCTCACTCTCTGGAGGGAAGCTAGATGAAAGACTTACAGAATGTTACTTGGATTCACTGTATGTACTCTTCTGAAATATAGCCATGAGATCCAGGGATTTTATTTTGTTCTTATTTATTTTGTTCTGGGCTACAAGTCCACCCACAGATTAAATTGCTTTTATCAATTATGTCTTGGGGTGACATAATGAGAATTAATTTCTATTTGTAAATTGCAGTGATCTTTGATATAAATTCCACAGAATATGTGAGGTATTTTATTGATTTAACTTGTTTGACCATTTTCAGGCATTTCATAGAGAAACTGGAAGTTAACTCCTTCGGGAGTTAATTTACCTTTCCACTATCCAATGTACCTTGCACTCAGGAAAGCATCTACCCAGGCACCATTTTTTCCTATAGTTTATGCTCTCAAAATTGATTGAGAATTTGTACGTGGGAATGCTGAAGTTCCCTTACAAGCTTGAGACAAATCTTGCAGTGAAGATTACCCTAGTGAAACCTTGTATTTTTCTCCACTATTTCTTCTTTTACACCCAAAGCATTTTTAAAGAGCAAGTTTAAAGCATGATTGTGGAGACGTATGACACCTTTTGCCTTGCCCTTTTTGTATATGATTAAATTAATGCAATGAAAGGAATTAATTTACCCTGACTATTAAATGCCATCAAAGGACTAATTTTTTCTATCTGTCTTACACTGCCTTTGTGTTCTGAGTTTTGTCCTTCTTCATGATGACTCACCCTAGTAGAATGTTTTCTCAAGGGATATTTGTCTAGTAGGTAAATGATTTTATTTTGGATCTTGGTTAGAAGGTCACCTTTTGTCTGTTTGCTTTGAAGAGGTGTATTCATCTTTGTGCTCAAAAATGCTTTCCAGCATCCCTCCAGTTATCTGTTATATCCTGCTGTATTGCTGCCAAAATAAACTCACTTGGAATATTGTATTAATTACACCTACTATTTTAGCATTGATCTTGTAGATGTTTCCAACTGGGCTCTTACAATAGGTGGGTTTTGGGTTTTGAAAAGCATCAACCAAAAAACAAACAAACAAAAACTCCTGCCAAAACTATAGAGAGAAATTTATAGAAGGAAAATGCATATTTAGGTCAAACATAATTTTTTACCATTATGGTAGTGAGGCAGTGTCATAAGTTATTCAAAGAAGCTGTGGCTGCCCTATCCCTGGAAGTGTCCAGGGCCAGGTTAGACAGGGCTTAAAGGAACCTGGAATAGTGGAAGGTGTCCCTGCCCACGGCAGAGGGTTGGAACTTTATCTTTATGGTCCTTTTCAACCCAAACTATCCCATGATGCTATGATTCTTTGAAAAAGGCAAATTTAGAGTGAAGTTTATATCATCTTAAATAAAGGGGGTTTAATGTAGGACATTAAATCTCCCTTTAAAACACTTTTTTTTTTTTTTTTTTTTTTTTTTCCCCATAGAGAGACATTGATGACTATCTCAGACAGAGACATCTGTATTGTAATTGTCTAAAACTAAGTAAAATGATTCCCATCCAGGAAAGAGAAATAATAGCACTGTATCAAAGACCACATGAATATATTTTGTCTCTCTTCTCTTTTAGGTGGAAGGGAATGCAGTGGAGCTGGTCATACATCACAAATAAGGTAAAAGGCACAGCCAAAGTGAACAGATTAGCACAAAGCCATATGTAAAACCTCTCAAAGCTGCTGACAAATAATATTGAACTTCTAACAAAATGCTAAAATTCAAAGCCTATTAAAAAAAATGATGGAGGTGGGTACATGAAGGAGAAGGGACTGGGGGGAAGACAGGTGATATTAATTTAGTAAATTTTCAGTGATGAGGCTTATAGCTTGTCCTTTGACACTGTTAACTGTTCTCCTGCATTCAGCAGAAAAAGAAAAGTTTACATCACCCTTCCTATCAAAGAAATATTTGGGCTGCCTTCTCTCCAACATACTTAACATCCTCATTTACATCTAGCTATCTGACTTATATTAAAATTTGGCTCCTACTCCACTGTCCTGTTATGTGCTGCCATTCTCCTGTCCATCATTAAATTATTGCCTTTTCTTCTTCTCTTCCTCCTCCCTTCTTTTCTCTTGTTCTCCACCCTGCATCTCCCAGAGGAATTTGCATTTGTGTGGCAAATACACTGATTCTTTTCATATGGTTTGCTCCAGCATGACATGAACTATTTAATTGTAAATTATTAAGTCATCTGTACTTTCCTGAAACGATTCACCATGGAATGACAGGAAATTATTCCTAGTGGAGTGACAGGATATGATATGATGAAATCACGATTCACATGTAAATTGGATGTCTGCTGATAGAAATCTGAAGTCCACTGAGAATTCACAAAAAGAAAATGCTACAAGGCTTATCCTTGGTGGCTAGATAATTTATTAATGGATAGCCCTTGTTTTAATACTATCTCCTCTTAGTTGTTGAAACCCTAGGGGGATTTTTTTTTTCTTTTTTTGAGTTGTAGTTTGATGTGAAAATTTAAGATAAACAGTACCATTTCTAGTTTTTATATACATTTATATATATATTTATATTCCCCTTAAGTATCTCAATTGTCAGCCAAAGTCAAACACATTATCCGTATATAAATATAATATAAACATTAAATATATGTATTTTTAAATATATATATATATATATTACATATATATATGTAAGTATCCACTGCTAGCTGGTATAATTCACTGTAGTTTTATTACTTGAATGGAATCGTGCCAGTTTTATCCATGGTGATGTTTTGTAGACCACAGATTAAAGTACACACAGACACTGTCATGCATCTTTATTTTTGTTCCTTCTACAAAGCTGTCTCCACAAATAATCTCTTTGGCTTCCTCTGATTCACTTTAAAAGTGTTACATTAATTTTAAATGTAAATTGCAATAATTAAATTTGACCTTATAAACTATCAGATGTGATGGGAATTTCCCCTCCTGATTTTTTTTTTTTGTCTTAAATTGGAAAGAAACCAGATCAAACAAGCAGGGAATTTCAAAGTCAAAACAAATACCATCCATGGCTAGAGACTCTGCTACAATAACAAAAAAGAAAACATATGTATGTATGTGTGTGTGTGTATAATATAGATGTTAACCACAAAGTATCCAACATCTTTAAATTTGTTTGTAAGACTGGCAATAGCTCATCTTTTGTTATTAAAGTGAAAAAAAAAAACCCCTCACAATCAAAGTGACCCACATAGATATATGTACTTTTTTCTTTCTTTAATAATGGATACTTTCAGATACCTCCTAAGGTCCTATTCCTCCTGTCATGTTTAAAGGGTTTATTGTTTCCAGAAAAGCTTTTGCTGCTCCCTCTGGAGACTGAGCTGATCTAAGGTAATATTAATTCTGCGCCTCTCGCTTGTCGGAACTCGACTTCAAACAGAATAAATGAGATGAGAGCTGAAAGAGAGGTTATGCAAGCTGTCATCCTCCATTGTGTTGGAGGCATCAATGACTCTCAGAACAAATTAGGTGTCACTCTACTAAATCGCAGTCAGAAAGGCAAATCAGTTTATAGAAGACTTATTTGGTCTCCTGGAAAGCTCTTGCATTCAAAGCACAGTTAATCTTCTTTTTCTTTCAGTAAATTTAAAAATCCTCATTTTTTATTTCTTTTTTCTTCGAGATGAAGCAGAATTTCCTTATGATGAGTCATAAAGTTCCCCATACAGTTTATGCTGATTAGTTCAGTCTAATTTCTCTTTCTTTAAAAGGAGAGGAAAAAAATCCCACAGAGGTTTGTTTCACTCCTAAAAGAGAAGGGACTACATATGTTTTATTAGATTTCTTAATTTGGGGATTGTGGCTTGGGAAAGAGGTCTGTGGTGAAAAGAATATTTGAAGAAAGAAAGGAATATTTGTGAAGCTTGCCAAGTATGAATTATCACAGTTTTGTAAATCTCACTGATTCTATTCATTCTTTATTAAGTGACTCCCAACTTATAGAAAAGGGATAACGACTTGTTAACGGTTTCTCTGGCGCTTGATTTAACACATTTTATTTTATTAATTTTTCTCCCAATAAAGACTAAAGGGATTTTGCAATCTAGGTTGCACAAGAAACCTTTATCTTTTACAGTTAAGTGGTGTGTTATCAGGTTTTCACAGAGAAAGGCATGCTCAGCCACTATTTGAGAGAAGACAATGGCCATGTTTTAGCATGATCAGGACCACTATGGAATACACCTCACATAAACTGAGCTACCTATTCTAGCTCAAGAATATGTCTGTGAAAGGCTTCAGTATGGTGTAAGAGGAGCAGCTCTGCAGAGTGAAAGAGATGCAGTTGAGGGCCATTTTACATTTTAAACAATTTTTTTTCAGGTTGTCTTTAGTCTAGGCTTATGAATTGGGATGCAGCAGGTTCTGTGGGATATCAAGCATATTTTTCAAGAGCATATCTTAATTTAGTTTGATTTAAAAGATTTGAGACCCCTCCGTGCTATCTAATAACTGGGAGAAACCAGATTTCCTCAAAAGTATGCTCTTGACAAAAATTGGAGACATGACATTGGTTTCTTATGAAGTTCAAGATGAATGAGAACACAGATTCCTAAAACTAAATTGGTTCTCAGAAGTCATTATGTCACTTTGTGACTGAAGTTGTGACTTGGGAACCCAGTGTAAAATTTTCTATGACAAATGATATTTAATTTCCTGAATTTTAGCGAAATCTTCAAACTTTGTCAGAGATAAAGTTATTGGGATTTCTATGGAAGACAGAGAGAGAGCTTAGTGGATAAAACTAGGTATAGGGAAGTCTTCAAGCTTATGTAAGAGTTTCCCAAACTTTCTAGTGGGAAATATGGAAGAAAATCCAGAAATTATCTCCCCTTATCAATAGTTATCTAAATAGCTAACCTTCTCCTCAAGAAGAACATATGAAAAAAGACAACCCAAATAGAGAGGAATGAGAGATGCTCCTTGTCTATTGAAAATTACAGAAAAACCATCTATACACTCAATGAGTGAGAAGTTCTGTAACTGAAGGATCATTCAGCTTACTTTGAAACAGAGACATATAATAAGCTGTCTTACCTTTTTTAGCAAAGTGCTGAGACCACACATAAATTGGATATTTGAAAATTAGGCTTTGTGAGTCACTAGCATTGAAATGTTTCTGCCTGAGGAGATAAGGCGTGAGCTTTTGAATCTCTTCAGGCACTGGAAGGTGGATCTAAGCCTTAAGACATAAAAACCTAGTTAATTCATTTCATTCCAACATTAAAAATGATAATAAAAAAAAAGACTTTTGCCTGAGCTTGTTTGTTTGTTTTCATAAAGACAAGACAGAGGGATTATGTTTGAACATCTCAAATGGAAGAAAATTCCTATTTACTGGCAGCGTTAAGATGGAAAAATTTTGAAGTGAGAGAAGTATTTCTTAGCATTTCATAGAATCATAGAAATTTGGAAAAGACGTCTAAGATCATTGAGTCCAAGTTTTAACCCAGCACTGCTAGGACCACCACTAACCCATATCCCCTGCACCATATTCACATATTTTTTGAACACTTCCAAGTGTGATGTTACCACCAATTCCCTGCAGATTGCCCACAAAAACTGTCCTAATTCTCTACCTCCTCCACACAAAATCCATTCTGTGAGTCTTGGCACAGTGACTAGGAGCCTAAAAAATTAAGCTATGTGTTAATAAATGGATCAGAATCAAAGTGTCATCATATGAGAAGCCACATTCCCAGGGAACAGCACAAGAAGTCAATGCTTAAATGTTAACGGATTGTAAATTTCTATTGTAAAGTAAGATTTCCAAGATAAAAGGAGGAAGTAGGATCAATACCAGTGTCAGCTCTCTAATACTAGAATTATGACATCCCCGTTTTTTCTCAGCACTTTGTGAAGGCTTCTGAGCAGAGGCTCTAAACCAGTAGCTAAACATTTTTATAAGCCTTTCTTCCAAATAACAAACATGTTTGGTTTGACTGAACTCATACATCATTTATATTCCCTTTCTTTTGATATTTTGGCTATATAGATAACTGGAAATAATATTTGCAGAACCAGCTCAAATTTAAGCTCATATTGCAAATTATTAAAAAAAATATATATGTATGTTTCATACTCATTTGGGGGAGTACCCATGGTGTAGGAGTCACTTGGATGAGTTTGATGTACACAATAAAGTAGAGGAAGGAGCTTTTAGACAATGAAGCAGCACAGGCCTGATCATCCAGAAGATAGTGAAGAGAGAGACATCCTTTCTAGCTGAAAGCTGTCTTATCTTATATTCTCCTCCAAAGGAAAATCTAGGTTAAACTTTTATGCAAAAAAGATGTCCTTTCACATGTGCTGATGTCTCTGGAGATCGAGTAAAGTTCTCACAAAGCCAAGAGTTGAAATATATTTGTATGTAACTCTTAACTACTCAGAGATAAAAATGACAAAGTCCTCCCATAGGTAGAAATTTGAAAATTTTTGAAAATTTTGAACTGTGTACCTTATTATAAACATGTTTGGTTTTGTTTTTTCTTAGACAGTGACAAAGTTTAGGTTTACTAATTGGAATTTCTAGAGATGTTTGAAAGTTAATAAATAAATAAATCTTCCAAGAAAAGGGGATTTCTTGGACAAAGGGAAAAAACCCCACTGTGTTTACCACACAAATTTTATTCAAAGCACTGGGAAAAGCTAGGCATGCTGATGTTAAACCAGGCTTATGGTTTCACTTATTTGATGTGTTCATGGAATGCATCAAACATGGACTGAAAATCAGTGAAAGATGGGAAACAAAGGGAAGGAATAAATAGTCAGTGGCACAAGGTGAACAGTGGGATGCCTCGCCTCATTGTTCTGCATTAGATCTCATGTTTGAAATCTGTATTAATGATCTTGAAAGAGGGTAATACTGAGGTTAGCAAAACTTGCAGATGACACAAAGTTATTTAGCAAGCACAGACCAGAGAGATCCATGGGGAACTTCAAAGAGACTTTGCTAAACCATGTGGGGGCAAATGAAGTTCAATGCCAGTAAATGCAAAGTAAGGCATACTGAAGGGAAAAAATTAAATTAAACTGCTTGTACATCTGACAGGGTATACATTCACTGTCTCAACCCAGGAAAGGAATCTGGGTATCAATGAAGACAGATCTCTCTACCATATGCAGCTGCAGTTTTAAGAAAAAAAATCAAACAAGATGTGAGGCTTCATAAGAACTGAGATGGGGATTGATGCAGAAAATACTGCAAGGCCAACCTATAAATCAAAATGTGGTCTCATCTGGAAAAAATTGTGAAATATCATTTCACTACTGTAAAACAGAATAATTAAAAAAAATAAAGAAAAAAAAAAGACAAATGGAAGTGATCCTCTGGGGGAAAAAAATAAAAAGAATGAGATAAAAAATCTGTCATATGGAATGATTGAAAAGATAGGGAAAAGTTACCTTTTAAAGGAGAGGGACAAAAGGACATAATGAAAGGACAAAAATAAATGACTGAGAGAAGATAAATTAGGTGCTTCTCTTCTCAGCTACTGGCATAACAAGAGAATGTGCAATAAAATTAAGGAGGCTGGCAATTTCAAAACAGATAAAAGGCAATAGTGGTCTTTTTTTCCTACGATGAGTGATTAAGCAGGGAAACCTGAAACACCAGAAGTGATGACTAAAGGACACTCAAATAAATATTTAAACAGATAAAAAGAATTTCTAAAGTAGAAATAAAAAAGACAAAATATCTTTTGGGAAGTATGTGAAAAATCTCTTTTTAAAGCCAGATTTCTTGAACTTTCCTTTGAAGAGCACTTCTAGTCTTGTGTCCAAATCCCACAAACTTGAGAGGAAAAAGACGCTGAGGACCTAGTGGCTCATATTTGGGTTAGTTCACATAATGTGATTTCTATATTTGAGCATGCTTATCATCAGTCTTTATGCACTTGCACACAGAATGTTATGTATTTCAGATTTCCAGCAAATATTTGTTTCCAAACATTCAGACAAAAAAAGTTTCTTGGCACCAGAATGACAATTTAGGAAGGACACTAAGGATCTGTGTGATGGCTCACATTTATTGTCCCAAATTCTTTAGACACTGCTCATAAATCATAGAGGTGAGACATTGGGCTACAAGGATTCAGGATCAGTCCCATCAGAGCAACACGTGCCTTGCTTTAAACTGTGCATAGAGCCAGGCTGCCTACACTGGTACAACCTGTTATTATTTGTCCTCCCCCTCTCCTGGGCTGCTTGCTTCATCAAATCATCAACATTTTTCTTTCAGACTGCAGGCCTGCCCAGTGAAGGTGTGATGAATGCCCTTGTGTTTGTTGGCTAACACAAAAATGTTCCCACCTCTTTGAAGCCCTAGGCTGCGAAACATCAGAAACTTGAAGCAGTATCAGTCCATCCTGGGGAAGGAGCAAAGGAGACACGTTCCTCCCTTCAGTCATGAATGCCAGCCTGGAGTACCCCAACATCTGACACTATGAGTGGTGACCCAAACCTCTGCTGTCTGGCAGCCCTCTGACACTCCTCTTTGCAGTCATTAAAATGGAAATGGCATCCGACATACATGAACATCATTTTACTTGGAGCTCCCTCAATTATCTCCTCCTTTCCACTGCCCTCCCACTCTCTGTGTGGTGAAAGAAATATGTTTTCAGAACTGTCATTTTAAAGAATAAATACTTGAACCATCAATAACTGTGTGCACTTTGCCCCAGCTGAATGAAAACCTCCTTTGTGAGCACAGAAGCACATGATGCACAGTTAAGTAGAAAGAAGCTACCTGAATGTACTTATTTCATCTAACTATTTCTGTATTATGATAGCCTGTTTCCAGTACATCAAAGAAACCTGGCAGTGTTGTTTTGTTTTTTTTTTTTTTCACACAGTGAGAAGCACAAACATAATTTAAATGCCCCCTCAAAATATTCATGCATCAAAAATCTGTTGAAGGCTCAGTCTATTCCCAAGCTGGCTTTCAGCCAACATTGTTATGTTGTTGCTGCATCATGATGGAAATAACAGACAGTAGGAAACAACAAACAACAGAGAAGACAAGTATTTTAAAACAAATCCAAACAATTAAAAACAGAAATTAAAAAAAAAAATAGCACTATTAAAATTTTCAATGACAGCAAAATTCATTGATAATGGTTTAGCTGTTTATTTGGTTTTAGAAAATGAGATTTTAAATGCTGCATTTTAGGATCCTGTATTCAGAGTTTTCTAACCCTCAGTCTGATGGTTTTTATTTTGTTCTGTAAAATATATATAGCACATGGATGTATTTCTCGCTTGATGGAAACGCTATAGCTTCAATGAAGCTGACAATTGCCTCATTCATAATGACGGTCAAATAAGTAAGGAGATTAAAAGTAAATGGAATTCTGAGTATCTGGTGAGCTTTTTCCAAGACAAAGGGTGAATAATCTTGCATCAGACCCATAATGTGTTCATGACCTCATCTCTGAGAAAGCTGTGGACTTTCTACTTAGATTCTCAAGTAGATGGAGAATCTACTAAGTTATTCCAGAGTTTAGTTGTCGTTAAGTAATCTTATAATATAAAAAGAAAATACTGTCATGATAAACAGAGAAGACCTTTTAGAGAACACTAAGAGAAAATCTGAAAGCAAAAAACACCCCTTAGCTAGAATGTTAGCATGCCCTTTGTTCTGCCTACCTGGTCCTGTATGTCTGTAATCCTAGGCTTTATCTACCTAACAGAGCTCCCATATACAGCCAGTGCACACACACAGACATCTCACCTGATAAGCTAAGTCCAAATCCCTCTTGCTCTTCATTCCCTGAAATCCATCAAAACCAACCATGTCATCATCCCAGGAAAAAGCTGGAGAAACTACTAGGCTCTATGGAACCTGGACTGACTCAAAGGTTTCTTGACAAAGATATTGGCAATCCCCATCCTCCGCGTTGAAACTAAGGCACTGTGTATCCAGAACTGCAGCACTGCAGAGACCCTCAGAAGGGAAGCCTAGTTCAATTTTAACTGCATGGATGTAATATTAGAGTTTGCTTTTCAGCCCCCATTTAATAAGACACATGAGCATATATGTGTATATGTATATATATGTATGCTTTTGTGTGTGTGTATACATATATAGATGTATACCTGTGTGTGTATATATATGCATATATAAATTTTCTATTTCTATGGTATGAGTCAATGAACATATATAATCCTAACTCAGAACAAGCAGGGCTGGAAAAGGCCTCCAAAATCATCAAGTCCAACCAATTCACTCAGTCTCAGATGGACTATTAGACTCAGGTTAACTCCAGCATGAATGGCAGCATTCCCAGAACTCATCCACAGAACTGCTGGTGGGAGGAAGACATTGATTTCATAGAATCACAGAATGGTTTGGATTGGAAGGGATGGTAAGGATCATCTCATTCCACCCCTTGCCACGGCCAGGGACGCCTTCAAATATTCCAGGTTGCTCAGTCACATCCAACCTGGCCTTGGACAGTTCCAGGGATGGGGAATCTACAGCTTCTCTGGGCAACCTGTGCCAGGGCCTCGCCACCCTCACAGTCACAAATTTCTTCTTAACATCTAATTTAAATCTACTCTCATTTTGAAGCCATTGCCCCCTGTTCTATCATTACGTCCTTATGATCATTTGATCATTAGTAGAGATGTTCACAGAAAAATGAGTCTTTAGACAGCATAGAAAAATAC
Source organism: Sylvia atricapilla (assembly GCF_009819655.1). NCBI lineage: Eukaryota > Metazoa > Chordata > Aves > Passeriformes > Sylviidae > Sylvia > Sylvia atricapilla. Next base: position 62,216,452 of record NC_089174.1, read on the forward strand.
CTCATAAGTTTAGATGCTCATGAGTTTTGGTGATTGTGAAAGAAAACACAAAAACAAGGACACATATGAAATAATTTAGATTTATGCAGCTCAGATTTCATCTATACTTTGAGAGATCTCCTTAGAAGTTTTGATTTCTCAGCTTCAGTTCTCCAGTTCATATTCTTCTCTAACAACATTTTCTAACTTTTCTCCATTTTTTGCAGCCATGGTGTTCTGGGAGGTTCTGTGATTCTTTGTGTGCAGCACATGGGAACTCTACAAACCTAAGCCATTTGACAAATCCTTGCTGTGAGCAGGGCAGTCTGGACCACTTCACTCTCTGCCCTTCAGCACTTTCACCATCAGTTCTTTGGCTCTCTTACAAAATTCATTGTTGGAGATCATCTCTCTGGTCTTAAAGCCTTTTAGGCAAGGCAGGGCTTTGAACATAGGTCATTTTAAGCCTGTGAACTATATTTGATGGATGCCTCCACATTGCCAACTGAAAATCATCCAGAAGTCAGCTATAGCAGATGTGTCATGTAATTACACTGTCAAGGAAAAATTCCAGACATTGGCCTGGTAATTTTAAGAATCCATTTCTGTCCATCAGAACATTCCCAGCTATTTTTTCTTAGATATTAAGCATTTCAGCCCCCCCCCCCCTTTTTTTTTTTTTTTTTTTTTTTTTTTTTTTTTTTTTTTTTTTTTTTTTTTTTTTTTTTCTGTGATGGAATATGGATTTAAACAGAATTTTAAGACAGAAAAGCCAAGATAGGTCTTGTGATATTATGCCTATGGCTGACACATCTTGAGCTAGGAGCCTAATCACGCTAATCATCCTTCTTACCCTCCTACAGGCATGTGAGACAGAGGCTTGTTTGCAATCCTTCAGAGCTGAGGTGGCATGACTCACCCACTGGAGTGATGATGTTTTACATCTGCTGGTAAGGAAGCTTACACTGGCCCTCTAATTTGGGGGCTTCATTTAAGGGACTAAATGCAGGAGAGCTGAAGCCACAGACAGACAAGGAGGCTCATTGCTTTTTTTCTTTATTAGACCTCAGAGACAGTATGAAACAAAAGCACGAGGTGTCAGAGTGCCAATGTTATAGCATCTGATATACTGTTCTTTGGGCACCCTCACATTCAGGACAGTTGCTTAGCAACTGGGATACAGGCTGAGGATGTAGAGAGTCTGGGATCTTTTCTTTGCCCAACATGATTAGCATGACTTGGATAAATTACTTCACCTTTCTGTATTCCTCTTTCCCTTTATACATTTATTTATTCTATCTCCTACCAAACACTTCAGCAACTCCTTTGAAGATATCAGAGCCTTCATGTAATGAAATTATTCATCTCCTATGAAGCTGCACATCCTGGACAATGACTTGGGTGTCACCTCCTTTTGCTACCTGTCTTTCACAGGTGATCACCTTCTCCTTAACTGTGTTCATCACCAACACAAAATAGCTGCCATATTCACTACCTAGTAGTGAGAGTGTTTCAGTAGGGAAGCGCTCTTAGTCCGTGTATGAAAATTTCTGAGCACAAACCATTTCCAAAAATCTAAGCTGGCATTTGGCAGAATGTCAGTAGACTTTATACAATAACACTATCCAACTAGACATATTAGGAGAACAGAATCTGCAAGACAGCATACTTTTGGCTCTGTTACATATTCATGCTACTGCCATAACCACCAGCACCAGAAAATAAAGACAGGTGGCAGGACAGTAGGGCTAACATTAGACCTTTGTGAAGGCATTCTTTGCTTGTCTGATGGTTTGTAGCTGCTCATCATGGACAGGGAGCTGTGAGGTTTTGTCGTCCAAGTTAGGAGCTCTGGCTGATCGGCAGATGAATGAAGAGCTGGCTCCAGAGTCTGTAACCCTTTGATTTCATGGTTGTTTTCTACATCCTGATTTCTCTGCAGCTGCCACCTCAAAGAACAGGGTGAGAGTAATTGTATTGGCTCGCCTCCAAAACCCGGAGGAGTAGTCATTTGCTACTCTCCTAGATTATCTGCCAGGCAAACAGAAAGGTTAATGATGTAGAGCTTGATTACTCTGGTAGAAAGAAAGCGGTCAGCTTGATCCAAAAATCTTTATTGGTATGTAAGGGAGATGCATTAAAAGGACCCAGAACTGGAAAGTGTTTTCTCCTCCATTCTGTCTTTGAACATGGGAGTATTTGCCTCCTGGTACATATGGTCTTGTAAGTAATAGCTTTTTGCTGCACTTACATATTTTTGCCCGAAGCTTATTGTTTAATTTTAAGACATTTGCAATAGTTTTGTTAATGAGAAAGCCAGTCTTCTTCAATATCAGCTGAATAAACATTTGAATATATACATCCCTGGAACACATGGAGCATTAGTTGAAATGTGTACATATACATATATGTTTTATATGAAAATACATACATAGATGTGTGTGTGAGACACTGTGTCTATGTGTACACATGTATATGTATACCATAAGCATGTGATTTTTGGTGTTCATCTCAGAGATAAATGTAAACAAGCTATATCATGTGAAATGCATCAACAACTCCAACAACCCCACAGGGGAAAAAAAAAAAAAAAAAAGAAAAAGAAAGAAAAACAAAGAAAGAATAGGAAAAAGAAAAACAGTGATGAGAAGCCAAAATAAAAGCAACCAGAACCTGCCAACTGAACAAATGAACAACAACAAAATTACAGGATTGAGAATATAAAGGAGACTTTACCACAGCGGGAGACAGTAAAGTTTGGTTAGAGTAAGGTGTTTATAAATGTTGGCTTCCTTTTTTAACAAGATTCTGTTTTGTGAAAGTGTTTAATATCAAAAAAAAGTAACAAAAAAGAAACTTTATGAATCCACATAAATTGAAATATTTCAGCTTTTGGTTGAAAACCAGAACATTCTGGCCCAGAACTGAAATACTGAAGCCAAAGCCAAATATATTTTCTTCCACAATGAATTATGGACTTTACAATTCAGAAGCATTTTTCTTACATGATTACATGAGGGTTTCATTTTTTGGCAGAATAATGTATTGCATAATACTTAGAGAAAAATTCTCTTGTCCCCCACACATAGGAAAGTAAATTATCTTCGAGATTGGCTCTACATTTTACCTACCTTGTGGTGAAGAACCTGGAGGAAAAAAGTGCACAATAATTTGTTATCTCCTTTCTCCTGCTGATTTCTGGTTACTGTAACACAGACTGTGAGTTGCAGCTAGCTTAAATGACTTCATCAAAGAAGTTTCCAATTTGCCTTTTTACATTGTTCATATTCTAAATAGAATTGAATATAGTAATCTTTAAAATATAAGCTCCAACAAAGATATTTTTGTTGAGTTCTGGATGGGTTTCTCATGTCTGTTTAAGGCATTGCTTTGACTAGATTCTAATTAAATAACGCCATTTATTAATTCATCCTTGAGTTTATACTTTTATTTTTGATGTCAGTTAAGGCCAGACCAGAGGTGCCTGTACTGTGTTCCTCGAGATAGCTGCAGGTCTAAGACCTGGGGACTATGTCTCAGCCTCAGAGCAGGTGTGATCCTTGTCCTACTCTGTTGGCTGCTCATCTTTCTATCACTTTCTGCCTTAAGATAAAATGCAGTGATCATCTACCTGAGTGTTTCAAGCACTTTTAGGGAAGAAAACCTCATTTAAAAGGAAGAAAACATAGCAAAAATCAACGAAGCCTTGATGGAGAAAAATATGGTGAACTTATTGCCACTTAGAAAGGAGGAAGATTCTATCAGTCAAAGTCCTAAAACCAAGATGAAAAGAACTCTATTCATAAGAAAGAGGGATATAAGTGGGATATAAGTGGGAAAGGAGAGAGTGAAGAAAGAATTCAGGACAAATTTCTCATAGCAGCAATGGAAAAATCTCTTCTAAAACACAGAAAATGTTTGGAAAAGCTGAAGGGAGATGAAGGATGCCACCAAAGTTGCCCGGAAGTCACAAGCTGACAAGTCAAGGCAGGCTTTTAAAAACTAAAAAGTCAGGAAACGTCATTCTTCCTAAACATCTACTGAGACCCTGGGGCACAACAAAGGAAATCCACTTCAGCTGCATGGCAATTGGTAAATTCTTGTTATCATGCTGTGTGCCAAACTCCTTTCTCTTTGCTTCTCTAATTCTTCTGTCAGCGTGTGGGGGTAATCCAGACAGTGAAAGGACTTGAATGCTAAAACATCAAGCCCTTGATGGGGAGGTGAATTTATGAGAAGACCTCAAAATACAAAATAAAGGAGCAAGAAGCCTGGTTCTGGGAGGAAAAGATGGCAGAGAGTGGGCGAAAATATGAGACCAGTTTTCCAAAACACATGAGTTCTATAATTAGCCCTAGAGCCATGGCTTTAAAGCAGACAGCAAAGATTAATATCATGCCATCTGAAATAAATTTAGTCCTATCATTTTGAGTAAATAATATTTTGAGTTTCTAGAAAACAGAGGCTCTACAGGAAAGCATTCATGATTCTAATTTTTTAAATATAAATGATGCAGTATGATGTGTGTTGAGGGAGAAGGATGAGTGCGCATTTGTGTGTGTGTGTGCATGAAAACTTTATCTTTTTGTTTAACTGGCAACAAATACAGTTCTGCTTGATCTCCAGAAGCCACAGAAAAGGATGTGTGGGCTTTCTGAGCTAGCTTACAGGCCTCTGAAGAAACAAAGAGGAAAGGAAAATAAAAAAGTACTATCACTTTGCTTAGCCAGTGACAGCAAAATTGTGTCTGCTCCATTACCTGCACATCTTTCTTTGCATAGCAACCATCATACCTCTGGAACAAGACATAACTCTCTTCAAGACATTGTGGCTTGCTTTTGGCTGCTGAAAACCTTCCTGGTGATCCAGGATTTAGGAAAATCCAGACTTGGAGCTGGTGCTGATCTGTGGATGGGGGAGTTGGGAGCAGCCGGCACAGGGACTGCTGAGAGTGTGTGATACTGCTCAGGGATCCTCCTCTGCAGGAGTCCTCCAGGGGCTGAACCCAGCAGTTTTACAGGTGTTCCGTGCCTCTGAAGTGTCTTCTTTGTGCTTTCATGTGAGGCATACCTGCCTCTAGGGAGTAAGTCTTCCTTAAAGAGGGGGAGGAATTTGGTAGTTGTATTCCGTTGCTGTCTGTTATATCCCTGCTAATTGCACCAACGGAACAAAACTGAACAGAACATTAAACCACTTGTCCTTACAGGAGAAGAGATTTGGGTATATTAACCAGCCCAAAAGATGTCTGCAAGGTATATTTAGGTACATTTTCTTCTGGGGAACATCCACAGTACTCTCTTGACTCAAGGCAAATACAGAAGATAGCCAAAGTGAATGGTTCTTAAATATCAGTTTCCATGTGCAGCATTTGACAAGAATAGGAGAGGTTAATTTAGGTCTTAAAACAAGATGATAAAATAGTTACCTTTTCAAACACTGACATTACTGTGAATTTCCTTTTTTTTTCCTCATTTTCATCCTCTCAGTTTTAAAGGTGACTAATTTGATGCAGTATTTATTACTACAAATGGCAATATGACATACTTGAGAACAACCTATGAAAACAGGAAAAAGGAAAGAAAATGCATGAGATTTTGTGCATAAAAATGGGGTTGAATAGAAGATTTCAGGATTTCTGTTCCACTGTTTCTTCTCTTATTTGTCTTTCCTCCATAAATTTTCCACAGTGTCACTAAGTAGATGTTTAAATGTGCCTCCAGGCAGTACTCTACACCTAATAATCCTAAAGTAAATAGATTTTGTGATTGGTACAAAGAAAGAAAGACAGCCTTTCTGCTCTAAATAAACTCCTTTTATTTAGAGTGGTATAAAAATCGCATGTAGATTTAAAAAGATAGAGCATTTCACTCCAGATGTCCACAGTTTCAATTATAGTAGTGTTATCAGTAGCAGGTGGAGCATTCATGTACTAGAAACTTTAATGAGAAAAAGTTCACAAGATTGTCTTCAGATAACAAGAGCAAAATAAAGATAATAAACTCAGTAATAGACTATAAGGCCTTTCACACTCCTCTTCTAACAATAGTTTTCCGTTTCCTGCGAAACAAGTGACAATCCTTTTCTTCAGGTATGCACATTTGGAGATGGTGGATGTTATTTTCACCAGATAACCCAGATATTTAAAATAAGGGACATGATTTCAATGAAAAGCAAAGATTACTCTAATTTTTCAGACCACAGTGTCTCTTCCCTTTCTCAGGGTCCCAGCAGGTTCTCATTGACACTCTTGCTTGTTTAGACTACTGCTTTATTTCCACTAATAAAATAAATCGTCAAACCCACCTCGTCATTTTCTCTGCTGCTTAGCATGTAGTGACACCCAGGATGGCAGAGAGGGCACTCAGTGTCCATTGTGCAGCTCAGTAGAACAGAGTGATAGATGATCACAAATCCAATTTCCAGTCAGGAGCAAGCCACCAGAGAAACTAGGTGAATCAAAGAGCACTGGAAGGCTCTGGACAAAAGACCTGTGAGGGGCAGCTGAGGGTACTGGGAGAAAGAGAGGCTCAAGGGGAATCTTCTTCCTCTCTACCACTGCCAGAAAAGAGGTTGAAGCCTGGTGGCAGCTGGTCTTTTCTTCCAGGGAACAGAAGAGGCAATTGCCCTTGAATTGCACCAGGAGGTTTAGATTGGATCTGAGAAAACTTTCCACATTGAAAGAGGAGCTGAGCATTTTAACAGGCTAGCATCAACATCACCTTTCCCAGAAGTGTTCAAAATATGAATGGACATGACACATTGTGCTATGATTTAGTGTGGATTTGGTAGTTTCTGAGCTTGAGAAGAGCTAGCTCTTCTCAAGGGAAGCTTTTCAACAGTTAATGGCATGTCTTCTTACCACAACACGTTATAAAAGGGCTGAATAAATTGTAAATAAAGCCTTCTTATTTCTACTGCTTTCTGACTGGAGTCAAGCATCTTTATTCGTGTCCTACTGCAACAATGGTTGAGGTGATATTGGTTGAAGATGGACTTGATGGCACTGGGGGTAATTTCCAATCTTAATGATTATATAATTCAATATCTTTTTTGCCTGAATTGAGGTAAAGGTAGGCAGGACTATAGCTACATGGAAACAAGTCAGATATTTGTCCAAGAAATCTTTTCACTGCAGCATTTCAGTAAAGATGAGCAAATAGATTTCCAGCAAGTCTATGGTTTTGTTTTGTTTGTTTTTCACCTGAGACTGATTAATTTGTGATGAACCCGATGATAAATCATTCACATTTTTTAATAAAGTGAAGACAATGGTCAGCTGTCTACTACTCCCAGTAGCTATCTAGATTTCTAATGAATGCTTTCCAAATTAAGGAGCAGGATGAGTTTGTATGTGTCAGTAAAGGTGACTGTCTGGCTTATTTTAGAATTTTTGGCTTGGACACTGTAAATTGTACAATTCATACATCTAATGATCCTGAGGCACTTGAAGTCAGCCACATACACAGATGTGAAAATCTTCTCAAAGCTTCTAACCCAATCATTGTTGCATTTCATTGTCTGTGACTTTTCTTATCCTTGATCCGTAAGGTCAGAAATCCCATATTTGATCTCTTGAACTGAAAGTTTCTGTGGAAACATTTCAAAACAATTTAAAAAAAACCCCAACGAAACCAAAAAAAAAACCCCAAACAAACAAAACAAACAAACAAAGGCAGAAAAAACAAAATGTTGGGCTTTAGCTGATAGACCATTTAAAAATAAAACAACAAATCTGTAATTTTACAGAAAACAACAAGCTAGGCATACTCCTCAATCCATAAAGAGAAGCCCAAATCCTTCTACAGTAAGTCAATATTCCTACACTTGTTCTCCATAATAAGATTAGTCAGGCCTGTAAAAGAACAATTACATCACTACAAAGCGTTTTAGGTTTTAATCCTATGAATTCAACTGCTGGAGTCATAAAACAGCTTTAATTTCTTTTCTGGTGGGGTTTTTTTGAACCTTTTTTATGACATGTCCAATTTAGGATAATGATAATGATATGTACCAAGTTTTAGCATATGTAGCATTCATTTGTCTCTGAAGTCTGAGAGCATGTGAGTCATCATGATGGCTTCAGGTTGTAAGAAACATCGATGATGAAAACATTAAACCACAAAACCAAGTTTGCCTTATAATGGTTCATTTACTTGGAGAAAAAGAAATAACTAGATGAAATCTCTTTTAATAACTAGGAAGATTATCATGGACTATTCATTTCATCTGGCAGACATTTGCAGGCTGTCTCCTAGAAAATTATTATTCCTACATCTTTATTAATGGCTGTGTATATTTATTATTCTGTTATTTACAGCCATGGTGTGATTCATTTTAAGATTCATGGCAGAGAGATCTGTAGACAAAAATTCATGATATTTAACCATAGACAGATGGTGGCACAGAAATTAGAGGCTGGTAAATAAGTGGAAGTTTTATAACTGTATTCACATCTATTAAAAACACCACAATAACATATTAACATTGTTTCCTTGGGAAATTAGACCTTGTTGGTAACTGACCCTTGGAAATTTGGTAGTTCTGGATGTGACTAATAATAACTCTGAGCCTTCCAAACAGCCACCTCAGAGAGTGTACTTTTTTGAAGCTAAGGTGATGTTTGTTTGAAATGGATTGATTTACAGACAAGAAAGTGATCAAGAACACAGGGAAGACTGGGGCCCAGCGTGTGCCAGGATGTGGATGACAATTATGAGGAGAGAATTCTTGGATTCAGCATATAATTCATTGATATGGAACATACACATCTAACATGTAACTGGAAATTTTGTTCCAAGAGGCAATTTCCTGGCTGCAGCACTTCTGAGCGGGGTCTCTCAGAAAGCCCTTTGAGTACGTGCATCTCAGGATCATTTAGCAGCAACTGCTGAAATAGCAGAGAATTTAGGTTTTCTTTCCCCAATAGGGATGTAGAGCAACAGAAATAGAAATATTTTGCTCTTTTGTCAGCAGTAGATAAAATATCATTTCCAGTACAGTGAGAAATATTGTAAACAAACTGCAATTTTTATGCTATACCTTAAGATGAAAGTCAGTTTGGCTTCTTAATAACCCCACTCTAAAAAATCTATCATGAAGACAAGTGACTGCAGGTCTCATTGAAGAAACCTAGCTTGTAAAGTTGATTTGGCAACTTTAGCTATCCTCTTCAGGATTGAAATTCCTTCTGAATGGCAGTATGATACTTGCTACATCCAAAATAAATGTAGTGCATATTATTATATAAAATTATAAAAAGCCCCTGCTGTTGATGCTGGCAAGCATAATTTCTGCTCATCTTTTCCTTAAGCCAATATTTACTGGTCTGTTTCTTTTATGAATCATCTCAAAAAACATCACAGAATGATTTTGATTGGAAGGGATCTTAAAAATTTCTCATTGCAACCCCGTACCACATGGGTTGGACACCTTCTACTAAATCAGGTTGCTTTGAGTGTCATCCAGCCCAGTCTTGAACACTTCCAGGGATGAGACTGTGGAGGATAAGTTCCTCAAAAAATGGGGTCATGTGAGCAATCCAGTTTATTTGGCAGAATAAGTCTGTAACGACTTCAAGAGCAGCAAAAGTCATGTATAAGGAAGAACAAAAGATGTACAAGTTACACAGGAAGCAGAACAAGGTGCAGAAGTCACCATGTACGAAGAAGAACAAAAAATGGCTCACAACCCTAGGATATGAGAAACTGGATGAAAAGCAAAAAAAGGACTGTGTAATCTGCTGTGTATGCTAGAACAGTCAACCAATAGGAGCTAAAGAGCTAACGTGTGCTTTTAAGGTATAAGCAATCATGAAGTAACATGTAACATGTGATTAAGGCTAAAAACTGTATAAAAGGGACTAGCTTTTTGCAGTAAATGGCTCACTTTGATCATGTTGATCATGGGATGATGTCCCATTCTTTTTCTTCCACATGGGACATCCACACCTTCTCTGCGTAACCTGTTCCAGCGCCTTAACATCTTCATAGTCCAGAATTTATTCCTAATATCCAGCCTAAAAATGTGTCTCAGAGGGAGGAAGGGAAGAAACAGCCTTGTGAGTCAGTTCAGAGAGTGGGCTCTGCATCTAACATCTCATGGAGGGCATAAGACCTCTGTTTGAGTGGGGGATTAATATTAGCAAGAATCTGTTAGAGACAATGCAGAGATGAGGGCAATTTTACAGGGAGACCAAGTATTCGTGGAAGAAATCAGTAGGTGCTCACTGTTTTTTGGATTTTTTGGTACGCTTGACATTCAGATCCAAATGCAATGACATCATCTACTATCTTAGTTTCTATAACAATTTAGAACAACCAGTCAGAGCAACCTCTGCAGCAAAAACAGTTATTCCTAATAACTCTTCGAAAAAAGGGAGGTCTAGATGACTTAAAGAAGTGAAACTTAACAAACATCCCTGAAAGGAATAAAAAGAGTATTTAGGAAAACATTAACATCGATTTGTCAAAGAAATGTAGAAACATTTGCAAATTAAAAAAAAAAAAAAAAAGTTTAAATTTCTGAATAATAAGGAGACTAAAATTGTAGTAGAGTTGGCAAAACATCAAATGATGTCCTTATAGTGCATATGTAGAGAGAGGATAAATGTGAGGTTTCGATTTTAATTGTTTTTAATTGTCTTAGTGACATCCTCACAACAAAAAGACTAATTCTAGTGCAGTTTAGCTGCACAACTGTTCTTGAACAATTGTATCCTTATATTCATCTATCAGTAGAAAAGTGACAGACTGTGAAGGCATTGCATCCAGGTGTCTAATTGGAGCCTCTTCCAAGAGAGGATTTAATTTCATTATGAATTGCTTCAGTGATGGACACCCATGTAGGTAATACAAGGAGCTCTGTGAAGAAATACAAACCAAATACTCCATGTCATATGATGAAAATTCAGGCTGATCTTGAAAACCTGTAAAAATTATCTGAATTTAAATAACATAACTGGAGGAAAAATATAGGGAGAAGTTTTTTTAGGTGGAGGAAGAGAAGGTTATGAGTTTTTTCAATAGCAAGAAGAAATCCCACATTTTTGTCTGTGCAGTCTTTTAAAGAAGCAAATCAGGTTGAAGATAATGAATAAAATGATCATAATTTGACAATTTTGTGTAGGTTAAATGGGAACAGGGTACAGGCTACTGCTCTGTCTGTGCTTTTGGATGCTTTTAAGAAAAAGTGAAAGCCCTTGGGAAAGATATGTTTGATCTCCTTTGCTGGGGACAGAACACATTGGTCTCTTTTGGTCCCTTCCAGCTCTGTGTTCTTGTGACATTGTACATTTAGAGAGAGTTTAGGAGCTCCCTTTGTACATGTTGAAGGAAACACGCCGGGATTTCTCTGTCTGTAAGCAGTGGAGAAACATCAAAGGTAAAGAACAGATCATGAGTCTGGCAAATGGAGCAGCCTGACTGGAAAGCCAAGAGGTGCAAAGGAAATTTGAACAGCCATGGAAGATGTACTGACTCTTTTTGCCACTACACAGTTAAAGTATTATGCTGGTGAGTCCATGTAAATTGGAGTTTTTAATTCATAAGTTGCAGAATGAGGCATTCTGAAAGATTACTGAAAATTGTGGAGTTGAGAGAGACAAATAAGTAGAGGAGATGACTTACATTTCTTGATTATGAGTGTGTTGGGTGACTGTTACAAATAACCCAGGCAAAAGGTAAGAATGAAAAAGAAGTAAACCTACAATGGAGAACACCTTGAAGAAAAGATGATAAAGCTTCTAATCTAATCTTAAATCTTCTAATCATCCCTTCTAATTCTGTAAAAGAGCAAAGAATCCTTTTCCATGTAATACATGAAAAGTTGCCATTATGAGCTGCACTGGAGAAACTCAAGTAAAGAGGAAAACAACCTGATCTTATAATTAGTGAAGTAAGCCTGTGAGCAAAGGTCCTGATCAGAGGGAATTCATGGTAACTCACATAAATGTAGAGTGCCAGTGAAGGAAACACTGACATTTTGTTCATCACATGAAGAAAAGGACCTTTGGATAGCTGAGAATTGTCTGAGCTTTCAGCAGAGAGGCACAAGGCCCTTCCTTGTGATCTGGACAAAACTGAAACACATAAGCCTTATAGAAGGCTTCATCCTCTGGCCTTTATGTGTGCATAGCATGAGGGTTTGAGAACACAATGAACCCCACACAGAGTGTGAAACCACAAAATTAAATCTGAAGCAGCCAGCAGGAGTCTCAAAATCTCTGTGGAGGTGGCACATAGATAGCAGAAGTGGTACCTGGTTTAGAAAACCTCTCATTACCTGGGATAATTTAACTGCCATGCAAATCTCCTCTGTTGTCTCATTCTGTCTTGCATGCGAAGCATTAAATCAATTTCTAACAGCTGCAGAATCTGTTAAGATGAAGTTTTGTGCAACGAAATGAAAAATATCAGAAAGAATGCTCCCTTTTTTTTTTTTTTTTTTTTTTTTTTTTTTGAAAGAGGTAGGTTTCTCTGAAGTAAAAACCTATGCTTTAGTAACTGTCCAAGGAACTCTTAACTCAGCCTTTTTTATTCTGCTGATTCAGTGCCTTCTTTTCTGGGAAAGAGCCATGAAGATGGTTCTTCATGAGCCATCACACATGACAATACATGTGTGCATATTCCTGTGTCTACACATGTTCTGCCCTGAGCTAGAGGATGAACTCAGAAGGTTGCAATGAGAAAAAATATTAACAAAACACTGTTTTCCAAGAGGTGGAAAGTAGTCTTACTATTAATAGTGAGATGAAGATTTTGTTCACAGCTGATGGAGCTGGTCAGGTAGCACTGACTGACACAGCCAAGGGAAGCAGAGGCTGGTGTAACTGGGCTGGTGGAGACACGGAAATAACTCACAGAGCCTGGTTTGAGGTCCCTGCTCTATCTGTGCTTCATAAATCAGAGCTGGTGTACTTTTAATACAAATTATTACAGGAAATCCTCCCAACCAAATTAGTTTCTTTACTACAGGTATCATGCAATCCTACCCACCTGAGCTATACATAATGCAAGGCAGATTTTGGCTCTGTCTATCAGTATTATTTTAACCCTTTTAAAATAAAATACATAGAATATTTACCTACAAATTACAGGAAAAATACAGACTAAGAGTCCAGTTTAGTTTGAAAATATTTACATGCTGTGCTGATAACCAGTCCTAAAAACACAGGCTGAGCAGACTTTTCTTTTCCCTTCCTGGAAACTACAGCCCTTTTTCATCCCTTGCCCCAAGAGTCTCGCTTAGCAGAATATGGTTTGTGAACATTTCCAGTCCTATTAAGGAAGGAGCAACCTGCTCCCACAGGCTGCCTGGTTTATTTGGTGTTACAAAGAATACATTCTTAACCTCAAAAGGAAACATCTCTACTATCATACCTAGTCATCCATGTATGGTGATAGTTAATTATTTATATAAATTTATACCAATTAAAGAGAGAGCTCTTCAGCTAACAGCAACCTGCCAAAGGATTTTGTTGTTTTTATTATCCCTAAATGAATATCCCCAGTTTCATTTTCTGCTCTCTGAAAAAGTCTACTTAGACAGGCTGCAGAGAGTACCTCTAAATGCATTAACATCTCTTTTTGTTTTGATATTACCACACACATTTGTTTCAACAGAATAAACTTAGAGATTTTCTATAGATTTCTAACTGGAGTCAAGGCATTTTTGCCAATTGCAGTTTTGGCACTTCTGTTGTCTAAAGCAGTACTTTTATATTTGGTTTTATTTTTTAATGGAAAAGACAGGAAGAATTTTTTTCAAGGGAAAAATGTCTTTGCTTGGCCAGTACCCCAGGTAGAACAACACCTTACATTCCTCCCGGAATTTTTAGGAAACTCTTTCTGCCACTGCTGCTCTCCTTTTCACCTCCTTGGCTGGCTGATGCTTCCCTAAATGCCAGCTGACACTGAGAGGAACAACTTTTGATTTAGATGCTAAAATATGCTTCGATGTCCTTGCACATTTTGTGTAGGCTCCAAGTCCTTTATGCCTCTCAGCAAAATCACAGCCAAGGACTATGAATTATGAAAATGTATGTAATTTTCTTCCTGATGTGCTCCAAGCATGATACTTCCTGGGAATATTTTTTTTCCTATTCATTTTCTTTTTCCATTCTAATTAAGAATATTTTTGGTCTGGTCTGGATGTGGGGTGCTATTTTGAGGTGACACATTTTCCTTGGTTTTTCCTGTTCCCAGTGGCATGAGAAGGAATTGTTTGGCTTCTTCCATGCTCTTTTTTTCTAAAACATTTAAGAATAACTTCTTTTAAAATTTGTTATTTTTTCTTTCTCTTCTTTCCTAAAAATAACCCACACATTGCAGCTCAACTGCTTTTACGACCATAATTGTTGATCTATTAGATTGGAATCTTAAAATATTATTTGACTTAGATGTACAATTCCAAGCTTTGAATGAACACAGTACATGTTGCCTTGGTTCTTGAGCTTCAAATCTTCCTTTGAACAGCTTACAACAAGCTGAGAACTAAATATTTTTCCATTGCTACTTGGAGTTTAGAAGAAGAAAAGGTATCAAGTCCTTACTCCATTGTGGAGTCAATTTTAGCATGTCCCAGCCTCCATCCATCAAACAAAACTCTGTTTTATGTATTCATACACAGAGACATTTCCCACTGAAATCACTCTGTACATGATCAAGTGCTTAAAAGCTTAACATTTTATCTAATTGTTTCAATAAAGGTTTCACTTTCCAATTTTAGCAGCTTATTAAAAAAACCCCAAATTGGCCCAAGAAGCTTATGCCTGCCCAAGATTAGAGACGCACGAGTTTGTTAATTACACCTGTTTATTCCCTCCTCATGACAAACTTCTGCTACTGCTGCCAGACTGACAGCTCTGCAGGCTGGATCTAACTTTGCTGTGCGAGGTCTGTAGCTCTCAGTAGGCAACCAGGCATCATCAGCTCTGTCTTTTCCATGAGCTACTCTGGGGGAAAACTCATTATCATAAACAGGTTGTTTTCAAGAATTTTTTTTTCACTTTTCGATTTTCTCCAAAGCCCTTCCACCATAAAAGTTATTCTTGGTCCCACTGTTGCATGCTGGAAGTTGCATTGCTAATATTAAATATATAAGCACAGCAAACTTTTCCTTTCCTTTGCTTAGTGTTGGGTTGACTTACACGGGTCATGTGGAAAGAAATCATCATGGAATCCTGAAATGGTTGCGAGCAAATTTATTGTTCATCTCATTCCACTTCCTGCCATGGGCAGGGACACCTTCCACTATCCCAGGTTGCTCCAAGTCCTGTCCAACTTGGACACCCTCAGGGATAGGGCAGCCATAGCTTCTCTGGGCAACCCATTCCACTGATAAAAGACTGTGTAATTTGTGGCTATTAACTAATCAAACCTAGATTAGTTTTAAATTCATTAGAAGATATTACCTGATGACTCAGAGACTGATTGGATTGATTGATACCTTATCATTACCTTACTGCAGTTTTCTGTATTTTCTGTATATTTTCTAAATACTCTTTGGAAATTCTCTTACTTTACAAGAGATAAAAACTTATGCAACTTACTCAGTCCTGGAAATAAATACTTGTGCACATCAGAATTCTAGTATAAGAGAAAAACCTTTGGTGATTGTTATAATACAAAATGTCACTCAGAAATGACTGGGGTCTATTTTCACTCATTTTGTGTGTAATGAATGTTTCAGTGGTTTTATATATACAGAATTACTCCCACAAATGCCTGTTTAATGGCCTGCAGCTAATGAAAATTGAAGCAATGAAGATGTCATCCCTGATCCTTCCAAGCTTACATAACACAAGAGTTTTTTTAATCCTATACTGCTTCTCTGAAGGAATATGTTAGTGATTACTCCAAGTCCAATCAGGAAGCAGTGATGAGGCTTGTTCTCATGGGTATGCTTTCCTTATCATAATTTTTACTGCACTGTTGTTTCATACACAGCTGTGGAGGCCGGTGGTGTCCTCAGGGAGGCAGTGTAAAATACTGCACCATCCAACAGAGAGTACTTCACTCCTGTTTCATTTGGATGGGAAAAAGGATTGAGACCACGTACAGCAGGAAGCTTTGGGTGCAGTAATTTCAAAGAGTTTAAGAAAGAGAATGTTTGGGAATTCTCTAGGCACTGCCTTAAATATTGGGAGGCGAGCACCTTGGGATCTTTAATGTATTTAAGTCCCCAACACCGCTGAAAAACAGGGAAGTCTTGTTATCACTAGTTTATGCTTGAAGAACTAAAATAGCTTAGTCTAGAAAAGATCTTGTGCTATTAGCCAGGGGATAGATTTTTGGGTGGAAAATCTCATGCTTTCTTCTCCCCTCCACAAAAAGGGAAAAAATGTGAGTATAGGCATACATGGATTAATGAGGTGACTTGCTTGACATTGTCAGTGTTGTTTGAATAGTGATAGGATGCAACTGCAGACCTGACTAGCACTGTTACCACAGGACCATTTTGGTCCTTCGTTTGGGCTTCCTTCTCCCAAAATAAGAAAGCTATTTTGTTCTCAGGTTACCTTTTGCTGCTGAAATTTTTTCTCCTAGTGTCCATATCTGACTATCGATGGACAAATTTCAATTTATGAATGTGTTCGAAGTGCTCCCGCAGTGGTTATATCTGTTCCTGTAAGTGCAAGTAGTCTGTTGTATTCCTTTCTGCTAGGACTTGGCCTTGTTCTTTATTTTGGAGAGAGGCCAATTTATAGGAGACATAATAAAAATACTAAGAAGAAAGGAACAGTCAAGAATGAATTTTAAACAAACAAACAAACAAAAAAAAAACAAAACAAACAAACAAACAAAAAATAAAGGATCTGAAAGGATGTTTGATATGGGCTTGACAGCTGGAGTAGGAAGTGAAGGCAGCAAGGGAAAATTTAGCCAAGCTATAAAGCTGAAATGTTAACAGACCCAGTAAGACAGAGACAAATATTGAAGTCAGCATTTAAATTTGAAATATTGAAGTTCAGGTATCAAGGTTGCTTTGAGAGCCTGTTCAGTGTGGGAGTACAGCAAGAGAGATAGTGAGACTGTCTCAGAAACATGAGTGTTACTAAACTTGTAGGACTGTCACAGTCCACAAGGCTGGCAGCGTCACTGTAAGAAGCAACAGGGTAATTTTTTGCCTTCACTCAATGTTAGTATCCAGCAGGATGGAAGGAAGCCTGCTTCCCTCAAAATACCGTGGAGAAAATAGCCATGAACATGATATAGCCATGGACAGGGAAAAGCACAGATTTTGCAGAGTACAGCACTTCTCAGGACACTTGGAGGTACTCTGTGAAGGAAAATGATGCTCAGCAGATTCAGTCATCCACTACTCAGAGGAGCACGTGCTTCAGGTTTCCTAGATTTTGGCAAGAATTACCTCACTCAATATGTAAGTTTAAAGTGACACCAAGAATGACATACCATTCTTACAGAACCTGGACATTTTTAAGCATTCTGAAACTGTGGAACCAAAAATAACCCACCCAAAATTACTGATACAGGCTAATATTGAGAAGGAAAATGTTTTTGCTTTAGCTGTTATAAGGTATAAAACAAGCATGAAAGTGAAAGTAAAGACAAGAGGACGGGTTAGGCATTAATGAGCTGGTGTAGACTGTATTGGGCAAGGAGTCTTTTTGCAGGGCAGATCCTTGTTTTTCAACATCTCTGATATCCTTGACAAACATTATTAGCAACTTAGGATGCTTTCAACATGAGGTTCTTCAGGCTTGTTTGTTCTCTGCTTTGTTCATGGTTAACTCTGCCTTCTATTAAAATTGTGTAGAGAAGAGTCCATGATGCTGCCTACTTCTCTATAATCTCAGGGTTTATGAATGCAGTTTGATGGGATTGTTTGTGTTTTCTGGAGTGAACAAGTTGAAAATAGCTGTTTTGTAAACTATGTTTATGAAATGGGCAATTTTCTAGCACACTAAAAGACACCTTGGCTTCCTACACTCAGTTTGTGGAAAATTGATTGGATGAGACCAGGATCCAACACCCTGGCCCTTGCAACAGAGTTCCTGATGGACTAAAGCCACATGCTGCCTCAGATTATCTCTGTGTCCACACCAACACTGTAAAAATGAAGCATTCATTTTTGAGATAGGCTTCTCTCTATTTCAATGAAGTCTTTCAAAACCTTGCTTCCTGATTCAGTCCCACTCCAAACCTTTAAAATATTTGCAGACTTGCAGTTATGAATATGTAAAAAATAATAAAATTATTTTAAAAATCGGACCAAGACCAGGAACAACATCACGAACACTGAGCTTTAAGAGAACTTATCTTAAAAATCACAGAAAATAAATATGAAAACTCAGTGTCTAATGAATGCTCAGCACAGCCTTCCTGATGTTTCATCAAGTAGCAGCTGTTAAGCCCTCAACACATTTGTCTTTCCTCATTCAGTTGGTTGCATACGTTAAAAGAATTCTAAAGGAAGTGAGTTACTAATCAGATGTTATTATGCTTCTTTGGGAATTGTATTATTACACTGTCCCTGAAAGATGAACAAAGGCAGTGATCTCCAAGAGCTTCAAGGGCTCAAATACTCTAGATAGTAAAGGGTTATAGAAAAATTTTCACGAAATAGATGCATTGAAGTAAATGTCCTGGCAGCATTTCAGCACCTTGAAATACGTCTGTTTTCCTGGTAATTTCAAACTCAGTGTCTCGTTTAAGTTTGATGTGGTATTTTTTTCTTTCCTGAAGAATTGAGGTGAGAACACCCTGGACATGTCAGACAAGTCTCACTAGAGGTGGTGAGACTTTGCACAGGACCAAGACTAACTCAATACTCTTATCTAGTGCAGGATCATCACCTATCCTTGCTGTTTACAGGATCCCTGTCAAAATATCACTGAGCAGGGTCCCAGAAATTACAAGACTGATGTGAGGCTGTATGGGTAGTCAAATAGAAATAAGGTTTTCCTTTATCCATGAGGTCTAACTCCTGCAATAAGGTAAGAGATGTGCTTAAACCCTTCTTGTCCACAGAAGAGCCATAATGGAAAGGATTTGGTAGTACCTGTTGGCTGGTGCAGAGGAAGAGACTGGTTACACAAACCCACCTAACAGTTCATGATACCACAATAAAAGTTGACTCATGAAAGATGCTTAATGAACAAGGACAAAAATGTCAAATTATTAACCTGAAGTAACCCGACTTAATTTGTTGCTAATGTAGAATTTAGTTATGCAGGAAAATTATGCATAGGGTTCTCAGCTCAAAAAAGCTCATCACAGAGATGTTCCAAAGCATGGACTGTTGGAGATGGGCTGAGAGACCTGGGGCTTTTTGGCCTAGAGAAGAGAAGGCTCCAAGGAGACCTTAAAGCCCCTGCCAGTTCTTAAAGGCAGCTTATTAAAAAGATGGAGAGTGACTTTTTACATAAGCACATAGTGATGGGACAAAGGAAATAGTTTAAAAGCGAAAAATAAGAGATTTTTTAGCAGATGTTAGGAATAAATTCTTCCCCCAGAGGGTGGTGAGTCCCTGGCACAGGTTTCCCAGAGATGCTGCGGCTGCCCCATCCCTGGAAGTGTTCCAAGACAGGTTGGAGGAGCTTGGAGCAAGCTGGGATAGTGGAAGGTGTCTCTGACCATGGCAGGGGGTGGAGGGCAATAAACTTTAGTGTCACTTACAACCCAAACCATTCCATGATTCTATAAAACAAATTTCACCAAAGAACTAAGCTGCCATACAAAGGTATTGTACTTTCCATTTCCCATGCAAGCAGTTGCCAGTGAGTGATACCCTCATTTAGGTTATTCAACTGGGAGTATAGG
This sequence comes from Sylvia atricapilla, assembly GCF_009819655.1. Classification (NCBI taxonomy): domain Eukaryota; kingdom Metazoa; phylum Chordata; class Aves; order Passeriformes; family Sylviidae; genus Sylvia; species Sylvia atricapilla. The sequence goes on from NC_089174.1 coordinate 62,236,212, forward strand.
CATTGGCAGGGCAAATACTTTGGTGGTTGTGTTTTTTTTTTTTTTGTTTTTTTTTTTTTTTTGTTTTGTTTTTTTTTTTTTTTTTTTTGGTGGGTTTGTTGGTTGGTTGGTTGGTTGGTTTTGTTTTGTTTTGTTGTTTTGTTTTGTTTTTTGTTGTTTTGTTTTGTTTTGTTTTTGGTTGATTGGTTTTTGTTTACTTTTTTGTTTTCAGGAAATTTCTTATCTTTTTAGTATTTATTTGCTTATGTCTTTCACTCTGTATTTCCACCATGCGGTCTTTTGAGTTTCACAATAGTGTCCCACAAAGACCAGCGGGGAAGACTTGATTTTCCATACCCAAATGTATCCCCTAAATAAATTCACATTGGATTTGGTTTATAATGAAGCAATTAACTCCTCAGATGGCAAATGCAGACATGAAACAGAGCACCACTATTCAGATCCCACAGGTTTAGGATCATATGGATGCAAGCCAGTCTATGCCATTTAAGCTAAGAACCAAGACCCTATACAAGATGTGGATAACAAAGATGGCTCAGGCATAACCAGCCTGGCCCAGGCTCAGTTGACTCTGGACTTTGGAGTCAGGTGAGCTAGATCTTCTCTGTATTTGTGTGAAGAGAAGGAAGTAGGGAAGATAAACAAATTAAGAAAATGTTAAAGAAAATATCCTGAAGCCAAGGATTTTATACTTACTTTATGGATCTTTTAAAGTTGTCTTGCTATTTTCTTGCAATGTCAATACAAACAGATTTATTTGGATGAAAGAAAACCCAAGGTACTATTATCAGGTAAATCCACCCCCCCCCTCCCCGTGTTTATTTTTTAAAATAAAGATTGAACACATACAACTTTTAAACTTTAATGAGTTTAGATCTGTTCTAGGTAGGTTGATTTGTTATCCCAAATCCTTGTGCCATCATTTTAATGACTGCTAGCATCAAGGGGCATACAGGGTAATCCCCCATCTCTGGCAATGTCAGCTCTGTAGTGATTGCTGTGAAATTAATCAGAGACCGCCGTTGGAATGAGGACATCATAGTCTGATGCATAATGAAACTTATTAATGGTGTCCTGAATAATTTATGGGATCTAACCCATAGTGTAGATACAACATATAAACAGTTTTCTTTCATTAGGTCTATGAACTAGCATGCCATGAGAAACTAAGGGTTGAGATCTTTAATTTTTCCAGCTGTTTTTGAATTGACCCTTCTAGAAGATGTACAGGAGTAATTGATTTTCTGTAAAACCCTAAAGAAGCCACCCCCAGGAGGAATATTTGCAAACATTCTGTTGTATGGTATTTGTGTTTCCATTATTCTTTATCTGACTGAGGTTTAAAATCCCACCGGGACAAGGACTATATAAACATCAGTGAAAAACAATCCCCAAGCAGATGATATTTTACAAAGACAAAAAGGAGCCAAGAAAAGGAGACTTTGTTTTCTTCCTCGGTCTCTTAAGTGAAGTTTTGAAGACAGGCCCTGAAGAATGGAAAAATTAATAACCAGATGCAGAAAAATATTTATCCTGGTACCTTTCCTAGTTGACTATTTCTGTTGAACTTCTCAGCCCTTGGAGTTATACATATACTTACTTATGTGACCAAAATGGAACATATATGGCTAGGATCATATATGTTTCTTCCCTTTACTTCTCTAGTAAAGAGAATAAACATGATTTAAACTGGAATATTTTTAATTCCAAAGCATTTACTTTAGGAATAAACTAACAACTTTCTTTTGTCCCAGGAATTTCCTTGTAACCAGATGCTACAAAATCCTACATCACTGTGATAGAACTTAACACAAAGATAGTTTGAGATGAAATTCACGATTTTGGTTTTGAAAGTAAGGTTTTGAAAGTAAGGTTTTAAAATACTTAAGTTAGATACAAATATGTACAGCCACAAGCACCCCGCTGACCAGTTTGTTAAAGGAAAAAAATTGCTCCAAACCAAGATCAGGCATGCCAAATTTCAGCTTTACTTTAATTTTTATGGTTGTCACTATGAACACCTGAATATAGTGGTTTTATAATGGCTCCTCTGACAGGCTGTTATAACTTCAATGGTACTAACAATACTACTATAATTAGTGACTTTTGTATTGTATTAACAAATGCCAGAGTGTGCTACCAGTCTTCCAGATGACTTATCCAGGTTTTAATTAGTGTCTATCTTTCTTTTCTTTTCTTTGTAGAGACATACACTTACTAAAATGACTCAATGCTTTGCACCATGTACAGGTCAAAATATTCACCTGTCAAGTGGATTTAGAGCTGCATGGAAGGAGGAAACAATTTGCAACATTTTACTAATGGAACAGATTGCATATTTCTCTAAATAGAAATGGGGAGAATTGTGTGACAGATGGATCAAAACCTTCCTGTTGTTGAAAACCAACAGATGAGACAGACTTCTCTTACGACACTAGCTGGATAGCAAGATGCTGATTAACCAGACCTGAATGAATCTTCTGCCCCTTGTTTCAGAGTGTTCATGAGACATTTAAGTACAGTACGATTTTTCTGTATCATATTTTTCATCTGAGCAATATGGATGCAGTGTGTGGGTATACATTTGCACTTACGTACATGTATAAATATCAATACAGGCACACTAAAGTAGCATTCTAAAAGAATTTAGATTTCCAGAAGGAATTGATTTAGAATCAATGTTTATATTGCCTTTTACTGATACTGGAGTATGCCCAGTGTCAATACACTTTTGTGTTAATAGTATTCCCTAATTTAGCAGGAAGTCCTACCAATGAAACATTTAGAGCCTTCATTACAAGGCTATCAACTTCATGTTACTGAAAAGAATTTACCAGCTTTTGAAACATGTCCTATGGCACAGTTGCTATAGTACAGCATGAGAAGAGCAGTCATGTATAGTCAAACTGGAATAGAAGGATTCCTTTAAACAAGTTGTTAGCCACACATTAATCATTACAGTTTCTATCCCACTAAGAGTTACACAGTACTTCTTCTGCTGGATGTCATTACTACATATGTGGAAATGCTACTCTTCACTGTGATTTCCATGAGTGCAGGAAGCTTTACCTGTTCCAACACATATCACAGATTTCAAAGGCACTTCCATGGGCTAACGATAAAGCATGCTTTTAGTTTTTGTTTCTTTTTACTTTTATAAAAACTTCTTGGGTGTAAAATGGAGATGCCATGTGTGAAGACCTACAATTTACTCATAAAAGAGCACTTCAAGACTTTTGATGTCACTTAAATAGGAGAAGCTCAAAGAAGCTGCTGATGCAATAATGTACATTAAGGAAGCGATCGTGAGTGAAGGAGGACAGGTATGAAATCCCCCAGCCTCCAGGAGGAATATGGCAGATGAATTTGAGCAGGAGGATTGATCCCTAGGTGTGTTCCCAGGAAGAGCAATAGAAGTGATAAAGACACTGAAACTGTTCACATTCTCTTTGCTGGAAGATTAATTACATGCATAATGTGTGCTTTTAGCACAGTGAAGTTAAGGGCTTGACATTTTGTAAGAAGCCAATGTCGCATTACACAGAAGTCATAATACTTCCTCCTGGTCCAAAATTCTCCATATCTGGCACTTATTCCTAAAGAACTACTCTCATGGGATGTGTGTTGTAATGGAGAGAAGATGAGGAAGGAAAGCAGTTAATTGCCAACCTGAGCGTTCAAGGGCAATTTTCATAAATACAAATTAGTACCACTTTAGCAGTTTTACTCTTTAGCTGACCATAGTAGAGTTCTTCGGAGGAGATGTGGTAGAGGATTTCTTAGACTTTACAACCCAGGAAATACTACCATGTTTAAAGAAGATACCATGACTCAGAAAATGCTGTGCTACCTCCAGTAATAATTGGGACTTTGCAGAATACTGCAAGACAACATCCATTTGCAGGATTGTGAATTTCATCTCAAACTATCTTTGTGTTAAGTTCTATCACAATGATGTAGGATTTTGTAGTATCTGGTTACAAGGCAATTCCTGGGACAAAAAAAAAGTTAACCTGATGGAAAATTACAGACACTTTAACAGGCACTAGCACAACAATAACTCCTTACTGCACTCTAAATTGTGTGAAGTAGTTTATGACCTCTAGGTTTTTTCTCTCCTTTTAACTTTTCAATACTAAATAAAAGTTATATTCAAACTGCTACACTGCCTTAGAAAATAAGAAATTAATTATGAACACCCCATTTAATGCTAGAGGGGTACAGTGTCCACAGTTTCTTTAAGGCATCAGAGAGGTAATTTCACTGCTGCCAATTGAACAGTTGCACAGAACACATCTAAGTGTGCCCAGTCAATGAATCCTTGGAGTGTTTCTGCTTCATTAGCTGTTTACATGGTGAGCTCAGTAGAAAGGTTTTAGCCTCATGAAATACCTGCTTTGCATACTGCCACTGATTATTCATGATAAACTCAAAATTTAGGAGTAACTCATCAACTTGCCCAATACTGCCCCATCAGCTCTTGCTGTGCTAACCTCTCAACAGGTTCTGTAAGGCTGTAATAGACAACAATAATGTGCCCAGCCCCCATGCCCTCCATCTTCCATAAAGCCAGTCAGGTATTTTCATTGATGTTTCATGAGCACAGTTAAATACTCTGAATCCTGGACTTTGCATTTGAGTGGGATAATTATTTTGCTAGTTTTTAATGATGCTGTTATTTGTGTCATGAATCACAATGCAAAGGAAACCCAGGATATTTAAATTTTATGGCACTGTCTTCCAAAATAGCAGCTTTCTAACTCAGCACAAAGTGAAGAGGAACTATTTACCTCACATGAACTGCTATTTGTTGACAAAATAACCCCCAGAAGAACACTGATCATCCACATTATTACCTTGGATGTCCCACCACGGGGCTGTGCAGAGCAAATAACACTCAGTCATTTTCTGTTCATATACTGCAATATGGATTAATAAATGGCATAAGTTTAAATTTCATGATAAGAAATAGTATTTGATAGATGCATTCCAGCTACCATTTAACTCACTGTAAGTTGGAATGTTTCACACTATTACAGTGGCTTTTTTCTGCAACGCAAAGGCTAATGTGTCTTTTTTGTTGAAGAAATAACGCTTTTGTTGAAAAAATGTTGAAGAAATAATGGTCTCAGAACACAATAATGGCATAATAATTAAGCCTATGTAGTCGGAGAATGTTATCCCTTCCCCTTTTCCATTAACTTCCATTTGCCACCTATTGAGGGGAAAAGTGATCTCTGTGTTCAGATTACATAAAAGATCATACAGGAAATTTTAATCCCCACATTCTCTGTAGGTAAGGAAAATAAGACTATATCGAATATCAAAAGAGAAACCTTGTTTTTGGCAGTTTCTATTAAATATACATAATTATCCGAAAAAACAAACAAAGACCCTCACTTAACACTTTACTTCATTCTGAGTTGCCCACTGCGTACTGCAAATTTCATCCATTTCCCCCGAGATACTCTTGCTGGGTTAGCAGGGAAATTATGTGTTGCAACTGCAGAAGGAGATGTACTTTAGTCCTCTGAAGGAATACCTTTACTCCCTGGAGGACAGTTGCTAGTGATGTGTGTTGTCTGCTATTAAAAGCCTTGATTAAGGGTCTTCTGCTGATTCTTAAAATGCAGCTTTGATACTGAGCAGGAGGAAGATGTACAGAAAAGGTAGAATAAGGGTTCTGTGACCATTTGCACAGCATGGATTTTGAAGTCCCCTGCATGGACACAGGGTCTTGGCTCAGAGTCCTGCAATGGGTCTGCAGCAGCTTCAATGCACTCACTGAAAACTCCTCTTTTGTGGAAGAGTCTGTTTTAACCCTCAAGAACAATATTTCTCTGGAAATCGACAACTCTGACAGCTTCTAACACCACAGTTCTCCCTGGTACTTCCAGTACTGTGGCTGTTCAGGCTCTTAAAAGGAGGCTTTGCAAGACAGGACAAGAGAGTGAAGATGTGAAAACAAGTTGGACCACATCTTTTGATGGTGGGAACTGGGAAATGGTTCCATTTATTTTGATTCTGTAACATCAGCCACTGCTGTCTGAGGGATCAATCATGAAATAATAAAACTTAGGATTTATTTTAGGAATATCTTCCTTTTGCTTGCCATATTCTTTTTGCATTTAGAAAAGAAAACCCTTGGAGGGAAAAAAAATTTGTTCTATAAATTTGGTGTAATTCAATATTATTCAAGAAAGAACTAACCTTTTTTTGTAGGACAGTTATGTTTTCAATAAATATTTATTCCCTATTTTAAATATCAAGATTTGGGCAGTATATTTTCCTAGATAAAGTTTTAAAATACGTAATTTCTTCATAAATATATAAATGCAGAAAATCTATATAGACATTTCTGCATCTTTTACCCTCTCCCTTAATCAGAAATAGGACTTTAAAATTCAGGGTCTTCTATGGATCACAAAGCCACATAAACCTACAAGCTTTTAACTTCTGTGAAAATACTATACAAGAAATAGTGCAATTCCAAAGATGCAAGAATGGCAAGAAAATTTTCCATTGCTTTGTAGGGTCATGAGATGTGCTTACATTCATATATGCCATCTAATCAAAGCATGCAGATTCTTATTTAGAGATTTTATTGTTCAAATCTCTTGATTTTAAAGAAGCAAAACTATAAAAATATGCTCAACTAGATAAAAATATTTTTTCTTTCCTGAAAATGGATTTCTGTTCCATTTAATTTTGAGCAAAATGTTTGGATTTCTTTTCAAACACAGTAAATTTAAATATATTTTGTTTTGATTTTTTTCAAGTTAGAGTTTTTTTCCTAGTAAAACGTTTTCTAAAACCAGTCTAAATTAATTGATTGTAAATACTAGAAAGTGCCACTTGTTAACAAAACAAAACAAAACAAAACAAAACAAAACAAAACAAAACAAAACAAAACAATTTCATTTAGGTCTGCCGTGGAGATAAAAGCCAACAAACAGATTTTTTCATTTTCTTTTAACTGTTAAAATATATGGAGAGGAGAGGAGAGGAGAGGAGAGGAGAGGAGAGGAGAGGAGAGGAGAGGAGAGGAGAGGAGAGGAGAGGAGAGGAGAGGAGAGGAGAGGAGAGGAGAGGAGAGGAGAGGAGAGGAGAGGAGAGGAGAGGAGAGGAGAGGAGAGGAGAGGAGAGGAGAGGAGAGGAGAGGAGAGGAGAGGAGAGGAGAGGAGAGGAGAGGAGAGGAGAGGAGAGGAGAGGAGAGGAGAGGAGAGGAGAGGAGAGGAGAGGAGAGGAGAGGAGAGGAGAGGAGAGGAGAGGAGAGGAGAGGAGAGGAGAGGAGAGGAGAGGAGAGGAGAGGAGAGGTCCACTATTTTCTCATTTAAAATTAAGGCATCTAGGGAGGAAATACAGTTTACAGAGATTACAAACTTCAGAAGCAGCAGTTACTTTTGTAACCAAGGTAAGTGTCAGCATATGTTTATTTGTCTATGTTCTGATTTGAAAACTTTCTTAAATGAGATTAGAAATGTTTGAGGTTTTATTTTCAGATACTCTGACAGTTGGATTCTCATTTCCATCAATTGAAAGTCACATGAATTCAGTAATTGAGCTTCTAGTCTCATCTATGCAGGTATAAACAGAGTAGAAATAGAATAACAGAGAAGGTGGACGTCACTCTTTTCAAGACAGTGAAACAAAAGGATTGAGGTGGAAGTTTTGCCTCAGCCTTTACATGGAATCTTGAGGGCTGGCACACTCTCCAGTAGCAGAGGAGACACAATTTCATTTCCCTCTTGCTTTCCAAACCATATCAGTGTGGGATTGAAGGGGACATGGGTCACAAACTCCTACAACTTGTAACTGCAGAGAAATGAATGATTTGTGCTATTCCATTCATAAACATGTGAATTATTCTTATTTTGAGTCAGGAACATTCAAACCCCATCCTGCCTAGCCTCAAATGCACTTTTGGCTTTTGCATAATTCATGGTCATAGGAACAATAAGAGCTTCTGTCTAGTATAATTTTCTTCACTGTAGGCAGCATGTATGCCTTAAAATTGCTCAGTCACTGAATGCTTAAATTTGCTTAGGTTGCTATTACTAATAGTGTTGCACTGGAGTCCTGGTTGCTGCAAATGGCATTTTCAGAGTTTGGTGACCTGTTAATATTGTAAATGCAATTAGGAAAGACTAGTGAGGAAGCCTGTAGTAGGCTAAAAAAGTAAATGGCAAAGAAAAATGTAACAAAAGTTGTGTTATCAAACAGTGTAGTAGCTTTGTTTCCCGAAGACATGAAAATATTAAAATCTAACCCTCTGAGACCAAACTTTGGCCACATTTTCTGATAGGTATTTAATATTCTTGCTAGTGTTTACGTCTGGTGGGGATTTCACTCTGATTAATTCAGATATATCTAAGAAACTGAAAATGTCTTTCAGATTTTTCCAGTATTCCCATGCTCATAGACACAATGAACAACAACAAAAAAACCCAAAACAAAATAAAATGAAAACAAAAGCAAAACCAAACGACCAATCAGCCAAAAAAACCCCAAAAACAGCCCCCTCCCCAAATTCAAAACATAATCATAACATCAAAATCTCATGGCATTTAAAATTAATTTTAAATTGATATTAGGATTGGTTTTAGGTAATTATATAATAGGGATGCACTGCCACAATAACCTTGTTTTTTTTGTTGCAGTTTGTTTCCTCCCAATACCTGCAAAATTATATTTAAAACACTCTGCTGTTTCTATCACCTGTCTTCTTTCTCTTGACAAAAACCCCCTGAGACCCCTACTATGCCTCATTTTAGACCTGTGCAGTACCCAATATATATCTCCATCCAAAGGCTGGTTTGTCCTCTATAGTCATATTAATGATGGTGGTAACAGTTCAAACTGCAACACTAAAAATTATGTTTTCCATTATTTTTGCTTTTTGAACAAGATAATGATATTTTTGTCTGTTTATTTGGGGTTTTTTGTTTATTGTTAAATTTTGGTTTCATGTGCCAAAAAGACACAGGCTAATTTTTTTAAATTAAATTTGTAGACCATAAAAATCTACTTACTGCCTTGTCCATGGAACTTGTATAAAACTATTTATGAGGGAAAAAAAAGGAAAGTAATTTTTTTTAATTGTTGGGGAAAGAAAATGAATTTTGCCACACTGCTCCTGCCACTTAAATATGTATTCCTTGCATTAAAAACCACAGATATAAATTAAAAAAAAAATCCTTGTTAGAATTGGTGAATATGTGGTGCCTTTTATTTGGCCTCAGTCTAATTGTACTGAATTGTACCAACAGTGATGTAATCACAATTGTCAGCACCTTTTGCATCATTAATTTGACTTCCACAAACAATAAGGTTTTATGGGCCCCTACAGTGATTATCCCATGAACAGATATGCAACCAAGAGTGTTTTGTATCTAGATATTGAAACTATTAATTGCCTTGATGGCATCAAAGTCATAACGTGTCCCAGCAGAAGTGCCTGGGTATAATGTCCCTGTACTCCCCAGACACTTTAAGGCTTATTTTAAGTGTGGATTAGTGCATCATGTTTTCAGAGGTCAGTGAAGATATGAGTATCTGGGAAAAAAAGATTTAAAATTGTAATCAAGGCTGAGAAGGTTATGTGCAGGTGCATAGTGAATAAGTATAATATTTAAAATTTTATGGAGATAATAATTGTCCTTAGTTGTCTTCTATTTCTTTTTCTCCTGAGGGAATGTTCTGAAAACAACACAGCTGCAAAATGTTGTTTAACAGCACTGATAGAACCTCTGCTGCTTTCACTGGAGAAAAATCTGTAGAAGGGCAGAAGTACACTGTCTCCACCCCCAGAAGACAAACATTTAACTCTGGTCTCCAACAACTTGTTTATCTCTAAGGACATGAGGACATGCAGAGGAATATTCTCACACCTGTTGCAGTGTGAAATTTAGGTTACCAAATTTCTGTAATATGCTTTGGTCCACCCTACCCCTGGTTCAAACCCCTTTGTCCTTCCCTGGTGGTGAGTTTTGTCCATCACCCTGTAATCCTGCCCAGAAGCCCAGAAAATTGTGGTGGGACTTCACTGTGATTTGGCAAGGTCTCTGTTAACCCTCCCTGTTTTATGTATAAGATGTCCTGCTAATTGTCTTATTATTCTGGTCACTCCCATCCTACCTGGCACTGGTTCTAGATCACCCCCTGCCTCTTTCCACATCCCCTGTACTTAAACCTAAAGCCCAGGAGTCACAGTCTGCAGGTAGCCCTCTGGGAGCAATAAACCTCAGCCCCAACCAATGTAAGAGTCCTCCTTTCTTCCACAGATTGCCATGCTTCTGCTTGAGATTCAGACCCACTGATCCAAGGGATACAAAGCTGTACCCCTGTATGCAGACCCTGTGAGGGAACAAGCTGGTGAACAGCTCCAGACACTCGCACAAACACCTTTTCCTGTGGCTGAAACTCACGAGATATGAATAACAGCTGCTTCTCTCTTTCCAACAGCCTATGTTTTGGGTATTGTCACACAACTCAGTTCTTTCCTATTACTTTTTTGCTCTCTGAAACTGATGTGGATAATTATAAAATTATTTTAATTGTCCATAGCACTTTTACAGCAAGAAAATTGACTGTGTTGAACCCCAGCTTTCTAAATTACTCTCTGAATAGACATTTGAAAACACAGTTGAAACAAAACAAAAATCTGATAGTGACTGTATAACTTTCATTACAACATTCTTGTGACCAAACAAATCCATCCATGTTAAGATCATTGCCTTCTGCCTTCTTGAAGTCTGTGTTGAGAGTGTATCTTCCAGATAGCTAATTTAGATTTCATGCATTATTGATCCAACATTGCTGTAGGCGCTATAGATGAGAGAAAGATAGGAAACAGATATGGTCCTTGCCCAAGGAGAATGAACAAGCACAACCTCTGTTTCCACCACTTCTTAGCTGAAACTGTGATCTTCACACTGCTCAACACAAGCCTAGGAATGTCTTCTAGTATGGCTATTCCTGGAAGAGAAAGAATGACAGTTATTTTTCCTTACATCACCATGTTAGAAATCATAAGACTAAGAGTTTAGAGGTCTTTTGGGTTTCTAGACCTCCTTATGTTTAAGGGAGTGATGCTGTCACCTCCAGAGCAGCAACAGCTTCTCCAGTGCCTGCTAGCAGGCAAAGTGGCTCTTTTACTGTTCTAAATCAAGAGGTTTCATATGTGAGAACTTCTCTCTGAAGATATGTCTGTCAAATAACTAACTTGGAAAACCTTGAGATAAGAAATAAGATTCATCTAAATTATTCTGGTGTATTTCTGGAAGATATTAAAAAATACCTGGAGGACAAGACCATCATCAGTCACAAACAACACAGCTTGTTAAACCAGAATTCCTTCTACAATAGAGTAAACCACTAAGCCATCTAGGAAAACCCAGAAATGTCACCATTTTGGACTTCCACAAAACTTTTGATACTGTCTCTCCCAGTGTCCTTCAGGAAAAAATGCCCATCTCACAGCTGGATAAGCACATCATACAATGGGTGCAACTGGAGCTTAGGCAGGGCACAAAGGGTGACAGAGAATGGGGTGACATCACACTGATGACCTCCCACTAGAGAGGTTCCAGCCTTGGCCCAGTTCTCTTCAACGTCTTCATGAACAACTTGGATGCATGACTGGAAGGAATAATGAGTAAGTTTGTCAACAATAATAAATTGGAAAGAGCTGGCAATTCTCTTGGGGTAAGAGAGGCTCTACAGACACCTTGACAAATGAGAGGGCTGGGAAATCACCAATCATATGAAGTTCAACAAGGGCAAATGCTGCATTCTGCACCTGGATTGGGGCAATCCTGGATGTACTGAGAGGCTGACCAATGCAATGCTGGAGAACAGTGCCATGGAACCAGACCTGGGAGTCCTGATCAGTGACAAGTTGAACATGAGCTGGTGGTTCCTTGGCAGCTGGGAGGGACATCTCTGTCCTGGGGGCATCAGGCCCAGCATGGCCAGCTGGGCAAAGGAGGGGCTTGTCCTGCTCTGCTCTGAGCTGGGGCAGCCTCTCCTTAAATACTGTGAGCAGTTTTGAGTGTCCCAATATAAAAGAAACATTAAGTCATTAGAGATCCTCCAAAGGAGGAGGCAAAAGGAATGGTGAAGGGCCTTGAGGAGAAGCCTTATGTGCAGTAGCTGAAGGTATTTGGTCTGTTCAGCTGGAGAGAGGAAGACTGAGACCTCATGTGTTCTTCAACATCCTCATGAGGTGAAGAGGAGGGGCAGGCACTGATCTCTGCTCTGTGGTGACCAGTGACTGGACTCAAGGAAATGACTGAAGCTGAGTCAGGGGACATTTAGGTTGAACATCAGAAAAAGTTTTTTCAGGTTCCCCAGAGCCATGGTCACAGCACCATGCTTGTCTGAAGTCAAGAAGCTTTTGAACAATGCCCTCAGGCTCATGGTGGGACTGTCGGGGTGTCCTGTGCAGGGCAGAAGTTGCTTTTGATCAGGGTTGGTTGCTTTCCAACTCAGTCTAGTCTATTGTTCTGTGATTCTATGATTCGATTTTTTTTTATTATTATATGATCCTATGGTTCTATGATTCTATGGCTCTATGTTTCTATTGGTCTATGATTCCATGGTTCAATGATTCCATCTTTATGTGATTCTGTGACAAAATAACAGGAATCTCTTTGAAGCAGGTATCTGTCAGTGTAGACTCCCTTCATCAGTAAGGAGAACTATTTGGCACAGTCAGTGTGGCAAAGAAACCTCACTTGCAATTGTACAGGGAGAGATGAGGGAATGCCATCTAAGCCTGCTGCAATCTTCTATATCCAGGAATGAGGACAGAGGAATTGCCATATGTACCTCCTGATACAAATTTTGAAAGTTCTGCCAAGCACTGAAACATTGGTCCTAACTTTAAGGCCTATAATTACCCTCTTTGTCAGTAAAGCTTGGCTGAGGTTTTCACTGAAACTTTACACAGGGTTAATCCTGTCTTCCACAAAGGCTGTTTCTCCTGCCCATTGATGCCCCTTCCCTGAAAGTGTCAAGACCTGACTGGATGGGCCTTGAGGAACCTGGTCTAATAGAAGGTGTCCCTGCCTATGGCCAGGAGTTGAAATGATTCCTAAGATCCCTTCCAATCAAAATCTTTCTCTGAGTCTGCCACAGTGGCTTATCACCCTTGATAAGCAGGGCTAGCAGTGGCCATACAGAGAGGGAAGCATTTTGAGAGTTAGATTTGGACAAGGATGAGAAGCACAGATGTAGGACATGACAAACTGGGAAACCCGTTTTCTTGTCTGCAGATAAAGCTCATCAAGATGGGTCGCTTCCAACTCAACACATTCCATGATTCTTTAACTCTCTTTTTACTGATTGTCATATTTACCTACTGCCATTTCACCAATACCTCTGTGTGCCAGACAAGCCAATGTGAACTAAAAAGTCTCTAATAGTGGTGAGGTTAAAAGTAATAATAAAAAAAATCAAATTATAAATGTTCAAAATCACTCAAATGTAGTACCTGTGTGCTACAGAGGTAAAGTGCTAACATAAGTGGAATATGCAGAGAAATTACAAAGAAAACCTGACCATAAAAAAAGTAAAAAAACTCAATAAAAACAACAAAAAAGTAGCAACCCACCAAGCAACCCCCCCATCAACCAACCAACCAAACAAGAAAAATTATGTCCAAAAAAACCCCCAAAACAAACTAGCTTCAACTCTATCTTCTTAAAATTCATTATCCAGAAATTTATGAGAAATGTGTGACCTAAGTCTTGGGAATGTATGTAATATCAAGATGAAAATAACATTTAATTACCCAAACACTCTCTTCAATTGTAATGCAGAATAATGCAAGTTTCCATAAGTACTGCATCTTTAATTTAAATAAATATTTACGAGAAGAAGGAAAACATAAGTCAGAGTTATTCTGAGGATGCAATCTATAAGGCCTTCTGCTGTAGCTTTTCAGTAGATGGACTAGATATGCTGCAGCCTGACTGTTTCATAAGTTTAGAAAATAATAATGATGTTATTTAGCACGGCATTTCCATGCCTGTAGATTTGCTTCCATAGAAGTGTTGATTCTTTGCAGGATTGTAATAATGTGATGGATCCTGACCAGCTTCTGCTCTGAGACCTGATTCAGGGTCTTTATTCAGGTAAAGTGAGTTGCAAAAGGATAAGAAACCTGTTTTTTTCAGCACAGAGTTGCTAGGTTTCCAAAAAAGATTCAAAACTTTCTTCACTGCTATTTTTTTAACATCTCTCAGATTTTTTATGCCATGAATGACATCATGTGTTGGGAGGGCAAACCCCAGTTTGAATTTCAGGCAGATAAAAGCAAATGCCTCATTTATTGCTAGTCAAAATTGAAGTTTTCTAGGATAAGGACATCCCTCTTTATTCTATTCTTGGACAGTGGCTCTCAGACTTCCATTCTGGCTTTCAGCAGTGAGGTAAGGGAAGAATTATAAGGGAAATAGAAATCTCTCCTGACATTTCAATAAATGATCTACCTGTCTATCCAGTTCACAGTTTGAACCAATTTTAAGTGATAACCCAAATTATTCCACTCTCTTAAGCATCTGCTGGTATTGACAAAAATTTCTTCTTGTGGAACACCCTTGGTTTTGATGGGCTTTTGGCAGGGATAAGCCTGGCCCGGCATGTCTAACCTATGCCTTAGACAAGCATTAGAATTAGAGAATTGAATAAATTTCCTTTACCTCCATTTGCAAAATGTGCAATAATCTGCACATTTAATTCTATCTGTTGCCTATTATTTTGTAAGTAAGGGCACAATTTGCTGCAGATGTGACATCTTTGTGACAGTGAATCTGCAGCAGCACTGAAAAGAAAGGGAGAAGGAGCAGGGTCACAGAGAGGACAAAAGGAAAAAATAGCTGTCTAAATCATATATCATTAAAGTGATGCTCATTGAATTACCTCTCTTAGGGCCTGTCAAAACATGTGGTGCCCTTGCAATATGATGTGAATTAAATGCCTTCTGGCCCCTGAAATATTGTTTTCAAGGCCAAATGTGTACTTTCACAGCTTCTCTGTAGTAACTACTAAGCAATACTTGAAACACACTGATTGACTCCTATGATTAGCAAAAACAACTCTAGAATACAACAATGTGAGCAATGTGTGGGAACAGGGTTTCAAGAGGTAAAAAGAAGACGTGGGTACTTGCAGGACTTTGGTGATGGTCACTGACAGGTCCATCTACTGAGAAATTGGTCAACACGATTATAAGTTGCCCCTGGGAGAGAAAATGTAAGTGTCATAGATTCATAGAATAATTTGGTTTAGAAAGGACATTGAAGACCATCTCATTTCAACTCCCTGCCATGGGCAGGGACACTTTCCACTATGGCAAGTTCCTGAACAGTTACTGGATCAACATCAATAGCATTAACTGGCTTAGTCTTTTTAGTAATTGTAATCTTATTTTGCCCTCTGTGAGTAGGAAAGAGCTGTTATCTTTTCAGGACACCCCATGTAGATACCAGAGGGCCCTGAATGGTGGTTGTTATCAGATGGAAGCCACTGCTTTCTCACAGGTAGCAAGACATAGGAAGAGAGAAAAGGTCTCAAGTTTCACCAGGGCAGGTTTCTAAAGGATATTGGGAAAAGCACCTTCCCTGGAAGGATGTTCAGGCACTGGAACTGGCTGCCCAGGACAGTGGTGTACTCACTCTCTGTGGAGGTGTTCATAAAATGTGTGGATTGCTTTTGGACAATTGGTTTAGTGGTGGACCAGGCAATTCTGTGTTAAGAGTTGAATTCCATGACCTCACAGGCCCTTTGCATTATATGATGGCATGATTCCATGATCCCATCTGCTTGAGGGTGTGAGGCTACAGCCACTGCCTTAGCAGACATCACAGCACCACAGCACCACAACAACTCCATGAAGTCTGATTTCCTCCCACCCACCCAGACCATTGAGAACCAGAGGAATGGGCTTTTCCTCTTGCTTCCCACTGAATTTTGAGTTTTGGCTAATTCTGACAATCATGAATTTCGCCTGTATTCATTATTGGTTTTATATGGTGAGGTTGTTTGGTTCTGAGCAGAATTCCAGACCCATTCTGCATAATTAGAAAAAACTGGTACTCCTTTACTTTAAAATTTCATCAGCTCTGTCCATCAAGAGGTACAGTGATATCTTAATTACTGGGAGGCTGCAAGGATGTGCCCAGAAATTAGTGTCTGTAGGACCAGGACAAATGTAGTTAATATGTGAAGAGGTGAAGTGTCTTATAAAATGATGTGCTATCAAAAATATGACTTTGTGGAGAAAAATTATACCATTATTTAATTTAGACATGAATATTTTCATGGAGAGAGCTAGAGGGTGACCTCCCTGCTAAATTCAAATATTCAAAATTCATAATAAAAATGTCCCTCGAAAATATTCACATTTATATTTTTAATTTTTTTTTTTTGAGTTTGCATTTCCCATGTCTATTATGCATGTCAGCTTTTCTCAAGATGATATTGACTAGAATACTTCTTTTTAAAAAATCTGCTTCTCTTCCTGTTTTTTAGTGATAATTGCAGGGGATAATATTTTTCTCCTTCTTGAAACCACAGTTTTGAAGAAAATAAAAATATTGTGATGTTTGCAACAGAAATGTTAAAATCAACATTGCATTTATTCCTGTTAATTATAACAGATTCATGATTTTCATTCAGAATAAGGATAGTTTTTCATGCCAGAATTATGGGATGAAAATTCATGTGTATAGATAATGTGAAAATCCATTATGTATAGAGGCCGCCTAAGAGTTCTGTAAATCAGTATTATAATTTTTGATTCCTTAAGAAGACTTAAATAAATTGAAAAATAGAGATATGACATGAGTCTCCTCACAGAACACAGTGTGTCAATTACAGATAAAGATGCAGAGCTCAAATCAGTTGGATTCTAGTGCTTTTTCTCATCTGAAGTACCCAAGAATATTCCCCAAGGGTCTCCTAGATGCCCCAACCTCACCAACACATGTTACAATACTCTTTTTTAGTGAGTTGTTTTTTTCGCCCTACTGTAGAGATATATTTGGGGTTTTTGTCTGTTTGTTTGCTTGTGTGTTTAGTTTGGTTTTTTGTTTGTTTGTTTTGTTTGTTTGTTTTGGTTTGGTTTTTTGTTTTGTTTTTGTTTTGTTTTGTTTTGTTTTGTTTTTGTTGTTGTTGTTTTTTGTTTTGCTTTTTGGTTTGGTTTTTTCTTTTTTTTTTTTTTCCTTATGGTCAAAGCTATACTCTGCATTTTAAGAAATTAAGGGTGATACTGATACCTTATGTATTTTATGAGTCTTGCAAAGGTTGTGTTCAAGATATGAAAGAGAGATGACAGGGCCAGGACTCTTAGCACTTCTGAAGATAATCTTTACTATATACCACAACATCAGGTCAACACATGGAGAGGCCTCCAAAAGAGAGAAGACTGATAACTGTTATTTTTTAACCCTTTCATAATATCCCTCTAGTGGCTGGCAACATCTTCAGCACAGAATGGCTTTCCTTAAATTCATCATCATTTTATTTAGCAGTTACTAACAGCAACTGAGACTGTAGTCAGCATTTAAGAACAATACCTGTAAGGAACCTTCTTATTAATGGACAGCTGCACTTATTTTATGGTCCAGAAGTTAATCTGTGGAAAACCTCTCTATATATTCCAGTTTTGGTAATACGAGTTCTAAGACAATTTTGTAGTGGAAGATGCCTTTTTTGCATGAAGAGGTTGAGACTTCAGCACAGGTATCTCTCAGGGAGACCCATCATTATGTATAGCTAGAAAAAAAAACTGGATAGTGGATAGTTACTATGAACCCAGTTCTGCAGGAGTAGTCCCTGGAGCCCTCGTGCTTCATGTAGCCTTGATGCCAGCCCACATAGCTGTCTTGGGAAGAGTGAGGATGAAGATTTCTTGGTATCCAAACCCTCAGCACAGCCAGACCTTGCTGCCTTCAGTCTTTCAGGGTGTAGAGCCTGACAGCCAGTCCTGACCCTTGTCCTAGGTCATAGACGAAGAGTAACAAACCAAGGAAGGAAGAGAACAAATGTTCTGGCACCTGGGTTGTCATTCCAGCCACTGCTCCTCACACCCTCCTAAACAAAATGATATTGCCTGGTCTTGGAAGGCAAAAGACTAACCTTCCTTGATGGGGAGCAATTTTTGGAGCGCTGACCTCACATGAGTCCTGGCTAGTTCCTGTAAGTACAGCAGCAAAAATCTCACATGTTCTCATCCAGAATGCCTAGGATGTGTTCTAAATTTGGTATCTCACCTCTCTTGTCTTCATGCTGTGATAAGAGAGAGAGTGCTTGATTTTTCCATCTTCTGTAACCCCTTGATTTTTATTAGTGATTTTGAGGTGCTGAGCACTTCTGTGAGATGCTGAACACCCTGAAGTTTCGGTGATTGCTAATTAGAGGTGTGCAGCATCCTTCAAGACTGTGACTCATGAGAGAATTGTGTTGAAAGGGAAAAGAAGTCTTGTCCTGTTAATTACAGGTTCAATTAAAACACAACTCAAATCCAGACTACAACTCAAGAGGAAGCTCAGTGCATAGTACATTTGAAATGTAGAGACAAATAGGTCTTTTTATTAATTTGAAGGTTAACATGTTCATTAGGTTGCATCAGTTCATTATGCAATTGTGCCTGTTACTACAGTATGATATATAACAATGAACAGGAGCATTTCAGGGAAAAAATGAAAGAAAAGCCCACTAATTCTTGAGCATAAACAGTTAAAAAGATGAACTAGACAGAAAGTTCTTTTTTTCAGGCATGCTAGGCCCATTTCATCAAGGGAATTTTTTTTTTTTTTTTTTAATGCAAATGAAATAGTAAAACAAGTTGGCTTTGAAAGCACAGAGATGCAAATTTGGGCTGACAATGTTTATGATGACCACAGCTTTCTTGTTTTTCCTCTTTACCCTAACATAATTGTCTTTGACTGGGCAAATCATGCTGTTCTTGTTGTAATGTCATTGCGATTTATGATTCCATAAGGCACTTGAAAAGATTTTTTTGTTTTCATACACTTTGCATTTAATGCCATCTAAGGAAATTGCATACCTAAAGCTGTACATGTTACTTTTTATTAAATACCAAATGGTATAATCCTTTTTTTCCTCTCCCCTGTTTCTTGATTACAATCAAGATGTGTTTTAGATTTTATTACAGAATCACTTTCCTAGTCAATTAGAACCTTAAGGTTAATTTCCGCTTATACTTCGCACTAAATGTCAAGCTTAATGCAGATTTTACATAAATGTAGGGGAATAACCATCCACAGGGGTTGCAAAAAGCCTTGTGGGAAGATTTACACACAGCACCAAAAAAAAAATTCTGATTTGGTATGCAAGAAATGACACAGACTGCATGAAATCCTTTGGGAGTTCCATAGCAATTTCAAGTGAAGTGTACTCATGTACTGTGACAGTAGTAGAAAATTTTACCATAAAAAATATGATATAGAGGTAAGATGTGGTTGAGGACTGATCTCCCAGCACCCAGTCTGTATGGAATTCACCTGGTGTGGGAAAACTGATATTTTATTGAAGCCTTCCTCCCTCATGTCATGGCTCCCTGCAACAAAAGGAAGCATCCTGAGGATTCCTCTTGGGAAATCAAAAGAAGTCAAAAGTCCGTATAACTCCCATAGATTTGGATAATTATTATCTCTCCTACTTACTTGTAATAATAGTTTGATCATTTCCCAAATAAAAATACATTAAATGCTCAAGGGTCTAAGAAAGAAAAAAATATCAAAATGCTTACAATGTTAAAATTTCTCACTAATGTCTTTGTAATAAATTATTTATTCTACAAATTATAGCAGAATGTAAATAAGAAAATACTGACGTTACAGTAATTTTCTGAACAAAAAGCCTTTACTACATCCAAAGTCTTACAGATTTGTGAAATAAATTTGCAACACCTCATGACAGCACATGATATCTCATGGAAGGTTTTGCATGGATACTTCCAAATAGAATATTTTTTATGGATAGTTCTGGTTAGAAAATCTATTTCTTTTTCTTTAAAAGATAATTCTTTTCGTCTTCTTTGACTTTTCCTGCAGAAATCTCTTTTCATTCTCCTTTTCTCCCCCCTCCTTCCCTGAAAAGGAAACAGGAAAAAAAAAAAAAAAAGAGCTTGAAAATTCCAACAGTTCTCATTTAAAGTTTATTGGTGTCTACTCATGGGGGCAAAAAATATGGCAATGGATATTGCTCTACATTTTTAATATTTTCACTCTGTTTTGGGGAATTATTAATGAGAAATGCTCTCAATGCCTGTAACGAGAAGGGAATTTTAGCCTTGCCTTTTTGAAAGGACATAAGAAGCTAATGTGCAAGACAGGTACTGAGGGATTAAGGTGCAAGATTAAAACACATATAGAAAAAATAAATTGCCACAGGCTTAATAAGCTATTAATGTATATCTTTATTGCAAGCAAAAGGTTCTGTAATAAAAAAAGAATATGCACACATAACCCTACATAATTATATACACATAAAGTTATAAAATAATAATTTATATATGAAACCCAATGGGAAACCAGCCAAGATATTCAGATTTCACTGACAAGCAGTAGCTGCAAAGCTTCTGATATATACCTAAGGGGCAACATTTTAGAAAAAAGATAACAGGAAGATATTATATTAATATTAATAAAGTTTTATTTCCAAAGGGAAAATATGATCAAGTACTTTGCTTTCTTGGCTGCCCTTTTTTCTTTTTCATTTTTTAAATTTCTGTTAAAGTTGGAAACAAAATTATCCTGACTTAGCCAGTTGCTCCTTTTTAATATAATCATTTAAATTATACATGAAAAAAAATAAAGGGTGGTGAGTAATGAGGTTGACAGAGCCATACTCCTCAGATGATGTGTGATAAACAAGGCTCAATGCCAAACATTTTTAGCCAAGTCAAGTCAGTCTATTCATGTTCATGTACCATAAAATTTGCTTTTACAAGGGTAACTATAACATTTTCATTAGAAAGGAACATATGAAATCCTAAAGTCTTTGCATATATCCTGGGTACTTCGATAGTGATATATAAAATGAGAATGTGAATTCTAGGCTTACATAAACCTTGGCTTCATAGCTGATGAAATTTTATAATGAATTACATAGTCTCAGGAGACTCAGGAAGCCAAGATCTGTTTCCTTTTCTTAGCAACACCGTAGGTCTTAGGCCAAGGACCAAATTTCACAGAATCACTGAATAAGCTGAGTTGGAAGACATCCTCAGGGATCATTGAGTCCAGGTCCTGGCCCTGCAGAGGATCATGCCTGATACTCACACCATGTGACCAAGAGCATTTGCCCAAATTTCAAAGTTTTCTGTCTTGAAATTACCTTAAATTAATCAAGAGAAATGGAAGGGTAGAATTAATTTCAGGTCATTAATTTTCATGATGTCAGAAGCCTCTTTCTCATCAAGAGAAGTACAGGCTACTTGAGATAACTGGTATGGCCAGATGAAAACTGGCTGGAAAACTTACTTAAAATGCTGTGAACTAGAAACATATCTATTTTTGCCTTTTCTTCTCCCTCTTTCTCTTGTTCTCCCTAACTTCAGTCCAGGAGGAAAGATACTGAAGTCAAGTAATTATGAATTGGGGAAAGAATATTTTTTTTTAAGGTGGATTAAGCATTCCTAATACTATACATTATTAAAATTTGTTTTTCTGGATCTCTTTGTTTTAACTTGTATTTCAATTTCAGGGAAAAAAGGCAAACAGAGAAATTGAAATAGGAATTTTCTGAATATAACTACTTATTTATTAATTAATTAATTTATTTATTGTACAAAGTTTTGATTTAGGTCCACACAAGAAAGGAAAAAAACCCATTGTTTTTGGGGTTTTTTTTTATGCCATTATCAGATCTAATGTGTAAGTTTCCCATTCCCCTCATTTCTTCTTTGAGTACCTAAAATCTTCAGCTAAGTAGAGATTTCATCTGCATCACGAAATTGAAATGACTGTGTGATTGATGAACATATTAACTCTGTAATCAACCAGGCATATTGGTAAACTTGATAATGAAGCCTTAAAATAAAAGTAGTCAAGTTGTTCCTGAGTTGTTCCTGAATCCAGAAAAAAATGTTGTTCCTGAATCCAGAAAAAAATGTCAGAGACACCTTGAAAGAACATTAGCATGGCTATCACCAAACAGCAAAGGGTGATTACCTGAATACACAGAGATTGAAGAGATCTCCTTTGCAGTAAACACAAGACCAGAGAATTTGGAAATGGAGAGCTCAGTGGATCATATGATCCTCTTCCATTTACACAGCATCTGTCAGTGATGTCCACTGGGAAAGTTGTACACCATCAGGAAAGTCAGACTAATGTCAGAAAGTCAGATCACAGTCCTGCTTGTTATTCTGTCGACTCTTCGGGCTCCTCTTGATGTGTGGAGTCCAAAGCTGCATCAAATATTTCATTTTAATACTCCAGAAGTGTAGAATAGATCAGAGTAGTTATTTATGTTGCAGATGTAATTTCTCTTTGTATGTTATGAAATCATATGTCACAATGACAATATGAAGAATTTTTTTGTTATTTATTTGTTATTTGCTCCAAAATTTTGTTATTCCCAAAATTCCCATTATTATTTTGTTAGCTCCCAGTTCCTTTTTAGCATAGATAATTCCCTGCTAGCTATTTCCTGATCTTGAGCTGAGCAGTTCAACATTTCCACCTGAAAACAGAAATGCGCATTTAACACCCCTTATACAGATTTTTTTTTTAGCTTTTTGGGATCATTCTCACTGAGCAGCAGAAAATGTCATGCCTTGATCAGAGTTCTCAACACAACTACACCTTCATACATGCAGACATATGAACCTGTCTGGTCTTACCATGAGTCAGCCAAATTCTTCCCTAAACACTTTCTTCCTATGCAATTAATTTCTCATTCCCAGCTCACTCTGTACTAACCTCTTAAAAGCAGATAATACAGGCCTCCTGCAGGAAATGCATACAGAGAGGTGGATGACAATTTTTGAGAGCATTCATTTTTATATTAAAGGCAAGGAGAATATCCTGCAATTTTAGTTTTTCTTCAGAACCATGTAAAAATTACTCCATGTACCTTCCTCTGGCAATTGAAACAAGAGTAGCGGAACTCAGGCTATCTTATTTGCTTGTGTGTACAAATTTAAACACAAACCATACTTTAACCTCCTTTGCTGAGGCTAATACCACACAGGTGATGAATAGGTCAGGTTATCTGTGTCTCTGAGGCCAGGGAAGCTCACTTCCATGAAGGAAGAACAATCACTACTTAGAGAAGACAATAATTGTTCACTCAACTGCTAGTACACAGACTACTCTGAGACAAAATCTTCTGAAAAAATAAAATATGTAAACAAAGAGATCAATATTGCAATATTTTACTCTATATTGTATTTTTCATTGCAAGAAACCCTAAAGAACTTCATAAACAACAAATACCAGAATCCCATAGAAGAGGGGTGTCTAAATTTAAATATGGTGTGACTGCTCATAAGGGATGTTTTATCACAGATTTTTGAGGGAACACAATTACCTTCATTTACTCCAAATCACTGTGTACATCAAGAAGAACACAAACCACAAATTTTTTTGTACTTACAGTTAGCACAAATGTCTAAACAAGACTGTCTGGATGTCAACCATCTGTTAGCTAGCCCCCATGTACCTCAGGACATGGTCAAAAGGCGACACTTTCTATAAAACAGAAATTTTGCCCATTAGCATTATATAGACTGGGGTTGGTAGTTATGTGCAGAGACAGGACTAAAGCGTAAGAAATATCAGTTTAGTTCAACAAAGGAAGTGCTGGATTCTGCACCTGGATGAATGGACAGACTGGAAATGAGATGCTGGAAAGCAGGGCCGGGGAAAGGGACCTGGGGCTCCTGGTAAGTGGCAGGTTGAACATGAGCCAGCAGTGCCCTGGAGCCAGGAGGGGCATCCCTGTCCTGGGGGCATCAGGCCCAGCATGGCCAGCTGGGCAAAGGAGGAGGTTGTCCTGTTCTGCTCTGAGCTGGGGCAGCCTCACCTCCAGTGCTGGGGGCAGGTTTGGGTGCCTCAATATAAGAAAGGTCTAAAGCCATTAGAGAGTGTCCAAAGGAGGGCTGTGAGCATGGTGAAGGTCCTTGAGGGGCAGCCACGTGAGGAGTGGCTGAGGGCACTGGGTCTGTTCAGCTGGTGGAGACTGAGGGGAGAGCTCAGTGCAGTTACAGCTTTTCCTTGTGAGGGAAGAGCAGGGACAGGCACTGATCTCTGCTCTGTGGTGACAGTGACAGACCCCAGGGAATGGGCTGAAGTTGTGTCAGGGGAGCTTTAGGTTGAATATTAGGAAAAGGTTCTTCACCCAGAGGGTGTTCGGGCAATGGAACAGGCTCCCCAGAGAACGGGCACAGCACCAATCCCAACAGAGTTCCAGGAGTGCTTGGACAATGCACTCAGAGACATGGGGAGATTGTTGGGGATGGTCTGGTGCAGGAGCTGGACTCAGTGATCCCTGTGAGTCCATTACGACTCAAAATATTCTGTGGAATCTGAGTCCATTGTGTAGTTCTGACTTGGGATTCATTCACAGGAACTCTCTGTGGTCCCTTCTCCTTTTCTCTAATGTTTTGTTGTAATTTATTTGCAGATGAAATTATTTCTGGTAAAAAACTCTGAAGGAGAGAGGCCACTTGACAGGTTTCTAACAGAGTCAATTATTATTGCTCTTAAATAAATTGTAGATTTATAGGTTGTTACAATGACATTTTAGTGAAATAATACTTTACACTGGAAGAAATGCAGGAAAAATGAGCAACAAACAGTGTCTGGTAAAACTAAGAATATTTAAAAAAAAAAAAAAAAAAAAAAAACAACAAAAACCAAAAACTATTTTCCCCTTCTCTTGTACCAGTCATTGAAGATATAGAGAAGAGTTTGTGTGGAGGTGGGCGGAGCCCTGGCTGCTCTGCCTTGGAGGGAGCTAAGCTGAGGAGTCAAGGAAGAATTTCGCAACTTTACTCAGAACCCCTAAGACAAAGACAAACCTTTTAGCTACGGCAACCTGTTCAGAGACCCACAAGCCCCCTCGGGATTTTATGTAGATTTGTTACAATTGATTGGTTCTGTACCTTTTTCCTCTCACCCTGATGTCCATTAAAAACTCCTAGGTTTCCTCTGGTCGGCAGAGGTTCTTCGTCTCTGGATCCCTTTCATTGGTACCCTCTTAATAAAGTACCATCTGTGAAAATTCCATACGAAACCTCTCTCTTTTTCACTACGGCTGGCTAAAAGAGGGGCTAACTCATAAGGGCATGAGCTGAGAGCACTGAGCTGAAATCACTGAAAGCTGAAATCACTGAGCTGAAAAATCACTGCTCTGCCCGCTGCTGAGAAGCCCCTCTGCCAGCTGAGGAGTGCCCTGACCCCCCAAGGAGCTGTTTCTAGCGAGACATCCTTTGGGGTGGCTGTGGCTCTCTGGGTCCCAAGCGGCGGACCCCATCCACCAGCTGGGATATCTGGCGCCTGAACAGGGACCTGAGCCCTGGACATGATAAAGTTTATGAACTGGGTTGATATAATATTCATGTGCAGAGTAATCACAAGAAAAATTATGTCTTTGATCAATCAAGAAATTTTTCTCTGAATGGGGCAATCACAAACTATTAGTGGCAAACAGACACATCTAATAGTAATGGGGTGAGACACAGAGCAATATTGCTCTCAACTAAAGGACAAAAATATTTCATATAAAAATCTTGGTAGTTGAATACATGTCACAGGAGGAGTCACAGAACCTTTTTGTTGGATCCTTAAAAAACGCAGCCTCAGCATAGGCTGTATATGTCAAGCTCCAGGAACTACTCTGCACTATTTTATTCTTTTATTTCAGTCATCAGTGATCGACACTGCCTGCACTAAAATTAACAAAGGGCTCTTTAAAAAGGAGGTGTTTCCAAAAGTGTCAGACATTCAGCAAGTTTTTGCTTTTACAGTTGCATTCAGGAAATTCTGGTTCCCAGGAAGGATCTGCAAACTGAAAAGGAGGAATCCAGTATTTGCACCCTGAGATCAAAATTACCTCCTGGAGATACCTTTTTACACACTCCTAGGGCTTCCCATTACTGGGGGTGGAAGTTATTTCCTTACGGAAACCATACTGTCTCTGTCAGATAAAACAGATTCTCTTGAAATATCTCTGAAAAATGTAATATTTCAGCATACAGAGCTGCCTTTCAAAAAATCAAGAAGAGTTTCGTTTTGTGTGCTAGGAAAAATTTGGAGAAATTGGAACTCTTTTTAGTGAGATTAGCAGGTACTAGTTTGAGCACCCTCCTTCCCATTTTATGTGATAATTCACTTGGATTAAACAAAATAGTTGGTAAATAAAGGAACCTGAAAAGCTGAACTAGCCAAAGGAAGCAAGAAAATAAGAGAATAACAACCTTGGAATGAATATAATGTGACTTTAGCAAAGAGAAGAATAACAATGAAATAAAAGAAACAGGGAGGTTTCTCTAAGGTCTATTCTCCTACCTTTACTAAGCTTGCATAATAGCTTACATTAAAGTAGTCCCTTTGCTTCTAATTATACAGCAGGTACTGCATTTGGGAAAACACTTTATTTTTACCTGGGTTTGGATCCATACACGGTGTATCTCAGGATTAAGTTTATTCAGTAACGGGTTATACAGATTGCTTCATAAAATCTTACTTAAGATTTTTGACAATTAGTCCTTCACCATGTTATTCAGCAATGTCTCTTTAGTCTAAGAGCTACATGATATCTGTGGAAGTGATACCCTGGAGTGGAATCCAGCATTCCAATAAAGCACATAGAGAAAAGGGAGAGCTAAAGAGAGGGATACAGACTAACCTCATTCAGATAACTATTCAAAATAAGGAAGATAAATTAATTTTTGCAACATGGAGCTTTATCTACTTGCAATCCAAAGATCATGGGCAACCTTTTTGTCACTCCCTTTTACACAGGTCACACATTCTTCTCTTCTGTTTGAAGAATATCCCCAGAATGCCAGGTCATGTCCTCTTTTAGTTAATATTTCTGTAGTAAGAGCTAGCAACTGTGTCTTAATAAGGGAGGAGCCTAAAACAGATCTGTCATCTACCTCAGGCATGCCCTAAACATCAAGGTTTAAAATCTTCTTGATTACTCCAATTTTAAATTTTTTTCCTCCCCTGAAGCTGATCTGTTGTTCAGGACAGAGTATGTTGGACCACAAATTCTGATCAAGGGGAGTTTGGGTCTGCTGCTCAGTGGCCCTCTTTCTTACTATTGTTCCCACTCCTGATTTCAGATTAAAAGGTTATATGTAATGTTTTCAAAAAGATTTGGTCATTATTTAAAAATAAAAAGAAATAAAAATAAATATATTTTATGTATTTTATATATATATATATATATATAACTATTATATATAATATATGAAATATATTATATATAAAATGAAGTAACAAAATAAAAGTCTCAGAGATTACCCCAATGCCTCTGACATTAGATAGCAATTGAGTAGAGGTGTTCAGATGTATTGGTTTAGATTTAGGCAACTAAATTCTACACCTTTTCTATACTAGATTCTGACATTCAAACCAGTTTTAGTTCTTAGACTCTAATCACAAATCTATGACATATCCACACATAAACTGGATCATAAATCCAGTTTCTAGCTTTTGGATTTTAAGATCAACTTAAGGAAATATGATTATGCACTTGATAGCTAATTAATATATTTCCAAGACCTCTACTCATATTATGCATATTTTTCTTAGGTATTACTTGAAAAAGAAACTTCACTACTGTAAGCAGAATTTGTTAACCAGTTACTTAATTAGTGTGAGATCCCCCTCTTCATGATATTTTGGGTCAGATATAATCTTTGAAGGAGAAGTGCAAAATTCCTCTGAATTAATATTCATATAATTTTTCAAGCCAAAGTAAGGGTTTTTTTTTTTTTTGTTTTTTGTTTTTTTTTTTTTTTTTTTTTTTTTTTTTTTTTTTCCGGTGAATTTTATGCTGATAATTTCCTTCTTCAGTCTAAAAGTATTTGGGAGAGGAGGACTTGTCAACATCTATATGAATATACTTTATAATGTGTTCTGGTTTAAATCTTACAGGGAAAGAGAGTCCAAATAGCCAAATACAGGACAGTCCTTCTGGTTTAATATCCACAAAAAAAAAAAAAATCTTTGAATAGGAAATGCTGTAATTATTTTTAGACAATTAATTCTAGCATGGAAATCAATGAAAGTCGGGGGGTGGTTTTGCACATACGAAAAGGAAGATAAAACAAAACACAGAAATTAAACAAATCCTTAGTAATAGCAAACATGATTTCAAAAAACCACCATCTGGATATGTATTAAGGAATAAAACAAATACATAAATAAGATCATAATTATATACTTATGGAATCACAGATTTAAAACAAATACTTCTACACAACATCTTATAGCAATTGGTAAATGAGTGTTTTATCCTGGACATTCACAGTTGTACAATTCTAGGTCTGGGATATTCAAAATCTTTCAAAGGCCCCATAAAATCTTTCTAAAATATAAACCCCATTTAAAGCAGAAAAATGAGGGATTTAAATATCTATTGAGTAACAGAAACACTTGAGTTCTCAAAGAGACTTTTAGCTTTTCTAGATTAGGATTTTAGAGGTACAAAGTATGTGCTGCCGTAAGGAGCTAAAAAAATTGATGTTATTGGATCATCTATGGTATTTTGTTGAACAATTTTTCTCCCATCTTATTTATACCTGGATTCAGGACCTCCCTCAATCAACAAGATGTTTGACTGGAAAATAAAGGAATTTTTGCAGATGAACTTGTGCACTTACCAAAATTTAACTCTTTACTCCATAGAAATAAATATACATAAATTGCTTAAAAAATCTGGTGTGTGAAACATGTCCCAAAACCTTTTTCTTCAAGTCAGTGATTTAAAGGCTTTTGGCAGTGGAGAAATCAACGCACATCTACAGGTCTTGCTTTCTAACGATAAATTTCGTTCAAGTTAAAGAATAAAACAAAAATCCCTACTATCTTATATATATTATTATCTGATAACAATTCAAATATTAGTTATATAAATTGAAGATCCACTTTCCATAGTTTTCTTATGCATGCTTGTATATACAGGTTGTTTTGAAAATACATTTTAAAGTCTTTAAAAATTCTCTTTGATAAATTAAATAACACTGAATCCCTTAAATCTGTCAAATTTAGGTATGCTTTTTCCATTTCCCAATTTTTTAAAATAGTTTTTCCTAAATTTTCTGACTTTATAAAAAAACCCTGAAAATGCAAAAATTTCAAAATAATTCTTAGCACTCATTCTCCCACCTTTCAGTTCTCCTCCTGTCCCTGGCGCAAGCTGGGAGTGACCCCATGGAATACCATAAATGTTCTTTCTTCCCTGGAGGTCTTCCAAGATGAATGCATTATCCCTGAAGGTTTATGGTGTTGCAGGAAAGGGCCATGCTAAAAATGGCTGTTGCCGCTCACACCTTTCTCATGTAATCCTTGGTGAGAACAGAAGTAAATCCCGCTCCTCTTCTCACACCTCCCTTCTAGCTCCACTTTTTCTGCCTTGGGAACTTCCTGCTAAACCTTCAGTTTCAGGGAGAAGGGAATGTTGGTTTCCTGAACTGCTGAGAAATCAGTTCTGTCCTGGCACTTGTTTGAACCATCTTCTTCTTCTCAGGTATCAAAAATGGTGTTTTACCCCCTCAGATAAATCGTGGCACCGGTAGAGTATAATGAAATGGTCTGAAACAGCCTAGTCTGGTGGAAGGTGTCCCTTTCCATGGTGTGTGGCTGGAACTAGATGATCTTCAAGGTCCCTTCCAACTAAAACCATTCTAGAATTTTATATATTTATATATATATTTTAGCTGGACTGTGATCTGTCTTGTAATGGCATCTTTGCTACCAGCTGGATAACTGGCACCTCTCCAGATGAAATTCGTAATATTTAACAGACTGTTTCAATCATAGGTATCAAAATTATCAAAAGTGACCAAAATTATCATCTGGAATTACTTTAAATTCTACACAGTAGCCTTCAGGCCCAAATAATAATTGTAAAAATGTAAACTAATAAAAAATAACCAAATCAAAATAATACGTACAGTATAGTCAGAAATTTCATCATGTGGTTCTATAAAAATATGCAGAAATCACATATCTTGAAACATTACAAGATTCCCGTGCCACATTTGACCCTGGACACCCACTCCAGCTTTCATACAGGGATGGGAGAGATGAAAACTTGCTCCTCAGAAACTGTTCCCTACAAGACTCATATCTTAGCAGAATAATAAAATAACTAGAAGGCATATTGTAACTTTAAAATTCTGATTTTTTGCCTTCTTGTCAGTTGCAGTAATCTTTGAATATGCTCTGAAAACAGGCTGTGGGTCTCTGTATAGAAGAATGCATTTCAAATATCAACTCTTCAACAGATATAAAACACTAATAACGATTGACTTACAGGATTTTTTTGGAGAGTATTCTCTCTCTGTGTAGAATTAGGCCAATCAATTCGATGTGCAATTTTGCATTTTGTCTGATTGCCTTAGGGTTGTAAATATTTATTTTTCTGTTTGTTTGACTAAAATATCTTATAGCTGAAGATATTCCTCTTAGGGCAATTTTCACTTTTAAGAACAGGAATCCTTGACTTTGTCAATGTCTATTAAGGAATAGATCATCATGATCCTTCTCCTATAATGAAAAGAATCTGTTGTAAAACAACATGACATCCATGGCACCATACATTGAAACCTCCTTACTATTGAAATATAAGCAACAAATTAGTTTAACTTGGCAGTGTGTAACTCTTGTCTCTCTTAAACAAGGTACATTCCCATATTTTTGAGAGATCTAGAATCATCTGTTCCTTTCACAGTGAAGTGGTGGGTTTTTTCTTGTTGTTTGTTGTTGTGGGTTTTGTTTCTTTGTTTGTTTGTTTTTGGTTTGGTTTGGTGTTTGTTTTGGTTTGGTGTTTGGTTTTTTGTGGTGGTTTTTTTTGTTTGTTTGGTTTTTTTTTGTTTTTGGTTTTTTTTTTTTTTTTCTTTTTTTTTTTTAACTTCAGCTATGATTCATGTCTGGGAAAATCAAATTTTAAGGTCAAAGAGTCAGAAACTGTAAGTTTCTCTCAGCCAAATGTTCCTAGAAAATATCGTTAGCATCAAAATATTATTATATGCTTGAGAATGTAAAAAGAGAGTGGCAAGAATAAAAGATATATTTTTA
The DNA here is from genome assembly GCF_009819655.1 of Sylvia atricapilla. NCBI lineage: Eukaryota > Metazoa > Chordata > Aves > Passeriformes > Sylviidae > Sylvia > Sylvia atricapilla. Next base: position 62,267,507 of record NC_089174.1, read on the forward strand.
AAACTTTATGTATGGAATAAAAGATTTTTTCAGTAAGTTCTACCTAACATGCATGGAAAAAAGGATATATATCTCATGTCTACCATTACTCCAGAATATTTCAAGCATGCAGTGAGATGGGAGGGAGATATCATCTTCACACCAGTGAGAAGCAGCTAAGAACAGCATCCAGAAATACTTAGAACCTTGAACTGATACTTACATAAAATGAATGTGCTTCTGAGCAATTCTGAAATTCTGAAAACCTATACTCTGGCACAACCTCAACAATAGAGTGTGGAATACTTCTCATCCCTCAGATTTATCTAGATACGCCTCTCCTTGTGACTAAGTTAATCTTCTGCTGAAAGGCAGACAGAGTTTGCATAATTTTAGCCCATGAACAAAACTGCTCATTTCCTAGGAGAGTGCTCTGTGGACTGCGTGGGAGGGAGTTGCCTTCATCTTCATCCCTCCCTTCAAAGTTTATAACAAAAGGAGTTTGAAACACACTGAATGGTTTCAAAGCAAAAAAACCCATAACTTCTGGTGAAGGTTGGGATTCATAAAGGTGTGAAACTATTCCTGGTTCCTATATGAGAAAGATGTCTATCCAGCATCTAACATCCCTGGGACATTTAAAGCTTAGAGTGGCCCTTAGCAACTTGGCTGTATTTAAAGAAGTCCGAACAAAACTGCAGAACCATTTAGGATTTACAGTGTCTCGAGCTAGTCATTTCTATCTTCATTTCATTTCCATATGTGCTCAGAACAGAGCATCTTGTAACAAGGCACTTCTCAGAGAGCAACTTCCAAATTTCCCTAATTTATACAGAGGGTCTGGTCCAAGAAACACTTGTACATTTAATTGACTTCATGTGAGTAACATGGCAATACAAAAGTCAAGTATAATTAAGAAAAACTGAAGACATGAATAATTACAAACTAGATCTTATGAATTACAATATTAACCCATCCTTGAAATTTTATTTCCACATTCTGCTTTATAATGGCAAAGCATAAATAACCAGACAGAAGACAACTCACAGATCACTCTGCTAAAAGTTGTTGACTAGATAAATGAATTTTTTTTTCTTTCTAGAAACTCCAGCTGGTGTTACCTTGGCCTTCAGTATCCACCGATTAAATGGAAAAATGTTTGAGATAAAAAGTTAATTTACTAATTAAATTACAAGTATGCTTTATAAATTGTCTCTTTGGCTTATTGTGCATTTAGAGAATTAATTAACAATACAATCAAGATGCAGTTGTGAGATGCCAATATGGACGTGATTTGAAGATACTTTCGCTTCTGTTTTCTATCTCAGTTTTTACGACAGCTGCACCGTAATAAAGACACTTGACTCTTAATTTCCCTCTGTAAAATTAAAATGAGTTTGTTGTTTCTTGTTCACTGGGACTGCAGACATAATGGTGCATTTAACAGCACACCTCTGATCGGTCAACACAGTCGTGATGCTGCAGTAAGCTGCCATTGTTCTCTACAATTAGGGGCTAAAAAACCTGGTTTGACATTAGGCTGTGTTGTTCTGAGAAAATATTTTCAGTGGAACATAACAATGAAAGTATAAATATAGTTTAAATGATATATTCTTTTAAATTCATGTTAAGTACTTGTAATTTGTAAATAACATTAGCAAATGACAACCTAATTTTAAATCTGCATCAATAGGTCTTCTAAATATGACTAAACAAATTAAAAAGTTAGCTTAGGAACTGCCAAAGCATAATGGGTGAGTTTGACTTTTGAATGTCATATGCATGTGAACATTACATGTCTAGACCAGCCTGACTGATCTTGGGATTTGCCCCTTTCAGTGTGGGAGATTTGTTTGGTTTGGTTTGGTTTCCTGGTCGAAATTAAATACAAACATTAACTCAAAGTCAAATCTGAAGTCAATCAGAAAGGCAAATCTTAAGTCAATCAGAATTTATTACCTTCTGCATCTCCTCCAACAGAGAGTAATTTCCAAGGGGTGAAAAGAAAAAAAAAAAAAAAAAAAAAAAAAAGAAAAAGGGAAGGGAAGTTCCAGGAAGGGAAGGGAAGTTCCGGGAAGGGAAGGGAAGGGAAGTTCCGGGAAGTTCCGGAAAGTTCCGGGAAGGGAAGGGAAGGGAAGGGAAGGGAAGGGAAGGGAAGGGAAGGGAAGGGAAGGGAAGGGAAGGGAAGGGAAGGGAAGGGAAGGGAAGGGAAGGGAAGGGAAGGGAAGGGAAGGGAAGGGAAGGGAAGGGAAGGGAAGGGAAGGGAAGGGAAGGGAAGGGAAGGGAAGGGAAAAACCACCTGGACCTAATTGGATCTTGAGCCACTGAGTAAACAAGCTGGTTTCTCTCCACTGGCAGGTGTAGATTTTTGTTTGATTGCCACTTTTTATATTCACAAGTAATGTTAGTCCATCACATATTTTTATGTTGATATTCTTATGGTGTTTTTTTTTTTCATTAACTAGTTACTTTCACATTTTAGCAAAATTTAGTGCATGGTTATGGATGTGCATACAATCCCACACTAAAAAAAAGAAAACTGGCTATTTTGCATTCAATTTACTTTTATTTTTTAGTCTAGTCTGTTGGTGGCCTATAGAAGAAAACAGCAATAAATCATTTATAAAATCAGCCCAATCCCTTCTACAGAGAAATACAGTGAGACAGACTGTCTCATAAATTGTTTAAAATAATGCAGTTCTCCAGTGATTTAGCCTGATTTGTTTGTTTTTAAAAAATAAATAGAAAACCCATAAAACCTGCAGATGGTGATTCCCGTCTTTTAAAGAAGGGGTAACAAAAGTGCTCACTTAAGGCAAAAACAATGAGCTAAAGTACTTTTGATATTCTTGCAGACAATGTAGACAACATCCCATTAGCATACAGACTGTGGGCTAGTGAAATTAGGAGGAACAATGTATCATGACATAGAAGAAATGCAAATGAATTTTCTGTATTTATTGCAGAGATTTCACATGGGTCATATAGTCTGAGCTTTCACTTGATAAGGGGAGAAAAAAGGAAAAATACTCTCCTCAAAGAGACCCAGCATCACAAATCTTTTATCTGTCTTGTGTAGATCACTGACAGTGACAAAATGGTATTGTGTACTGGCAGCTTGATTTCTGGCATTTACTGGGCTGTATGAAAGACCACATCCCCAAACACTTCTGTCATATTCTCTTCCAGATTGTGGTATATTAAACTGAGGAAATAAGCCTGTTTTTCTGGGGATCATAGATTCATCAAAATTAAAGATGGAAAAGACTTGTTAGTGTAAATCGCTTACATTATCCCTCATCCAATGCAAAATTACTCCCTGTGGTGTGATTTCCAGCACTTTTTTCAGTCCACTTGGAAATGACTCATGGAACAGTTTCCACTGTTTCTCTCTAGAGATCAGTCTCCACTCTAATAGATCTCACGACCCTTGATTTCAGCTTAGATTTTCCATTACTCATTTAGAAATTTTTTCCCCTGGCCATCTGGTAAGGCAGTCCATGGTGTCTCTCTTAACCCAAAAACTGAGCCCTTGGAGGCAAGTTAAGGGCTATCAGGAAGGTGGAAGGCGGTCACAAACTGGAAAGGACTTCAGCAAGTTTTCTAGTTTTTAGTGCCCCTGATCTATTGAGTTGTCATTTTGGTGCAGAGATGTAGTCAAGTCTGACCCCTGATCTAATGATCTCTAATGATCATTACTTAAGGGGAGGTAGTGACAGAAAAATGGGAGCAGAATGGCCTTATACTGAATAAGGGATTAAGTGAGATATTAGGAAGAAATTCTGTACTGTGAGAGTGGTGAGGCCCTGGCACAAAGAAGCTGTGGTTGCCCCATGACTGGAAGTGCCCAAGGCCATGTTGCACAGGGCTTGGAGTAAGCTGAGATAGTGAAAGGTGTCCCTGCCCATGGCAGGGGGTGGAATGGAATGATCTTTGAGGTCACTTCTAATGTAAAACCATTCTATGATTCTGTGATTCTCTGTTCTAAAGCCCTAACAGAAAATAGAAGTATTTTCTCTTTAATATCTACATAGGTATATCTTCTAGAGAGTTTGGGTATATATTGTATGAGATTTTCGTCCCTTCTGGGTCTGAACACACTTTAAACACCACAGCAGTTAAAGGGGATCATTGCAGTAATGGAGAAGAGCAGTGAGGGTCTCTCTTCATAACCTAGCCTCACCTTTACACCTTGCAGATCAAGACCTACATCTGTGTCTAATAAACTCCAAAGTAATTTTCATTTTTGCCTTGAGCACTGTGGATGGAGCTCAGCCTGCACTTGGGTTGCTTCTCAGCTCATGGGTCTGTACATAAGCTAGTTGCCTAAGCTTCTGTTACAGAGAATAAAGTCAGTGCCACAAGTTAAAGCAGCAGTTAGATAGAAAGTGACTGTTTGTAGACTACACATAGACATATATGCTGGTATGTAGCCTCTTAAAGATAGGGTAGGCTGTATCTTTGTACCTGTACCTCCAATTTGGGCTGAACTCTCCACTCAACAGCACTCCATCAAGGTGTGAAGGATGGGCTGCAAAGTCCATGGAAGAGAAGGCTACAGCTGCAGCTCCAGAGCAGTAACCTGCACCAATGCCCCTGGCATTGCTGCCTCACCTTGAAGCACCTCTAAAGGCAGAGAGCAGCTGCAGAGGTGATTTTCTCTGTCTTTTTCTAGATCTGGACTCACATGTTGTTAATACTTTCTGAAACATTAGTATAAAAACAATGTAGGGTTATAGGCATCCTGTGGTGACAGAGGGAATATGGAGGGTTTCAGCTTGTGCTCAGTTCACGGAAATCCCATTTATGTGTGTAACAAACCCATGTAAGCTCACCAGTCCTTCATCGAAACCTTTACTGATGGGATGATATATATAGCATGATGTTTAGTAGGCAGAGATAAAAGCAATCCTAGAACACAAAATAAAAACCCAAAAACCCCCAGACAAAGTAAACTCAAATGGAAGAACATGCTTTAGCTTTACTGTAGTATTGTAATACAGGGATAAATTGAATTTTCCAAGCTAAAGAGTCTGTAACACTGTCAATAATTAAATTAGCTGTTCCAGATTCAAAGCCGGTATCCAAACTGCATCTGTCTTCTTAGTCTCAGCAGACCTTCTTTTTCTTTTTGATTGTTTCCTATTTCATTTCAGACTCACTTTTGAAAATTGGTTGCACTTTTATATACATATATATATATATATATACTTAAGGGGAAAACTTCTTCCATGAAGGCACCATCTGGAATAAAATTTTCTCTAGGATTACATGTATGGAGCAAGCATTTTGTTGCTTAAATTTTAAAAATTGTCTCTTTTACAGAATTTGCTGGAGAAGAGATAACTCCACAGTGAAAAACCAACAACCTGTTCTTTGCTTGATGGTTAAAAAAGAAACCAAAGTATTTAACAAAATATTTTGAGATTCTGGGGAATTTTAAATTTGTGAAAGAAAAACTAATCAGACCCAAATTGTTCCAGCTTGGATTGCCCTATGGGAATAGTAAAATACAAGTTACTAGGGAGCAGAGAGAGGAGGTAGGAAAATCATGTCCGTCTTACAGTCTGATCAATCAGCAATAAAATATGCCATAAATTGTCCTGTATTGATTTAATTTTTTTCCCAAAAGAATAAGCGTAAAAAAAATCCAGGCAAACAAGTGCTGTAAAAAAGCATTGGAAAGGATTTATTTTGCTGAGTTGAGACACACAACAGAAACTTCAATTTTATGGGCCAAGAGAAGCAACACTTCCAAAAGAAGTACATGAGCTTCTCTGTTTAATTGGTGGAGAAGAGGCACCTCTGAAGTCCTCCAGTAGGAAATCCACCATGACCAGGATAAGATGAACTGCATAACCAGAAGAAATTTCTGTCACATTTTAATTCCCTTTTGGTGGGATGATATGCTTAGAATTTAGAGCATTTCACAAATCCAGGAAGCCAGAAGCACAGGAATCATTCCACAGTCTTCACCTTCCTGAAGGAGCGCTCATTGGACACAGTTTGCTATTGTGGTTTCCATGCAATTCCCAAAGAGTTGGACAATCATGCCTAAAGCCACTGCAAGCCTTTTACCAGTCCTAATTTCAGATTGTAAATTTGAGTTCCTGTTAAGCCAGATTTGAAAGGAAAAGACATTTTATCTGTCTAGAACACTCTGAGACACTAGAACACTATGTTATTATATTAAGCAAAAAGATTTTTTTAAATGCTCAGTGGCATTTTTCCCATTGCTTTATCTGCTCTTTGCTGACCCTTATTCCTACATCTATTTCCTTAGGTAACTGCCCTATAAAACGACATTGCCACACTTATTTTTCACCCTTAGGCATTTACCTATAGGTGCATAATCACAGTTTAAATAGTTTCAGCACCCTCGACTTTGCCCGGATTCACCAAAGCCAGGGGAAAAACTAGAGAAAAAAATTGCTGTGTCATTTAAATCAATAGTTGCTTTGGCAATGTCTATGCTGGAGTCCTGCATCATTTATTTATATTGCTTGCACACGCTCTGAGAGTTTTTATTGGCCATGTCCACTAATATTATTTGAGACACAATTTAGGGGTAGTAGTATTTAAGGATGATTTCTAATTGGCTGTATGGATAAGACACAGACATGTTTTTCATTTATCTCTATAAACTCCAATAGTTTTAAAATTATTTTCTTAGAGAACCATACATGTCTTCATGCTACACCAAAAGGCAAGAAACAAAACCTCTGTGTGTCATGCTGTGTAAGACTATCTTGCCATCTCCAATTGAACCTTACACTGTCAAATATTTTGAGAAAAATTGTACAAAACCAGAATTATATGAAAATCTCATGATAGTTGGTCCTATCCAGGACACAGATTAGACACAAGTAATAATTCTCTATAAATGGCCTTGGCCAAACTTTGTCATTTCACCTCAAGATTAGAGAAAGATTCCTTGCCGTCCCTTGTTTAACGATATCACCCTAAATTTTGTTGATTGGTAAAAACACATAAGGACAACAATACCAGATAATGTCTCCAACTATCTTAACATAATAAAACCATTACTTAATAAAATTAAGGAATCATTTCAAGAAGTTATGAATACACTTAAAATTTATTTTGCTTTAACTTAGCCACCTAAGAGAGATCTGCTTGCTCTAAGTTGGGAATTTAAATCTTTCTTCAGCAGAAAGCCTTCAGAGGGTGACTCATTTTAGGCATCTATGTTTAGATGTGATGAATCATTTCATGGCAGAGCTGGTCTCTCTGCAGCTACTAATGAGGTAGTCTAGTTAACTAATTTCTTAGGCTGAGTTCCTAGCTTTTAGATGATTAAAGAGAAGTGATCTTAAATAATCTATCTTTAAAAAATCACATGCTGTAAAATCTAAAGCATGTTGATTGTGATTGAGAGAAGAATTAATCTCTCTAAATAAGGTAGCCATATGTACATTTTATATATTTTATGTTGCATTTTATATATTCTATGGTATCCTGAAAATCTGCTTGGAAATGTTAAATATGGACCTGGGACAAATAGAGGATCTTTCTTGAGAGTTTCCTAGAGGTCAGGTGGCCAGATGATGGACTAGATTTTTGGCAGAGGTAACCAGAGTAATTCCATCAAACACTTATGCTTGAAAGAACTTTTCTCATTCTTTTCATTCTAATTATTTGAGTTGGGTTTTTTTTCCACCTGTTGTGTGGGTTAACTGAAGTCCTGCATCAAATTGTCCTGCTAAAATTTAGCTTAAATCATTCCCAATGAGTTCTCTTGGACTAAAACAGGGATCAGCATGTGATTAGCTGAAGAAAAGACTTCGTAAGTCACCTATCCTTTCATCTCCTGCCCTTATTTCTACTTCTGGTGCACAGCTTCTCCTGCATGTCCCTAAATGTGCAATTGGGAGTTTGAGGGAGGGCATCAGAAGACGCTTGGTGTTCAGCCTCTTGTCCTGAATACAAGCTGAATTCATTGCCAAGAAACTGAATTACACATGATCTCTTCACAAAGGACCTCATGGACAGTCTGTGTCAATTACAAAATTTCAAGGAGGTAATGAGAAGACAGTAAAAAGATAGACAGATAAAATTCAGTAGTATTTGGCATATATCCCAAGTGGTATAAATGATGATTCTTTATAATCTGTTTTTTTTTTTTTCCAGTTGGGTAATTTTTGCCTGTGAACCTCAGCAATCCCTTTCTCTCTTATGCTCCCTGACACAGCCTCAGATGTCACTGTTACACCCAAACCACCATGACTTACATATGGAATAAATAAGGGCCCAAGGAGTTTGCATCCCTGTCTAATATTTAAAGGCAGTGGGAGTACGCTTAATGCATTTTGACCACCTACTAGTGAAATGGTAACACTGGTGTCACAAGTTTATCTAATTTCTATTGTTGCAGAGGTAATGTCACATAAACTGGGGACACAGGCTATTTGTTTTGCGGTGTCTTTTGCCCGGTGTATAATTATCATGGCTCATCTTTATTAAACACCAGCCTTATCTTTGTTTTGCTCTCTTTGTTGATAGATGTAACCTCAATACTGTTGCCATGGCTACAGTAAGAGTAGCTGAGAAGATTTTGTTTGTTGTAAACAAACCGAGCTGTACAGGCGCAGATCCTAGTGGAGTGTTTCCAGCCCACTGCCTTATATTATACTGATTAACACTGCCATCTCTCTCCTGCTACCAATTTCTTATTTTAATTAGCATTAATTTAAGTTGTATCAAAGAGTGTTTCCCCTTTTGGTGCTGTGGCACCCCTTTTCTGACAGTTTTTTTCCCCTACAGCAACAGCCATAAGTTAGGACTGCAGCCCTGCTGAGAGCTTCCTCACAGCAAAGCCCTGCTGGCACCAAAAATTAATCTCAATGTACACACTATCTTAATGGCAAAAGATTGCTTTAATTTACTTCCTACATTCTCACCTCCAGGGGCAACTGAACTTGTTCTTATGTAGGAGCTACGGGGATCTGAAAATGTGTGACTAATTTTGGCTCTCATTTAGATTCAAGCCAATTCCTCAAAATCAACGACCAAATTCAGCCCCTCACATAAGGAGATGCAACTCTTCAGTAAGAAACTGTAGGGTAAATTCTTATGTCTCTGTTGATTTAACTCATGATCTGCTGCATGCGCAGAAATGACTGGAATGGGTTCAGGAGTAATCTTAACTTCCACCAGCACCAGTTCCTGTTAGTTTTATAGCAGACCATTCTGTAGCAGGCATTGTTTTGTAATATTTAGTCTTGCCTCCCAAGTTTTATAATAATTTTCTTCACTATGTATGCCAGTGTTAACAATGTCCAGTCTATACCATATAGTTTTACTATTATTATTTTCATCTTGAAGAGTTTAGGCACTATCCCTGAAGGAAATATGCCTGCCTGTTTCAAGAGACTAGTACTATGTTCTCTAGGAAGGGCTCAGTTGTTTACTTATGTATATATACGTATCATTGTTGTATTTTTAAAAATGCTATTAAACCTAAATTCTTTTATTCCACCTAGATAAAATTCAGTGTAAATCATAATGGGCACGGGTTTATAACAACATATAAACAGGGGAAGTGTTCCTGCCTTAAAAGAGATGGGTTGGAAGAGAGAGGTGTAAGCCAGGTAAGATGTGTCTGTACTGCAGGGCTGCAATTCAAAATGATTGGACAGTGCTTCGATGTGATGTGTTATAATATTGCCCTTGAAACCAGTGTTATTCCCTCCCTTGTGTGGTTCTGTGCTGATTCTGTGGCCCTGTTATGCCTCTGCTAAGGCCGCTGTTGCAGCTCCTTCACCTTGCACTGTCTGAAAGTGGTGCTATCTGGAAGTCTTTGCTTAGCAATGCACAGATGGACAACATAACACCCCTCTTTACTCCCCTCTTCACAGCCTTCACTGGCTATGTATCCAGTGCCATCCAGAAAGGAGCAAACCTGCAGACTCCGTGTGAGGAATCAGTTTGAGAACAAGGTAGCCTCTTGTAGAGCACTGGACAAAAAGAGAGCGCTGTCAGTGCTGCTCTGTGATACTTCTAAAATGTAACACCAGGAAGGGCAAATAGTTCCGGGGACACTAATATTAGAGGGGGAAGAAAAATGTCCTTCTCTTCACCCAAAATATGAAGAGACATTGTTGTTCATGGACTTGATAGTGCTGGATTCATGCTTGAACATGATCTTGCAGGTAATTTCCAACCCTGATGATGCTATGAGATGGTCAGAATGCTAATTATATCACAACTGGCATTAAGGTAAATCTAGCAGTGCTTTAGTGTTAGACAAACATCGACCTTTGTTTGGAAACTACAGGACCATAAAGTGAACAATGCCTGGGAGGACAGAATCATCAGCAACATACAAAAATCCAGCTAATTACTCATTATGAGTGATGAGGGATGCTGCTACAGCATGAAGAAATTGAGCTTTGGTACCCTTGGTCCTTGTCACAATCACCATTCAAAGCAGCTGTGGCTGTCCCATCCCTGGCAGTGTCCAAGGCCAGGCTGAGAAAGGCTTGGGGCAGCCTGGGATAGTAAGAAGTGTCCCTGCCCATGGCAGGATATTGGGATAACATAATTTCTAAAGTCCTTTTCAAGCCAAACCATTCTCTATGGCTCTGTGGTCAAGGTACTCCAAAATTTCCTTGTGATTTGATCTTGTTTTATCCAATCCTTTGACATGTAAGAAAGCAGATGATATTACAGTGCTCAGTATCTTTCAGATCTAGCCCTAATCTCTTTTTTTTTTTTTTTTTTTTTTTTTTTTTTTTTTTTAATATAACAAAACACAATATATGTATAGATGTGTCCTGTTTGAAGCCTCTTGGCAAAACTTTGCACATCAAAGCCACACCAGCTGATGAGATTGAGTCAAAGAAGGAATCACAACACTTGTGTGAATTTTCTGGGTTGCACATCTTTATATTTCAATTCTTCGTGCTATTTTATTATAATTTTGCACATTAATGATGAACAAGGTGAGGCATTGACACTAGCAAAGTTGATGAATGGGAAGAAAAAAATTACCCCCCATGTGAACTTATGGAATAGTTCACACTCATTTTCAGCTTGAAAAGCTGTTATCTGTTCATATATCAGCTTTTTAAAGTGCAAATGGAAGAAATCCAGCATGCAGAGGTGTGTAGTAACTTACAAATGTCTCTATGATACCTAAAAATCAACCTGAAATATTGGAATAGAATAAATGCTTGGTAGACCTAACTTCTCCTTGTTTAATTATGTTTTACTAGACTGACAGTGCAATTGAAGGGTGGAATTTGGCAACCCAGTTAAGACTATTTTCACAGCCTCCCTTGCCACTTTTAGTTCTTCTACCACCTGGACCTAACTTAACATATTTCACCAGCACATCAAGTCAAAAGACTGCTATGAAGTTTGGATCCTCTTTCCCAGCAGACTAAAAATCAGCTCCATCTTCAAATGAGTGAACACAGAAATGAAACCCAAGCCTGAAAGATGTTGCTCAGCAGGGTACACTCTCTGTCTCGCACAGAACATGAGTGTCATGAAAGGAGGGAAGCTTGATGTAGTTGGTGATTCAACCACCTAAGAAAAGTCTGAAGTTTGATATACACCTGCAACACCACAGTCTGGCATTTCCAGTTGATTTTTCTAGCTATATGTTTAGAAACCCTAGAAGAAATGGTTTCTACTTGTGAAAAATGCTAAAAATCCATATATGGAAGGTTAGTGAGAAAGAAGGCATTGTTTATATTTTGAATATTTGTTGAATAATAGAATCACAGGGTGGCTTGAGTTGGAAGGGGCCTCAAAGACCATCCAGTTTCACCCCTCTGCCATGGGCAGGGAAAATTTCCACTATCTCCAACCCTTATCCAACCTGGCCTTGGACACTGCCAGAGATGGGGCAGCCACAGCTGCTCGGGACAACCTGTGCCGGGGCAACACCACCCTCACAGGGAAGAAGGGCTGCTTAATATCTAATCTAATATGCCTCCTGTTTCAATTTAAAACCTTTTCTCCCTGTCTTATTATGATTCACCCATTTTCCTTCTTCTACATGAATTTTGCAGTAGGTCTGAAAATCTGAACAAAGGCATGTGAATTGAGTGCTTTGTCCACATGCCCTACAGTAGATATTTTCCTATATCCTTTAGCTACCCCCCTCCAGTTTGTTTTGTTTTTGTTCTTAATAAACCTTTCACCTCTGGACTAAGTCTGGAACATGAGAAGAAGCACACTAATAAGTTACCTCTCTCTTCGTTGTAGTGGTTGGTGCTGAGGTCAAAGGTCATTTACTTAAGTTCCAGACATACAGACCATGGCAGAACCTACTCCCAGTAGAAAGAGTTTGGTGATACTGATGCCTCCAGAAAGAATCCTCTTACTTGAAGAGCCATGAAGGAGTTAAAGTCTGGATATTACTCACACTCCGTTGCACACCAGGGAGGGAATTTAAACATAGGTAATAAAGCATTGATAATAATGTATGTGCTTCCTCTATGATATGATAAATTATATTTTCATGTCACTGCCTATATTGTCTATCAGTTCAATAAATAGAAAGTCTGCTTAAAGTTGGTTTACAAATAGGTACCAATGCGGCAGACTAACATATTAGTATATTTTGTGTGTTGTTGAGGGTTTTTTTTAGCTATGTGAGGCTATGTATGAGAAGGATGCTTTGAAAGTCTGACATTTTCTTGGACACAGCATTAAAGAGGAATGAGATGAAAGACTGAGAAATCAGACTGTATTCATCCTACCACTTGCAAAAATATTATTGCTTCTCACAGTGTTAATCTAATGTTAACTTGAAGCAGAGGCTATTCCATACCAAATAGAAGTTGAGAAAATTATTTTTCATGCCAGAATCATACTAGGAAAAGAGTGAAAAAGGAGAAAAATGTCCTTGTGACCTTGCAGCCAGGCTTAATTAGAAAGATCAGTTGCACTGATCCATCATGGCGGTGCACGGCAATCCTTCCCAGCTCTGTTTCTGTTGAGCTGAATGAAAGTTTATCCTTTACTTCAATGACAGACAAAAAAGACCTCAGTACGATATTTCAATTTAAATTGTTTTCTCATTTAATTAAATATATGATACTCCCCTATTCCGTTTTTAAGGAACTGTCTCATTGGACAGTGAAATTTTACCTGTGTTTTGTCGAGGTGGATGAATGATGAGAACAAAGGACAGCACCGAAAATTTAGCAGTGTATTGCAGTGTCCCTTTCTTCTAAGCAAGCTTGTCATGAACAGCAAGCTTGTAATTCACATTCTCCAGTAAGCTTATTTTATATTAAAGCATTAAGCATAAACATTACAGTAACCTAATTGGTTTGTGCAGTTATAGGAAGATAAAAATTCTCATATTTGTTATGAGTTATTACTATAAATCTTCTTACTAAAATAAAAAGAAGCATTTATCCAATTCAAAAGGCATATGAACATCAATATTTGCTCTCTCTTATAATATCAAAATAGTGTTTCCAGTACTTTAAGTTGTATTGGGAATATGGAGAAAAACCTAAAATCCAAACCACTCTTAGTACAATTCCCTTCACATTTAATGGAGGACAGTTGCATTCTTTTATCTGATGAATCCATTCAACCATACCTGCTATGCAGTGTTTGTTAGTGAGAATCTGCTGCAGCTCAAGCTTCTCTGAGAAGTGCATTCACACTGCCTGGGTTTTGTCTGCAGCTCGGTCCTTAAAGCAAGAGGCTCACTTTCTCAGGCTTCCCAAGGGATGTCATCAGGGTGTTTGAGTTGGGGTCCTGTCAGTCATGACCTGCATGGCTCTCCACTGATTGGATAGGGATCCTAGGGACTGGGATCTCAATATTATTTTGCTGTGAATCTATCAGATATGTTTTGAAGTCAGGTGTTTTGTGTTGCCACTTTGTCTGCACTTACAAGTACTACTTGCTGTTTCTGAATGACTGCTTTATCTTGCATTTGAAAACTCTTATCATATGAAGGCTCCCTGAAGCAGAGAAACCCACTGGGTGAGAGAAGATTTCTGTTGTTGTTTCACTTCATTCAGTCCTACTGGAGGGAATTTTTACAAGGGCTTGCTGTGGTGGGACAAAGCTGTCCTTAGCTGAATAAGGTTTAGAATAGATAACAAGAAAAAAATTCTGTACTATGAGGGTGGTGAAGCCCTGGCACAAGTTGCCCAGAGCAGCTGTGGCTGCCACATCCTTGGCAGTGTCCAAGGCCAGGTTGGACAGGGCTTGGAGCAAACCTGGATAGTGGAAGGTGTCCTTGTCCATGTCAGGGATGATCTTAAAGTCCCTTGTTGCTGTTTCTTTTCAGCAACTGTGGAGGCTTGGTCTTCAGAACCGACAGCACGGCGTGTACATTCTGCTGGTACCGCCGGGCCTAGTAACAAATGCATTCACCAATGTGGCAGACGGTTACAAAAGGCCTTTAATATCTAAAAAATGCATTTTTATATACTCTGGGGTCTTTACTACGTCAGAGGGGTATTGCTACATTTCCTGGGTTAGAAGGGAGAATGGAAAAGTACTGGCACATGTTAGTAGGGGCTTACATTCTTGTGGTGATAGCTTATCTTTGGGGGGTTGGAGTGTTCTTTCCTTCCCGTTACAACCGAATGTCTTCTGAGCCGCCTGTCCCTATCCAACCACATCTCCCCCCCCCCCCCCCCCTTTTACAAAAGAACGAGGTAGTCATATATATATATATATATGTATATAAACACTAAATGAGGTAGAAGGCTATGATTTAATAAGGGAAGAAGGAGTTTGGAAACCTGAGTAAGTTTTTGCCAGGCAAGTTTGGAAATCTTGTGACTGGCAATGTTCCCTGATAAATTCACAGCATTTCATGTTGGCCTATGAACAGAATGTTAGTCTGATCTAGGCGAGCTTTGATAAATGAGACTATCTTGTTCAGCAGGCATGGTCCGAAGGTAACAGCTAAAAGTAGCATTGCCAATGGGCCTACCAAAGTGGAAATTAAAGGGGTTAACCATGGGGATTGGTTAAACCAGGATTCGAACCAGCCTTGCTGAGCTTCCCTATCTTTCTGTCTCTGAGCCAGTCTGTTTCGGAGTTCTGCCATGGAGTCTCTGACGACTCCGGTGTGGTCCGCATAGACCAGCATTCCTCTTTCAAGGCGGCACACAGACCTCCTTGCTGCATGAACAGGAGGTCCAGTCCTCGCCTGTTCTGCAGGACCACTTCTGAGAGCGAAGAAACTGACTTCTCCAAGTAGGAAATGGACTTCTCAATCCTCTGCAAGTCCTCGTCTATAGTCAGTTGTAGCTGAGACAGACCTTGATGTTGGGTTGCTAGGGCTGAAACACCTGTGGCCGTTCCGGCTGCTCCTAGGCCGAGCAGCATTGCGATAGTTACACTTGTCAGTATCTCTCTTTTGTGGAGTCTGTTAGATTCTTCGAAAAGGCTGTACACTTCTTCATCTGAGTGGTACAGGACCCTAGGAACAATCAGAACTTGGACACAGAAGTCGTTAGAATCGTCGAACTTGGGAAGAAATACACAGGGACTTACTCCAGATCTCTGACAAACCCACATTGCAGACGCAGCTGGAATTACCCACTTATTATTCTTTCTGTTAGGCTTTACAACTCTGGTGCAGACATTCCCTTTTCGCTCAGCCAGGGTTGCATTACCAAAGCATTTGCCTCGGCCTGTGACTTGACTCAGGGTAATACCTCTGCGGGGTGTGTCCCATCTGCACTGGTGAGGTGCATCAGCTGTGGAGTAACTGAATGGGATGTTTAAAGCAACTCCTTCATAGAAAGGGGGTTGGACATCATAACAAAGCCAACAGGAATTGGTTAGGTTAGGGTTAGATTCGTTCAGGGATAGGAAGGTAGCTTCTAACATACGAAGGATTGGGTCTGGGTCTGACCTGGCTAAACGGTCTATCTGAAGGGCTTCTGCATCGCTAGTTGGGATTTTGGTGATGCTTGTGGGTACAGCTTTGGGGTAGGTCATGTTTCTCTTTGTCTGCGTGCTTTTAATTATCTTGTTGGGTCCAACCGCTCGGGATGCTGAGGGTTGGAGCCTGGTAATTTGCACATTCACCCACTTTTTCGACCCTTGAAGGACCACTGTCCACGCTTTACCCACTGTCCAACTAGGATGATTGGGCTGCAAGACTGTCATGTTATAGTATATGCATTTTCGAAATCTAGGGATTTTATAGCTGTTTCAGTGGGAGTTTCCATGTACAAAAAGAGGTGTTTTGCAACCTGCGGGTGCCCAGGTGAACTGTAGGAACTTGTCAGGCTCTTGTGGGTCCCACCCAGGTCCTGGCAGCCTGGCATCTGTTAGTATGGTTTCGCAGCCCCAGTGCCCACAAAATCCCCACCCGGGGTTGTTACAATAACTTTTTCCTGCTTTTGAAGCTGGGCACCAATAGGATAGGTACATGTGTGATGAGCGTGGAGAATCTTGCAAAATGTAAGGGTAAATGGCAACTGTTTGTTCTGGCCCCTTTTTTGTGTGGAGTGTTATAGCCACCAATTGGGTGCTTTTCCATGCCCTGGATTGTCCCCTCACCCCGTTCACTGGAGAGACTTCTTTTATTTGCCAATGTCTGGGCCAGTGTGATTGGGGAAAAATGGTGCAGTCTGATCCAGTGTCTGCCAAAAACTGAAGCCCTAAAACGTGAGGGTCCTGACTGCCGTAGAGTTGACATGTCCCCCACACCCTCATGGGCTCCTTCCCTACTTTCATGACCAGGGCCACCCAGGGGTTCCGCTCTGGGATGTCCTCTGCTGACCCTGTGACACTGGCGCAGTTTGTGGCGGTGAAGGGTGCATAATTGCTGCTGGTGGTGCTGCGCAGTTCTGCCACTGAATGGCTGGCGGGGATGAAATACTGAAATACTGGTTCCTGTATATATATGGGGTATGAAGGTCCCCTGCCCCACTGGGTGTTGGGACGGATGGGCCATCTCGCAGTGGGAGGAGGCTGAGTATGGCCCGCACGCCCCCTCCCCCTTCCGTTTCCCCGGGGCCTGGATCTGCATTCCTTGGCCATGTGTCCCTTTCTCCCACAGTTCCAACAGGTGGGTCTCTGGCGCTGTTGGGTCGAGGGTGCTGCCACGGGCCACTGTGCTGGCTGGGGACAGCTTGCTGCCACATGACCTGCTTGGCCACACCTCAAGCATGCCATGGCATTGGTTATGGTATGAACCGCTGCCTGCATAGGTATTAGGTGTTCTTCCTTTACCACATGTTTGATCATGTCAGCCAAGCTGGCCCCTGCTGGCAGAGAGCGCAGGATATCTTTGGTGATAGTGTTACACTGTTGTTTCAGACAATCAGTCACTACAGGTCCTCTTGCAGCTACAGGCAGGGTAGATGAGTCAATTGCAGCTTGCAAACGATCTACAAAGTGTGTGAAGCCTTCACTTTCCCCCTGGTTAATAGTGGACCATGGTGTTGATTTGTCCACTACCTGAGAAGCCGCTCTTATGGCCTCTCTAGCTGCTCTGGTTGTTGCTTTCACCTCCTCTGCTGTGAGGTGCGCTGCCTGGTCTTGTGGTGTAACCACATCATCATGTTTGCCTAGCAGTCTGGACAGGGTGGAGCCGTGGAGAGGCTGTCCCTGCCCTGAGGCTTGAGCTAGCGCAGCTGTGCAGTGATCGGACCATTCCTGCTGAAATACAATCAACCCTGCCCTGTCAAAAAGCATACGGGTTACCTGTGAGATATCAAAAGGCAGCATATCATCATTGCTAAAAAGGCCATCTATCAGTGTGGACACAAGGGCTGAATTAATCCCCTTTTCCTGAACCGCTTTCACCACTGCTTGTACCTCTTTTGTGCTCAGTGGGGTGTAGGTCCGCCTTAAGTTCTGCCGTGCACCGGTAACTCTTACAGGGAATGCATGTATCGCAGCAGCGGGTCCCCATTCGGCGCAAGCTACTTTTATTTTTCCCCAATCGGTTAGTTTGTACTGAGTTTGTTCCCTTACATTGTCAAAAGCTTTGCTCGGTTTCACTGGAAACCTCATTAATTCTGTTATCTCCGTTTCCGTATCGGACTCGGAGCTCTCTGTATAACTACTCGCGGAGCTGTGGCTCCCTTCCGTGTCGGAAGTGAACTGGTGGTAGGCTTCCCGTTTGCTATGCCTTTTTGTTGGGCTCCGCCCCCGTTCCGCCTTCCGCGGGTGGGTTCGGTCGTCCCCTCGGGTTCGGCCCCGTTCCGCCTCCCGCTCCCGGCCCCTCCCCTCCTCCCGGGGGTGGCGCCGGCGCGCCTCTTGGGGGCAGTCCCATTCCCACCCCCTGGGCTCGCCCTGTCCCCCCCAAGGAGGGGTTTCTCCCTTGTATGGTAGCATTGGGAGCGGTTTCCGATCGCGTATCTGCCCCCCCTTGCTCTCCCGCGCGTGCGCTGTGGAGACCGGCAGGTCCGGACTTCTACTGGTCTGCTGCGCACGCGTGGTCGCGGGGTTTCGCGCTTCTGGGTTTCGAGCGCCATGCGGTCGGCCGCCCTGCCCCCGCTCTGGACGGTCGGCGCCATCTTGGCCATATGGCGGCGGTGGCGATGGGGCTGCCGCTTGCGCGGCGGCGCTGGCTGTTTTCTCGGCGTCCCGCGCTTCCCGCGCGAGTTCTCCCCAGAAAAACTGCGCGCGCTCCTCCGCCTGCCGCAGTGACTCTGCGGTCGGAGAAACTGTGGTTTCGGGCTCTGCGGGGGGGTCGCTGCCGAGCGCTCTCGGCAGGAGCGCCGCTGAACCCGGTGAGGTGCCGCTGCCGCTTGCATTCGGACCCTGGACGCGGCGGGGAGGAATGGTCGGGAAAACCACGGGTTTTTTGGGGGGTTTCGGATCCGGGGGTTCCAGCAGGAGGGTCTGGGGGTCTCCTGTCAGCTCCGGGGGGTTCAGGCATGCGCTCGGGGAAGGGGGTAACGCTCCCGCTTCCCGCGTGTCCCTGGGGGTTTCCGCGGCACTGTAGCCCCCCTCCCTCGCTCCCTGCGTGTCTCCAGGGGGTCCTGCGGTCCCGCAGCCCCCCCCCTTTTGCTGCGTAACGGCAAATAAACACGTTTTTGCAGCAATCCAAGTTTCTTGTTCTTCTATTGCTTTCCGCAACGCTTTCTCAACTTTTCCCCATGCTTTTAAAACTTTTCCGCTGCCGGTGGCTTTTGTATCTTCAGCCAGGGCAGCGGTATATCTCTCCCAACCCTCTGAATTTAGTATATCTACGGGGCGCTTTATCGCGCTTAAATCCGAAAGCCTTGCAATAGCAAGAAATAAATCCTTTTGGTCGCACCGTATCCCCCAGTGGACCTCTATTAGACTTACGACCTTCGCTAAGACTTCCATGCCGTTCGCGGGTCCCTTGGGGCGTCCCCCTTTTCTTCTCCTTCGCAGTAGGTCGGGCCGGCAGCTACTGCTGCTGTCTTCTTTCCAAGCGAAAATCCCGTCCGCCAAGGTCTCCTTTCTTTCCTGGGCTTTCAGCACCACTTGTTGCTGTTTCCTTTCAGCAACTGTGGAGGCTTGGTCTTCAGAACCGACAGCACGGCGTGTACATTCTGCTGGTACCGCCGGGCCTAGTAACAAATGCATTCACCAATGTGGCAGACGGTTACAAAAGGCCTTTAATATCTAAAAAATGCATTTTTATATACTCTGGGGTCTTTACTACGTCAGAGGGGTATTGCTACATTTCCTGGGTTAGAAGGGAGAATGGAAAAGTACTGGCACATGTTAGTAGGGGCTTACATTCTTGTGGTGATAGCTTATCTTTGGGGGGTTGGAGTGTTCTTTCCTTCCCGTTACAACCGAATGTCTTCTGAGCCGCCTGTCCCTATCCAACCACATCCCTTCCAATTCAAACCATTCTATGATTCACTGAATTCAATATCTTAGGCACTTTGCTTATTTAAGATCAAGGAAGGGGCTTTAAAAGAATAAAATGAATAATTAGTGTTTTGCTGATATGCAGTCTGAAGTTAGGTTTGGCTTGTTCTTTAGAATACTCCTGAGGTTTTTCATTATGAAATTTCCTTACTAACTTGGAAAAAAATCCTTGCTCTTCACTGCTGGATGTTTTTCATAACACAGATATGCAGGTGGGCCCAGAAACTGCTGTGGGAATAAAGCAACCTGTAATCACACCTGTTCCATATGAAGGTGATTATTCCAGAAATGGTATCTTATAGAAACTTTTTCTATCCTTTTTTTTTTCTTTCATCCAACCAAAAATCATATTTGCTTTTCCTGTGTCTGCCAAATAATGAACAGATATCTCAGTCAAACATTCCATGAGTTTCCAAATGTTTTCAATCCTCAGAGAATCCTGCAGCTTAAGAAACATATGAGAAGTTTAGACTACTTCTGTATACAAGGATAGCCTTGCTTGTATCCCAGTTGAATTCCATCTGTCATAAGACAGCCCTACCTCCACAACATGTTGAAATTCGCTGAAAAGTCTCACTGTCCTCCACAGTACTTAATAATATTAAGATATGTGAGGAAACAATGGTATCAATATTAGGCTTTTATTAAATAAGAAATATTTTCAAACACAAGTACCAACCAAGTGAAAATTTTATATAAATGTGGAAAAAACATATGACTGCTGCACATAACACAGAGTATCTTTCACCCTCTAGTGTTTTAACGTCATTTTGAAAATATCATTCTTGGCTTAGTTTGAGAGTTAAAATTTTTTGAGGCAGGTTTTTACATAGGTTACAATTCTTGGATTTTTTTTTAAATGGGAAAAGTTTATTTTTTCCCTCCATCTAGTACATTGCCCACCCACTTGCATTCTTTAAAAAAAAAAAAAAATTGTCATTGAAATAATGTAAATAATAAACAGGCTTTTTTCAATCTTGAATGTACCACTTTTCTATCTGGAATGATTTTTTTGTGTGTTTCAAATCAATTAAAGTAAATATTTGATTGAATTTCAGTCATAATATGTGAAAATATCCAGGAAAATATTTCTATTTTTTTTTTCAGCAGAAACCTAATCTTTAACATCCTAAGTGTATGCTGTTGCTCTTCTGTGGGAGACTTGTGGCTTCAGAAAAGGACACTGCTGCCAACAAAAGGTACAGAGATACTAAATCCTCTTTTCACACAAAAACATCCATTAGTTTGCATTAGTTGGGCAAGAGATGTCAGTCAGGAATTGAAAGTACTCAGGGATTTCTCAGTAGCTTGCAAAATATCTTTACTATCTAGAATTTCAATTAAATTTAAATTTACATTTAATTGACTTTGTCTCCCTCATTTCCCTCTCCGTTCTCAGATGTATGTATAATTGCATTTATTCTAATTAATATTTACTGAATTTTAATCTACAATCCTGCGCTGTCACTTAGCACAGTTATTCTTCTGAACAGTTCTCAAAAAGACTCTTAATAATCCTTTTTGAGAATCCACATAATGTATATTCCCTGAATTATCTTGAAGTGAATCTTTTTTCTTTCTTTCTGGATTTTCAGAGAGTTTAAGGTTTAGGACTAACATTGTATTTTATGGAAATGTATGCAGTTTGAGTCTATTAAGGTATAGTTTTCCAAGTTCTATGTTGTTTTTCTCTCAATTAGACCATCAGGTTCCACAAGAACAAAGATGTTTCCTGTTGGCTTGTTATGCACTAGGTAGCCCCAAATGGTCTTCCTAGAAGAAACCTGATGTGGTCACACTGCCTGGTCCTCAGGAATGCTGCTTTGTGTCTATGAATAGACTCACCAGCTATCTAGCTGTCATTTGGACAAGGAAATTTGGATGGTAATTCTACCCTTAGAGAAAGCGCTTCAAAAGAGCTTATCTTCATCTCTAAATTCCCAAACATCTTCACAACTATGTTTCTTAGAGATTCTCAGAGGTTCCTGGGGCTGAGATATCTAATCATTACTTAATTGGGTACCCACAGCAAATGTTTTTCAATAGCTGTCTCTGCATGCACTTGGCAAGTACAAGGCAGTGCAATTTGTCTTAATCATCTTTGGTGATGCATTAAGCTATGCAAAATTACTTCATATTTTGCATAAACTAAGATTAAGCAATCAGACATTTACTCCAGATTGCTTGACACACAGTGAATTCTTAAACCACAAGAATGCTCAGATGTCTGATCCCATGGGCATTCATAAGTCTCTTTAAGGGTGTGCTTTCAACATGCAGAGCTATCTCTGTCCTCTGAATTTCCCAGTTAGCCATTAAACTCACAGAAAGTATTTCTTGCAGCTCGTAGATGACATTGTGCTGGTGTTTCTCTAGCCTTTTTTTTTTTTTTCCCTTTCATTTTAGACCTACTGGATCTGCCAGCTGGATTTTCCCAAGCCTAGAACACCACCATGAATTGATCACAGAATAACAGAATGGTTTGGATTGGAAAGGGACATGGGTCACTCAGTTCTAGTTCTCATCTCTGTCTTAGTCTGGCTAAAGAAATGCAAAAGCCTTGGTTATACCCTCTCATGAAATCATCAGCTGGGAATTTCTTTGTATAGGTAGACTTTCTTCATTCATGATGCAGGGAACTTAATAAACCATATCCAGAAATTATTTTCTTATTCTGGATCTCTGCTTACAGTGGTCACTTTTCCATCCTGGAAATCTAAATACCTCTGTTGTATGACTGAATTCTATATTTTTTTTAAAATTTATTTTTTAACATATCATAATAAATAAACACAGAGTAAAAAGCAGGTTTTCAGGGTTTTGCATATCTATTTTTAGAGACTTAAAGAACATACATGTTGTATAATGTACCAAATATTATATTTCAATACAGTTCTTTTCAATATTTTAATTTTTTACTTTAAGTAATTTAAAATTAGAAAGGCCCAGACCTCAATCAATCAATGACATCTTAAATTAAAAAAAAAAAAAAAAAAAAAAAAAAGTTGGTTGATTAAATGTACATTCTTGCAGCTTATCAGCATGAACATTTCCAGTATTTCAGTTCTTCCTCAAAAACACTTATGAGGCGAGAAAACTAACTTTTCAAGAACATATCACATCTATCCATCTTCTGGGACTAAAAACCTCTGCGCTAGTTTTATGATATTTTAGGATATAGTGAAATTACTTTGTCTCACTTTGAAATATTTCCCATACATATGACTTTATAAGCAGTGTTACTGGCAGGCTGAAAGTCTGAACGCTTGTAAATAGAGAGCTGAAATGGGGGTTAAAAGTACCCCTGTGATCATTACAGGTTTCTTCCTTCATGTAAAGTAACAAATAATCTATTGCATCAAACAGGCCAAGCCTGCTGAAAATGGACAAAGGTCATCCTGGTGCCAGAGTTTACAGTTCTGCCCTGATAAGCAGATGGCTTCTAAGCAGATAAGATGTTAATAGATACCAACAGTCTCTGGTCTTAGAGGTGGAGAAAACGCAATGCCAAAACATTAGGTTCAAACTCTGTGCACCATTGAGAGATGGATCTTGACATTGCAAAAGTGTTTTTTCCAAGATCAGCCCTCAGAGCCTTGAGTTAGTTGTATCCTAACATGGAGGATATCCAAACCTACTTATCTTGTGTAATTATATTGTAGAAACCTCCATATGAAGTCTGCCTTAGGTAAAACAAACATGATAAAAGAATCATGACCAGAAGAAGAGAAAATAAAAACCTGCTCTACATCTCCTAGCTATTCTTTGCACAGCACATGCACACAAGTGCACATAGGTAAAGCACAGTTGCTTGACAGCCAATGGCATCTGGTTATCTGCAATCTCCTTTACAAGAGCCTTGCTCTCTGCAATGCACCAGTGGCCTCTGCTTTGTGTTAGATAACCATGGGAAACACAGATAGCAACAAGAGAGTGGTATCACAGGTCGTGCTTGCCAGCAGTAGCAGCTCCAGCAGCAGCAGTGGAGGGGTTCAGCAACCCCCTCCCCCACATTCATTCACGGGCTCTGACAACCCAGGTGGGAAAGTTGCACAGAGAAAGAATTTATTATATCAGTGGGGGCCGGCTGGAAAGCTCCTCTCTTTTTATTTTAATGGTTGCTTAAATTACTTCTGCAGACTTTGACAGAGCCTTGATTAGCACACACAAATGTCATACACAAATTCAAACCGGATCTTTCATCGTCACAAACACGAGCCCAGAGTGGCATTTGGATCCTGGATGCTGCATCTGGGTTATCTCCAGATTTTCTGCCAAACACTGCCACCAAGTGTGAACCTTAGATTGTTTTACTAAACAGTTGAAAAGAAAAGAGACCCACCTGCCAAATTTTGGTCCTGGTGACTTCAACAGGCATTGGAGACACAAGGACACCCACAGAACATCTTCCTCTCTATTTTCCCTGTTGAAAACTAGGCTCTGAAAACTGTCTGATGCCCATCAAACATTTTATTTCTGTCACAGTAAACATCTAAAGTAATGGACATTGGCTCAAATGATGGAGCCCCATCCTTATTGTAAAAGAGTAAGACAGATGTGGAGAGAGAGGAGGTGCCTAATGCCTAAAAAATAATAAAACAAAAGAAAGTAAGGGAAAAAATGTTTCTCTAGACAATACAAATCCACAGCTCATGAGCCTCAGAATAATGCCTTAGTAACAGGACCACCTTTGGTTTCTTTTTTGTACCATAATAATCAATGTGACATGTGGAACTGAGATGAGGAATAATATATTATCAGTCTTAGGGAAAGAATATCTTCAGTCGTACTTCCAACAAGACTGTCCTGAGAATTTGTCTTCTCACCACATGAAAAGGTAAAGATAAATAATAAGAAAAGATAAATTGAAATATTTCTAAGTGAAGCTGATCAGAACTCTGCATGAAATGAGAGTGTTTCAAAATCTATCTGGTTAAGTTCACATTCTTTATATTAAATGGAGTTGATATTTATAATTATCAGCTGTATCTCTCTAAATGATCCCTAAGAAAGTCACTTGTCAAAAGGGATGTTAGGAAAGCACAAGCTCCCGTAATAAAAAAGAAAGCATGTGAATTGCAGCCTGGAACAGTTACAGCCATTGCTCTTTGGTTGCAATGAGCTTGGTAAAAAAGGCTGTGGTGTGCAGCAGGTATTCCTGACCCTGTTTCCATCAGCCATGTTCTCTAAATTCAGTGAGAGTAAGAATTTTTAAGAATGCTATTTTATATAGCTCTTGCATGATTCATGCATAACCTCACGGTCCTGAGTTACAGCTCTGACCTTTAGCAAATTTAAATTAACAAACATATGAACTAGAAGGACACACTCCAAGTGGCTCCCAACAGTGAGAATCCAAAACTATGGAAAAACATGAAATTTAAAATAAGAATTAGGATTGCTATAGACAGCAAACCTCAAGCTGCAATTCTGAAAACTCCACTTAACTAGAAATATGTTCCTCAGGCCATAAAGATCTGGGTTTCTATATTACTCAAAAACTTGAAATTTTTCCAGGTATGTTTAAACACTTCTGAGTTTGGATGTACATGTGTCACTTCTCTCTGCTTAACAGGTTCTGCCCATACATATACAGCCCTGGGCATTCATCAGCCATTCTTGCAGCTGCACAACAAAGGATTAGTTAAATAGTATATATTTTTCCTTAAGTAAGTATGAGTAGATGTATAATTATTTCTCCTGCAGGCCTTAATAGCACCAGAGGAGTTGTTATCCTTTATCAGGTAAATCTGATGCAGCTTTTGAATTGCTATGTGTGCCAGAGGAGGTTGTTTGTTTTTGGTTTTGTTGTTTTGTTGTTTTTTTTTTTTTTTTTTTTTTTTTTTCAGTTCTAGGTGGTCTAGCCTCACATCACCCAGAAAGGATTTACAGAGGCAAAACACATTCACTTTATTTGAAACCAGGTCTATAAATCCCCATATATTGATGAGAAACCAGACCCCTAAGTAGTAATTCTAATTCTAAGAGAGATCTGGATGCTTGCTTATCGTAAATCACAGTATTACAGAATGGGAAGAAGGTAAAACATACATTAAAGGCATGTACAGAGCACTTCTTTCTGGGACAGACTGTAAACTTTTCAATTCTTCATCCACTCTGGTTTGGAATGTTTCAAGTATCAGATCTTCTGTCAATCCTCTGAGGAAAATATTGTGTCCCCACAGAGCAGGCATTGTTAAGGGTCCTTTTGAGACATTCAGTTCAATTATTCATTTATTCACTCCTAATTATGCTCACCTCAATAAAACCTGTTCTCCTCAAAACCACACTCTATTGGAGATACCTCTACATGCCCCCTGCTATTATTTGGACCAAGTTAGTGATTCTATTATTCACTTGACTCAAATGAAGCCTGTATGTCTGTCTTCGTGGGATTTCTCTGTGTTTCAATTCCCCAGCTTTATAATAAGTCTCACTTTCTCCCATCCTTTATCTATTCTTCTAAAAGCTCTAACACAGGGTCAGTCTTTGTTTGTGTACATTATCTACAAGCAATACTCAGAGACCCCAAGATCAACTTCTCAAACATTCTGAGATAGGACAGGAAAACAGTAATAAGAAAAGGAAAAGTTGTAGATTATGCTATTTATTTTTTGACATCCAATCGCTATTAGAGAATGACAACTGAAATAAGTATCCGTTTGTAAACCTATCTCGTTATCTCTGGCTCTGAATAAATTTAGTTCCAAAAATAGATTGAGAGAATCTAACAGAAAGGGGAATCATCCTGTGTGTTTGAAAGTAGCCAAAGCAACATTTACAGTCGTCTTATGAAAAATATCCATTTTGAAAAAGGTGTTTTTTTAAAAAAAGTACATTTTTCATGCATGTTGCTAGAGATTTTTTTCCCTGAATGACAATTGGTCATGGCAAATGCTAGCCAACTTTAAACTTTAAATTTGGAATTGAACAATGTGTGTGTAGACCCAGAAAAAGAAAAAAGTCTCAGTCTCACTATTTTTTTCAGGCAAGATAAGAGAAAAAAATCATCCTTACAAAAAATTTTTAATTTCTCTAATATATATGGCTCTATGTTCCTTGGCTGCAGTGGGGAACTAAAATTTCAAGGAGATTTGATCACTAATAAAGAGACCAAGATATCAACTGCAGCTCTCCTTATCCGCCTTTTAGATTCAATTGGCAGATTTTACCTGGCTGTTTCTTGCCTCACTTCCTGCTTGTGATGCTCATTTAAACAATGATGTGGAAGAGGAGTAAATGGCAGTGTGTTTGTATGGCCCCTGAGAACACAGACTCGTGGATTCAGCTGAGGAGAACAGACACAAACAGTACAATCATGCGTACTACTTTCACCTGAAACTACACAGAAAATGTTTTATAATTATTCTGGTCCTTGACAATTAAAAAAAAACAAAAAAAAAACAAAAAAACAAAACAAACACCTATGTTGAAATTATTGCCAATCCCAATTTTTTTTTTCCTAAAAAAACGTTATATTACTACAAAGCTGTCTGGATACATGTTGTGGTCCCAGTCGAAGTACACAAGAAGTAATAATTTTGTCGTCAAAATCAGACCCTAGATATCCCAGTCACCTTCCACTTTCATCCTCCATTTTTCTCATTCTCACCCTGTTTTAAAAAGTATATTTGGCTCTGCATAAATAGATGAGAAGGTTTCCGTGGACATGTTTCTTTGAAACTCCAAATTCTAACCTAGACAATAACAATTTTGTTCTGGAAGAGGCCTTATCCCTTGGCAGTAGGTAGTGATCAGCAGACACAGGGGTAAGAGCAGAATTTTTATTTTTGGTGGGACTTGGCTAACACAGTAGTTCCCAGAACAAATTTTCAACATGTAGGAGACAGATTCATGTTATTTTCCTTCAAGTGTCACATTGCTCATATTCATGCTAGTGCCTTTTGATGTTCCCGTTGAATTTATCTTTGGAAGTGAGGGTTTGGACACAGGCCTAACTTGAAGGAAAATGTGTTCCCTATGAACCACTGAGTAGATGATGCCTGAGGTACTAAAGGACTATTGAAAAAGATATTTCTATCTGAAACATTCAGTAGTGGGCTCCAAATTTTATTTTTCTTCAAATTAAGGAAATGTTTCCTTACCCTGATTTTAGCACTCTTGCTTAGGACAATACTTTAATGAGTTCCAGCCTTCTGTGGACACAGAATATGGGATTTTAATTTGCAATCTGATCATATGTCTGGATCCCCTGGAAAACTTTATTAGCTCTTTTCTTCATAAATAACTTCTAGAAGATCAAAGGTCTGGGCATGAAACACCATGGCAAATTTGTCCCCAGATGATTTAGCAAAATCATAGATTTATCAGAAATAAATTTGTCCTAATGTGTTTACCGCTAGATAAAAAACTCTATGTGAT
This sequence comes from Sylvia atricapilla, assembly GCF_009819655.1. Taxonomy (NCBI): domain Eukaryota; kingdom Metazoa; phylum Chordata; class Aves; order Passeriformes; family Sylviidae; genus Sylvia; species Sylvia atricapilla. The sequence goes on from NC_089174.1 coordinate 62,295,695, forward strand.
CATCACATTTATTATGACATGACACAAGAAATCATAGCTATTCACTGTCTTCTTTGTTTGCTGCACATTGCCGCAGCTAATTTTGTGTTACAGTGGAGAAAATAACTACCAAATATCAGCAGTCTCTTCTGCATATTCAGCATGAACCAGGGTCTGTCCTTAATCTGTTTTAGTATGAGACTGAGTCCTTAAAAAAAAAAAAATATATATATATATATATACAGAACATTTTAAATCTGATCTCAATAAATGCATTATTTTTAGAAGTCAGGACTATTAATTTAAGCAGCATTTGTCCTGATTTCCTAATAGTTTCTCCACACCATTATAGCATGATACTGTCTTAATTTTCTGAGAACTGGAATGCTAGAAGTGCAAGATATGCTCAGCACTGGAATGCCAGGGGAATGGTTTCCCTGGCAACAGCAAGTACATGAAAAGTATTCAGAGCAGTCCCTGATTTTCCTGTTTTAAGCCTCCATTGATACGGAAGTCAAATCTAGTTTGGATTTTTTCAAGGTGAACTGCAGGGCAGAAACATAGGGATGTGCTTTATTACATTTTGCCACCTTGTGGAGCAAACCTGTAGGAAGGGAATTTAGAAGATGTGGCCATGGAGCCCCAGAGAGGGCATGTAGTCACTGGAGGGGAAAAAAATAACCAACAGTTAAAACAACAACAACAACAAACTGAGGCTTATTATCAAATGGTGATTTTTCTAAGGTAATTTTTAAAATGAGCTGGAAGGACTTCAGGGTTTAGCATAATGTTTGGTTTGGGTACTGCAAGACACTTGGATACGCATTTACCTATAATCTGAAGAGCAGATGCTGTGAATTGAAATTCAGATCCTCTGTTTTTTAGGCATTTGGACAGTCCCTTAGAAATTAGACACATGCTTCAATATCTCACTGAACCATGGCTTACATGTCACTTCAAGATCATTCAGATTAATGTCTGGGTTTTTTTTAAGAAATCTCAGTTGGGCTCCCACTGGAAAGTTGCCTTCAAGGGGAATGAAATAAAACTGAAATTTGTCCTCAACTTACCACTGTTTTGCCTGCACTGACATTTTCAAGTGAGGACACATGAGTTTAATTTGTCTAGAGCTCGACATGTTTTACTAGTACTAGTTCTAGTTGTGGTTTTGCACACAGAGGATGAATTCTAAACCCTAGATTAAAGAAGTTAAAGATATGAATGGTCTTTCATGAACGTTTGATACCCATAATTTTCAGTTTAGGATAAGATAGAGCTGAAATTTTGGGGGATTGTTACTGTGCAATTTCTCATGAAGCAGCCTAAAAATATGAATATGATAAAAATATGAATATGACTCATCCCTTAAACATTTTGACCCCTCTGATGGACAGAGATAATTTGACTATGGAAAATAATATACAGAAAACTCTTCTACTATTATGTATTTATTACATAAGCTTATGAATTCTGGATTACTTGCAAAGAGGGAAAAATATTTTTAAATATGCATACCCCACAAACTCAGTGGTTTGGCCAGAACAAATCATATATTAAACCCCCACAATTTGTATCTTTCTCCACACAATAAATGTGACTTGAATTTCCATTCTTTTCTTTCCTTTCCCTGTTCTAGAGTCTTTGCTATTTCAGTACTCTCCTTGTTTGTATGCTTATTGAGTATTTATATTCCCCAAGTGAATGAGCTTTCCCTTATCCCAATCGAATCTTTTAAAAATATTTTTCCTCACTTTCTACAGTAGTTAATACTAGCTTGTTATTTCTTATTTTTCTTCCTTGCCTCCTCACAGGATTCTGTATTACCTTCCCTTAGACTTTGCAATATGGAAGAGAAAGGTGATATGTAACACTTACACAGTATAAAAAATAATCTAGATATAGACCACCTTTCATTATTAAAAAAAAAAAAAATACTATCTCCTGTTAAACAAACAAACAAACAAACACACAAAAACTAAAAAAAACCCCGACAAAAACATCAAAACAAAACAAAACAAAACAAAAGAAATAAACCAGGTTTTTTATAATCATTTGATACTCTCTCTGTTTTAATGTCTCTTCCACTGCACATCAACCACTGCATGATATTTGCAAGTCTAAAAGAGAAGCTGGGTCTTGTGAAGTGACAGAAGGACTCCTGTAGGAAAAAAAAAAAAAAAAAAAAAAAAAGGGATATATTTATAACTTTTTCCTAGTCTTTGCTTGGTGAGGTTTCATTGTTTTTACAACTCATTAATAAACAGTGCCTTGAGCCTCCATGCAAACTGCTCATGTTTGGACAATAATGCTGAGCATGTTACACCATCTGGTTGCTCCTAAAAAGAGCTTCCCATTTGCAAACAAGCAATCAAGTGTGTAAGGAAGTGTGCTTTCTTGAAGGGACAGAAGAAAACAAAATGACAAAGGAAACTGAATAAGATACAATGACCTACTTATGGCTTTCACAAATTAGAGTAGCCATTTAAAGTTACCCTCACCATGATAAGGCAACTTCAGGGATGCTGCCTGCTTTCTGTCCCTTGAAAAGCCTCAGCTGGAGCTGCCACAATGCAGGGCTCTGTTCTCCATCTGCCAACCATCAGGGCAATCAGAGTTTTCCCACCGACCCACCTTGTGCCCTCAGTCACCCATGCTTACCCTGCTGGCCCCAAAAGCTGCCCCCATTCTTCAGAAATTTCTGCTTTTCAGTGCTGAGGGCAGCCAATCTGGTGGACTTTGGCTGCCAAAAGAGTGTTCTAAAGCATGATAAAAGTTAAAAGTGTCTGTATTTCAAGGGCAGTCAGTAGTGCCTTCCTTTCTGTGTTTTATCATTCCCCTGTTCTGGGCTTCCTTGTGCCCCTCTCACCATCACTCTGGGCATATTTTTTTTGCCGTTCACAGCCTTTGCCTGTTAGTTCTACAAAAGCACCTGAACTATGCTGGAGTTTTATTTTTTTGCCTTCTAATATTACCTAATCGATTCTCTGTTTGCAGATGAGAGACTTAATCCAGTGGTGCCTTTGGGTTGTGGCAGTGCTAAATAATCCCCTTCTGCACATTTCTCTCTCTCTATCATGTCCTCTCCTACACAGCTTTCTCCCTCAAAACACTTCCATGACTTTCATCCCACTTGATGCTTGATACACTGCTATTTAAAGCAAAGCTATTGAGGATTTGATATTTAAACAATATTAGTGCATTCACTATATCCATGTATACAGAATATGCTTACTCTGCCATCTGTTTCAGCTTATACACACACTCCTACTTCTGCCCTTGGGAAGATGAGAGAGCAAACACCTGACAGATGCCTAGTCACACTGTTTAATATTTCTGGAAAATATTCAGGTGCTGCGCTTAGAAACAGAAGAAAGGCAGTGCAGAATTAGTTCCCTGCAAATCTATTAGAATTTTCAGTCTGGAAGATCAGATGCAGGAAGGAAGTGCTGTATCCCTCCCCTTTTTCACACCACTCAGTTACCACAGCATCACTGAGAGTCAGTCTAGGTTTTATTCAAATAGTTATTGCATAATAGGAACTAAGACTACTGTATTTATATATCCATTCCAATCTCTTCATCATCTGAGTACCTTCTCATACAATTCTAAGAGATTTAATTAACATTTGTCAAGAGGGGCTCACTTTCCACAGGATGGAAAGATCGCCTGTGGATTTTTTTTCCCTCTGGCTACGTCCAGTGACATGTCTGCATTAACCAACACATCAAAAAAGAAAAAGTAAAATAAAAGACTTGGCACGAAAAGCGTAGAGGAGAGTAGGAAATCCTTTACCACTTGGTGAAGCTGGTACTTGATCTGGTGTTGACACAACTCAATAGCTCACACACTCAGAGAATCACAGAATGGGTGGGGTTGGAAGAGAGCGTTGTGGGTTGGTCATCAGGTCCAGCCCCATCCCAGAGCACAGGACACAGGATTGTGTCCAGAGGGTTCAAGAATATCTCCAGTGAGGGAGACTCCACATCTTTTCTGGACAACCTGTTCAGTCCTCAGTCACATGAACAGTAAAGAAATTCTTCCTCATGTTCAGGTAGAACTTCCTGTGCATCACTTTTTGCCCCAAAATCCCAGACCTAGTCCCCTGCACCTAGTTTTCTGCTTATCCATCAATTTCAGGGACACATTATGACTTTGGATAACTTTTATGATCTCAACAGAGATTTTACAGATGAACTCTCATGTGGTCTAGATGGAAGGCAGAGGTTTCAGACATGCAAAGGTTGTGTTCAGCTCCTTACTCCTAATTTAGGTTCAATTAGAGCAGCAAAACTCCTTGAGTCAGACAAAGTTCCCACCCCTTCCTGGAAAGCTACCACTTCCCTTTGGCTCTACTTTGCTCTTTTCTTCCTCTGGGGGAGGCTGACTAGTTCCACAATATCCATTTATATCTTTGGTAGAAACACACAGCATGCATCTGAACTAGCTCATAAAGTACCCCAAGTTCATTCACATTCCTTTTTTTCTCAACTTAAACAGTTCCCCTGGGATGGGGGAGTAGAGCCATAATTTACCAAGGAGTTTAGACAGCCATTCAGGTCTGCTGTGCCCTGATATATGAGCACTTTGTAAATAGCCACTGAAGCCTTGAATATTCAGCATGATGGAATTTGTTTAGTCTAAAGGAGAGAAGAGTGAGGAGAGACATAAGTATCTTCAAATATGTAAAAAATGGGTACAAAAAGGAAATTAATAAAGTGTTTTTATTGTTCATTTGGGCTAGGGGAAGCAGAAATGGCCTTAAATTGCAGCAAAGGAGATTCAGGTTTGCAATTAGGGAAAAATTCCTAGTATAAGGATTTTTAAGGAAACACAGAGAGGTTGGAGGTGCCCCTTTGCTAGAGGTTTTTTAAAATTTCTTAGATATATATCTGTCCAAGAAACCCTAAAAATGTTTAGGCACAGCTGTTGTAGTCAAAGATCGTCTGGCTCAGAATTTCTCTCTAGCCCTGCTATGTGTGCTGCTGTGGGAAGTTAACAGGGTCAGCAAGGGCTAAACCTGATATATGGAGGCACCTGAGTAGTGAGAAAGTGTTTGTCTGATCATTGTCACTGTGGGGAATTGGATGCCATTTTCCACACACGTTTTTCTACCAAGAAATATCACAGCTTTTTATATTTTTCTTCTGCATTACAATTTTTATCACATTTTTTAAAAGCCCACATGTGGAACATCTATTTTTTTGATGTTGTATGATAATTTCCCTTCAAGATCTGTGTGACTACTTTCTCATATTTAAAAAATTATGATGAAATTTCACTCCCAGAAATGTTTCACAGGGGTTGCAAATGGCCTGTCCTTACGGCATCCGACTTGCTGTCTATTTTGCAATGCCTCTTTTAGAACTCCATTTGCCCTCATCGGTCTTACTTTTCAAAACTATTCAAATTTCATTCAGCTAGGATTTGATTAGCAGAAAGGTGAAATGACTTTGCTTTCTGTGCTGGGCTGTGATGAGTTGCTCTAATGTTTATTATCCCAGCAGCAGAACATAATGTCCTCATCAAAATGTTTTTGGAATGACATTCTTTTCTGAGAAGTCAAAGTCCATGAATTTTGAATGCTCCTATACAGCAAGCTTAAAAGCGGTACCAAAATGCCTTCCTTCATTTTACTACAATCCTGTAGATCCACAAACCAGAATGGAGAACAGATCCACAGTCTTTCAGCTGCGCTGTGCAGACCACAGATATTACTCTGTATTTCCTACCCTGTCTAGGTCCTCTTGGAAAAATTCCATCCCAGCTGATGGTGTAACTTGGAAGACAAAGAAAGAACTGGACAATGCCATCTTTGAAGGGGGGCATTGAGTTTAGAGAAAGAATTTTTAGCATCACTGAACAGCAGTAATTAAAAAGGAGCCATGCTGAAGTGTTGAATTTTGTAGTTTGGCAATCTCATTAGAGGCTGTTGTTACATATTTGCAAATAATGGTATCTCAGAAGTTTACTGCACCTTGGAAAAGGTTTCTCACCTCTTTCAATCTCTTTCAATCTTTTGTATGATAATTGTTTCATCCCAGAAAAAATCACAGAATATCTTGTCCATAAGATTTGCAAATATCTGTATTCAATTGCTTTTCCAGTGTGAGATCAGAAAAGATCACTCAATGAGCTGGTAAATGGGCAGAGAAGGTAGGAGTGAATGGCTGTGGAGTTGCTATTACAGAATGATGAAAAAGCAACAGTAACAGGAGAAAAGTACAGCTGCATCAAATAAAAAAAAAATTCTGCCTGTACATTATAATGTAATATTGTCTCCACTATTTAAAACTAATAGAGTGTCTTGATGATGGGACAGGTAGGCAGGGTATGGACTGACGAGAAACAGTTAAGCAATTCTCTAATTTGTTAAAGAAAATAGCCAAAGACTTTGAAATCACTCTATAAGGTCTCCTTACTCCTGAGTAAGTGTGGTGGTGTATTTTGCTCAGGTTTCTGTATGATTTGTTCGATAAGATTTTACATAATGGTTTGTTCTGTAACCCCCTATGTTTCCCCCTGTATGGTTTACCCCATGTTCGGTTTTATGTCAATCATTGGTTATATAACCTCCTGGTCCTGTCTGTCACTCTGGGGCCTCTCCCTGTGTCCAGAAATTTCCAGGGAAGGCGTCGAGTGATTGGGCAGGATCCAGACTTTCCCCTCCTATTGTGTTTGTATGGTTGTTGCCCATGTCTATTATGTGAAGAGCCACACCCTTACTGTACCCCACTGGTCCCTGACTGAACCCTCCCCTGTGTCACACCCCCTGTTAAAAGTCACAGCACAGAGGGGCTCGGGGTCTCTCTGAGGCTGGTGTCCCAAGGCGAGGACTCCACGTCCGGAGGCTCCAATAAACTCGGTTGGATTTACCCCTCGAGATTCCCTCCTTTCATTTCCTTTGCCGTAGCCAAGCTGCACTCCAGGCAAGCCAAGAACCACTGTGTTGCTGTGGTGCCAGGGCTGGCCGGACAGGCGACACAGGCACCCCTGCAGAGGCAGGTGCCCCCTGCAAGTGTTGACACAGCAGCTGGGTGAGAGATAACCAGGCAACCTGAGGGCAACCACTTCAAAGGTTTGGTGAAGAGAGTAACTTGGTAGACATATCTGATGAGTCCAGTCTTTGGGTGTTTTGCTTGTGTTTTGTTGTTTTGGTTTGGTTGTTTTACTACTAGATCCCAGGAAAGTCTTCTCCTATTATCCCTTAAGTGAAGATCTTGAAATAATTTTAAGAGAAGTTTTATATGTGATTTTGCTTTTTATATTGACTGTGCAATCATATTGGGATTCTCCTAAATGGAATACATTTACTAAACATTGTTATCTGGCTTTAATTTTCTCCTTTATTCCATTACCAAAATTCAATTGCAGAACACACAGGGAGAATATTGGATCTATTTTTCTCCCTGAAAATTGTGCTGGCCAGTGTTTTCTTGATTCACATTACTGGAGCAGGGCCAGCTGCCAGGGTTGCATTTTAGATTTCGGTCACTGTGCAAATTTTCATAAAAATAAATTCAGTTTCAAATGTGGTCATTTAATATGGATTCACATGTAATGCTAGAGGTGTGGAATTCTGCATGAGATTAAATAGCATGGACAGAGGGGTCAATATGTGAGGTAGGGGTCATTGTTTCCTCTATAGTCAGCCATTACATTAACCAAATATGGTTATTTAAACGTTATTTATTGCTCAAATATAGGTTTATAGTGCCAGATAGAACACTTCAGGCTATTCCACACAGTTTCCATTCCCCTAAAAGTGTAGGGGGTTTTTATGGTCTCCCTATCATATCTATCAAGCCTACAGGTATGTCCTCATTTTATCTGAAGTTTCACTCACCTCCTTCACCAATAGGCATGTCTGTGTCAGTGTCTTAATCTGAAGCTGCATGACCCCAAGGTGATGCAGGGTGTTACCTCCCAGAGATAATCAAAGTATCTCCATTATAATCCTTGATGGCAAAGGTACTTTTTTTTTCTTTTGCCTCTGTAAAAGACTTTTTAATCACAACAATAGATTTTCTGCTAAAAATAATTGCAACTGTTTATTTCTCATTATGATATTCAGGAGATTAATTTTTATAGTGTGATTCATCCTCTGCAAGTTATGTGCCATTTTGCCCCAAATTTACCCCAAATATTGTGAACTTTTGATAGTCCCATATGTTTTGTGCTGTGCTGCAGGCAGAATGGAAACATACCAGTCCTGTTTTGCTATTCAGGTTGTGCTGGAATTTGTGGTAGGAAACTTGATCCTGGCTGTTAACCCTCTTTTTAGCCAAGAATTCTTCAGAGTAAGATCAGTAAGTCCAGAGTTTCAGATTATGAGGGCAATGAATTTTTCTTCCCCATTGCCTCCAGAGACCCTGCTGGCACACCCAGATGGTAACAATGCATTAGAAGAAGAAAGATACAGCTTTTCTTAGATTAAATTCTGTTCAGACTCTACACAGGCAGATCCATGGGCTGTGGGTATTGCCTTCATAGAGATAATGTTACCGTCAAGGACTTCCTATCCATGAAAAGCAAAAAAAATAAAAAAACCAAAAACCCGAAACCACTCAACAGTCTTCCAGTCCCCAAAACATAAAACCAAAAACCAAACCACACATTGAAAAAAGACACCAAAAACCATTTGTTGTTTTTTTTTTACTCCTCCTCATTATAATGTTGAGTAAATTAAAACACTGTTGCCTTCTTAAAAATCTTATTGTCTTATTATAGTGCTTCATTTAGCTAATTAATTTAACTTTCTATCATAATCCTTCTTTTAATCACTGTCTTTTCAATTTCTTCATTTCACTTTGATAATTTTCTTTTCACTTCTGCCCTGATGCTTCAATTCCATGTCACAGAGCTCAGCAACTATCTGACTTGCTTAATCTTTACAAAAAATATTAGCACAAAATTATTAACCTTGGACAAAGTGTTTTGGTGCTTTTCATTTGTATGCAGGAAGGATGCCCTTTGTGGGAGAAAGAAAGAGAAGGAACCTACAAAAGAAATATAAATCAGTATCTTAAATTACTCAAATGTACAATATGGCATCAGTAGCTGTTACACATTTTTTTCTCTCCTTTTGAGATTCAAATACATATGCTCAGCAATTACTGTTACATTTGCATAATAGGACATTTTTTTGATTAGCATATCTTGGACTTCTGTTTGCATTTTTAAATTGTGGTTACTTTCATTCTCTAATTTGTCATCATTCCCCCTTCATGTTCTGTTCTACCTGCTCATGTTTTCCTTTGCTTGCCTTTTTTGTTTTCCTGAGGGCTTTTTCTCCCCAAAGCTCTGTTTAGTATTTGGTTTTGTGGTTAACGTCACACAGTAATGGCATACCAGGAAAGCAAGGCATATTACATATTAAAGTTTAATAAATAAATTGTGAAATTATGTGACAAAAGCCATGCTTTCACAGGGGATATCCAGGAAATAGTGATGCACTACAAGATCCTAAAAAATCTGTAATTTATTTTATAACATTTACTCATCCTTTCTTGCTGTATCAGCTTTGTGTGCACTGAGGAAAATATCTTTGGGTTACCTTAGCTTTGTACATTTTATGAAATTTAAACACCATTATTGCTACTTTACCCATCATCAAAACAGGTTGAATCAGATTCTTGGTGTTATCATTTTGGGTGAGGTTTTTTGATTGACCGTTCTCTTTACCTGCTTTAGAGGAGAGAGGTAAGAGAATGCTTAAGTAGCTATTCAAATGTTTAAAAAACTTTTCAATACAACCAGGTAGATTTTCAGTTGTGTAGAATTCTTAAACACTTTTCTGCCAGAGTATTCTAGTGCCCTTATTTGTTAGAGAATCTCCTGTCTTATAAGAAAAATACCATTGTGCCAGGATTTATAACATCATCCATTATTTGTAAGATAAATAAAATTTGTTCAATTTTATTTACCTTATTTTTGAAATACTGAAAATGCTTTGATTACAGGGTAAAGATATGTGCAACTGTGTTACTGTTGTTTCATTTGTTCAAACCTCCAATACTGAACAGATTCTCAGCACTGTCTCACTTGTAATGTCTCGAGATCTCAAATGAAACGGCGGCCAAGACAAGTTGATCTTCCTGTTCATGGCTTTGCTCTGTGAATTCATTGATTTCATTAATTAAATGAGTTGGAAGTAAATCCCAGCCCTTTACTGCATGCAACTCATCAGAGCTGATGGCTGAATCTTAATAAGCTGTTTAGTGTGATCTTGTGCCAGAGCAGCTAGGTGCTAACAGTTTCCCTAGTGCTGCAATTCCATGTAGCAATCTGTGGTTATAATTGACTCTGCCAGGACAAAAGAAAGAGGAGGTGGAATGGCATTAGATTAAAATGAAACAGTGCAGTGAAGAGTGGTTAGTTCAATGAATGCAAAATTCTCCCTTTTTGTGTGTGAGCTGAACTCAATGGTTACAATTTTCTTCCTTCTTTCAAATAAATTGCAGCATTTTTGATTCGGCTATGTGTCTGAAGAAAGAGATCTGAGGATGTTCCTGTTTGGAAAACGAAAAAAACACCCCAACAAGAACTCTGAAATGCAAACATTAAGACACCTAATTATTAAGGATACTGGCAATGCCTGTGTAATTTTCTCCATATCATACAGTGAATTGATGCCAGTGTTGTGTAGTAAACACAATTTACAAGAATACTAAAATAATAGCATTGTGGTAGCCCTTGAACTAAAAGAAATAAATAAAAAAATGAAAAACAAACCAATTAAAAAAAAATCAAACCCAACCCAAAACAAACAAAGAAACCAAACTAACAAAATGCCCAAGGCCTGCTGCTTGTCTTAGGAAGGATAAACCAGAACCCAGCAAATGAAAGAGCACCACCACACCATAAAAAGAGGAAACTATGAAATAAACAATTAGGAAAAAAAAAAACCCACATCAAAATTTGAGTCATATAAGGGGAAATACTCAAGACTCCCATATAAGGGAATAATTCACGAAACTGAGAAGGACTCTCTGTCTACTCTCTGTCTATTACATTCAGGTGGTGGTTATATTTTTTTTTAATGTATACTCTTTTATATAAATTTAAAAAAATATTTTGAAAAGTTCAGAAAAGGTTTCAACTGTCTATGGAGATAAACCTGGCTTTTCCTTGGAATAGAAAGAGTCCACCAGTCTGCTTGGACAGTGCATGTGTTCCACTTGCTGAGGACACAGAGTCAAACACTCCAAAATATGAGAAGGAAACAAAGCCAGAGCAGGTTGGGGGTCTGTAACAAGTTTCAGCAGATCACCTCTCCCCACACGGCAGCTCTGGTGCTGCCTCTCGCTGTGTCTGTACGCACATTAAAGATGATCAGCTTTCATTGTGTTTCTCCACAGTCTCCTATCAGGAAACATACGCTGCTTGTGGCTTCCAAATGGCAGCTCTTCCAAAATTACTTCCACCAAACTTGAGCTTGTGGAGGAGAGGCTGTACCACGCTGGCAGCACGAACAGAAACTCCTCCCTTGTCCTCAAGATGCTCTCCCACTCATTCTTACCCTTCTGTCTGTACTTTCTCCTCCATTGCACTTCTTTCTGCTTCTGCTCTTTTCTTCCAACAACCCAGGGAGATTTTTTAGCACTTTAAACCACAAGACCCCACAAGGAGGCTAGAGAGGAACTTTTTACAGGGGTATGGGGTGATAGGACAAGGGGGAACAGCCTTAAACTAAAGGAGGGTAGATTTAGGTTAGACTTCAGGAACAAATCCTTCTCTGTGAGCATGTTGAGGCCCTGGCACAGGTTACTCAGAGAAGCTGTGGGAAGGCTGTCCTATTCCTGGAAGTGCCCAAGGCCAGGTTGGATGGAGCTTGGATTAGCCTGGGGTAGTAAAAGGTGCCTCTGTACATGGCAGAGGGGTGGGATGAGACCACGTCCTTCAAACCCAAATCCTACTATGACTCTAAGAAGCCCTAATGCCTTGAGAAGGCTCTTCTGACTGATACATACCTATGTGTTTTGGGTTTGTTTCTCAAGATGGTTTTCTTGCAGTTGTAGAGATCATCTGTGGCCAGAGCCTGATAGAAATATAGGTGTGAGCTGCTCATCCGTGCACCCATTCTTGGGAGATTCTGACCTGGGTCAGTCTTAACATGTTAATACACAAATAAAAGTGCTCAGGCACTGGAGGTAAATAAGGTAGTAAAACTGAGCAAAAAAATACAGTTTCAAATAAATTCCCTTACTAATCCAGTGCATGACATAGGTGAACAGGAATCAAAAGGATGAAGTTTAAGAGGCTGTTTCCTCCTGTTTTACATTACACTTATCAGCTAGAAGCCAATACAAATAAAAAGGAAAAATTGTGGTGATGTACTGCACATGCAGAATGTGTTTTTTGAAGTGGCAAGCCAGAAATTAAGGAAAAGCAAAACAAAAAAAATCTAGTGTTGATGCAGGGGAGAAATTATGTGGCTTGGGAACAAGTTTTAGTGCCTTGCACGTTTTAAGTGTTACAGAACCAGAGTCACAAAATGCTTTGTTTTGGAAGAGATTTTAAAGCTCATCTCATTTCACCTTCCTGCATGGGCAGAGACACCTTCCCACAGACCAGGTTCTTCCAAGTCTCATCCAATCTGGTCTTGAGCACTTCCAGGGATGGAGAAGCCACAGCTTCTCTGGGAAACCTGTGGAAAATGAAACTGAATAATATTTTCTTCTTCTTTCTCTCTCTCTTTTTTTTTTTTCTTTTTAATGGAAATTGGCAAATCCATGGGTGATGATAGACACTGTAATTAATCTCATTCTATTGCAAATATCCACAGGTTAGAGTAGGCCTAGAAGACTTAGGAAGAGACTAGAAAAGTCCTCCTAGCCCTCTTCTAGGGATCATTTATTGTTGTGTGAGAGGTCTGGGGAAGGTGTAAAATTTTGCAGTTAAACGATGCTGATGCTAAGTTATGGCAAGAATTTTGAACCTGACAGCTCTTGGGGCAAACAAAGGTTATTTCCACACAGGAAAATTCTTCTCCTTATATGAAGATATAAGAAGATTGTCAAAACAACAGTAGGAAAACAAGGTACTATTAAAGGAAATTCAGGAGGATTATAAAATAGATATAAATGAGTATAATCCTCAATTTCAGAAACAAAGGAATATTTTTTTAAGATGGTTGAGGTAGGAAGATTAATGAAGAGACTACATTGATAAAATTAACATTTTAATATGTCAGGATGCTTTGCCTGAGTGGGATGTTGCATTTGGGGTGTAACAAGAACAGAAGAGATAAAGCTGGTAGATGGTTTGTGAGTGACACCTCAGAGAAACTCACTGCTTCAGTAAACTGATTGAACTTGCTACCTATCTTTTAGTAAAGATAGGATTCAGGCCATGAAGTGGAGCTAGAAAACAAGAGGAGATTTTTCTTAAAGAACCCATAAAATCATGTTACAGTGTATTCACTATACAGCGTAAGAGGCAAGGACTGAGTGCTCCTCTTATGCTGTAAGGCATTTCTGTAAAAAAAGACCATTTTCTCTTTCAGATAGAAATCATCATTAAATGTGGGGTTTTTTTGCTAAGGACTTTAAATAGAGAAAGTAAATGCTGAATAGTACTTTATAAAATTTCTTTCTAGTAGGCCATTAGTCCAAATCAGAGAGAAATTATGAATACAATAGATGAGGACTTTCACTGGATGGGCAAATAAATTAGCATAGATTAAGTAAGAGTTTTCAATGTTAGAATCAGTCAGAAGCAAAATTCAGCTATCCAATATGTTGATTATTTTGTTAAAACTCTATCACACTCCTAAGTCTTGTGGTAAAGACTGAAATAAATAAAAATAAAAGGTAACAAATGCCAACAAGGAACAAAATTGAAAACAGTCATAGTTTCTGAGTTATATTGATTTTTGAACTACAGCGAATTGGTGAGGTAATTTAAAACACCACATGAAAAAATTCAGTGCATAACTCAGAAATATTTTAGTAATTTTGGGACATGAGACCATATGTAACCCTTAAAAATTATAGAAAATAAAATTTTACTCCTCTCTGAAGTTTTTAGTCCCCACATCTATTCTGTAATTAAAAATGCACAAGATTTTATGCTCTCTTGTATAAGGATGATAAAACACATTAAACTCATCTACTGAGGTGAGAATATTATCATAAAATCATAGAATCATTTAGGTTGGAAAAAGGCTTTAAGATCGTCAAGTCGAGCTGTTACCCCAGCACTGCCAAGCCCATTTCTAACCAATGCATTTGAGTATTGGTATTAGGTATCTACAAATCTTATGCACCTCCAAGGATGGTGACTCCTCCACTGCCCTGGGAGTATGTTCTAGTCCTTGAAAATCCTTCCTAGTGAAGAAGGATCCAAGTTCCACCTGGACTTCCAAAGGAGGCACACTCTCGTTTCCCCCAAGTTTCAGCCAACACTCTGTTTGGAGAGGCAAATCCCCTTCCCCACTTGCTGATCTTTTGGTGTGTGGGGACTGCCTGATCTTCTATCTCTAAGTTTTCCTTCCTGTGGTACATCCAGCCTTCCTGGACTTCATTTTACACCAAGACTGCCTTTCAGAGGAATTTGTCAATTAGTCTCCTAAACCAGCCAAACTCTGCCCTCCAGAATCCCAAAGGGAAGCTCTGCTGACCTCTCTATTTACTTTTTAGAATGAGAAACTCATTAGATGGTCAAGGAGCCCAATACTATCCTGAGCCACCAAATCTCCCACCAGCCCTCCTGTCTTCATCACCAGCACTTCCATTGAGGCTCCTCCTCTGGTTGTCTCACCCACCAGCTGAGTCAGAAAGATCTGCTCCACACACCTCAAGAACGTCCAGGCTCTTTACTCTCTGCTGTGCTTTATTTCCAGTAGACACCTGCTGAGCTGATGCAGCTCTTGAGAACCAAGTGGCAGTGATCATGAGACTTCTCCCAGCTCATTACAGAATATTCCTCCTGACTCTTGATCCTGCTTGGGAGGACTGTATTATCTATCATATTTAATTTGAAAGGAATAAAGAGGTCATAAAGCTTATCTTTAAGAATTCTGAAGGGCCTGGACAAGCCTCTTGGCCTGTTGAAGCAACGTTTGATATAAAAATTTTAAAATGTTGGGGATATTGCATATGTTAAAATGCAATATGTGATTTTATGGGAAAAAAATTTTCAAGACTGATCAGTTAAGAAAGCATTCAAATGTCTTCCTAGATAGTGTGGAAACCTGTCACAGTCAACTTCTTACACCTACACACAGAATATATGGAACCAAATTTGTAACATCACCTTACTCTTATTTCTGCTTTGCTATAGTTTTGTCCTTACACAGAACCTTAGTCTGCTGGATCAGGTCATGACAGAGAAGGAATCACATAAAATACGAGCAAAAATGTAAAATCTAAAAGTCAACGAAATCACAGATTTATAAAACAAGGATAAGATTTTCTTCTTGATTTGGAAGACTTTACCTCTGAACTTACACGTTTACAGCATCTCCAGACAGTCATGGAAATGTAACTGTTACCTGGAAAGTGGGATAAGGAGGCAAGATAACAGGAAAAACATATTTTATTAAACTGTGTGAGAAACACACTTATCTGACCTGGAAAATTAAATATGATTATGGTATAATGCATCAGAAAAATCAATAACAGGACATGTTAACATAAAATTCAAATTGTAGCAAGCTAATGTAGATTTTTTGAATAAGAATATTGACTGAAGATTCTAATCAGCCAAATGCATGAAGGTTAATCCAGAGCATGCTTAGAAATAAATGAATTCAATTTGAACGTATCGCTAAAATTATTTTTTGATCTAATGGAGTGATAATTGAATTCTTTTTCTAAACTGGAGCAGGGGAGATAGTAGTACCACAACATAATTACTTGTCTGGTTAAATACCTCATCATTTTTTTGTGGAAATAATTTGCTTTCAGATTCATGCTGAGAATCTACCAGCTCCTCTTTATCATAATATAATTTAACAAAATGTAGCATTCCTTCTTCATCAAATTAAACCAATTTGTACAATTGAAGAGTCTTTGGGTCTCAGCTCTTCAATCATCCTCCATTGTTACAGTCAAATGAAAAGAAAGGTCATTAAAAATAAAACTTTCAAATAGAGACTGACTATCTTTGCTTATAAGTAAGATTTACAGAACAGGAAAATAAGGAGATGTCCTTTAAGATGGAAATAACTAGGATTTTATGTGAAGTACACAAATCCTTGGATTGCTAAAGCTTTGTTGCTGACACCTCAGGAATGCCTGAAGTCAGAGAAGCTTTCTCCATCAGAATTAGTGTAACATGCAATTATGATGCTTAGAAGAATATCTCTAAGACCCTCAAGCCCATCCATTAACTCAGCACCACTGTGCTGGCCCCTATACCATATCCCATAGTGTCATGCAAGTGCTTTTTGAACATACCCAGGGATGGTCACTCCACCACAGCCCAGGGTCCCCTGTGCCAGGGCTTGAAAATTGTTTTAGTGAAGCATTTTTTTCTCAATACCTAGTCTAAACCTTCCTTGGTGCAACATGAGGCCATTAACTCTCTGTAAAGCTTTGGTCTGGGTAAGTGTCTCAGAGATATCAACCACAACTCCTTCAATGACTCCTCCTCGTGCATCAGACCAGGATAAAATTGATCCTGGGACTTGTTTTTGTTTTACTATTACTTGCAGCAAGTCTGGTTGTGAATAAGGGTATGGACTTATTAGCTCACTAGTACATGTTTTCTCACATGTCTGACTACTGGAAAACAATAGGGTTGCTTGTTTATTTTTAAAGATTCCTGCTATATCTCAGCATCAGGATTGTCATCTGTGTAATGACATTTAGAAGTTGAGAATTTCTGATGGTACACTTATTTTAATCCACTGATAATGATCATTGTTTCAGAGGCTCTGATTTAAAAGCTGACCCATATTCAACAGCCTTCATAAAATATCAAGTAGATGCAGCTGGTCCAATTCAGAGAATTATAGCATCATAGAAAATAATAAAACAGTTTTAATTGGAAAGGAACCTTAGAGACCATTTCACTCCAGCCTCCTCTCATTGTTTCCACTTCCAGAGGTTTCTCCATCCAGTCTTAAACATTTCCAGAGCCACAAGCTTCTCCAGACAACCTGTTCCCATACCTCACCCATGTTTTTCTCTAGCATGTGCTTAATTAGTTCTTCTCGTAATTAGATTTTCCTTCATAAACCATCCACATTATAAGAATATTCTGGATGTCCCCACCAAAAAATTGTGCTGTTTGAAAACCTGGTCTCTGGGCTTTCTTATGTTTGGAGGAGCTGCATCCAGACTTTTAAAAGTTTTCTGTCCCCTACTTGTCACATAAAAGCTGGGAAGCTAATGACTTGTGTTTTGGGGAAATACCATATTTTTGGTTGTTGTCTCTGCAATTCAGGTCATTATACACAAATAATATATGTTGGGGGAAGTATCCTACTTTTCTCTGTTTTCAAAGTTATAACATCTCTGTCTGGATCAGTTGTTTCTAGGGATGAAGAGGTCCACAACAATAGTGTGCAAGGCCTCCCCAGGGTCTCTCTTGCATCCTGACAGTGTTGGGTTTTGTTTATTTGTTTTGTTGGGGTTTTGTTTGTTTGTTTGTTTTAAATGAAGATCCAAATCTGGATTCAACCACTACACAGTAAAAGTTGAACTTGTGTTTCAGAGAAAGGCCGGGAGTGAACTCAAACATGACACTAGGTGCAAGAGTGTCAATTAGGTTTGACCAACTTTAAGGAAGAAATACTCTTGCCCCTCCCCACCATAAACTTACCCTGTGCATTTGGTGATGACAGTAGTTCCCTAATTACTGTTGTATCAAAATCTGTGAACTTAATCTGGTAGCTGCTAGTAAACTGGTGGAAATATTATTGTTGTGTATCTAAGCCACAGGTAAGTAAATAAATAGTAAAAGTGACAAGACTCCTTCAGTGCCTAAAATATGTTTCCATAAGAAAAAATATCTGTTTTTAAGGACTCTTTTTTCAGTTTTCCATTAAAAAAACAAACCAAAAGTCTTGGGTTGCAACACAAGATGTAACCAAAGGTATTCTATTGCCATCTGTTAAAACTGGTTGGAGAGGTGTTTATTTTTATCTCTTCCGTGACCCATCCTCCCTCCAGGGGTATATCTGCTGTTAATGAGCCATTAAGGCTGATCATAAGACTGATAAAATTACATCATTCCATTGTGAGATGCTCTACCTAGTGGGAGGAGCCAACCGTTCCTACCTAGATAAAAACTGAGATTCAGAACACCAGGAAAGCCTGTTTCCACTGGAATCCCAGAGGAAAACTGGACTCATCTCATCATTACTGGACCTTCAGCAGAAAACTACACCTTCTACAGGATCATCTCTGCTCCATTAGAACCACGTCTATTGCTCTAGGAGCACTGAATTGGACTGCTACCAATACCCTGAGCAACACGGTATTTGTTTTGTCAGTGGTGGTTTTTTTTTGGTTTTTTTTTTTTTTTTTGGTTGTTTGCTTTTTTGTACTACTACATTTTTATTTTTAGTATTCCTAGTATTCCTAGTATTCCTAGTATTCCTAGTAAATAAGTATTCCTAGTTATTCCTATTTCCATATCTTTGCTTGAAAGCCCTTTAATTTCAAAATTATAAGAGGAAGGGAGTTTACATTCTCCATTCCAAGGGAAGCTCCAGATCTCCCTGGCAGACACCTGCCTTTCCAAACCAGAACACCAAACCAAATAAGCTAATAAATAAATAAACTTCAGTTCTTTCAGTATTTAGCCCAATTTTCACTTGAGGAGCCATGGACACATTTTAATGTCAGATGAGAAGTCCTGTAACCCACAAGCAAAATTATCATTCAGCTAATGAGTTTACACCTGCAAAGGCCAATATACATCTGCTTTTTACCATCACTGCATGATATCTCAGCAGACTTGAAGGAGAGAAGACAGAGTAAACAGCAAATGTAATACTCATACAACTCGTTCATCTACAAAGGCAGTTAGAGCCAAATGAAAATTTGTAAATTTAAAGGATGGAAACTCTAGCTAGACATTTTATTGCTAAACATAATTACCTTTCATCTCTGTTTCCCCTACTTCCCCAAGTCTGTGCTCAGTCTTTAAAATAGATTGATGGATTGGTTAAGAATTCTCTCTGAGCTCCAGTGAGATTATATCAACTATTTAGAAGTGCTAAAATTTTGGCAAAGGCATCCACCTTCTCGCTTTGAAGACAATCTGGAGATTAATACAAACATGCATTAAGGGAAGAAATTCAGGCAGGGTAAAGCTAGTGTGACAAAATGAACACTTGTACTCCACTATTGCAGCACGAGGAGGAGAATTAGCTGTCAGATGATAAACAGGATGAATTGCCTGCTTGTCATATCGAAAGCTTTTAGCTTTAATCTGAAGATAATGGATACATTGCAAGTTTTTCAGTGATAAAGTCGAATTTGGGTAATAGTGGAGAATTTAAAATAAAGTGTCCTGCCCTATGATAGAAGAATTACTGAATAGTTACTAATATTTTAAGTTGGTTTTTTTTCTATAATCTATGCAGACAGGGAACATATTCCAGTAATCCATAAAAAAGTGGGTATAATTTTGGCCAGATTATGAGTCTTTATAAAGTATTATGTATAAAGACACACATAAATATTAATTGATGTGGTATTTTTAATAACATATAATTATATATAGATAGTAAGGAGACAGATAAACCTATCTTGAGACACATTAAGAATTCAACAGGATATTGATGCATAAATACATGATCTCTGCAAAAACTGCTGTTGAGCTTTAAGACTGCTGTTGGCCACTACTAGTTCATGTAAGTTCATTAGTTCTATCTTCCCAGCTGAGTCACAGTAACAGATCAAATGATTTCTTCTAATCAATTTTGGTGTGGTCAGTCAGCTTAATAGACCTTGAAATCAGAAAGGCTACAAATTTAAACCAGTCTATCTGATGTTGCACTGAAGCAGACTAAGACCGTTTATTTGTACATTATATTTCCATACTTCAGCTTTGGGAATGGTAACAGATTTAGAGCAATTATGAGCAAACTAGAAAAAAGCTTCATAAGGTGCTCTATTTTTGGTTTATGATAACAGGAATTTCTGTGACCATCCTTGGGTCAGTCATTAAAAATAAAATTAAAAAGGCTATTTCTGAATGTAAGTTTGATTAGGGACAAAGTGTCATAAGAAAACACTTGTATGTTTTCTTATAGAAAATGAGTGTCTGCAAATAAATTCTTGCCTCTCCAGGCTTTCATATGTATAATTATGCAGGTGATATAAATATAAGCATTAATAGTTTGTAATTAATGTTTTAACTTAAATGTTAAAAAACTTAAATGTTTTCCTGGTTGTATGTGTATGTATGCATATATGTGTGTGTAAAAAAATACTGTTTGTTTTTGGATTTTTGTTTGTTTGGGTCTTTTTGTGGGGTTTTTTGGTGGCTTTTTGAGCAGGGTGTTTTGGTTTTTTTGGTTTTTTGGGGGAGGGGTTTTGTGTGTGGTTTTTTTGTTGGTTTTTTGGGGGGTTTTTTGGGGGTTTTTTTTGTTTTGTTTTGTTTTGTTGTTGGTTTTTTGTGCTTTTTTTTTATTATTATTATTTTTTGTAATCTTGGAGAACCTCAATATCATGGACATCAAGCCATGCTGGAGGAACCTTCTTCTTACGCTTGTCCTTGAAGTAGTCTTACATTTTATTCTTTTCAGGGCAAAATTGCACAGATTATGAGGTCAAATTCTTTCTGCTACACTCAAGGTCATTTTCCTTTGAAAGGAGGTTTAGGAAATTGTAGTGCAATGTTTTGATGATCACTGTTATCCTGTTTCATGTCTTGTGTAAGTAATAATAATTATTAAGCAAGTCTATGATAACATCAAAGTATTAAATGTAAGTGGAAATTGTAATTTTTTTCCATAGGTTGGTTTTCTTTTAAGTGTTGTTTAAAACAATCACGGTTTTGTTAAAAGTAAATCTTACCAGATTTGCTGGATACTCCTCATGTATTTCTGCAATTATTCGTATTAAGTGTCATTTGCTCTAGAAACGTCCATGTCCTTTTGTTTCCATTAGTGCTTTTGTCCTTCACAAATGTATGCATATGGTAGATTAAATGCTTCAATAATGCCTTTCAGAGACAGCAGAATTTTCAGACACAGCAGAATTAGAAAGCACATTGTCCTCCGTTCACATTTCTCTCTAACATTGTCCTGGCCACATGTACCCCACTGGGACTTCAGCAACAGAGGTTGTTGCAAATCTTCCATTAGAAGCAGGTTAAACACTGTTTTGCTATAAATTTGAAAGCTTCTGTGGCCAGGTTTAGGTTCTGGCAGAAAAAAAAATGGTTTTGAAAGCTGAGTTTAATTGACAGAAATGGTGCCCCTCAAGGAATTTTTGATGGTTTACAGGTAGCAAAGTATTCTAGTTAAGAGGCTATGTACATGTTTGGTCAAGAAAAGTGGAGATGACCACCTGGTTTTCTGTGCCCAGAGTGATTATTTGAGCTGTGAGTACAGCAATGCAGATGACTTTACCAATCCAAAGACAAAGGTTTAGCTATACTATTCTATAAGGGAAAAGCAGATGTACTTCTTCTGACTTAAAATATTCAAATCATCACAATTCTAATATTGTTTCCTTAACTGTTGTCCTCTGTTGGGAAAGATGAGACAGGAAGGGCTTATGGATATGATTGTCTGGTAAGAAATACTAGAGATATAAAATTTGTGAGTGAAATAGAAATGAAGGCCAGCTTTGAGATGTAGGCATGGCGGGTAGGACAACAGTGATTAACTGGAGATAGGTTGAAGGACAGAAAACAAAAGGACCCAAGAATGCAGTCCATCTCCACCCTGCCAAGGCATCAAGGAAAAAGTACATAAGAAGAGTGGTCTTCAGAGTTTAAATTATAGGATGATATGGTAATTTAGTAGTTCTCACAGACTGCATGCAAAGTTTGTAGGTTTTGTATCTTGCCCCGGTTGGTCACTGTAAATTAGAATAATCAACGCAAAAGGAGATAGAATGTGTTGTAACAAGGTCCTCGCTTTCTTGCCAATTCGCCCCTTCTCTTGCCCACTCTCTCCCTCTGCTTCTCCTAACTCTCTCTCTCCTACTGCCCTGACCCCGGCACTCTTTTTACCTCCTTTACCTCATGCCCCCCCCCCCCCTCCCTCTCTCTTTGGGGCTTCCCTTCAGCTAAGGCTGGTGGCTGAAAGCGGGTTCTCTTTACCCACGACCCTTGCAATAAAACCATGTTTCTAGAATATCTCAGGTCAGCAGAGTTCCTTGTCCCTACTATCCACAGATGTCTCTACAGTTCTCCTTTATAGGTGTACTTTTGTGCAGCCTTTGTTTCAAAGAAAGTATTATATTTGAAGCATATTTTTTTCAGTAGTTCATCAATTGTTTGAAAACAAAACATGTTTGTCAATAGTCTTTTCAACTGATGTTGACTGAGAGAAACAATACAGTTTGAGAAACACTTAAAGATAATTTGTATGTTGAAATGAATTGCAATTCAACTTTTTATTGAAACATTGACAAAAACTGAAAGAAAATATATGACAGCTTAAAATTTTATCCTTAGAATTTCCTTGTAGCCTTTTTAAAATCAGCTGCCTTTTATTGTTCAAATGAATAGCAATAATCTTTCAAAATATTAATTTTCTGAGTTCTAAAAATATTTGGCAAATTCTTTTCATAAAGACAATCTGTAATCATGTAATTAAGCAATAATAGTTTGGCTACTGGAATCAAATTATAACCCTTTTTTTTCCTGAATTCACCAATGTTTAAGTTGTTTTTAAACAGAAATCTACAGTGTAGCATTATACTTCATATTTTTAATAGAAAGAAATTTCATCTATTTTGATAGCAAATAAGTGTTTGCATTTCATTTGTTAGGAAAAGTTTATATGATTTCAACATTTTGAAGGAAATTAAGTGGGAAATGAGCAAGTCCATTAAAGAGTTTATACATTCCTATTTCAAAGTCTTTTCTTAACATTCTTACATCTATTTTATAGGAAACTTGACACTTGTGGAATATCTGTGGTAAAATTAATATTGTGCTTGAACCATTAAGAATATAAAACTATGGATAAATCTTTCACTCTAGATTTATTCTATAGGTATCAAAACATTAACTTTAATATCCAAAGCTTATATTCTTCCATCTTTTTCCTCGATAATATTTCCCTTTTCTAAAAAATCATTTCTTTAAAATGTATGAAGCAGATGGCAACATTGTTGTTATTTGTTTGTTGCTTTCAAGTTATATAAACACATGAAAACAAGACTTTCTTTGTTGATTTTGTTGCTTTTGTTGATTTTTAAACATTTTAAACTTGTCAGTCAAGATAGGCATCACAAGAATCAAACTGAATAACTCCCAAATCTACCTCAGATGCTCCCAAAATTTTCCCTGAGGTCAACTTGCCTAAAAGAGACGTGGGTATAAGACTCTTGAATCTCTAAGATAAGAATTGAGATAGAACCATAGCAAGGGTAAGCAGATTATACAGCATATGGAATCTTTCAGTGAGGAGTAAAGCAGTTGTATCACTTAGAAGAACAACAGGTGATCCAACAGAGAATAACTATAGGAAATGCCAGTATAATTCTGAAAAAAAAAAAAATAAAAATTGCAATGGCATGATTAGATTCCAAATTTCTTTTCTGACAGCTGTGATGGCATATACTTATATTTTCCTAGTATTAGATATTAACTCTTATTTACCATCATCATCTACTGGGTTATTTGCATGTTAAGAATTTTTTTCAATATAAATTTAATCAATGATTTTAAACTATTGGCACATGACTTTGTCACTGAATATATACTATTACAACCATCTCATCTTTAGACACATTTTCTCTTGATCTGTTGCAACTGGAAGCTTGATATAACTCTGCTTCACTGAATATCTGTCTTTTAAGTCATAGATGTGGCATAAATGGAAATGCTATCGCAAAGCAATGACTGGTTTCAACAGGATAATGGCTAGATATAAAAAGCAGAGGTTAAAAATACTCAAAGACTACAAAAGTACTTACAGAAACCTTTCCTATCTAAACTAGCTCTTTACACCAGTCTTTAATGTATAAAATATTTGTTGCAGAAGAAAAGGTCTTTGTTTTTCTTTCACACACAGTGTTTCTGATAGTTTCAGTGTTTTAGTATTTTCCTTTAAGGAAAGGAGAAAATATTCAAAGTAAATCTTCAAGATCAAAATTAGGAGTTTGCTGGTCATTTTGCTTTAATCATCTGGTTGACAAAATTCTTACTGTATATAGATTTTAGGGCAACTCATCAGGAAATCCATAAACACTTTTTAACAGTGACAACCTGATAACAATTTATATTATAAATTTTTATAACAAGGTATAGTGGCTTTGGTTCGATTTCTGGTCAGGGTACCATTTATGGTGGTTTCACGTTTGCCAACTTTTGTTTGCCAACTGGGAAATAGGATTTGGGGAGAAAAAAGCAAAACAGTCTCAACTTAAAAGTAAACAGGTAGTTTATTAACATACAGTAGGCAAAAACAAGAAAAGGAAAGGAAAAAGGAAAAGGAAAGGAAAAAGAAACTTTCAAAACCCTTCTCTTCCCCCCACAAGTGTTCATTTTTCTATAAACAACATAGAGACAAAACCTGTGACATTCAGTCAGTTTCACCATTTAAATATAGTCTTTCATCAATTCTTCAGGAGAGGAGTCTCTTTTTTACCATGGAATTGTTCCCAGTTTAAAAAGAGTTCATAAATTTCTAAGTTCTCCAGCTGGCATGTTGCCTCATCAGGTGGTGCTATTGGGCAATAGGGAGCTTGCAGCATCATTAGTTTCAGTCTGAGTCCTCACAGGTTTTATTTTAGGCCATGAAAAAAATTTTTTGTGGATAACAAAAAAAAAAAAAAATTTAGAAAACAAACTAGGATTTCTTTTGAGGAAACTTGTAACTACATGAAATTAAAATAAATTAAATTTCCTGAGTTGTGTTTTTGTCAAAGGCCATAAAACAGGAGTTCTTACACAGTTTTCTGAAATTCATTTATTGGAGTTTGTGGGCCACATGCAGTGCTGCAAATGTCCATTAGATAGTTTGGGAGCACATCATAACTTGTGAGCTCTTTCAGAAGCTGCAGGTATCGTTTAGACTTTATTTTACTTTTTTTTTTTTAATTTGAGATATCCAGTCTAACTCAACACTTTTGAATTCATGAGTTTTATGTAAGAAAAGACAGATTGTTCTGTTAGTTCTGAACCTTCTACAATACTACTTAAATTTTTTGGCAGAAAAAAGCAAAAAATATAATAGAAATCACATTATTCACCCAGACTAATACAGAGCATTATCCTGCTTGATAGCAAGTGCCTGAACTCATGTATCTCTACAGCACAGGATTCTTCTGCCTCAAAATATCTTTTTTCCCTTTAAAATTCAAATAGTTAAATGATGAGAGCTATATTTAAGGCTCCAATTTCCTTGAAGGGTAGACTTTCCCTTTTGTTGGCTGCCTAATTAGTATGCTTTAAATTTAGATGGCTCAAATTAATTGCAGCAAGAATTTCTGGAGAGAATTGGTATTAAAATGAAGTGCACTATATAGTGAGGTTTTCAGGTGAATGCTGGAGGTGTTCCACCAAGCCCTTCACACATCTCTGTGACATAGAAAGAGTAATGTATTATTTTCTTATTAATTGTCCATTTAAGAATAGGAATTATGAATATAATTCTTATGAATAATAATACCATGGAACAAAAATAGCTAAATATAGTGGAGGATTCAGAATTTTTTTTTCCTGGACAGTGCAATGAGAATTGAAGCTGTCTCTAGCTGGCTGGGAGAAAATCGTCCCTTGCAGGAAGGTTCATCCTACATGCTGAAGAAATTTCAGGGTGAAGTTTGTCCTTTAGTAGGTCAATATTAGTAGGCCACTCTGGCCATTCTGGCGTACGATTATTGAACTGAAGGAATCGAATCAAAATTCAGGACTGAATAAAATATCCTACATAGATATCTACATTTTTCATTGCTGAGAAGAGAAGAAGCCTGGGGTATCTACATGGTTCAGTGAGGTACTGGAAGTGACATGTGATGAATCCAGGGGTGTATATATACCACGGCTTACACATCCCCAAGAATACAGTGCATGCCAAAGAACACATCAAAAACTGGGGAGTGGAGCTCTGAGTTTGTTCCTTGAAAACCAATGCTTTGAGAAAGGAAAGCCACTGTCTTAATTTTCAGCATTTGTAGTAGCTACTCTCACATTGAAAGTCATTATTTTTGCTAAAAAAAGTACTTCCTTCCTAAAATTTGTATATGCTTGAGGGGATTCTGGGCTGGAAAATATGTGATGGAGAGGTAGGATCTGAGGCAGAAAAGTTGAGAGGAAAAGCAAAGGAAGATCGAAACCTGCAGAAGTGAAAGAAAAAAAGATGAAGAAATTCTTCCACCAAGTGTTCGGTATACTTAGGGTCATCCCTGTAGGAAGCTGCTCTATAAATAAAATATAACTATTAAAATGGGAATCTTGTGGGTTTTGTAGGCAGATGAGACAAAAAAGGTTTCATTTCTGTCTGACACTGCAGGAGCTGTCCTGTGCTTATCTTGGACCTGGAGGTCACTCTTTGCATGGTTTGCATGCTGCAGAGTTATTGAAGATCTTTCCTGGCCATATCAGCATTTTGGTCTCTAAAGAGAACATTAGGAGTACCAGCAGAGTCGCCAGTGTCTAACTTGTTCAGAAAAATACAAATTGATTCTTTAGTAATTCATTATCTTATTTATAATGCATGGTAAAAGGGTAGGTACTCCAAGAAGATGCTGGGACTTCCCAGCATTGCAGCCTTCATCTACCATTGTTTGGAGTAATGAAGGGTAATAAAACAAATCATACCGTAAATAATAAATAACCTCTTCATCCTATATTTAAAAACAGAAAGCATGAAAGGAAAAATTCTCAACATCTGAAAAGCTTTAAGAGTGCTTGTGGCATAAATTGTTGGTTTCTGTTCGAAAGAGCCCAGTTACTACAGATTCATTTGTAGAAACAAACACAAATCATGGAAAACAATGAAAAGAAAAAAAAAAAGTTGTCAAAATAACAGACTAAGAAGTAAGGTAATAAAGCATTCATTTGATGAGGGACAGTGATTCATAGCATGTGGGAACCTCAAGGGAATGTAAGGGCACAGAGGAAGGAAAACTCAAGCAAACAGTCAGGAGAAAAAGAAAAAAAAAGGTAAAGAATTTAATAATTGTTAGAAATGTTTTTGCAGCTGGAGCAAAAAACTAGGGTTCCAACTACTTGTCACCATGGAAGATCTGTCCTTTTTCACAGGAAAGAATTTATTCCCTAAGTGTTTTTTTGCAGGACTGGGTAGGGTAAGGAAGTTTACTTGCAAAGCTAAATTGCCCTGGGATTTTTTGGGAGAGAAAATTACCCTGTTATTCTCATTCTGCCCCTTTCACTCTGTATCAGTACAGCTGCAATGCAAATATAGCTGCCATGCTCCATTTCACTGGGTTTGTCTTCACTGAGTTGGTAAATGTATTTTACAAACAGACCTGGGATATCTCAGGCCAGCAAAAGTGCTTTCAACAGTTGGGTAGAACAAGGCTTCAGAACACGTAGCCCATATACTGATTTCTTAGTTGATGCTGTTTTTGTCTCCCTGGGTTTAGCAATCTTGGTGTGTTTAGCTTCCACAATCATGTTTCTGGTTCCAGAGGTGGTTCCAAATCCTGATGCAGATCCACAGGGTCATCCTGAAGAAGATGTTATAAGAACCATGTAAGCATAGAATTGTTTGGCTTGGAGGGGTAGAGATTATCTATTCTGATCCCTTTGCTAAAACAGGTTCACCTAGAGCAGTTGCACACAATTATGTGCAGGTGAGTCTTGAGAATCTACAAAGAAGGAGATAAAGATGTGTTTCACAGAGAAGCTGTGGCTGCCCTGTCCCTGGAAACATCCAGGACCAGGTTGGACAGGGCTTGGAGAAACTTGGTCTAGTGGAAGGTATCTCTGCCTGAGGCAGCGGATGGAACAAGATGGCCTTTATGGTAATTTCTACTCAAACTCTTCTGTGATTGTATGAAACAGAAGGCCTTGTCAGGTATCCCCAGAAAATTATGTGTATCCAGTTTACAATATTACTGCCTTTCTTTGTGTGACGTCACCAGGGATAATCCCACTGCATCAGAGTCTGTCGGGCAATGCTATGATCATTTGACCTGGAAACATACTAATCCATTAATCAGAGACAACCTGTTCAAGGTATGATGTAGGACAGGAGAGTTGATGAGGTATGCTCATATTCTGAGCCAAGACTCTGCTACACAAGTCTGGAAGATAAAGATAGTTGCTGTTTAATCAGTATCAAAGGAATTGTCACCGTTTCTGTTTGGGTACCATAGAAGCTTGCTTTTAGGAAACAGCATCAGACACTTTTTCAGGTTTAAAAGCAAACATTATCAGGTCGATTTCTCAAGTTTGAAATCCAGAAGCCCAGTACTTCAAGTGAAATCCATGTAAGTGCCATGATGTAACTTTGACAATGTGGGCCATTGCATTCAAACAACATTTCCCTGCTCTGATTTCAAAATGCAAAATGAGTGAAATATCTTAATGGTGTTTGCAATCTCCTGCTTCCTCTCCCCAGCCCAGGAAACTAGAGACTGGCAAAGTGGTCATTATTTTTTCATGATACCTTCTCTACTGTCTAATTAGCAGTACTAGTAAGAAGTGGTTCTATACTTCACTGAAGGAAATATAACAGTTCCTGTTTAATTACAACTGAGCAACTGCCACACACAGCCTTGCCCTCCTAGAACAAAAAGTGATGAGATGTAAGGTTCTCACTGGGCTCTTTTTGTTAGCTTTGATCCAGCAAAATCTCAAAGGGTTCATCACTCAGTGAATTTATTAACACTGCTGGAGTTTCGTAGGAGACTTTGCATAAACTGTGGCACAGCAATGAAAATTATAATTTCCAAATGTCCAGCAACAGCATACATGCTACAATTAGTCATCACTTAACTACTTAGCAGAAGAGCTATGTTGTTTTGCAGCTCACATAACATGCCATAGACAACTTCTTTTGTACTGTGAATTCATACAGATGGGCATATCTAGGAAAAAATAGAAACAGACAGAAAAACAGTGTTGTCTTGAGGCAAACCTATTTCCAGACCTGAATGAATGTGATGTCCATTCACCCTTATTCCAGTTGTCTTTGTGACGGGCTCTGCCAGCTCATTTCAAGCTGTGAGAAGGTTAATAGGATCAGGGACATCTGGGCTGAGAGCTTGACCACTGATGGCAGAATCCAGAATCTGAGAATCACCCAAGCCCACATTAGGGCAGAGAAATGGACCTTGAGACCCTAGGAACTAAACAAGCTATCAGCATTGGCTAAAGTCTGATTTTTGGTAGCAAACTGACATGTAGACATCCAGGTGCTTAGGTCTACCATTATTTGTTTGTTTTTACCTACTTTTATTTGTCCAACTGCAGAAGCTAATTCCCACACAGTTTCTATTTATGTCCTCCCTCAATAATCTTACCAAAACTGTTTGCCTTCCTGGTACCCAGGGAATAGTATGGGAAGCAATCCAAAGAGCTGTGCATATGGCTAATATATATTTGTGCAAACAGATTAACTAGCTCTGCTCATGGACTTCAGCTTTTGAAAAGAGGTTAAATCTCCCTGATTACCAGATAAATCTTGGATTACAAATCAAGCTATGGAGCAAAGTATCTTATACGTAAAATCCTAGATGACATACTCAGAAAAAAACCCTAAAATATTTTAAAGGATTGTCAGAATTATTTCTGTAATCCAAAGACTACTCATGAATAGTATATTTCTGCAAAAGTCAAATGAAATCTCAATCTCACACATCCACCAAAATGTTGGATTGTCTCAACTCACAGAATAAAAAGTATATTCCTATACTCTTTCATCTGCTAAGGTATTTTCCATATTAGTCAAGGTAATAGTATACAGCACCCGTACTCAATTTTCCACTGTGATTATAAAAGTTACCACATTTGTACTAAAAAATTACTGTATCAGCAGTTTTCCACTGTGCTTTATTAACATTGTGCATTTCAATGGCTGGTTCTGCTAATGAGATTTGGAAGTTTTATATTAAGAGCACACAGAACAGAAATCATTAACTGGAAGGTTTTTTCCCCCCCTGACATATTCATAAAACTACGTGCTAACAAAATAGGAATATAATTTCAGTACTTGCTAATAGAAATTAATTTTTATATTAATAATTCCAGACTTTCATTCTGGGAACAAAAGTTAAGAGTCAGTGTATCCACTCTGAGGAGTAAGGACTCATCAGTGGCACTCTTTGTCAATGACAGGAGTAAGAAAAGGGCAATGGTCCATGATGGGGACCTTAACTTTAGATGTGTTCACCCATGCTTCCACATTTTACACCTTGTTCAGTCAAGATCACCCCATGCAAAGAGGCAAAGTGGAAATTCTTGTCACTGCTTGTGGCCATGATCCTCCCAGGTGCTTTCCTGAAGGACCGAATGGGATAATTCTGATGGACTAGCCTCTTCCTCAAAGAGGTGACCAAGCCAGTACACAACTTCCTGACATACTTCATGACTTATTTTACTGTCTATTACTGGAAACTCATCAGTGTTGGAACAAGTTTCTGATGCATTACTTTAATCCAATGCTGACATAAGCCCTTTCACATAGATGTAACAGACACTTGAGTGATATTTGACAGGGACATACTTAAATACTTTTCACCAGTAATTGTTGATTCAATTAAATCAAAATATTTTGAGACAGTGTGTTAGATTTGTCAATAAAATTGTTAAGAATTAATTTAAGTATGCAATTTCACAAAGGAATTAAATAAGTTAAGCACGTATCAGATCACACAGGCCTGAAATTTCTACTTTTTGTTCATGTTTAGCCATGGTAGTTTTAAGACAAATGGATTATATAAGTGATTTTAAAGCTTCCCAGCCTCTGAAAAGAAAATAATTTAAATTATTCCACAGATATATTCTGATTATATCTTTGTCATTTCACTAGTCAAGATTAGATCCTTGTGACCCAGTCCCATCCTATCGGGTGTTTGAGATGCCTAAATTAGGTAAGCATCTGACTACTGTGTCTCTGTAGCCAGTGGAGAACACAGGAGAATGTTCCGAATCTCAGGGCATGTGCTGGAAAGGGGAATAGACATTGATACAAAAATTAAAATATAGGGCAGTTAAATCTGTGTGAGTATACCAAAAGCTCTGAAGTTCTGCTCTGTGATTAGCAAAAAATACATTTTACTTAAAAGATGCAGCAGAACTTGCAAATCTTTTAGTAACAGAAGCTATTTACTAACATGTGTTTCCCAAAATTTTAATTTTGACTAGACACTAATCATCGTTCAAAGAGATTCAACAGAAAATGTGTTCACCTGAAAAGAATATAAGTAGTTTCGTTTACTGTAATTAAAAGCTTTTAACACAAGGCCATTTTCTCTCTGGTCATCATTGGAGGAAGTCAGATTAGGTGATTTTGACAGCTACTCTGTGTTCATGAACCAACTTTTCAGTGGCAGATGGAGAGTTCTGTGCTTTCTTCCTCCTTAACACTGCTTGATAAGATGATTGGAGACTGTGTGGCAACACATGACTCAATTCAGGAAGCTTAGGTTTAAAAACAGACTATGCTGAACATATTAAGTATTGTTTTGCATATTTTCTCTGACTGAGACCCATCTTTTAGGAATTTATTTAGGAAATTTCTCCCTCACACTCTTAGTATAGTATTTTATCATCTTTTTTGCAGTTCTATGAAAGATGTCTTTGTGTCCTGAACAATATGCTAACACCAGCAGCTCTCTATTTCCTTGACTCTACTCCCATCTGTTGGCAAAAGTGAAGATTGTTCTTGGGAAAACTGAAACAATACAAATATTTGGTGTGGGTTTCCTGAACATACAGACTGAGGAGTAGAAATCCTGAACACCTGGCATATATTGGATTTTTTTCATAAGCTGGTAATATTTTTTTTTCATGGTAAACCCTTAAACCCTCTTAGCCTTTATTTAACTATTAAAGAAAACCAAACAAACTATCATACAAACTCCCCATGCATAAAGAAGGACTCTCACAATTAGAAGCTGCCATTTTTCCCCCTTAAACACATATACTGGAGTAATAAAAAGCCAGATGCCCTTCCAAAACTTTTGCACCCTATATTTCTTGAAACCACCACAGCTGTAGAGCAATCCTGCTGTAAGCTGTTGTACAGCAGTTGCATAACAATCCTGTCTGCTGTCTCAGTGTTTTAGACAAGAAGCTTTCATTTCATAAAGAAAACATAACTTGTATATAGGTTTATAGGCATCAAAGTATTTTGCATCTATTCCTGATACTGATGCTAGTAAATTAAAATGTTATTTTTACTTCACATTGAACAGATTGCACTTATTATCATGTTCCAATTAAAAAAACAAAATCATAATTGATAATCCAGTTTGTGACATCAGAAAATCTTGAACTTAGATCAGTATCAGTTTGTCTTCTAATTTTAATGCTGTAGTGTTTAGGCAGATATTTCTCACACAGAGCTATTACTGCAGAGCACCAGTAGCGTTTGAGGTTGGGACAAAACTTGAGACTTTTCATTGCTATTCTATTTGTACTTATGCAGACAATACTTTCACACTTCCCAGGAGCTCTAGTCAGACCTCAGTCTCTTCATTCCCCCTTTATCTGCTTCAGTATTGCTTTTGATGCTCACAGTTAAATTGTCTCTGGGTTTTGTCATGTTGTGTTGACTTCCTTGTCTGTTTAGTCTCTAGGACATCTTTTCTTGTTGAAAAAAATCATCTTATTGAACATCAATTTCCCCTTAAATCTGTATGGAAATTTCTTTTTAATTTCTGCATTTTACTGTAGTTGATCTCATATCCTATCATGATCTCCATGGGGAAAAAATTCCCTAAAATTCTGTTTTTCTCATTCTGACTGTTTTTGCATCTACAAGACCCTTTAATTTCAGACTAAACAAAAGATATGGTATACACCTTCTATCTACAAGAAGGTATACAATATCTACAAGATATTATGACCTCCTTCAATCTTCTCCTAAACAGTCTTCATCCTCATTAACACCACCAATGTCACACACGGCAGCTGGGGCCCTGAGCAAATGTCAGAGGCTCTCTTCACCCACCACAGGAATTAGAGGTACAGGTATGTTTTAGGTCAATGAGGTCCTCAGTCATGTGTTTCAAGAGATATCAGCCAACCACTCACTGGGTTTTTTTTGTCTGCAGCATTTAAGGACTAAGTCATTTTCTTAATATTGCTGAAGCTCACTTGCCCTCACCTTCTCGGCAAATGTCTTACTTGCCTGATAATTTACATAGTTTTCGGTAGTGTTGTGTCCCCCACTGACGCAAGGACTGTGAGCTCTTATTCAAGTTACATCACATCCTATATGGAAAAAAAAAATCGAGTTTTTTTCCTGTCCAATGTAAGAAAAACAAAATATGATATTTCAGAAACACAGAACACAACATTTTGTGTCATCAGACTTGCAAATTGACTGTGATTTAGAAAAAAATAGAAAAGCCTTGGTATATTTCCAATTTGTCTTGGAAAGATGAGGCCAATGATCACTAGATCACATTTCAAATTATTTTCCTTACTATCTTTTTATGTGATTATCATTTAGATATGATGAGCTGTTGTCTGGTGATGCTAATTATTTTGATCTTCTGGAGAGATCATGTATTAAAAGTTGAAAGCTGTTCCTTCTATTTATTGTTTTCCTGAGATTGAGGAGCATTTATAGAGAAAAAAAAAAGAGATTTTTGTAGAATTCAGAAATTATGTCTGGTCTAATTGTGACTTAATTGCCACTGATGACTGCCAGCTGTCCAGTGTGAAAGCAAACTATAAGCAGGTCTGGCAGAAAAAACAAATTTTCTGTGAAATGATGAGATTCAATTTTAGAGAATTTTCTTCTGCTCTTTAACAAAGAGAACAGACACATTTCATGCCTACTTCAACAGGTTCAGTTGCCTCTGACCGGAAACAGTGACTTAAGTCTCAATCTTTTCCCTTCATAAGAATGCTGTGAGGAGTTTTGTTGCAAAGATAATTTCTGATCTTTCCAAAACTGACTTTTCCACTGATGGATGTTTTGGGACTTACATTAACACTGTGTGAATGAACACAGCTGAAAGTAACTGGCATGGGCATCAATCATAACCTCAGAGGACTCACCACAAAATGATTGCTGAATCCTGACCTTTGAGAACATTTCAGGAGGTCTGCGTTCAGTCCCAGGATGAAACACAGTAGAAGACTGAGGCTGTGTGCGCTGTGATAACACTCTTATTTCCAAAGTTTGCAGCGTCTTCAACTGGAACTTTAAGACACTTTGGATTAAATGGTCTATAAATGCTCAGTGGCAGAGCAGTCCAAACCTTAATCCATCTTTTGAATCTACTGCTAGTGAATAGGGCTGGTTATTGGCATATAGGAGACAAGAACTATGAAACTTTTGGTTTTTATCTCAGACTCATTTTATTCCCCAAAGTTCTATGTTCTGAATATGTTTTACCCTATGTATGTCAGCTTTACAGACAAAATATAACCTCTCTTGTCTATCTGCTTATGTTCCTCGTCCAAATTATTAGCAGACCTTACAACTACAGAAGAAATGTTGCTAAACAGACCCAGATGGCATCCTCTTAGAGTCAAAAGTTTATAGGTATGGAGAGCTGCTATTTATCATATCTGAGCAGTGATTTGTTTAAAGAGGGTACGGGAATGTAGGTTATCAAAAGATAAGAGGCATAGAGACTCCAGACTCTCTGTGCATCTCACTATTGGAGACACATTATGAGTTAAAATGAGAGGCCATGAATTACAAAAAAAGGTTGGTGCTACTGGTGTACCACAAGTAGAGAGAATGAACACATGATTCTGGTTTATGCTAAAAGAAAAAAAATTCTCAAGCCATATCTCAATCCTTTGTCCAGTCTCTAAATCAAAGCCTCCTACCGGGAAACTGTTTGTCTCTTTTTTCCCTCACAACTCCATCTTGCAGTAATTTTTTTTTTTTTTAAGCTGCCTGGGTGTGTGTATGTATCATCTACCAGGGTAAGAGCTTTAACTATTTTGATGGTCTTTTTAACCTTTTAACCCAATATTATTTGGTAAAGTGAAGATTGGTATAGTGCTGTCATGGTGATGGATGCAATTTTTAGCTTCAAGGGCAAGCCTCTGCTGCAGCAGTCCTTCCCACTTCCTATGAGAATGAAAAAGCAAATTTTTTTAGTTCCTGATCCGTATTTTGATTCTGTTCTTTCATCCACAACTCTTTATTAACTAAGGCCTAGGATAACCTACTGCACTATTCTCTGAATCCTTACAGAAATATGCCATGTTTCTAAATTTCTCAGATTTCCCTTTACTATGAAATTCCTTGATAATTCCAACCTCCCTGCTACTCTTTCGTGATAAATATTCAAAAAAAATATAGCCAAGACATGTGGAGATCTTTGCATCTTATTTATCCTTCAATGTTGCTGATGCATCATAGATTTTATCACAGACAAATGTATCCCAGTTTCCCCTTCAGCAACTGAACGCAGAAGGGGCCTCAGTGGGTGCAATATCCCTGCACAAGCAGGGTTGTCCATGAACACATTGCACAGGATTGAATCTGGAATATCTCTAGTGGGGGGTGCTCCCCAGACTCTCTGTGCAATCTCTTCTTGTGCTTGGTCACTGGACAGGAAAGATCCTCAAGATTTCTGTGATTCTGTGATCCTGAGCTCTGCTGTGTCCTAGAACTCATCTGTGTCTTAGTGAAGGTCCCCAGCTAAGGCTGCCAGCATCATTTATTCCTTCTCTAATACTCTCTACACACAGCCCCCCTTTCTTTCTCTCCCTTTTTTACCTTTTCCCACCGGGAACTCCTAAGCCAGTCCGTGTTTGTAAGAGATCTTCATTACAAGGATACTCGACAGCAAAGATAATTTTCATCATTCTTCACTAATGATATGTGCCTACACACATACAATCACATCGCAAAGCAACAAAATCAATAAATTGAAAAATATAGCTGTTAACTTTATACAATTATTGTTTTATATAACACTTTTACACAGTTTTTTAATATTTAATTCTTATAATGTAATTTCCTGCTGAAGAAGTTCTTTCTCTTTTTGGTTTTTTTACACCTTCTGAATTTTCCTTTCTTCTTTTCTTACTCCAGGAAAAAAGAGCCTCATATCCCAAAAAAAGAACAAAAGTTGAAATGATGCTCTGTGTTAAAACTTACTGTTCTTATTTGAATGCCACTATTATTTCAATTAACTAGTTGAAATAGCAACATATAAGGGGTTCAAAATAGTGAAAATACTCTTCTATGTCTCATTTAATTACATCTATTTCTTTGTGTTTTTAATAGCTGACTTACTTTATTTGAGTCCCTAAGGAATTTTACTAGTGATCTTTTAGAAATTATTATAAATTTGATAAAGAATAAAGCTCACATATATACTACAAAAGCAGAAGCAGGCATACACACACTAAATGGAAGAATTACCAGATGCTTTAATCTCAAATAGAAGCAGCCTTTTAATTCCGAGCAATTTATGCCTCATTTTTTGGGGGGTCAAATCCAAACCCCATTTCATGTCACTCCTCAAATCCAGAAGGGAGCTGTGAAACTGACTCCTTTCAGAAGCAGAAAGGGCAGAGTGAAAAAGAGAAAATTGCAACTCTGGTCATGAGAGAAAGTTCAAGCAGTTCATACAATATTTGAATAAAGGAGTATATCAATAAGGTCTCAGAAAAGGATTAAAAAGTTGACCAAATCCATCTGTCCCTAACTAGTTATAGACGATGTTGTAGACTTCCCATCCTTGGAAGTATTCAAGGACGAGCTGGATGGGACTTAGAGCAACCTGGTCTAGTGGAAGGTGGAATGAGGGGGTGGAATGAGATGAGATTCAAGGTCCTTTAAACCTTAAACTATTCTGTGATTCTGTGAATGCAGCACAGTGAGTTTCCACATTTCATAGATGTCTCGCCCTTGAGACTTCCTGGGAGAACTTCACCTGCAAGTTCCAGTAGGCACAATATACAAAGCCCTGGAAAGCCAGAATTCAGTTTTTCCTGGTGGTGAGGACACCATGCAGTCTGAAAGGAAAGCTCTGCTGAAGCTGCCAAATTAGGCAGACTCTTCAAGATTTATTTTTGCTCATATTGGTGCCACTCTCCCCTACCACACATATCCTTCTTCCATTAAACCCGTAGCTTAAACTGCCAGGAAAAAGCAATCTCACACCTAGCCCTGGCAACTTCATACATTTTAAAGCTGCCACTGGCATATATAAAGCATGTCTTCTTCAGGAGACTTACAGGAGACAGATATTTTAAAAAAGTTTCCTCCAGGAGCAAACTGTGGAGTTTGCACAAGTCAAAGAGAAGACCTCCCCTCACTTCAGACCCCAGAAGCAGGGGTGTAATTGAAGGCAGCAGCAGCTGTCTGCACTTTCTGCTGTTAGGGGCAGTTCTGAAGCATATGGGATGCATTTATTGTTATGAAAACTCCCTGTATCAGAAGCCCTGATAAGAGCAGGGTTGAATGTTCCTAGCAAAAGCCTGAATGTTTTGTTTTTTTGAACTCTCAGGAGTGAACGGACTTCTGGGCCTGGGAAGTTGTGCGGATGGAAGGACAGAGGCAGATGTTTGCCAAACCCTCACTGATATTTTTCATCTATATTTTTATTAATGGGAGCTGAAACAGCACACATTCTGAAAGTTTGGATTTGGATATTGTTATGGATGAGTTAAGCAACATTTTTCTGGTTTATATATTGTGAATCTATAGAAAGCCCCAGTTAATTAGAAGCTGTGGATTCTCTCAGGATCTCAGATGTTTTAGAAGAAAAGAACTTAACGGCACATTTATAGCTCACTCCCCTCTTGTATTGTAAATATTACTCTCTGGCAATGAAAAATCTAAAAAAAATAAATTGTGTTTTATTTTTCTATTAAAATGTTTATATATTTTTATAAAATATGATTTTATATTAAGTTTCTGTCTTTCAAAGGTACATTTTGCGAGCTTCTTTTGCCTCCTAAGCCTCCTCTGTGACTGTCCAGAAAGGATTATTCTATATTCCACTGTAGAAGACTTTAGAAGTGTAATCTCTTCATTTTCCAAGTTTGCTGTTAGAACCCTT
Source organism: Sylvia atricapilla (assembly GCF_009819655.1). Lineage (NCBI taxonomy): Eukaryota > Metazoa > Chordata > Aves > Passeriformes > Sylviidae > Sylvia > Sylvia atricapilla. Next base: position 62,333,944 of record NC_089174.1, read on the forward strand.
CAGGTCTTTTATTGTAGGGTACCTTTGAACATATGAAAGCCACCACCAGAATCAAACTCTGTCTTTTCCCAAGGACTACATTGTTACAAACCTTTCAGCCTAAATTTTTTTGGAGCAGGAGTTAGCAGAAGTTACTTTCTTTCTGTGTTACTTAGCCCCCAGTACTTATTTCTAATGCAAAGGTTTGTTGTGATTTAGAGGTTCACTGGCTCTCTTCCTATGTGAATAAGGATGGCTGAGGGAAATTTACTGCAGTGTTCATCAGGACAGTGCAATGTGTTGGACTCAGTGATCTCACAGGTCTGTTCCAGCGTAATGAACCTACGATTCTATAACTATCTGGGTAGGGAGATTCTCTTTATGGTGGGAACCATTAAGAGACTTACACAACAAGTCAGGTGCTTTATGCATGTGACCCATAAATGTTTGGGGTTTATTGTGCTCTCATACTTAATTTTGAAAAGAAATTGTGGTTTTCCTTTTTTAGAATTTTTAAAATTTTTTTAAATGACAGAAGTGGTTAAAAATGTTAAAAGGAAGCACAGGAAATACACAGTCAGAGACATTACTAAGGTAAGAATGGAATTTTTAATAATTATGAGGTTTTTCTGTCATAAAGTTTTAAGTTACTTTTATAATGTTTTATTCTAATAAGGTGTTTCATTTCATCTAGGATCAGTTTTTTCTATTTAATTTTCCAACTGTATGAACATAAATTAAAAATAGAAATGCAATTTCTGAGACAGCATAATTTCAACTGATAATTAGAATATTTCACTTGAATATGCATGACAAAGCAAAATTAGGGTTCTTTTCAAAATAAAAAAAAAAAAAATTGCCTGAAGTGTTTCAGCAGAACAGATGTTTATTTCCCAAACAATTTGATCAACTGAAACATGCATTTCTATGTTTTTATTTTTTGGTAAAAATGTTTTGGACAAAACCAAAAAGTGCCTACTTTCAGCAATAAATTTTTTTCTTCCTAATTTGTGGACAGATGGTGCATTTCATGTGCGCTCCATTTTATACTTCTCTTTTAAATGAATTTGTTTCATTTTTTTTTTTCCTCTTGCAGAGTTCAATGAGCAGTGATACTCATCTTGGATTTTTCCTCCTGCTCTGATTAAGGCAGAGGCCCTTCGGAAAGACTGTGGGTGCCAGAGTTCTGAGGGAAACACCCGCAGGTTTAGATGAGACGTGCAGCCACCTGCAGAGAGAGCTGACACACACACGGGAGGATTTTTATTTTTTCCCCCTTCTCTTTTTACTCACAGAATCTTTTGCCGTGTCTTTTGCCACATTGGCTGTCATTGTCTTTCATCTGCAGCTTCCTTTATTTATAAGTTCTGAGACAAAAGCACCTGCCTTGGTGGTGGTGATTGCTGCCATCCTCAGCGTGAGCAGGGGTACATCCTTCTCTTTGCACTCAAGCTCTTTGCACAGACTAGTCAGATCTTTCATCCCAGAGATGTTAATGGGATCCCACATAGCTGCAGATTTGCAAAGAGGAGCACTGCAATGCCTTATTACAAAGCATCCAGCACCATGATAAATAGTGGTAATTCCCACACATGGCATTATTCCACAGAAAACTGTGCACCCTGCCTGGACCAGGCATTTATTCCATCCCACCAATTGCAACTGAACTTCAAAGGTTACAGCAGGTATACAGGAATTTCTCTTGATGTCTGTAGAGTGATATTCTGGAGTATTCAGCATCCAAGCTGTTGAAAGCTATTTTGAAAACTGGGGAAAAAACCCAAAAAACCAAAACCCGCTGAAAAGCAAGACTCAGCACACATTCTTTATAAAAATCAGAATAACAATTTAAAAAAAAATTGCATTATTAAAATAACTTTATAAAGGTCCTTAAGATCTGTCTGCAGCAGAAGCCAGCCCAATACTTCCAAGAAAATCTGTTTGTGGAAAACACCTATTTACTGATGTTGGTCTCTATGACATCTTTAAATAAACAGCAAATATTCAGAGAGTTGGAATCATGCACCATGCTCTATACTCATGGTCAAAGGATTGCTAATATAGTGAATGAGATATAGCAACAGGCAGTGGGTTTTGGTTTGGGGGTATTCTAGGCTCATATTTTTGTTTCATTTGAGGTTTTGTTGTTGTTTTTGTTTTTTTCTTGTTTGTTGTTTGGGATTGGGTTTTTTGTTTGTTTTGGTTTGGGGTTTTTGTGCACTTTTTTGTGATGTTTGGGTGGTTTTCGTTTTGTTGGGGTTTTTTGGGGTTTTTTTGATTGCTCTTTTTTTTTTTTTTTTAAAGTGAATTTAGTTGAAAATAAGGATTGAAATATGCACTCAGATAAAGAAGAATTCATTTCCTCAGACTACACCTTACCCACTAAACTACAGGTTGGTGAAGCTCACCAACATCTTTTTTTTCCAAGCAGCACATATATCTTATGGTCAGAGACTGTGCAAGATGAAGTGTAACCCTGGATTTCACTGATACACCTGCAAAAGGAGTCACAGAGGTATTCATTCACTTGCTGATCAAACTGCCCCTGAAGAAAATACATGAAGGTGACAGGTAGAAAATCTGGCACACGAATCTCTCTCTTCCTACCCTGGAGGTCCCTCTGTGATTCTGGAAAAGATTTGTGTGCTTACTCCTTATGACTCCTGCTAAAATAGATTTGGGCTCCTTAATTACCTCCCTGAACACAACAGTGAGATGCGCAGCAAAGAAATTCTCAGGGCACAGGCTGCTGAACAAAGAAAGGGCTGTGTCAGCCATCAGGAGCTGTCAGGCATGGCCCAGTTCGAGACATGACACCCATTTTCTGGCATTTCAGCTACTGACCACAGGTAACTGGAAAACTTCTATTCATTTTCTTTTAAAATAGGAAAGATTACTACCTCTAAATATCTTGCTGGACTCTGAGCGCCAACATGGTTCCATTTGCTTTGACAGCTGACTGAATTTCTTTAATTGTCTTTGGCTGAATTCCAGTTCCTCAGCTACAGGTGGCTTTTTCTGGACGCAAGACCTTCTGAGGAGTGAGCAAATGCTTTAGATTTCTAGGGCACAAAAAGGATACTCACAGGTAACTTGTAGATGCTTATGAAGCCTCAGAATTTTTATGATTCTTAAGGTGATTCAGAGTTCTTAAATGCTAGTGGGAAGGAAAAATAAAACAAAACACCCCACCAAAAAACAAATATAAAAACCCCATCACTTCTGTGTGGCTTTTTGAGCATCTTGGTCAATCTTAAAATCTGATCCTATCTGAGACACACACCAAAATAGCTTTCTAAGAGGCTGATCTGAACAGGGTCAGAAATGGGATATCAATAGAGGCAGGCAGGCAGTAAGTGAGAATTGTGATGGCAATAATTAGAATTACTCCCTTTAGGTCAGAAATATTGCTGGTAACAGGTCATAAAAACAGAAACGAATTTGGGTTGGCAATGCAGAGTCTTCCCTGAAACTCAAAAATTTATAACAATCTTATTATTGATTTAATAATAATAAAAAATATTAGGTAAAGTGGATCTGTTGAAGCTTTTTCCTAGAGTTGCTTTCATCTTTTAAGGAATTGCAAAGTGAAGTTGTAATCCTATATCAGCATGGCTGAGCTAAGTTTGATGAAAATAAACCATAATAAAACTTGTTGAAAAAATATCATAATGAGCCAGCTGGAAAACATGACACAAAAGTCCTAAAATATGGTGGAAGATAATGTTTGGGACATATTTTGCCATATTTTTCTCCTCAGATGACATTTTTGGGAATGTGACTTACTCTGTTTCCTACAGGCAGGTTAAGATAAACATGGTAAATAATATCTTCAGTTTTAGAAAGAAGGTGCATTAACTCTGCCTCTTTCCTTTTGGTTAATAGACCTGTGGCTTCCTGCAGTAATCCCAGTGTTCAGAAAGGGACACACCTGAGCTCAGTATGTTGTGTTGGCCAGGATAATGAGTAGAAGTTGACTCTTCCATAGACCTTTAGCACCCGTACCAGAGGTCCTGTTTTCCTCCAGCTTTAAGCTCTGATAATTTCAAATGGGACAAAGATTAGAGACTCTAATTCTCCTCTGTTTTATACGTGGCTACACTTCAGTGCTTCATTAGATAGAGACTCGAAGCAAGAAGAGGCCTTTATTTATTAGTTATTAGCCAGACACCAAGTAATGCTATGATTTCTGAGAAATTTCAAGCTATGATTTAAAGAGTCAAAGAATGGTTTGGGTTGGAAGGGACGTAAAATTCATCCTGTTCCATCTCCCTTCCACCAGTAGGGATACCTTCCACCATCCCAGGTTAATCCAAGCCCCGTCCAACCTGGCATTGGACACTTCCAGGGACGGGGCAGCCACAGCTTCTCCAGGCATCCTACTCCAGGGATTCACCACACTCACAGTACAGAATTTCTTCCTAATATCTAACCGAAACCTCTTTCTGTCAGTTTAAAGCCATTTCCTCCTTCACTCACCACTTCAAGCCCTTTCAAGCCCTTTCCTTATTGCCCTTTCAGGTACTGGAAGGCCACAATTAGGTCACTCTGGAGCTTTTGCCTCTCTGAACAACCCAAATTCTCTCAATGTTTCCTCACAGCCACACAAATAACTTAATTCTCTTTTATTCTTTTCCTTTCCATCTTAGTTCCTAAGAGGCAAAAAAAGGCATAGCAGGTAGAAAATCTTGCTGCTCACCACTGCAGAACCCTATGCTTTAGAGCTGGAGCTGCAAGGGAAGAGGCAGTGGATGCTGTCTGTGAGAAAACCAGCTCTGCCACGGCACTAAACTTTGTTGTCTTGACGTACGTGTTATGAGTATGTATTTATGCACCCAGGAGCATGGCTTTCTGCCCTACAGAGAAATATAAATTGACGTGAGCAAAAGTCCATGAAATAACCTGTAAGATTAGGCACTTTTTTGTTAAACCTCCCAGGTGCTCCCTGTGCTTCATCCCACTAGATGGCACTGATCATCTGCTGCATCCTCCGTGCCGAGCCCCGCTTTCTCTGCTGGCTCGCCCTACTTCCCCGAGGGGCTGTGCGTCAACACAGACACGCTTTTGCACTCGGAAATAAACCTCACAAACCCACCATTCTCAGTGAATGCCAAATCAGTCCTCTTCCTTTCCTCATGTAGCTAAAGGGCTCAGGAGCAGTGGGCAAGGGATGGTGACAACGCCCTCTGTGCTTGTCGTTGTCCCTGGATCTGATCTGTAGAAATCAGTGCTTCTCCCAGCTGAGCAGGCCCAGAAACAACACAAACACACAATCAGGCTGCTCAGAAGAATGTTATACACAGAGATATGAAATAATATATAAGATATATACATAAGTATAAAGAAACCTTTCCAGCAAGTCAGTTTTCTGTGATTCCCCCATCTCCATTCCATAAGACTCTAGCTGGGCAACAGCATCAAGCTCTGAGGTTTCCGTCACAGAAAGGACATTGACCTGTCGAAGTGAGTCGAGAGGATACCCTTAGATCCCTTTCTGGTACCTAAAGGGCCTCCAAAAGAGCTGGAAAGGAACTTTTGACAAGAACCTGGAATGACATGGTAAGGGACAATGTCTTCAGATTGTAAAAGGGTAGTATTAGATTACTACCCTACTAGTATTAGATTTGGAAGAAAACCTTCACTCTGTGGTTGGTGAGCCACTGAGACAGGTTGCCCAGACAACCTATAAATGTCCCACCCCTGGAAGTGTTTAGGAGGAGGTTGGATTGGCCATGGAGCAATCTGGTCCAGTGAAAAGTGCCTCTGTCTATGGCATGATGTTAAAATAAGACAATCTTTGAGGTCTTTTTGGACCCAAACAATTCTATGAGCCCAGATTTCAAATTACACTTTCTTTTACCTGCCCAGAAAGACCTTCTGCTCTTTTCACACAATTATTTTTTCATCAATATCATCACTGAGAGCCAGTAAATTTTCAGAAGTCATGTGGGAATGTCTCAGCTTTGAAGTTGCTAGTGAGGGGGCACCTGTTTTGCAGAGACCTTGTAAGATCAGACAAACAAGACATAGCTGAAAGTAGTACAGTAGGATTTTGTCTGCGCAAGCCCCTTCAGGATTAGAAGAATTCTACTAATAGCACCAAGTGAAGAGAATGGGAGTTTTGCCATGGAATATTGACAGATGTAATCATTGTTATGAATGTGCAAAATGAAAATGGTTTGCATCAAGGTGCAGACACTTTCACCTCCTGATTTGCGAATCTGGTACTTGAAAACACAAGGTATGTTTACTTTGTATACAAGGCATAGAATCATAGGAGTCATAGAATCCTTTAGGTAGGAAATGACCTTTACCTTGGTTAAGTTGAACCATTAACCTAAAAATGTCAAGTCCACCATTAAACCACATCAGTGAGAGAGGAATCTTATGATTAAAGAAAGAGATAAAATATTGCCGAAGGAAAAAAAGGTAAAAATAATTAAAAATATCCCCCAGCTGAAATTTTAGTACTATATGGTCACAGATAGCACGCTATAAAAACAGTCTTCCAACAGTACATGAGTAAAACAGGATGAAAACTACTTAAAAATGGGAATGGTCCATGCTAAAGGGAGGTACCAGCTGAGAATCAGTGAATAAAATGAATGATTTCTTTTTCTAATAGAGAATCATCACAGAATCATAGAATCACAGAATGGCTTGGATTGAAATAAGCCCTAAATACCATCTCATTCCAATCCTTTCTGCCATGGGCAGGGACACATTTCACTATCCCAGGCTGCTCCAAGCCCTGTCCAGCCAGGCCTTGGACACTCCAAGGGATGGAACACTTTCACAGGAAGGTAGGTTCTATTTTGGAGATTTAGCTTAAGACACACTATTTTTTGCTTAGAATCTATTTTGCTTCCCTCACAACCCTGCAGCTAGAATCACTGCAGGCTGTTAATTACAACAGAAAACCCTAATTGCAACCAACTTTTGTCAAGAAGAAAACTGGTGCTAATTTTGTATTGGATGAGACCACTGAATTCCCATACAGAAAAAAAAAAAGGTACTCATTATATCTGCTTGTTCATGTGAATCAGTGTTTAGGAATTTCCTTCATGAAAAGTATTTAATGAAGTTATTCTGATTTCACATCAAAAATACACACAACAAACCTGACACCCACCATCAAACAAGAACAACAAAAATGAACAAATACAAAAGGCTGATTTCACACATCCCTTCATCCCTATCTCTCTTTGTTGTTGTTGTTGTTGTTGTTGTTGTTGTTGTTGTTAGTGGAACACCCAAATCTGTTCCTCAGAAGCTTTAAACAAGCCTGTTCACAACAGTAATCTGGGTTTCTTCCAGGCGTGCATTAAGCAACATGACTGTACTGCTGTCACATATAGTTTCTCTTTCATTCTCTTCCCTGAGGGAAAAACATTATATGCAATGGAGGGACTCATTTTGCTCCAGTGTTTAGTACTAATTGGCTTTTCCTAAATAGTGAAGACATCATGCCCAGGAATATCCTGTTCCTGTAGAACAGCTGAGAAATGACATGGACTACCTGAGGCCAGATCATTTCTTGTCACGAGGGAAGAGTCTCTAAGCATTTTCAGTTTTCCACCTTTATCTCATGATGAAACTTTACATTATTGTAGTCAAAACCAAGCACAATATTTTGATTACTTTTAAAGTGTTCTTTTCCTTTGTGGAATTGTTCTGTGTAGTCAAAGCCAGATCTGAAGTCCTTCTTGAAATGCATTTCCCATGCAAGTGAATTTGTTACACATCACTTCAGTTCTATTATACTTGGCAGATGATCTTTTGCTCATTTTTAACTGTAAATTCCTCAGGATTTTTATAGACAGTACTTGAAATGATAATTCAGGCACTCTGAAATGAAGCTGGTAAGGACATGCAAAAAGCTGGAATTATGTATCATTATAAACAGACCAATTCAGTAACAATTTGTGAGAACAAAACCACAAAACTAGGGTGTAAACACAGTGCTTCTTTAGAAAAACAGCCAATATCTTCCAGAAAAACATGATAATCCAATATTGTACTTCACTGTACTTTTTCTGCAATCTGCTTTTTCAAACATCTCAGAGTTGGTTCCAGTGATATTGTGTCTAGATTCTTTATCGGTATTTTGCCTGTTAAAATTATGCCTGTTAAAATTTGGTTATCTTTTCCTTTCTCCCATCCCTTAGAATTTCCTATTATCTCATGACTAAGTTTCTGGATTATTTTACTCTGATCTTGATTTAAAAAACAAAGTTGGTCATTATATGTATTATATTATATACACATATTTATATTTCTTGCCTCCCACTCTGATCCAAACCAAACCCCGCTTATCAATCTGCTCCTTTCAGCCAGGAATGGATTAATTTTTCAGCTCTGTAAAGCGATAGACCTTTCACCATTACTCACTTGAAATGGCAGCATGACAATTAAGTATCCAAAGTCAACAAAATAGGCTCAAGTTCTCTTAGAAATATAAGCAAATATAATTTTTTGTCTCATTTGAGGATCTAGAACAGACTCTCTGTGCTGAAGAAAAAGAAGTAAAAACCATGCAGAGGAATTGGGATATGAAGCAAGTTAAAAAGCTTGCAATATCTTCTGCAGAAAGTCTGATTTTCTACAGCTTCTTTATATACAGAGTAGAAAATTACCAAGTGGTCTGTTTGTTGCCCACTGATCTGATCCTCTGGGATTTAAGTTAAACCAGGGGTGCCAGAAGTGTTGAAGGACCACTTAGCAAAGCAAGAACATATCTATCTAAAGTGGTAAGAATCACAGCTGGGCTTTGTGGTAAAACCAGACATTCTTCATCTGTGTGACATGAAGAGCTTCACTTGCAAGTTGGTAAGAGAAAAACAATTTCAATATCAACGTGCAGACCTAAAAACGCAAAAGAATTTCTCATTTTTGTCATGTTTGAAATGTTTTTCCTATTCTGTAAATTTTTTATTACATTGATTTACTTTTTCATGAACAACAACAAAAAATTGCCATGAAAATCTTTCTGAATTATTTTCAAAAGGTTGAAAGAAACATTCAAAATTTATAGTATAGGAAGTCCGCTAGTTCACACCCTTAAATCTTACCCATTGCAAAAGTCTTTAGCCTATACTAATTGCTACACACTGACCAGTCAAATGGTATTAGAGAACTCCCGTGTGACAGGAGTGGTGTTTTCTGTTTTACCAACTTTTAAAATCCCTTACCCTCCTTTACAGGATCTGAAAATCTTGTGCCCAGAAGTAAAATGTGTCCAAAGGCAAACAGGCTATTAAACATGGTGCTAACTCATCTGAAAGAGGAGCTGAGGACCTATCACAGGTCCCTGAGGACCTCTTTGTCTCTGCTAATATTCCAATCTAACTTCTTGTGCTTGAGTTCCATGTAAAGGCATAATTCATACATTTCTAGTTACTCCCTAGACTAAATAGAGAGCTCTGCATCTGACTTAGTCACTCCACATTCCCAGTTCTGGCAAATGGACCTCATTTCAGTGTGGTCAATGGAGACTAGATGTGATTCATTCCATTCTAAAATAAAAGATAAAAATAGGCCAAATGAGTCACTCCCAGAATTTTCTATTTCTCTACACAGACTAAAAATTGGGTCTTTGGAGACTAACTCTGATTGATACAACTTGGTAGATTCTTAATAATGGATGAGATTGCTCTTGTTGAGACATCCATCATTACACTCAAGGCAGGATCGTTTTAAATCATTCTTTTGCTCGCTCAGCTGAAGCCTTACCCAGTATGATCCACACCAGCATCCCTGTAGGCTGCCCACAGGCACCTGAAGTGCTGGCTCAAGGGAAGGGGTAAATAAAACAGGGATTTCTGTTTCTGCCTCCAGCAATTTTGATGTCTTGGCTTTGTGCAGGCTTATAGCAGCACCTACAAGCTCAAGTACTGAATGGTTTGTTGGAAGGGATCCTAAAAATCACCCTGCCATGTGCTAGGATACCTTCCATTAGTCCAAATTGCTCCAAGGCTCATCCAACCTGGCTTTGGACACTTCCAGGGATGAGGCAGTCACAGCTTCTCTGGCCAATCTGCTCCAGGGCCTCAGCCAGGGCCTCAAGAAATAATTTCTACCCAACATCTAATCTAGTCCTGCCCTCTGGTATTCCCCTATGTCTTATCACTACATGCCCTCTCCAGCTCCCTTGGAGCCTTTTTAAGCCCCAGAGCCCTCTTTTCTCCAGGCTGAACACCCTCAGCTCTCTCAACTCACCTCCAGAGCACTGCTGCTATAGCTCCCTTGTTCTGCTCTTCAAAGAAATGAGCATGAAATTCCAGAAAAGTGCTAGAGAGCCCATAAATCCAACCACTGCAGAGTACAAGTTATGCTAGAAATGCTTTTCATTTCCACATCTATTGATGGCCACAGATCAAAACAAAGTTTCTTAGATTCAGGGCATGTAAATTAGAAAAGCTAGAAAATCAAATATTTCACATGGTGCCTTTTTTTATTAAACAGAATTGTATTAGTGATGAGATGATAGAAGATCTTTGCCTTGAAGCAGTGCTCCTCTGCCATTTTATTCATATCCCTCCAATGTTCTCCCTTCTGAGCACATTTCATTCCTCATATCTATGAATCAAAAAATTGGGGCAAATATTGTCATGGAATAAAACATGATAATATTCTATTATTTTTTAAAACTTCTTTAAATCTCTGTTTAAGTATTAATACTGTCTGTTTTCTTATATTTATAAAATCATACTCCTTACATATTCCATGAAATATTCAAATTGCTATTTTTAAAAAAATCACTAGATTGTAAGTTTATAAAACCTGTTCCTAGCTATCAGTTTATTAAAGTACTTTGTTTCTTCTGTAACTGCTTCCCTGAAGTCTCATCTTTTTTTTTTTTTTTTTTTGAGGAACAGCAAGTTTTCACCATCCCAGAGAGATAAAAAACTGATGCCCAAAATGTTTTACCAGGAAATGCCTAAATAATTATAGACTTGCAAAAATGATGAAGTATTTAATTATTTTTATGGCTCCATTTGACAGGTAACCTTTGCAGAGTTTGGGCAGCATCCTACATCATGAAACAACAGTTTAATACCTAACAGAGAAGGGAAATCAGGCTGGTTAATAAAGCCCAGTTGGCTTTCCAAGAAGGTTCTGTCAAAACTCCTCACAGTGGAAGTGTTAAGGGAAACCAGGTCAGTGAATTAGTTGATAGAGTCCTGACACTAGCTGAAAGAGACTTGAAAGAGCAGAAGATCGCATTTTGGTAATAGCACTGTAGTACTTACCTGTAGGAAAGATGAAGGCTGTCTGAAGAAGTACAAGAGGTCACAATAATTAGTAGTAGAACAGGAGCAGAAAACATTTGTTTCAAACAAACATAAAGTGATTCACATGGGGAAGCTAAACCCCAATAGCCTCATGTTTATTTTAGAAAAGATGTATTCTGTGCTAATTATTACTGCTCAGAGATGAAATTGGAGTTTATAATAGACCATGAAACTACCAGTGTAATATTCAGCCGCATCTAAAAAAGCATGCTGAGAAGAAGAAAAGAAGGAGAAAAAGAGTAACAAACACTATTTGGAAAATCATTAAGTATAAGCAGCATTCTAAGCAGGTGGGATTCTCAGTAGATAGGTAGCTGAACTAATCCAGGTCACAAATTAGCGAGGAATAAGGGAAAAAAAGAAAAATATTGGCCTGTAGAAGGGACAATAAAATTCACTTCAGATTGTTTTTTCCAGTTAAATCATTGAAAACATCAGATGAACTTCATAGGCAGGCAGTACAATATGAAGAAAAAAGGATGTGGTTATTCAAACAATTCATACTGAGGTGTGCTGAACAGTCCTGAGAGGTGTTCCAGGTGCTGGAATCTGCTTTGTTTCAAGGGCAGGATAGACAAGACAATCCATGAAGGCAGCTAAAACTGCCTGCAACACTATCAACATCTCTGTAAGCTCCCAAGTGACACATGAAAGTGTATTCAGCAAAATTATCACTTGATATTTTTACTGGGCATGGTTTTTTTTCCTCATGCATTGCTTTTGACCTCCTCCAGAAGCAGAGATGGAAGCTTAACTGGACAAGAGGATGTGGTTTCAAACTGTGCCAGGGGAGGTTTATATTTAATATACAGAGTATATTTATTTACTGAAAGGGCTGTCAAGAATTGGAAGAATTGGTTGCCTGGAGCAGTGATGGAATCAATATCCCTCAAAGTGTTCAAAATGGGTAGATGTGGTTCCTAGGATCATGGTTTAATGCTGAACCTGGCAGTGATAAGATAATGGTTGGAGTCAATGATGTTACAGGACTTTTTCAACCTTAATGATTCTGCAATTATATGAATATATGGATCTTTGGCCAAAATCAGTAAGGACATTTCATGTTCTTTCTCTAAGTCCTCACCATCTGCTACTGTATCTCTCAAAGGCTAAAAAGTGGAAATGGGTCTTGCAGAGGATACTGTAGCCGCTCAGGATGTAATTAGTGAAAAATTTTCTTAGCAACAAATCCAGATGGCACTGGCACACGTGAGAGGAAAGCAACCTGCGTCAGGGGGACTAGAACCATCAATTGGGGTCAAAGACAGCAAATTTCTTAAATGGCCAAAAAATAAAAATTAAAAAAATATATATATATATATATATTTGTACAACCCACATCTTCAACAACACAGTCTGAATTAGACTAACATGCTATTTACTTTATTTTCATTATTGTAAATTAGAGCATTTCAACAAAAAAATGACATTAATTTACGGAAAAAATACAGATTTTGTAGAAATTTCAATTCTGTTAAAAGTGTCTCCTTACCCTCTCTCCTTCAAAACACCTAAAATTTTCAGGTGGAAGTTCCCAATAAGTACTCATCTGCAAGTGTGAAGGAGTTTAAGTTAATACAGAAATGCTTGCTTTGGGTTCCTTATGGCACCCCAAGGTCTGAGAACAAGGCTGGCAGTTCCAGTTAGCTGATATGTGCTGGGTTGCAAAAGCACTGGAGGAAGACCTCTGACTGCCTATATATTTTTCATATGAAAACAACAGTATTTCACAGGGAATGTTGAAGGTGTGGGAATCACTGAATTATTTAGGTTAGAAAAGACCTCTAAGATCATTGAATTCAGCCTTTAACTGCTCACCAGCAGACAAGAACTTTGAGTGCCACGTCCAATCATTTGTTGAGTACATCCAGGGATAGTGACTCCACCACCTCCCTGGGCAGCCCCTTCCAATACTTGGCAACAGCTTCAGATTAGAAAGTCTTTGTGATGTTCAGCATGAACCTCTCCTGTCACAGCTTTAGGCCGTTTCCTCTCCTCCCGTCCCTGGGAGCACAGCCCGACCCCCCCAGCTGTCCCCTCCTGTCAGGGAGCTGTGCAGACCAAGAAGGTCCCTCCTGAGCCTCCTTTTCTCCAGGCTCAGCCCCTTTCCCAGCTCCCTCAGCCACTCCTGGGGCTCCAGCCCCTTCCCCAGCTCCATTCCCTTCCCTAGACACTCTCCAGCCCCTCCGTGTCTCTTGTCCTGAGGGGCCCAGAGCTGTCCCCAGCACTGGAGGTGCCTCAGCAGTGCCAGCCCAGGGGACGGGCCCTGTCCTGGGGCTGTGTCACACCATGGCTGGGACAGCCCAGGGGCCATGGGCCTCTTGCCCTCCTGGGCACTCCTGGGTCCTGTCCAGCCGCTGGCTCCAGCACCTCCAGGGCCCTTCCCAAAGGGCCTTTTCCAGCCCTCTGCCCCGGCCTGGAGCTGCAGGGGTTGTTGTGACCCAAGGGCAGGACCTGGCACTTCTCCTTGGTGCCCCTCACACCACTGGCCTCAGCCCATGGCTAGCCTCTCCAGATCCCTCCTCAGAGCCTTCCTGACTTCCAGCAGATCCACACTCCTACCCAGCTTGGTGTCCTCCATGAATTTACTCTGGGTAGACTTGATCCCCTCATCCAGATCACCAATAATGATTTTAAACACAGCTGGGCCCATCACTCATCCCTGGGGACATCACAGTGACCGGCTCCCAGCTGGATGCAGCACCATTCCCACCACTTTCTGGGCTGGGCCATCAGCCAGTTCTTAATTCAGAGAGGACTGAACCTGTCCAGGCCCTGGGCTGCAGCTTTTCCAGGAGATGCTGTGGGAGACGGTGCCAAGGGCTTTGCTGGAGTCCAGGCAGAAACATCCCGAGCCTGTCCCTCATCCACCAGGCAGGTCACCTGCTCAAAAGAGACCAGGCTGGTCAGGCAGGAACTGCCTGTCTGAAATCCATGCTGGTCTGAGTCTCATCCTTTGTTTATCCTGTACATGTTGTCAGATCACACTCAAGATGCTCCACAAAAGATTTTTCATCAAGGAGCAATAGAATGTGACAGATACTCAAATGAAAAAGACTCATGGATCACACCCAGTCCTTGTGCCAGCAATTGAACCATGGTGGTTTAACTTATCTACAGAAATAAAAACATATTTCTTACTAGAGCAAACTTTTCAAGAACTAACCATGTAATCTCTATTAAAATTCTCAAATTCCAGTAAATTTTCAGACAGAATGAATGTCTTTGTGTGGCAAATGATTCCTGTCAGAAAAATAGCTATAAAATAGGTGAAGCCCTTCAAACACTGATAAGTAAATAAATGGCAACTAATGTCAAGTAGTTTTGAGAACATTCCATCAGGCTACCTATTTTTTTTCTATGTTAAATTTGGATAAAACTTATTAAGAATTAATTCCAGAACATTTAGGGATGATTTACATTCAGAAAAAACTTAGTGTGAAAAAGGTTTTAGATAAGATCTGTAGCTAATGAAATGTGACATCAATGTAAAAAAGAAAAGTAAGCAAGAGAGCATCTAGATGTTCCTCAGCCCTTCAAATTCACCTGTAGCAGAGTTTTTGAGAAATGGAGGACATGACTTGTATTTGGAGTGAGGTGTGAGCAACTCCAGACTGGGCCTGTTAGCCTGCAGAATCGGTGAGCCTTTGTGACGCAGCAAAAATTCAGGTTGTGGCGCAGCAAAAAATTCACCTCTCTCCTTTAAGGTGTTCCAGGTTCTAATGGGTGTTCATATGTAGTTTTATAGTGTTAATACAGAAGCTTCCTTAAGGCAGCAAGTGTGTACATTTTTTAAGTGCCTTGTAATGTCAATAAAGTAGCAAGAGAATAAATATGAAGAGAAAAACAATAAACGTCAGTGCGGCATCAACCACAGCCTCGGTGTGGATGTCGCAGCTCCGCCCAACCTCTAGAAAGAGACCCCAGCTTTATCTGACACCTGGAACTGGGACCCTTTTTGCTTTAGTTACCGTAACCCTCCCCCCGAACGTGGGTGGGTACGGTCCATTGGCCGAAAGAAGGGCCCAGTGGGGCTTCCCTGATTTGCGGTATCGGGGAGCCGACCCAGATGTGGGTCGTGTGGAATCGCCATCTCGCGCTGGCCGCGAAGCATTCCACAGGATTCATCGCGGATCGTTGGATGAATCTCACACCATCCCCAGAACGTTGGATGGTTTGCAGTCTCCTGGACGCAGGAGTGCTCGTTTTTACAACTGAGTTCGGCTCAGTTCGACCAGGGAAGTGAGCGAGGCAGAAAGCGAGAGGTTGGGGGGGGGGGGATGTTCGCAGTAGTGATCCGTGAGGCTACAACGACACACCCTGGAGGAAGGTATGACTGTTTTCGCTGCGGAACAAAGGCACGGCGGGGAAAAAACATGGATCGAGAAATGCAAGCAGTGACGCAACTTCTTGCCAATATTATATTTAAGAGAGGAGAAAAATAAAGGAGGCCGATTTAGAGCATCTGACCATATGGGCCAGGAGGAGAGGGAAGCTGAACAAGCCATCGCTTGTTTTTAGTGAGATGGAGTGGCGAGAGATAGGAGAACTGCTTTGGGATTCTGCAATTGGTGGCGGTAAGGAAGGAAAGGTTGCACAGGAACTGGGCATGGTGTGGAAAAAGACCTTGGTTACCTTACAAATGCTTACGGCCAAGCGGAAGGCAGCGGAGGCTGCGATTCGGGCTCTGGAGGGTGAGAAACCTGCTTGCACAGAGGATCAGAGGCCCCCCAAAATCGATGTGGGGATCGAGAACAATGAGACACGGAAACCCTCTAGGCTGGCGAGATATTTCAGTATTTATAGTGCATGCCCTGTGAAAGGCACCCGAGCCCCCATTTGTTCAACATTGCAAGATGTAATTCAGCACGCTCAAGGACTGGATGTGGCCCCAACTGCTCCGGTGAGAATTGACCCTGTTCGGGATGGAGCACGCCTGCCAGAGTCAGAGGACGTGGTGAAAGAGGAGACGGCAGGCGGAGCTGGTGACGAGAGGGGGCCGGCCACGGGCATGATGCAAGAAGGCGGGGCGGCCCCGTCTCCCTCGGCAATGGCGGCGCAAATACAAGCCAGCGCAGCTGCCATGGATCTTCCCCTCCCACGACTCTGAATCTGACTCTGACAATGACGGACTTAACGACAATTTGCTGTGAGGAGAGCAGCGACCTCACGTAACTTCGCAGCATGGAAAGGACTTACAGCAGATAATAGCTAAGCTCGCTGAGCTTTCAACTCGACAAGACTTGCTGGAAAGACGGTCACAGCCACAGGGAGGAATCTGTTCTTCCACTGTGCCGACAGCACTCCCTGCACTGGCACTTCTCCCATTGACCCAGCAGGTGTCGCTACCAGCCATGTCAACTAATCCTATTGTAAGGCGCTGGGCTGCAGTTCGGAAGAATGCTATGCTGGAAGGAGACTGGGAAACTGCAGGTGCCTTGTCTTGTCCAGTTACCATCAATAAAGGAAACGCTACCAGGGAGCCTCATGAGTGGAAGGTTCTGCAGTCGGTGAAACAGATGGTCACCAATTATGGTATCAAATCAGAAGCAGCTAGGAATATCATTCAATATATTTTTACAGCAGATGTGCTTTGCCCCGCAGACTCTACCAGCATTGCCTCATTGCTGTTGACTCCCTCACAATTTCTTATTTTTGAACGTGAGTGGAGATGATTAGCGATTGAAGAAGCCAATCGACACCAAACTATGGGAGATCCACTGTATGGTATCCAGCCGGATATGTTGACTGGCCACAGGCCCTATGCAATGACCAATGTTCAGCTGACCTTCACCTTGGAACTTCATCAGTTGTCTCAGTCACTAGCCCACAAGGCATTGCTCTTAGTCCCAGATAAGAAAAAACCAGCCCCCTATGCTACAATAAAGCAGGGCGCCACAGAGCCATATGGACAATTCATTGATAGACTGTTGGCTGCTCTGAAGGATGCACTAGATACGACACCAGAGGTACAAGAACACTTGTTTCGCTCTCTAGCCTTTGAAAATGCCAATGCACGTACGAGAACTATCTTAGCCACTCTCCCGCAAGGAAGCCCAGTAGATGAGATGCTGATTGTTGCAACACGAGCTGAGCAAACGACTCAGACTGCAGCACTTGCAACAGTTGTCCATGATGCTGTGAAAAAGCAAGGTCACATCATCCCGGCTGCCTTGTCAGGTGGATTTGGTGGAAAAGGCAAGCGTTCTAATCTCAGCGCCAAGTCGCAGCATCGAAGTAACATTATTTGTTACGAATGTGGGGAAGCTGGTCATATAAGGCAGACTTGTCAAAAGGCTGTGTGGTGCCAAAAATGCAATAAGGACAACCATTCAACAGAAATCTGTCTCAGCTTGGGAAACTCCAAACGCAGCGCGCAGAGGCAGTGCGCCAGGACATAAATCAAGGCCTCGACCCACGAGATCCTGGCAATGGCTTCTTAGAAAGGAATACTACTGCTACTCGGGGAAGCCTCGGGGTGGACATTTATACAACAGAAGAAGTTACCCTAAAAGGTAATGAAGTCACTGCAATTCCCACAACTGCTTATGGCCCAATGTGCAGTACAGACTCCTTGATTGGTGCCATTTTGCTTGGGAGATCCTCCACAAGCAAACAGGGTGTAATTGTGCTTCCAGGACTTATTGATGCAGATTATACAGGTCAAATTCATATCCTGGCATTCACTTTGAGACCACCCATGACAATTCCAAAAGGCAGCAGGATTGCTCAAATTGTAACATTTGAAAATCTTCTGCCACAATACCAGCATTCAAGGGAGTCAGGTGATATTGAAAGAGGAAACAAAGGTTTTGGGTTGACTGGCCGTGATGTATTCCTTGTCCTGGACTTAGAGAAACGACCATTTGAACCTGTAATGTTACAACACGGCTTTTATTCCCTCCAGCTGAACCTTTTGATTGATACTGGATCTGATGTTTCCATACTGAACAGTAGATATTGGCCACCTACTTGGCCCTTAAAACCTCCAGATATCAACATTCTGGGTATTGGAGGACTGAAAATTCCCTCCATGAGTGAAGACCCTATTCGTGTCACCTTCGAAGACAAACATGTTGTTGCAACTCGTTTGTATGTAATGCCTTTACCTCCACAGCTTCAGGGACTGTTGGGCAGAGATGTATTATCTCAGCTTGGTGTCCACATAACTACAGAGCAGCATTTTCACTAGTGGCCACTTCAGAGCAGCCGCCCATTTTAAAAATCACTTGGTTGTTTGACATTCCTGTGTGGGTTGAACAGTGGCCAATGACTGAAGATAGGCTGCAAATTGCAGAACAACTGATCCAAGAACAGCTTGCTGCTGGACACATTCAACCTTCAGTGAGCCCCTGGAACACTCTAATTTTTTTAATACCCAAAAAATCAGGGAAGTGGAGACTGCTGCATGACCTGAGGAAGGTCAATGAACAAATGCAAGCAATGGGGGCCTTGCAGCCTGGTCTGCCAGCGCCAACTATGCTACCCCAAGGATGGCACATTATTGTAATTGATCTCAAGGATTGTTTCTTTACCATTCCACTCCACCCTAGTGATACCCAGCGTTTTGCTTTTACTGTGCCATCTGTCAACCGGGCAGCCCCCAACAAGCGATATGAGTGGACTGTACTTCCTCAAGGCATGTGAAATTCTCCCACCAAGTGTCAATTTTTTGTTGACTGGGCTTTGCAATCCATCCGTCAGCGTTTTTCTAGTGCGCTCATTTATCATTATATGGACGACATTCTCATTGCTACTAAGCAGCCATTGCCAGATGCGAGCTTGAAGTGGGTGATTTTGCAATTAAACCAACATGGCCTGGTAATTGCACCGGAGAAAATTCAACGATCAGCCCCCTGGAAATACTTGGGTTGGCTGATCACTGATGCACAGATCCGTCCTCAGAAAACTGTTTTGCACACCAACATTTCTACCTTACATGATGCACAGAGACTCTTTGGTGACCTACAATGGGTTCGTACCATTGTTGGCATTACCAATGATGACTTACAACCATTCTTGCCTTGGCTCCACGGCAGTGATGCTAATAGCCCTCGGGTCTGCACTCTGGAACAGCGTGAGGCATTATATCGAGTCTCGCAAAAATTACAGCATGGTTGGAGTGCTCGTCATTTGGAACTACTCCCTTTGTCACTTTTTTTGTCCAACGCCTTCAATTGTCCACTTGCCATTATTTTTCAATGGCAAAAAGAAAAGGGGGAGACACCAATCATCGAGTGGTTGTTTTTGTCTGTCCAGCCAAAAAGTCGGGTCATGAGCAGATCGAGGCTTTCGCTGAGTTGATCAGGAAAGGTAGGGATAGAATTGTAGAAATTGATGGGGAAGAGCCAGCAGATATTAGCATTCCTGTAAAACATGCAGACCTCGAGTGGTTGCTCAGACACTCTGTGCCATTGCAAGAAGCGCTGTTGGGTTTTGCAGGTGCGGTTCATAACAAGCAGCCAAAAGGCCCAATGTGGCATCTGATTATACGTCATCGGTGGATGGAAAGACCTCTGTGTTCCCTGACACCAGCTGAGGGAACGACAGTCTTCACCAATGCTGGTTGAAAAACAAGAAAGGCTGCATGTGTTTGGCAACAGCAAGAGAAGTGGTTGTGTTAGGATAGGTTTAATAATTTCAGTTACCAGAGAAGCTGGGAATAGAGTCTCCGCTTCACTGCAACCAGGTGTTGCTTTCATTGTTTTAACCAAATCACGTATAACTCTGCTTGGGTAATCAGGATGGGGGGAGAAGGAGAAGATTGGGACGGCTTGCATTTGAAAACTAGGTTGGGTGAAACTGTACCTAATCATCATAAGATAGATGATCGAATTGTAATGATTTTTGGTAGCTGAACATGATTATTATTTCAAACTAGAATTGTAAAAGAAGATATTTACAAAATTCATGCTTGGATGTATACAATAGAACAATGTAGGCTTAATGATTAACATAGAGTTATGTAATGAAATGGTATAATATGGGGCCCTTCTTGGACCCTCGTTGGAGTTGGATTTGGGTTTGTACCCCGGCTTCCAGAGCTCTTCAATAAAGCACCTCATAATCATTCCGGTGGTTATGCGTTTTCCTCGCTAACATTTTGGCGACCCAGACGGGACCCTATGAGTGCTGCTGAGCACCTCCCGTCCCAATCACGCTCCAGCCAGCACCGAGGGATTCTCGGGGAGCCCATCGAGGCGGGACCCCCCGCCACTCCCAACGTCCCCTGGAGAGGAGGTAAGGTGCTTTATTCTGGTCTAGTGCCTGCTTGTCAGACGCGGCGAACGCTGCGCGTGGTCGGGCTAAGGAATTCCTGGTATTGCCTAGGTGCCGTCCGTTAGACAGGGCGAAAGCCCTGCAGGTTCGGCATTGGTGGTGTTACGCACTATAACATATGGAGAAGCTGAAAGGGTTAAAAGTAGGGGTTATGGGTGGCAATGCCCCATACCCGCTTCTCCTTTGGGGTGCTTGGTAGCACACTGAAAAGTCGGAAATTTCGGTCAGGAATTACGGAAAGATAAATTGATTGATTATTGCAATACGTGGTGGCCTGGTTATGTTTTGCCTGATAATCAGAGGTGGCCGGAGAATGGATCTTTGGAATCGACTCTGATATCACAACTGATGGAGTATTGCAAACAAGAGGGTAAATTGGATGAAATTCCATATGTTGATTTATTTTTCTACCTGAGGGGAAAACCACAATGGTTAACAGAGTGTAAATTGCAAGCATTGGTCCTCAAAAACAATCAGTGTCTGGCTTGTGTTCAAGATAAACGCTGTATGGAACACTTGGTTTTGGGGAAAGGGGGGGAAGATGGTTTGAAAGCTGATTTAATATTAGGACCCAATGTCTCCACCAGAACCCCTCCGGTATTGAACCCCACTCCGCCTGGTCTCACCCCCCCTGATTCTCTTACCCTTTCCCCGCGTAATCCTACAGAATGTGCTTCTCCCCAGCGCTATCCCCCTCCCCCGCCAACGCCTGCTCAAAGATTTATCCCTCCACCGACACCTCCACAAGGATATCCTCCCCTTCCACCCACATCCCCATTGCTGGTCTCTGCCTCTGCACACCCTCCGCCCGAGTCCCCCACTGCTCCATTCTCTGATAATAATCAGGACCTGATGATGAGACGGGGACGACGGGGAGGGGGATACCGAGAGGATGGGGTGGAAAGTAGTGAGAGTGAGGGAGATAGGTCGGATGCCCCAATAGCCCACCGTACACAGGGAAGACTGGCTCTGGCGTGGTCTAAGACAGGAAAGGGTATATTAAAACCAGGGAAACAAAAGAGAACAATTATTGCACTGCTAAGACAAGGGGTGAGGGTGCATGGACCAGCTTTTGTTAAGGTCCCCTTTTCACCAGCTGATTTAATAATATGGAAACAATCAGCAGGAAGGTATCGGGACAATCTGGATAAGGTAGCTCGTGTAGTTAAGATGATAATGAAAACCCAGAACCCCGACTGGGAAGATATTCAAGTGATATTAGACACCTTGATGGATGAGACAGAGAAGGATATGGTGCTTCGGGCGGCAAAGGAAAGAGCCAAGGAGGACACGGAATGGTTTGGTAACAGGGACAGTAGATTATAATTTTCCCTCTGAAGAACCCAGGTGGGACCCTAACGACCCATCCGGAATAGATATGATGAGGCTAAAGAGATATCAAGAGTGGATTTGTATAAGGGTACAGAAGGCAATCCCTAGAAGTATGAATTGGTCTAAGTTGTATGAAATCCAGCAGGAGAAAAAGGAATCTCCTACTGCCTTCCTAGAAAGACTTAAGGAAGCGGCCAGAAAATATACTGACCTCCAGGTAGACAGTGAGCAAGCAAAGATTCAACTCGCTCTTATTTTCCTAGGCCAATCACAAGAGGATATTCGAAGGAAATTGCAAAAACTGGAAGGTGAAGAGTTAAGAAATTTAGATAAAATGTTGGAGGTGGCTTGGAAAGTTTATAACAATCGTGAGAAGGAGGTTGCTAAGAAACAAGGGCAGAGTTTGTTTGGAGTCCTACAAGGACAGGGGTGGGGACATGGTAGGACTGGTCGGGGAGGCAATAGAGGTGGTTTTGGCAGGGAGCGGGCTGGTCTGGCTATCAATCAATGTTCCTATTGTCTAATGACAGGACACCGGAAACGAGAGTGCCCAAACCGGTTAGGCCAGAATGATCAGCCTCACTTAGACAGTGCTGGAATCATGGTTTTGTGTGAACCAAAGCCAGGATCAAAGGAACCCATGGTGACTTTACACCTAGAAGGGAAAGCAGTGACCTTTCTTGTTGACACAGGAGCCACGCATTCGGTATTGAATTATATGGAAGGACAAATTGGGAATAAGTCAACTGCATTTATTGGAGCCACAGGGAGGGAAGAAATACGGCCATTCCTGCAACCCCTGGATTTGAGCTTTGGGAATAAAGTTCTAACACATGAATTTTTGTATTTGCCTGAGTGCCCAACTCCACTTTTAGGACAAGTTTTATTAGCAGCACTTGAGGCGGTAATCACTTTTGAAAATGGTGAGTTAGTAATGAGAATACCTGAGTCCAAAACAGGAAAAATTTTAATGATAAAAGAAAGGCCAATTCCTAATATTCCTAAGGAGGTAAAAGATGCAGTGATTCCCTCTGTTTGGGAAACAGATGTACCTGGAAAATCTAAGTTAGCCCAGCCAGTACACGTGGAATTAAAAGAAAGGACAAATGCTGTCCGAATTAAACAATACCCTATAAAACCAGAAGCAAGGCAGAGAATAGCAAAAACTATTGATAAATTTTTGAAATATCAAATCCTAGAAGAATGTGAATCAGAATACAATACTCCAATCTTCCCAGTAAAGAAGCCCAATGGTGAGTATAGACTTGTACAGGATTTGAGGGGCATAAATGAGATAACCAAAGATATTTATGGTGGCCAATCCTTATACA
The DNA here is from genome assembly GCF_009819655.1 of Sylvia atricapilla. Lineage (NCBI taxonomy): Eukaryota > Metazoa > Chordata > Aves > Passeriformes > Sylviidae > Sylvia > Sylvia atricapilla. The sequence continues at coordinate 62,357,159 of NC_089174.1, forward strand.
TTGTTAGCATCTGTAAAGGAGATATATAAATGGTTTACTGTAATTGATCTAAAAGATGCCTTTTTCTGCATACTCCTTGACCAAGATAGTAGGAACCTATTTGCCTTTGACTGGGAACATCCTGGAAGTGGAAGAAAGACCCAACTCACCTGGACTCGATTACCGATGGGTTTTAAAAACTCCCCGACCCTATTTGGGAGTCAGCTGGCAAAGGAGCTGGAAATCTGGACTAAAGAAGGACAGGTACCAAGAAATCAGTATTTATTGCTTCAATATGTAGATGATATTCTGATTGCTACTGAAGACAAAGCGACTTGCATAAAGGTAACAATTGAGATTTTAAATTCCTTGGGAATGGGAGGATATAAGGTATCCAGAGAAAAGGCCCAAATCGCCCGACAGACTGTTATCTATTTGAGATGCGAGATCTCCCAAGGGCAAAGAAGGCTGGGTACTAATCGTATTCAAGCTATTTGTGATATTCCAGAGCCACGAAATCTTCATGAGCTGCGAATTTTCCTCGGAATGACCGGGTGGTGTCGCCTGTGGATCATAGACTATGGACTAATTGCAAAACCTTTATATGAGGCCCAGAAGACGCAGCCGTTCATCTGGGGCAAACCACAAAGAGAGGCTTTCCGGAAATTAAAGGAAGCATTAACAACTGCTCCTGCATTAGGGTTACCTGATCTGTCCAAAGACTTTCAGCTGTATTTACATGAGAGGCAGCGTCTGGCACTGGGAGTCCTGACCCAACGACTGGGAAGTTGGAAAAGGCCGGTGGGTTACTTTTCCAAACAACTTGACAACGTAAGTGCTGGGTGGCCCTCATGTTTGCAGGCAGTGGCAGCTACTCTGCTACTGATACAAGAAGCCAAGAAGCTCACAATGGGAAGACATATTGATGTCTTCGTGCCACACATGGTAACCACGGTCCTGGAGCAGAAAGGAGGCCACTGGCTCTCTCCAAGTCAGATGATAAAATTCCAGGTAACCCTGGCCAAGCAGGATGATGTGACACTAAAAACAACTAACCTTTTCAATCCAGCCTCGTTTCTAGGTACCGCAGCTGAGGAAGGTCCACTAGAACATGACTGCGTAGAGGTGATTGAGTATACCTGTTCAGCAAGAGCAGACCTGAAAGATACTCCTCTGGAGCAACCAGAATGGGAACTCTTCACAGATGGAAGCAGCTTTGTGGAAAATGGAATGAGATACGCTGGATATGCAGTAACCACAATTAACACAGTAGTAGAAGCAAAAGCATTACCACCTAATACATCTGCCCAGAGGGCAGAGCTGATTGCATTAACCAGAGCATTAGAACTGAGTGAGGGGAAAGCAGTTAACATATGGACTGACTCAAAATATGTCTTCGGAGTAGTGCATGTACACGGAGCATTATGGAAGGAGAGAGGACTACTGTCCTCCCAAGGAACACATATTAAACATCAAGATGCAGTCCTACAACTGATAAATGCAGTACAAAAACCCAAACAAGTAGCAATCATGCATTGCAAGGCACATCAATCGGGCAGTTCTAAAATTTGTGAAGGGAATCGAAGAGCAGATTGGACAGCCCGTCAGGTGGCACGGGAAGTGCAGAAAACAATGGCCTTGATTCCGTCAAAACTTAACGTCTCTCAATTCAATTTACCTCCCAAGCCAAAGTACACAAAAGAAGATGACTGACTGGCACATCTGCTGAAGGCACAGAAGAATGCAGAAGGGTGGTATGTAACCACACAAGGGCAAATAGTGGTACCCCCCTTGGTAATGAGAGAAATCTTACAAATAAGACATAATGAGTGTAATTGGGGTGCAGAGGCATTGGTAAAATCGCTGAGGCAATATACAGTCTCGGTACAGATGCAAACAATGGCAAAATCAGTAATGTCAAAATGTGAGATTTGCTTAAAGAATAATCCAGTGGCCAGACGACAGGCACAGCTAGGAATTACCAAGAATTACCAAGAACTCAAGGATATAAGTATTGGATAGTAGGGGTTGACACATTTTCTGGATGGCCAGAAGCCCTTCCCTGTCGCACCAATGAAGCAAAAGAAACAGTTAAGTGGTTACTACAAAAGATTATTCCCAGGTTCAGGGTGCCTATAAGGATATCATCAGATAGAGGCCCACATTTTATAGCCAAGGTGGTACAGGAGGTGAGTAGATTACTGGAAATCTCTTGGGACCTCCATACTCCATGGAGACCCCAGTCAAGTGGACAGGTGGAAAGAATGAACCAGACATTGAAGAGGCAGCTTAGTAAGATATGCCAGGAAGCCAAATTGCAATGGCCACAAGCATTACCAATAGCATTGCTGAGGATTCAGATAAAACCTAGGAGTGGAATGTCAGTCAGTCCCTATGAGATATTGTATGGGAAGCCATATGAATCTCCAGACCCCAATCCAAATGTATATGTTACAGGGAAACAGGATGTGTATAATTATGTTCTGTCTCTTGAGAAAACTTTAGCACAGCTCCGGCGCGCCCTCCTGTGGAACAGACCACTGAGTCTTGAGAATCCGGTCCACGATATCAAACCAGGAGACGAGGTGTACCTCAAGACCTGGGATGAAGAGCCATTGAAGGAGAAGTGGACTGGTCTGCATCAAGTACTGCTAACCACCTTTACAGCTGTCAAAGTGGCCAGAGTGGAACCTTGGAAACACTACACCCGAATGAAGAAAGTCCCTCGTGGAGCTGTGTCGTGGGCTGCGCAAGCTGTAGGACCAACAAAGCTGAAGATAAGACGTCTGTAACTGTTTTCAATGGTGTCAGTAACCATGCTCGTTTGGGGGTTAATGTTAACTTTATGTATTTTAATGTTACCATTAGGAATTACTTTGGGATATGGAATGCACAGAGATCTACCAACTGCTCTTCATTCTAAAGTGAAGAGAGAGGTACAAACAGGAACACAGGTAATAGAAGCTCCTAATACGATTCAAGCTGAAAATGTGACGATTGGATTGATCAAAGACTTTGCCAAAATGCAGAACACCACTAGAATAACAGCCTGCCTGCCAATACCGAAGGGAGCAGAGGACCCAGTAAGTTGGGGAATCATAACATCAAAACTACCTAATATAAAAAAGAACAAAACAGTTAAATGTAAACAGGTAATAAAAAATGTGACAGGAAACCCATTAGTGTGGAAGTGTGAAGAAAATGAGTGGAAAGGATTAGAACCCTGGGATAGTGCATGGTCTGTGGGTATATTTCAGAGGTTCCAATATATGGCAAGCACTCCTTGGTGCATTAAATGGAAAGGCCCTGAAAATGAAACAGATCCAGCGATAGTAAACACTGGTACTGCTAGCAGAAAAGAAACAGTGAAAGTAAATTGGTGGACATGTGATAAGATTTATGACTGCACCTCTGACGACCTGGAGGTAAAACAATGTAGCCTTGCAAGTTGGTTGTGCTTGCAGAGGAATCAAACACAAACAGAGCAAAATTGCACCCAGGATCATAGTAGGATGTAGTAAGAGTACAGTCCGAAGTCCAGGGCAATTTGTGTGGGCAACAAGTGATGGTGCTTGGACAACACACTTGCCAGTAGACGGGGAAGTAAAGAAAATCACTTTGGGTCTCCCCACCTTATGCTCAATCTGGAAAAGGTCCCCATTTAATGGGAGCCGTGAGCTCCTGCAGATAAGAGCAAAACAAGATGTCTCAAATAATCAAAATCAAGATGACACCTGGCAAGAACCCTCTAGTGGAGTAAAATTTGGGTGGGCCCTGGAATCTCTGTTTGGTCCTGTTGCAAGTTATCAAAATAGGGAAATGCTGTATAAGATCATGGGTCAAGTAAACAGATTAGTAAGAGTTGCACGAGAAGGATTTAGTGAACTAAATATGCAGTTACAAGCTACTACCAAAATGACTTTACAAAATTGATTGGCTTTAGATATGTTACTCCTGAAAGAACATGGAGTGTGTGGATATTTAAAAGGACGAATTGACCATTGTTGCATCCACATCCCAAATGTAACAACAAATGTAGAACATGATATTAGCCAGTTAGGACAAATAGAACATGAGGTCCAAGAGGAACAAAAGGATTTAGCTACTACTTGGTTAGACAAAGTTTTTAAAGGATTAGGATTGAATATTAATTCATGGGTGAAATCTATTCTTGAAAATTTAATAATTTTACTGATTATGTTTCTAGTGATTTGGTTAGTTTATAGGATCCGAAAAGGAGAAATACAAAAAAGAACATCCTGGAACAGAACAATAATGAAGGCGCTGACACGAGACAAGACTGCACCTTCAGCACCTCCGATCTGCACTAATGAAGCCCACATCAACCATGGATTTGAAGCTGAACATCCAGTATAGAAGATGAATGGAGTATACTGAATGAAAGCATTTACACTTAGTAGATTTAAAGTGAAATACTTTCAAAGGGGGGAATGTTAGGATAGGGTTAATAATTTCGGTTACCAGAGAAGCTGGGAATAGAGTCTCCACTTCACTGCAACCAGGTGTTGCTTTCATTGTTTTAACCAAATCAAGTATAACTCTGCTTGGGTAATTGGGATGGGGGGAGAAGGAGAAGATTGGGACGGCTTGTATTTGAAAACTAGGTTGGGTGAAACTGTACCTAATCATCATAAGATAGATGATCGAATTGTAATGATTTTTGGTAGCTGAACATGATTATTATTTCAAACTAGAATTGTAAAAGAAGATATTTACAAAATTCATGCTTGGATGTATACAATAGAACAATGTAGGCTTAATGATTAACATAGAATTATGTAATGAAATGGTATAATACGGGGCACTTCTTGGACCCTCGTTGGATTTGGATTTGGGTTTGTACCCCGGCTTCCAGAGCTCTTCAATAAAGCACCTCATAATCATTCCGGTGGTTATGCGTTTTCCTCGCTAACAGTTGCAGCATCTAATCAAAGGTGATGCAAAGGATAACCTGCAAACCCTTGAGTTAAAAGCTGTGTGTTGGGCTTTACAGACTTGGAATAAGGAGCTGCTCAACGTCATCTCGGATTCTCTGTATGTGGTTGGAGTTGTACAGAGGATTGAAGATGCGCTTCTTAGGCAAACCCAGAATTGGCAGCTGGGAGAACTGTTTCTGCAATTGCGGGGTGTGCTGAAGCAGCATCAGCACGTGTTCTGTATCATGCACATTCGAAACCAACCATAGAGGGTTAGGAGAAGGCAACGCTCGAGCAGATGCCGCAGTCAGCTGTGTCGTTCACGCTCCCCCACGGAACAAATTTGAAGAAGCGTGTAACAGTCACAATGTGTTTCATCAGAATGCCAGAGCCTTGCATCGACAGTTTCAAATTCCCCTGAATGATGCACAAGAGATTGTGCACGCCTGCCCTCAATGTAGTCATTATGGGCCGGGCCTTGGTCTAGGCACAAACCCAAGGGGACTGAAGGCTCTAGAACTGTGGCAAATGGACGTGACTCATGTCCCGGAGTTTGGGAAATTGAAATATGTTCACGTAACTATAGACACATATTCAAAATTTATTTGGGCAACTGCACAAACAGGGGGAAAAGCCTTACATCTTGAGAGACACTTGTATGCTTGCTTTGCAGTGATGAGGGTACCTGTAGAAATCAAGACTGACAATGGCCCAGTGTATAGGGGTCGGAGAGTTGCTAAGTTTATGCAGATATGGGGGGTTAAACATACTACAGGAATCCCTCACTCTCCCACAGGTCAAGCGATTGTAGAGAGAGCAAATTGTACCCTGAAAGAATATCTAGCAAAGCAGAAACGAAATTATGAACTCGATGTATTTACTCGGTTGTCCAAAGTGTTGTTCACCTTGAATTATCTGTGTTTAACAGAAGGAAGAGAATAACCCGCAGTAGTGATACATCATCAAGCAGTTAAAGAGGGGAGACCGCAGGCACTTCCAGGGCTTTATGTTTATTATAAGAATATGTGGACGGGTGAATGGCAAGGACCTAGTCCTGTGTTATTTAATGGTCGCGGTTATATGTGTGTCTCCACAGGATCCGGATCTGTTTGGGTACCGAGTAGATTCACCCGTGCATGTCCTCGGTCCGAAATACCACGAAGTGCTGTCAACAGCGTTGACGTCCACGATTTATCTGGATGCTCTGTGACACCTCTGGCACTGATGAGAGTTAATTTTGCAATGCATAATAATTACAAAGTAGCTATATAAATATAGTGATAGAATTAAGCTATATAGAGTTAAGTTATATAGAGTTAAGTTACATAGAGTTATAAGTATATAATATAAACTGTAACTTGGCCAAGTTATACCTGTTAAGTAAGTTAAATAAGTGACATAAGATAAGTTACATTAAGTTACGATGAGCTAAGTTATAGATAATATTTAAGTTACATTTATACTTGGAGACAACCCAAGGACTTGAAAATGTTGTCGTGGATGCTCTGGGTCATGGTATACGTTATAAATAGTGTTTTAGCGCAGACTGTTTTTGCACTGCTTAACATTGACTGACCACAAAACATGTGGGTCACTTGGGCCAACCAAACTGGCCAAGATTCTTTCTGTTTGTCATTGGCTACCACATCGAATCCATTTCATACCTGTTTGATCGGAGTGCCAGTGGAGTCCATGACAGACTTTAAGGCTTGAACTCAAGCACAAATTTTTCAAAATATAGATGATGCCTGGAACACATAGTGCATGAGACCTTTCATGCACCTCTCTTCCCATAAACGATTGGTGCAAGAAGCACAACATTTCAAGGAATGCTTTAGGGGCACAAGCTGCTCTAGTTGCACAAAGTTTAAAAACTGCAGGTACTGAGCCACAGGAACTTGACCTCCTTGGTTCTGTGCCTAGCAAGTACTGTTTACTTTTTGGACACCCTATTGAGACACATCTAAAAAATAATAGTTCCTGGGTTTCTCCCAAGTCCTCACTATACTACAGTTATGTGGAATATTGCAACAATTGGACTCAGTCTGTAAACCCGATAACACATGTTCCAAAGCAATTGCCACCAGGGATCTTTCTTATTTGTGGAGATCGAGCCTGGTCTGCACTCCCAAGGGGAGCTGCAGGGGGTCTGTGCTATTTTGGTAAGTTAACACTGTTTGCCCCATCCATCCATCAAATTCTTGGATTGTCTCAATCAACCTGACGAACCAAACGTAGTGTGTCCCAGCTAGGTCCTGAATGCACAGATAAAGTAATATTATGGTAATTCTGTAATTCTGTCTTCCTTTTTTGCCCCAGGAGTTGCTCAGCACAAGCTCTCACACAATTGCGAACCTTAGCCTGTTGGACCAAAAAGCAAATAAACATAACAACTAACAACTTAAGCGAACTCGCTGCAGACGTTGATAGTGTTTGTCACTCAATTCTTCAAAACAGAGCTGCCATTGACTTTCTTCTTCTTTCCCAAGGGCATGGGTGTGAAGAATTTGATGGAATGTGTTGCATGAATTTGTCAGACCATTCGCAGTCCATCTATAAGCAGCTTGCACAACTGAAGAACAATCTGAAGAAGTTTATGGTTGTCAACACTCCTTTTGACCAATGGTTTAATTCTTGGAGTTTGACTGGTTGGGTCAAAGGCTTAGTTCGTTTTAGTATTATATGTGGTATTGCAATTATAGTTGTTTTACTATGTGTGCCTTGCCTGTTACGCTGCATGCAAAAATTACTGAGTCGTGCCTTTAACTCAGTCTGGATTGCTCAAAATGAAAAAGGGGGAATTGTAGCAGAGTTTCTGAGAAATGGAGGACATGACTTGTATTTGGAGTGAGGTGTGAGCAACTCCAGACTGGGCCTGTTAGCTTGCAGAACCGGTGGGCCTTTGTGACGCAGCAAAAATTCAGGTTGTGGCGCAGCAAAAAATTCACCTCTCTCCTTTAAGGTGTTCCAGGTTCTAATGGGTGTTCATATGTAGTTTTATAGTGTTAATATGGAAGCCTCCTTAAGGCAGCAAGTGTGTACATTTTTTAAGTGCCTTGTAATATCAATAAAGTAGCAAGAGAATAAATACGAAGAGAAAAACAATAAACGTCAGTGTGGCATCAACCACGGCCTCGGTGTGGATGTCGTAGCTCCGCCCAACCTCTAGAAAGGGACCCCAGCTTTATTCACCTGTCTGGAACCATGAAAATTTCAGCATGAAAGAACAAAGCCAATGTGAACATCCCCAAAAGAAGGCAGAAAAGAAATTAGGCTTTCTAAGTGCATGAGAAATTAAGACACATTTGCTACAGCCTGGGTCTACTGAGGCCAAGCTTATGAAAAATTATTCCAGTACAGACTTTCAAACAGCAGAGGTGCTTAATGTGAGAATGATGAAAAAACAAAAACAAAAACAAAAACAAAAACAAACCCCAAAAACAAAAAAAAAAAACAGCCAAAAAAACCAAGTAAGCATAGTTTCTGAGACCTGAGTTCTGGAGTGTTGCAGAGTGAGGACTGATATCTCCAAGGCAGTATCCTGGTGCTCTTTGCAGTTAAAGTGTTGTTTTGGAAGACATTTTCTTCTCCACCAACAGATCTAGACCCAGAGGATTACTATACACAAAGGATGACTAGACCCAAGTAAACTTTAAGTACCATTTTGTAATTTTTCTGTGCTGTAAAGCTCTTGCCTTAGGGAGGGTTGATGTTCACTAACAGAGCAGCACCACCAAGCAGAGAGGAAGACTAAAAGTACAGAGTTCAGGTGTCTGCTGGAATCAGAGGCAGTAAAGAAAACTTTTGTCTCTGAACACAGAATGTTTATAATTTTTAGAAATGCAAAAGCTGGTTTTCATTGCTGATTTTAAATCAAATACAGAAAACTCTGTCTGTCGCTGTTTTAAATTGTTTTGAATAGTAAAGTACCCTGGGACCTTTGCTGCATGAAAGATAGTACCTCAAAGTTCTTTATTGTTGTAATTTCCATGGAAATTAACATTTACTTGCATGGTTATCACACTTTCTGTGTAATGTAGGGTATAACCATCTAAATCCCTTTGAAATACAGTTCCTGAGGTATCATAAATCTGGCTCGAGATTTGTTCTACTTTTCTGCTTGAGTTTGCTGAATACTTTTGCTTTTCCTCCCGGAGTTCAGCTGTACAAGCTAATGCTGAAATGAACTTTAAAATTCAGCAGCCATTTGCGTCTCTGGTTTTATTTCCCCATCTTCTCTATTCACTTTCTTGCCTATCCCTCTTTCTGTATCTACTGCAGGCAGATAATGACTATGTGCTGTTTACAGCAGTAGTGGAAAGCCACCAAACGTAAATCCTCAGGGAATTTCACTCATGCTCCACATGCAGGATGGCAGTCATTTCAAGTTGAACAGGGAAGGCTTAGAATTGTTATTGGAGGAGAAAAAAAAAAGGGCTGTCATATCCTGGAATGAGTTTCCCAGGGAAGCTGCAGAGTTGTAATCCCTGGAGGGATTTAAGAGATGTCTAGCTGTCTCACTCACGGACACGGTATAGTGGTGGGCTTGGGCAGTGCTCAAATGGTTGGACTCAATCGTCTTAGAGATTTTTTCCAGTCTAAATGATGTTATGACTCTATGATCCAAGTTCAAAAGTAAGCACATTTATCACCTAATCTTCAGAAAAGGGGATTGATCTTACTAGATTTCTTCAGTCCTTCCTCCCCTGTGCTGCACCACAGGCATGTCCAGCATACCCAGTGTGGACATATCCCAACACTGACTGACAAAATTTAATAAAATACCTATGTAAAATATCTATGCAAAATTATATTTTAGACTAAATGACTTTTTAATATTCTGATCACAGAACATGAGCTGATGAACATGCAGGAACTGTGAAAAAAAGGCAGATGTTGGGTGTGCAACTCAACAAACATTGTGCAAGTGAATATGAGGGGCTGAAGCCCTCAAAGAGAACACTAATTTCTGCTCAAGTATCCATTCACTGGGGACTAAGTGGACAATATTTCCAGAGGCAAAGAGGAAGGTAAAGAAAGAAGCTGTTGAATGTGTCTCTGGAGCTTGTTGGAACAACAAACTGATGGTATAAGTTAGCTCAGTAACTAATACACACCTAGAACCAAAGTCACTGCTGGTAAGTCTAAGTTAGATGCTGTAACTTACTCTTACAGAAATTCAATCAGTTATAGAAAGCTATGAATCTGTATTATTACTTGATGGAAGTGGATTTCTTTCTTTATCTTGCAGTAACAAAACCAACCTCCAGTTTTGGTGGGAACACTTTGTTTCCTATACCTAGGATTACAGTTCAAACAACCTAGTCTAGAAAAGTCAAGAGACTGATGGTATATGAGGAACACAAAATACAGTTGGAAACTTCAAGGAATTCATACAGCTGAGTTTCTGGTTATTAATTTCCTTCTGTTGTTTATATTGTCTTCATCTAAAGTTTTCCTTCTACAATTGAATATTTTAAGAACATCCACACAGACTCACTTTATCTTCTCTCTAAAAAATAAGCTATAACGATCCTTATGGAATAGTGTCTTGTTTCAAATTATAGCTTTAATTACTTTTATAACATATCAATAATCAACTTCACCAAGTACTAGAATTTTTCCTTTTTTTAATTAATTCACTTTACTATTACCTAGCTCTCAGTGAAGGCAATATGCCTGCATTTAAGGGACATTATTTGAATGCAAATATTTTGACTTTAAAGAAAAGGCATGGAAAAATAGGATGATATACATATTGGACAAAATAAGGTTAAACAGCATTAGCAGCAGCCTTGCAGATAGACAGAGCTAGGACTTTGCAGCTCTAAAATCTTTACATGATCAATGACATGAGAGACCTGGGACAAGTCATGTCACCCTGGTGTACTTCAGTTTTCTTCCCTCCTAAATGGGTGCTAGTAATAAAAAGACGTAACAAGTCATGATGAGTTGTAAAGTGCTGGAGAACAGATAGACATCCTCATTAGTGCCACAAAGAAATAATTGGCAAGAGTCCTGTGTCGCAATTACTGTTATTCTGTGAAATTCAATTCTGTTATTCAATGAAATTCAAAATTTCCTGACAGGAGGTGTTATAAGTGGCCTTACTTAGAGCTGCTTTAGGCCTCTACCAAAGCATCAAAGGAAGAAGAGGAAATGGTAGTTAAATTTCTGCTTATTTTCTCTGGTGTACTCCTCTAAGTTAGAGTTGATGTCAATCAGGTATATGCATCAGCTTCGACATTTTTGTACTTGACAAAATGATGAAGGCAGCTGGTGCATGATAAGGGATATGATACATGCACTCGAGTGCCATGTTCTCTGGCCCAGATGTTTATAAGGCCAATCTTGAAATGGGTCCTTTTGACAGACTCAATTCCCTCAGGGTTGCCATGTCTCCATAGGACTTGTTTTTCCAGGCCCAGGATGGTGTTTCGAGCAGTAGCGTGAGGCACAGGATAAGTTTCCAACCATTCAGTGGTGGCTTCCACCATGGCCAGCACATAGTGCTTGCTGCGGCGGGTTTGGAGAAGGTTGATGTAATCAAGCTGCCTGGCCTCTCCATGCTTATATTTGGACTACTGCCCACCATACCATAGGGGCTTCACCCTCTTGGCCTGTTTGATGGTAGCACACAACTCACAGTTATGGATAACCTGAGAAATACTGTCCATGGTTAAATCTACCCCTTAGTCTCGTGCCTACTTGTAGGTGGCATCTCTGCCCTGATGACTTGAGGCATCATGGGCCCATCAAACTAGGAACAACTCTCCCTTGTGCTGCCAATCTAAGTCTATCTTTGACACCTCTATCTTTGCAGCCTGATTTACCTGCTCATTGTTTCGGTGCTCCTCCTTAGCCTGACTCTTGGGGACATGGGCATCTACATGGCAGTCTTTCACAGGTAGGTTCTGTACCCAAGTGGCAAGGTCTTTCCAATCATAAGCTGCCCAGATTTCCCCTGAGCTGCTAGTTCAGCCAGTTTTCCACCTTTCCAGCCAACCCCACAGAACATGCACGAATCAGTGTAGAGGTAGGGTTTGGTCACTTTTCTCTTTCCAAAATGTCCAGGGCCAATTGAGTGGCTTTGAGTTCAGCAGGTTGACTCAATCCACCTTCTCCTTCAGAAGCTTTTGCAACCTGTTATGTGGGGCTCCATACGTCTGCTTCCCACCTGCGGTTCACCCCCACAATGCGAACCACATTATGCAGTTTCTTCCGCTGGCAGTTGTTTCTTTTGCTGTCAGTTGGTTGTACGATGGAGCTTCTTCAGCCCATGTCACTTGTTACTGCTCCTCCTTGTCCATGAGACCAAAGTTTTCTCCTTCCAGCTCGTAGTGGAGTTTCAGCATGTCCAGCACAGCAGCGCTCAGCAGTGGAGTCACTTCATTCAAGCCACAATAGTCCACAGTCAATCTCCATTCTCCGTCAGACTTGCGCACAGGCCAGATGGGGCTGTTGAAGGGTGAGTGGGTTTTGCAGACCACCCCTTGGCTCTCCAGCTCACGGATCATCTTGTGGATGGGGATCACGGCATCTCGAATTGTCTGATACTGCCAGCGGTGCAGTCGAGGTGGCAACAGCTACTCATTGCTCTTCCCCCTTCAGGAGTCCTACTGCAGATGGGTTCTCTGATAGTCCAGGCAAGGTTTTCAGTTTCTTGATGTCCTCTGCTTCCATAGCAACTATTCCAAAAGCCCATCTGAGCCTCTTAAGGTCTTTGTAACAGTTGTTCTCAAGGAAGTTTATGCCCAAAGTACACGGGGCCTCTGGGCCAGTCACAATCAGATGTTTCTGCCACTCCTTCCCAGTCATGCTCACCTCAGCTTCCAACAGAGTCAATTCCTGTCATCTCTCCATCACCCCAGCAATGGAAATCAGTTATGTCCCAACACGTCCCAATGGCATTAGGGTACACTGTGCACCAGTATCAACTAAAGCTTCATAATTCTGTGGCTCTGATGTGCCAGGCAATCAGATCCACACAGTCCAAAAGACCTGATTTTCCTGTGCCTCTTCTTGGATAGCGGCAGGCTCCTCTAGCACTGGTTATTATTTCCTTCCTGGACATACATAGTAGAGGGTCCTTCAAGGGGATCTGACACAGATCCTCCATTCTGTAATACCTGGCAGCTTGGTCATAGGAGGCTGAAGACTACCTTCATTTTAGTGGAACTCCCTTGGTGAGTGTTTCCCTTCTTGAGTTGATGCACCTGTGCTGTGAGGACAGAAGTGAATTTCCCATGCCACATGTGTCTTCTCTATAGTCACACAGATAAAACCACAGGTCAGCTCTTGGCGTGTACCCTCTCTCTCTAGCTGAGGTGCTTTGTACTCTGACTTTGGGAGCTGTAACTCGTACTGTTGCTGCACTAATCTTCCTAATTTCCTCCTTAATTTCCTCTTTGAGTTTCTTAACCACAACAGAGGCATGTGCCTGCATCAGCACCACAGCACCACTGATCATACTCTCATAATTTCTGAGTCTACTGGTGACAGAACCCACCGTCTCTCAGTTGGCACCAGGATTAATTACTGCAATGAACCTGGTGTACTGAGATGGCCCATGAGCTGCCAGATTCCACAACATGTGCCCTGTGCACCTAAACTTGTCAGGGTCATTATCATGCTGTCCACCCCTCCCAAAGAGTATCTCCAACACCACCACTTCCCTCAGCTGTTGGATCCCTTCCTCAGGGGTCCTCCAGCACATTCTATGGTGGTGGTCCTGCATTCTGTCTCTGTGCACAAATCTCTCCCTTACACTCATTAAAAGCCACTCGCAGAGGGAGATGGGGCCTGGCTCTCTTAAAAATACCTGATTTACATCTGAGTCCTGGGCCAAGGGTCCCAAATTCCTTGCCTCACTACCACCCAGTTGTACGCCTGTACCTATAAGGTCCCACACTCAAAGTAGCCAAGCTGTATAAGTTTCATGTCCCCATCGTTCAATATCTTTGTGCAGGTTATGGAGACCTTCATGCAACAGGGAGTCGGTGATGATCTCAAATTGTGGCTCTCCTGTGGGTTATAAGGGCCCTCCTTTCTTATCCTTATTACCTGGGGGCTCTGTTTTTACCTTAGACTTCTTCATTTCCACAGGGGCAACTGTTTCTGGCTGTGACTGCCCCAGTGCTTCAGCTGGACAGTTGTAACCTCTGTGGGTTCCATTGCTGCACCATCAGAGTCTTGTCTTTTTGGCTAGGGGGAGGATTTCCCACCAGCTGGTGCTAATGAAGCTACCGCTAGGGAAATGTTCTCCTTCAGTATCTAGCCCATCTCCTTCACCTGAACCCCCATCCAATCTGGGTGGTTTATTTCTGAGGAAGGCTGTGGGGCAGGGTCAGGCTCTGGGGCAGCATCCTTATTCTGTGGGGTAGGTATCAGAATGGTTATCCAGGTCAATATCCCCTTATCTCTGAATGCTAAATAGAATAGGCCTATAAACAACACCAGCCACTGTATTATATCATTAGCATTCAAAGATGATTTGAACCCTTTGAAAACTGGTGGGGTAGACCCAAAGAGGTCTGGGAGGATTGGGAAAAAATTTCCCTCAGTGTCATCTTCTCACAGTAGGCACCATTATTAAAGTAACCCCAAAAACACATAGTGCATGATAGCTCTGGATCCAAGTGCCTTGAGAAGTAAAAAATCTGTGAATGCCTCACCTTGTTGACCCATAGAGCAAACTGGATGACAGTCACAGTAGCCTTAGCTATAGGACCCATGTTTAGATAAGGACCTGCAAAAAGGAGAAATACAGCCACAACCACGGGCTACCTGAACCAACGTAAGCTAGACCACATGATGTTACTTAAGGATGTTTTTATATCCACTACACAAGAGCTTAGGTCACTCAAGAACTGTTATTCCTTTTTTCTCTTAATGCCCCATGCTTGGGTGCCAAAATCTGTCTTGATTTGAAAAGATAGGTGTCTGCCACGGAAAGCTGGAGCTTCACCTGGAATGCAGAATGTAAACACCTCCCTTCAAATTATTGTAATTATGCAATTAAGGGAGCTTTCAGATAAAGATATGGGAATAAGAATAACAGTTTTTTACTAGGAATATTAAAAATACAAATGTAGTACTACAGAAAAAAAATCCCCCAAACAAACAAGAAAAAAAAGCCTAGAAACACTGACAAAGTCAGAATACAACCTGACATCCTGTTGGTCAGGGTGTTGGACACAGTCCAAATAAGTCCTCCTGAACTGACAGATGTGGTTGTAATGGATCAGAGATGATCCTGTAGAAAGGTGTAGTCCCCTTCTAAAGGTCCAGTGGTGATGACATGGGTCCAGTCTTCCTCTGGGAAATCCAGTAGAAACAGGCTGCCCTGATGTTTATGACTCTCAGTTTTTATCCAGGTAGGAAGACCTGGCTCCTCCAACTGGATGGAGCATCTTACAATGGGATGATATAATGTTATTATTCATGTGGTGAGCCTTAATGGCCCATTAACAGCAACTAACCCCCTAGAGGGAGGATGGGTTGTGGAAGAAGTAAGAATACTGGATACACCTGGTTTTAACAGCTGGCCCATTAACAGAAGACATCCCCCTCTTCCCCCAGGAGTTATGAGGAAACACCTCCCCAAACAGTTTCAATAGATGGAAAACATAATACACATTTTAGGTTACATATTGCAACCCAAGACATGAAATTACAGTATTTTTTCTGGAGCTGGTGGAAAATGTCATGAATCAAGGAATATTTGAATCATAACAAAGGTTTGGAGAGACCTTAGAAATCATCAAATTCTGACCTTCTGCTATCCCAGGTTACTCCAAGCCCCATCCAGCCTGACCTTGTACATTTCCAGGGTTGGAGTAGCCACAGCTGCTCTGGGCACCCTTTTCCAGGGCCTCCCCACCCTCACAGCCAAGAATTCCTTCCCAATATCCCATCTAACCCTGCCATCTGGCAGTGGGAGGCCATTACCCCTTTTCCTCTCACTTTAGGCCCTTCCTTAAAGTCCCTCTCCAGCTTTCTGGTAGTCCCTTTAGGTAGCAGAACAGGGTCTAAAATATCCCTGAAGACTTCTCAACAATCTTCTCTTTTGAAAAACCCCAATTCTCTCTCACTTTAACAATTATGGACATGGCAAGAGGAAATTGGTATGAACCACAAATTATTTGATTTATATTGGATATTTGTAAATGGTGAATTTGTTTTTTCAATAACTATGACATTTCAGAGAATAAAAATAATCTGTCCTTTATTAAATGAGAGCAGAGAAATGCAGAGTAAAGCATATAACAATTCCTTAACAAATTTCCATCATACCTACTTAATTCTTAACTAAAAATAGCAGTTGTCAGAGAAAATGTAGGTTTCATGATCAAGAGCCAGAAAATTTGTAATCTTCATTCATATTTGAGTGTAGGATTTTAGAATCTTGACAAAGTTGTGGCTGTGTAGTATGGCAGCTCTCCAGGGTTTCATTATACCAAGTCATCATCAGTGAGGGATACACCCTAGAATAAATTTAAATAATCTCTTTCTCCATTTCCTCACTAATGAGAGATTCCAGGAATGTAATGTCACTTCAAATTTTGAGAAAGAGTTGTAAACAACAGTAGAACATTTCTTACTCCTTCTACCATTCCTTTTTTTTTTTTTTTTCCAGGCTAATATAATAGAAGTATTTGTGTTTGAACCTTAGCTGGTTTTTATTCCAACCTTCTGCTTGAGGTAGGATTCCCCTGAGTTCAGACAAAGTTCCTACTAGCTTTTACCAGTTCAGGGTCTTCCTGGGTGGAAAATTTCACTGCTTTCTTAGGTAACCTGTTCTAATGCCTGACCCTTCTTGCCTTGAGAAAAGAATATTTATTTATGTCAAATTGCAACAATCTTCCCTCTAATTCACAAAAAGTTTTTTTTCTCCTCCTGCCACCAACATCATTATACACTCTCCACCTATTCAGAAACTCCTTGCAGGTATAGCAAGAATGATGTCAGTTTCCCTCTAAGACATTTCTGCTCATGGTCAGTTCTCTCAATTTCTCTCAGGGAAAATGCTCTGGACCCAAGTATTTTGTTAGCCTTTCCACATTCACTGCAGTTTATCAATGTATTTGTTGTGTCAAAGTGCTCAGAACTGACTCATGGCATGTTAAAAAAAAAAACAAAAAAACAAAAAAAAACCAACAACAAAAAACCAAACAAACAAAAAACCAACCAACCAACCAAACAAACAAACAAAAAAAAAAAAAAAAAAAAGAAAAAAAACACAAAACCCCAACCCCAATCCACTAAAACAAACCAAAAACCCTATCTTTATCTCTTTCTAATGCAATTTAAACTGGTCTTGGCTACTTTTCTAAAGCTCAGCACTTTGCAGACTTTTATCATTGTATGATAAAGGAAAGTATTTCTAACTTGGATTTGCTTAATTTTGTTCCATTAACAATTGCTCTCTGATTAAACACGAGCTTCATGTTACACAGGAATTAAGTGTATACAATTAAAATCTCTATCAAACCCACAATATATCAACTTTTACAACAATACTCACTAAGATATCTCTGGAGATACTAGCAAACCCTATGCATATGTTATATGATTACTTATTTTTATAAAATACATGAAAACAATTGCTTGTTAAAGCTTGCCTTCATATGAAAGGTGAAACCTTGCTTCCTATCAACATCTGTGGGAGATTTTCCGTGAACTTCAGCAGGACTCCTAACTCCTCCAGAATGTAGAAACAGTGGCTCTGTCTGAATATGAATTCAAGCATTAAGCTATAAATAATAAAGGTGGAATTTGAATTGAAAAATAGGTAAATGTTTTACAAAATGTGATGCCTGAATCACTTCTTAAATATTGTATGAGACACACTGCCCAGGGTGTCTTAAACAACCATGAGCTACTTTAGGATCTTCCTAATTTTTTAAGGAGATGTTGTCAGTCATGCCTTGAATCCAGCCATCCCTTCCTTATCCTTGTCCTTCACATTTTTTAACACAATGGTTGCATGTCTCCTGCAGTAAGGAATCAGGATGTATACGATTAACACTGCTGATAGCTGCTTCTGATTTACACTTTTATTTCTCTTCCTAATTACTGAGAACTATTAAAAATGCTGAGAGCAAAGGCATGGGATTAAACTTCTATAAATGAAAATCAGACAGAAAACTTCACAGAGACATGAAAATTTTGCAAAACCACATTAAAGTGAAACAAGGCTGCTAAAACAGTGAGTAGATAGAAACAAAAAGCTGAAGTTTTACAGGAAGAAACAAACCCAGCAATGAACAATTCTCACATCCAGTGAGATATCCATTCATCAAGAGATGTGAAGGCTTTCATTCAACACTATTGTGTTGAAATTCTAAGAATCAACTACAAATAATAAATAAATAAATAAATAAATAAATAAATAAATAAAATAAAATAAAAGCAGTAGGAGTACTACTTCTGACTTTTGAAAGATTAAAGCAGAAGACTGATTTTCACTGGGTGTTCACCGCTGTTTGGACAAGACCTCTACAGCTTTGTATCCCAGGCTCTGTTTTGTGCTATTCATGTCTCTTCACTGAGTTTTGGATCCCTGCATCTCAGGCAGGTGCCTATTTATTCGATTTCATTCTTTCTCTTTCCTGTTTCTTGATTTCTTTCTGGATCTTTCCTCTAGGCATTGAGTCATAGATGTTCACCCATCTGCAGGTCTTGACTGCTCTTGAAATCAGTATATCTGGGTTAAAACAAAATATTCTCAATGCAGTCCTGTCAGCAAAAGGCCAGTGCACAAAAATGTGAATTCTTTCTTGAAGCGATTCAGATAGAAGAAAGCACCATAAAAGCTTTCTGACTAATTTAAGGCTTCACAAGGGGACTAATGTCAACCTTTCATCTCAGTTTCAAAAAACCGGAGGCCATGGAGCTGCTGAGTTGTCTCTGCCATGGAGGGCATGGCAAAGACCTTGGCTATGCAAGCTCCCTAGTGTTGTAGGTATCCCCCTGGTTTCTCCAGGCAGAGAATTGTTCATCATCACATGTCACTGCTGGACTACAGTTCAAAGGCAATACTCAGCCTCAAGTTTACACAGAGCCACATTCCAAAATCCGTCTGTACTTTTTCCTGTAACCAAAAGAAGTGTCTCTTGCTAGCCAGACACACTTTTAACAGCAGCTGAACAACAAAAGAAGGAAGATGCATCTTATTTGACAGCCTAGTTCATGTATCCCAGTTGGTCCTTGCTGCCTCCCAGAAGAACCATAAAATGTCTTTGTTGTAGGGTCTAAATATCCCTTTCCATTAAAAGCACAGAACACAAGAAGCTGTGAGTAGTAGGTGCTATATACTTTATGCAAGCATGATGGAGTAGAGACATCAGGGTAATGGGTAATAATGAAAAGGAAAATCAGCAAGCAAGTCTCTGTAGTCATATAGACCAAACTGACTATGTGACATTTCAATTTTGAATGAATGTCATAAACCATAGAAAATAGAGGTTTAATGAATATGCCTTCATAAAAGCATAAACAAGACAAACCTTTTCACTGTGATGTTTATATTTACAGCACATAAGTTACAAATTAAATTTACTCTGGGATGTGCTTCTGATACGAATGACTTTTCTGTAGAGAAATATTATCTGCAATCATGAGATCACTGAGAGCAGGAAGGATCCATTAGTGATGTTGGGGATGATGAACCGAAGTAGTGTTTAGTGGGTTTTAATTACGCTCAAAGACGAAAGTGCTCAGGAAAGGGTGTATGTCATACCATAGGGAAAGAAAATGAACTGACTTTATTTAAGTAAGTAGACATGTTTATTTCCAACAATTTTAAGCTGATTGCTTATTACATTAATATGTTTTAGGAAGCTGATCTATTCCAGTACTTTGCAGTTACATTGTTTAATATTAGCAGTCAAAACATAGAAAAACTATGAGTCTTGGCTATAAAGTTTTTAAATTATGAGATTAAAAAATATGTTCAAGAATGTTTCATATTTTAGCTGCAGAGATATACAAAATCCTCACTGCAATCAGAATATTGTAGCTATAATTCTTTTCAAATGCAGATTTTCCTCAAAAGGTCAGACTTTAAAAGTGTTGCCAAGGGTGAAGTACTGCCTCCACTGAGGTAAAGAGAAAATATACTCTTGATTTCAAGCAGATTTTAATTAAAAAAATCTAGTAAAATTTTAGCATGTGCGTTTTCTTCTGCCTGTAAATTAACAGCATCTCTCTGGTAATACATTGCAGCCTGGAGTTTGATATAAAACTGCTTAGAGCAGAATGACCTTACAAAGAACCTGGGCCTGGTTTTGTCACCCTGTCCCCCTTTAAACCTCCAGTAATTACATTAATGTGACTTTACTAGTGCCAGACAGAATAGACTCGTGCTCCCTGTCAGGTGACCATGAGTCAGTGTATTCCTCCAGCCTTCTGACAGAGATCCAACTGCTTGGGCCACAGTCTCTGCACAGTCCCTTGGCCATACCACTTACAGGTCAACATCTAGCCATTGCTGAGAGGGAGAAGGGAGATGATAATTATCCTATGGCTGCCTCAGAATATTTTCTTCCTGCTCAAGAACCCCTAGGTCTTTACTAATAGCAGAATGGCAACATACATGACATTTGTGCACACAAAAAGTCTATTTTACTCGCTGGTACCATCACAAACAAAACACCTTTTCTTTTTGTTATCATTCCATGAGGTTTTTTATAGATAGAAATGTGTGGTTACTTGTTGAAACCAGCACTGTGCCTGGAGAACAAACATTTCATTGTTACTTTTCACATTACCTTACACTCTAACTGTTAGGTTTTCTTCCTTCCAAGGTGTCTCATGGTATTTATGTGCAATAAACAATATTTTGCCCCTGTTCATATTTTGTGCATGAACCTCTTTTAAACAAAGTTCGAACCCTTTCACAGCCCTGTACCACAACCTCAATCCTTTTTCTTCCGATTTTTGTGGCCAGAACTCTGTCAGAAATGTAAACTGAAAAGCAACACTGTGCATGAAAGTTGACTCAGACAAAACCAGCCCTCTGACTTGCAGAACACAGCCGTCATCTCACTCCATTACTTTTATCCATATACCTTGATAATAGACAGACATGAGCTTGCACTTGTTTTGTTAAGTTAGCATCTTCTAGCATTAATATGCTTTGTTACTGTCGCATTTCTAAAGCCACCCTTCAAAGGTTTCAGTGAATGGCCCCAGGATGATTCTAATACTTCAAAAGGTGTTTTACTGAAGGCTGTTTGAGCACAGGATTCTTTCTTGGCCATTCATGCTAATGTGTACCTAAATTATATAAAATAATATAAAGAATAAAAATGTGATGCCTGAACTACCTGCAAAATAGAGTATCCACCCCTGGGCTGCAGAGTTATCATGACTCTAATAAGACAATTTTCTAATAGGATATTAAGCATTGCAGTCATCCACTAATTGAGACTCATTTTAGGCTTTTCAGTTGGGAAAAAACCCCTATGTTTTCCCTAGAAAAACTCACCCTGCTTTCCTCCTACCTTTCAGCTTAACACCTTATTTGGCTTTGTGGTCTGCAATATTGAATTTCTGATTATGGATGAGATGTTTACAACACAGACAATGTTTATGAGTAGTGCATCTCAGAGCAAAAATTAGTATGTTTCTGCTGTGCTGTAAAAAACAAAAGGAAAAGGAAATAGAAACCAGATCTTGTTTATGGTTTTTAAAGTTGTTTTAAAGTTTAATCAAATCAACATGCTTGGCATTTCATGTAATTTTCTCCATTAAAAAATGTTATTTTTGTTTAAGCCTATTTGACATTAGTGATTTACTTCCCAGTTGTTGCTCTTCGTTACCAGCAGTTACCCTGGACAGCTCTTAGTATTCAGAGCTGTGTCCTTCTCAAATCCCTGCTGAATGTAAGAGAAAGGTTTTTAGCTGGGGACCTATCTTGTTTAATTGGAGTGACATACATAGTTTAATATTAAGACTTAATCTAATCCTGCTAATGGAAAAATTTAATATTCTGATAGAATCACTTAATGAAATAGAATATTATGTCCTGTGTTAAGAAAGAGAGAAAAAACCTTTAATTTGCACAAGCTTGGTAGTTCAGTATGTATTTTGCATTAACAATCATATGATTCTAATCCTTAGCCCAATCCCAATGTTTTCTTTTATGTGGTGGTTTCAGATAAACCCTCAGAAAATCTTGTCTTAAAATAAAGTCATATTTTGCCTTGATATGGTAAATTAAATTATTATTTGCTACTTGTCTTTGCTGGCCAACATGGTTCTGCAGCCTCTTGTATTCAGTCATGCTGGGAGGTTCAAACACAGGATCACAGAACCACAGAATCAATGAATCACAGAACCACAGAATAGTTTGGGTTGGAAGGGATCTTGAAGGTCATCCTGTTCAAAACTGCTGCCATGGGCAGGGACACCTTCCACTACCCAAGATCGCTTCAAATCCCATCCAATCTGGCTATGGACATTTCCAGGGATGAGACAGACACAGCTGCTCTGAGCAATCTGTTCCAGGGCATTGCCACTCTCATATATCCACCATATAGTGGGTTAAATGTTGTAAAGTCCTAAAATACTTTTATGATAGGTTAATTCTCCTAGGAAAACTATTCAGACCAGCTTCACTGCTCTAAAAGAGCTGATGAGACCTTAAAGTATAAAACCACAAAAAGATAAATGCTATCTTCTGTTTGGGCTCAGGATGGCATCTGGCATTGGTCAGCAGGTGGTGAGCAATTGTATTTGCATCGTTTGTTTTTTCCCTTTTTATTGTCGTTCTCATTATTTACTATTATTATTATATTTTGATTTGTTTTCAATCATTTAACTATTCTTAACTTAAAACTTTTACTTTTGATTCTCCTCTCCATTCACTAGGGTGTGGGGAAAAGAGGGACTGAGTGAATTGCCATCTGAGCTTACACCATGACACCATCTCAGCATCCTTTGATCCTGGTGGCCAGTGCTTCCACTATGACTTTCCTCTTCTCTACTGCAACACAGAGACAAGTTAGTAGGATCCCACACAATGCTGCAGACAGTGAAACAGAGGCTTATATTCAAACTTGGGGAAATCTGTGGTATACATGAAGATCATAAATGTCATCTAAAAAGCAGAAGAAGTAAATGTTTTCAGCTTTTTAGGAGATAGAGAAAGTCAAAGCAATTCAGTGTGAGAATGCCTGTTGGTGTGCTGGTAGTTTCTAATTGGTGGGGATTACACAAGTGGGTGCAGGACAGAGCTCTAGTATGGTTTTCTCTTTGTGGTTGTTTTTGTGCTTGGGCATGCATTGCTTGTTCTTATCAAAAATCACAAACATTTTACTTATGTACAAAGTTTTTGTGGGAATGGACCCTCCATCACCAGGTAAAAATTGCCTGTGAGCTCAGCCATAATATGGGGATAGAAGTTTCAACCATCTGTTCCCCACCTAGTAGGACTTCATTACTCTCTCACGTGGATCTTGAGAAAAGAGTTTTATTACATTTCTTCCCATTAATGGTGCTGTAATTTTAGTGAATACCACTGGAAATAAGAATTGCTGGACAAAGGTAATTATCATCTGTCAGCAGGACATGATTAAAAAAAGAAAAAAAAGAAAAGGATAGAGTGATCATGTCAGTGTTTTTCACATATGTCCATAGGTTCTGATCATTTTATGTTAAAAAACCTTAACTGAATATTGAGTCTCACAAGAAATTCTCAGGTGTTTTCTTTTCCATACAAAATTTCCATTATCATGCCTTATATATACAGCTGAATGAATATTTCCTGTGAAAACACCATGAAATTAAGTTTTCAAAGGCCCTGTATCCTATCTTACTCCTATCCTAATATATCTTGATCAAGTCTTTCATGTCGACAGCTATGCTGAAAATTCTGTCATACATATTCATAGACTGGTTATTAGTGATGCAGTAATTGCTGATTTACATGCTCCACAAGGTTTTATAAAATATTAATTGCCTATTATTCCTATTGCAGGTGGAAACACTGGAAAGATGGCTCCCTCCTGTAATATAATAAACTCATTTTCAAGTTACTTTATTGCACTCTGAAACAGAGATATGTGCACTGAAACCCAGCACAGTCTCAAGCTCCACGACGCTATTCTGAATTTCTATTGCCTCAAAGTTAAGATTTTGACAACTTTAAAGTCATTAAAATTCTAATAATGGTGAGGTTTTACTCTTTAGTGTATCTACACTGTGAGATGGGTTCATGAGAACAGATTCCTCAAACTATATACAGATTTTCCAGGCAAGAGGCCATGGTCATTCACATGTATTTTTTTCCCATGGTAATAAAAACATGCATTCATGGTCTTCTTTTGACAAGTAACTAACATATGTTCAGGATTCATCCCATTTGCATTGTGCTCACTTAAGAAAAGCACACAGATTAAAAAGCCAGACAATCTCCATGCTAAAGGACTTCATCCACATGTATTACATGGGACACAGTGGTTTACAAAACACAAGGGAATAGAAGACAAAGCTCATTCTGAAAGAGCCTGGAAAGTGAACTGGTAGAAAAGGAAATAAATGTTTGTGTCTCTGTGGGTCAATACTTGAAAGAAATTGTGGGAAGCTGGAGACTTTTGGAAGGAACACTGGGGTTGTATATTAATTAGAGTTTTCATGGGAAGTAATGTAATCTGTGAAAAAAAAAAGTATTGATCTAACTCTTTTCAGTTGCATGCAGGCATCCAGACCCTTGCATTGGACAGTGTTTATTCTACAGTAAAAATCCCCTAAAATGTGTGCAGCAAGAGTCTCCAGAACCAATAACATCATCGTTCTTTCAACCTGCACTACTTCTAAATGTATGAAAGCCTCGTGGTACAGTCCTTGTGGAGATTCTTGATTATACAGTTTTAATTCTTTCCGGAACAATGAAAAAGGAAACAATCAATCTGATTGCGGCGGTGCCTGTGTCGCCAGTCCAGCCAGCCCTGGCACCACAGCAACACAGTGGTCTTGGCTTGCCAGGAGTGAAGTGTGGCTGTAGCAGGAGGAATGAAAGGAGGGACTCTCGAGGGGTAGATCCAAACGAGTTTATTGGCTGCTCTGGACGTAGAGTCCTCAACTCAGGATACCAGCCTCAGAGAGACCCCAAGAGTCTCCGTGCATCAACTTTTAACCGGGGGTGTTACACAGGGGAGGGTTCAACCAGGGTCCAATGGGGTACAGTAAGGGTGTGGCTCTCAACATAAAAGACAGGTGAAATAACCATACAGGGAACAATGGGAGGGGGAAGCCTGGATCCTGTCCAATCACTCGATGCCTTCCCTGGAACTTTCTGGACACAGGGAGAGGCCCCAGAGTGACAGACAAGACCAGGAGGTTATATAACAGATGATTGACATATAACCAAAACTGGGGAAAACCATATAGGGAGGAACATGGGGGGTTACACAGAACAAACCATATCAAACACAGCATGAATATAAAACATGAATAAAACACACCACCACATCTGATGATCTGTCTAAGGTGTTATGCCCTATGGGCTGGATTCATGTGCAGCCTTACTTGTAAGATTGTCTCTGGAGGAAACTACAGAGGTCTCAAAAAGAGGTTATGCATTTCAGAATTGTCAAGCAGCTTAAGAATTAAAGTGGATGTTGTTACCTGAAATCATAACTCCACTGAGTTAACTCTTGCAGAGCACTTCAGTGAGGTGTGGATATTTATAATTACCTAATCTGGCTCTGGAGTTGCCAGTTTAGGGAGTGTCTAAACACAGACACAGTGCCTAGTATAGAAAGAAGACATTGTCTATTCTGCTCAGGGTACAAGGTGGAGCTTTTCACAAATCACAGGTTGTCAAAACTTTAGACTATATATGCATTTCATCAAACAAAAATATCGCAGTTCATGGGCTACAAGTTACCTAGTTCTCTTATTAATTAATATTCTACTACCTTTTGGTTAATGATTCTTTCTTTTCATGCTGATTAGTCTGCATGCTCAATCTTCCTCTTCTTTTGAGTCTGGGGCTCATCTGCAGACTCAAGATGCTGTGAATTGGCTTTGACTCCTTGCATCACACAATGCAGGGGACTTGTGGTTCCAGCCAGGTGACAAGAGACACAGCAGGAGCTGACACTCAGCAGGAAAACCCTTCAATAAAACCCAGGTGGCCCTTTGTTCAGCACCCTCTCTTTGAAGTTATGAGGCCTGTTTCCCTGAAAGGAAAGACCCTGTTTCACATTCTCATTCTTTGTAACTCACTGGGGGAGTTTTTAACGATTTCTTACCTTTGAGATGCTGGCATCAATACAATCACAGAAAAAATACCTGTTATGTGGAAAATACAGAAATAAATCCTCTCTTCTGCAATCACAAATAGTTACATGAACTATAGTACACAATCACAGTGTAGAATTTAGGCATTCCAAAATTAGACATTTTAGCACTAGAACCAAGAGTCTCAACACCATCAATAACACAATATCAAATATAACCTTTTATTAATAATGTATATTTTATAAATTCTCTGTGAACAATTTTGTTAAAGCAGAAACAACAAGACAAAACCCTGATTATAATCCAAATTCCCGGAAGGAAGTAAATATGTCATTATACACCCTATAGGTATGAAAACAAATTCAGTTTTCTCATTTTTAATTGTAGGTCTGATATCTGAAATTAAATAAATGTTTAACTGTTCAAAATCTCTGAAAGCAATCTCACAAGTTACACACAAATAATCTCTTGTGTTATGATTGATCTGCTGGTCAATAATGTTTATGAAAAATCAAAAGGTAAAGAAGCAGCTGGAAAATTGTAGATACATTTGGGATTTATTCAGAGTGTCTGTGTATTCAATGCCAGAATCCAGAAAAATATCATCATGGAATTACTGAAGCAGCTATTACTGTTTTCAGCCTTTGCATCCTTTATCTTTCGTGTAGTCCTTGGTGTAAATTGCTGTAACCTAGTTGATGTTTTCATCGCAACAGAGATCTTAGTCTGTCAGTTACTTTATATTGGGCTTAAATATAATTAGCTGGAAAAAATATGACCTTCCTTCAGGGATGAGATTGTACATTTTTTTGTTAATGTGGAAGCAGACTTCAAGATTAGCAAAGAGGACAACATGTGGATTTTAACCTTTTTCTCTTTCACATAGAGGATTTTAGAATTTTTACTTCTAAGAAGTTTATTTGCCTGGACTTCATTTAAAAGTTATGGGACTATTCACTCTTCTAATAATTCACGAGATTTCCTGTAGAAGTTTGAGGGCTATTCAATTTTTTATTAATTCAATTGGTAGATTATGCCTTAGCACTTAGCAACTGCCTCACCAAATGGAAGATTTTGTGGGATCTTTTTACAGTTCAGGTTTTCCATTACTGTGGTCTAACTAATCAGCTGTATTGATCTACTGCATTGTTAGAATAGCTGCAGTGCATTAAGGGCTCCAACAGGGTTCTAAAATGTATTCAAATTTAAGGCAATTTACATCACCAATCTACTCCTAATGATAAAAGAATAATTCAACAAAATCTTACAAAGGCTTGACGATGTAGCATTAAAAATATGGCATTTCTGAAAATATATTCTCAGAAATGTAAATCTTGGACAATATGAGAAATCCTTTCGAAATTTGTGCCAAATGAACCCGTCAAATTACATGCCATCTATTTGAAAGTTAAATGAGAAGCTTTTCTCACAGGGAATATGTTCCTTGATTATTTCATCCTTTTCATTTTTCCCAAAGTATGAATGCAGTGTTTTCTGACATAATCTCCATGTCAGAGGTAATTGTTTGCACTGTTTGAGACTTGAATTCTACAAAGTAGGCCAAGTAGGCATAAACTGAAATAAATCAATGCAGAAAATAAAACTACATAATAAACTTTACTGTTTTAAAATGCACAAAGGGTAACCAGAGCTGCTGTGACTATTAAAAAAAAAAAAAAAAAAAAAAAAGTGTTATATCCATGACCTGCCTTTTGCAAGACATTCTCTCTTATTCCAGTAAACATTTGCCCACTAAAATTCTAAACCTGTAAATTTAAGAAGACTTTTTTTTAATCATTGTGCACAGTTTTAACACAGGGCATTTTAAAAAGGAGCTATGCAGTTCATTAATTCCTGAAAACGATGATTCACTTGGCTTATTACAACAGACTGGAGGATATATGCTTTTCTCTGTATTTGGAGATGTACAAGAATCAGACTCATCAGGACTAATGGCAATTACGAAGGTATATATTCTACACTCCCTCTTTTAACCTGGGTGAGACTAACAGTCCATTAATATTAATACATCAAAAGTGAGGCTGTGCAGATTAATGGAGATAGTTAATACCATGTCTGCCTTTTGACCTTAAAACAATACTTATCTTTAATGTACTTAGTAATTCAAATACTTTTTATGGTCAGATTTTTGTATAAAACATTTGTTTGAATTCTTATTAATTCTCTTTTGAAATCAATTAAATTCTATTATCTTTGGAGAAGAAGGGGAGGAAAGTGGTATGGACAGTTCAGATAGATTCAAGAGAACATCAAGGAGGAAAAATAGGAGCCAAAAGTGAGAGTGAGTTGACAGATATACTCTAATAAATGTATCATGTTCACAAAGAAACTTAAGTTTGTGGAGTCCACAGTTGAGAGCAGACCTTGATTTCAAAATTATCTTGTGGATGAGGGGAATAAAAATTTAGAGAAAGACCAAGCAAGAGAAGAGGGAAAATCTTTCCTTTAATTGGTGAGATGAATGAGAGGGTCCTCAGATGAGCATTATCCTTTGTCTGCCCTCTGAAGTGTGGTAACTGATAAGCCCAGATATTTTTCGCACAGTACCTGTCTAGTTTCCAACAGAACCTGCTCTTTATCTGTTTCTACTTGTGGTGCTATTGACATTAATTGGACTACACTTGATCAGATCCAGTTGTTGCATGATGCCTGAGCAGCCTTGTCAACAGGAGGGTGTCCTCCCATGGCAGCGAGGCTGGAACTAGGTGATCTTTCAGGGCTCTTCCAACACAAACCATCTGTTAATTCTGTGATAGTTTGTTGAGCTTTGTGCCTGAATATAATTCAATCATATTTAATGGGAATATATATGACATTGGTCACACTGCCTAGTACATTTTAACCTTTAAAACTATGAAGTCTAGAGACTTTAATGCTACAATGCAAGGCATGAAGATATAGAAGGAAAAGAGCAGCACACACCAAAGTAGAAACTATAAGTTGCAGAACTGAGGGCAGAGGGGCCCCTTGGCATGGCCCTGCTCATCAGCATTGCAAATCCGGGGCTGTGTCACAGTGGGAGATGTGTCAGCTGCTGGATGGCACCCTGAAGGACCTTGCTGCCTATAACATGATATCTTTACTGTGTTCTCCTTGTTTTCCTGATCCTTGCAC
This sequence comes from Sylvia atricapilla, assembly GCF_009819655.1. Taxonomy (NCBI): domain Eukaryota; kingdom Metazoa; phylum Chordata; class Aves; order Passeriformes; family Sylviidae; genus Sylvia; species Sylvia atricapilla. The sequence continues at coordinate 62,386,462 of NC_089174.1, forward strand.
AGAAATACTTCAGAAAGAAAGGAATTCCTCCATGGCTCCAAACAGCCGGCTATGTGGTATATGTAGGAAAATAAGCCTTGGTCTGTCTGCCCATCAATGGTAAGGTATCATCTGGACAGTTTTTTACTCTAACATCATGGCATTAGGGCTTCAATAGCATACATTATTGACTACTTGGATGCATTTAGCATATTCAGTATTTTCCTTAGCATCTTTTCTGAAGCTAATGCTCAGATTACAGATCCAAGGGTTCCAGAGAGTAAGATACCTTAATTCTGCCTACCTCTCTGCCGTGTGTGTCAGGACTCTGGGAAAAATGTGCCTTCATCTGCTGCTTAGACTTTAGAGACTTGCAGCTGATCTGCAGGACAAGAAGTATTTAGATGTTTGTTTCATTTGAACCTTGGAAAGTTGTCAATTTTCTATTCGTATGCTACAGCACCATGTATTTCTGGGATTCACAGTTTCAGAACAGGTGAGCATTCATATGCAATGTGAAACTCCTCTCCCACTGTAATACTGTCAAGTTCATAACAGTTCTTAGGACTCTTTGAGAAATCAAAAGACATTAAATACACTGTACTCTCTTCCTGACCATTCTCATCAAATTCCTACTTCCCTTTTCCTCCTTTTTCTTTTTAAATCAAATAAAAGATTTTAAATCCATGCATTTCAGATTTAATTTACATGGAAATAGGTGGTATAGAACATGGACAGTCAGCTTTGTTCTCATGCATATGAACAAAGCTCTCTGCTCCTCTGCCCCATTCCTGAGCAGAAATCAAAGAGAAGATATCTGCCATCTCTGCCAGTTTGGTCTGTTGTTTCTTTTCAGTGTCCTTACAAGTTCACGCAAGTTGCTGAACTAGCTCTTTTGCCATCATTTCACCACTAATCTCCTCAGAGAAACTTGTAATGAATGTAGGAATACCTCTTCCTTGCAGGATTTGTTATCTTCTTCTTCTAGGGATCTATAAGGGATTAATGGGAATTAGTGTAATATGGTCCTGAGTTCCCACATGGGAGTTCTCCTCCAAATTCCATCTTTCCCTTGATGCACTATAAAATATTACCTTCTGAGCTGTTACAATGCTTGGGAATACTGCTTTCTCCTCTACTTCCCCACCTCCCCAGCAGAGGGAGGTTATTAGCATCAATAATCCTAATCTGTCTACACAACTTGGAATATTTAAATCTAAAGGCACGTTTTATGATGGACATCTACACTTCATGGGGAGTGAAGCAGTAGTGCCTGACCTGTGTTGTTTTCCACAAATCCACATTGCTTTTGGTGACTCCCTAGTTTTCTTACTCACTGTTACTTGTACTCTAAAATGGGATTTCAGTGTTATTTCCCCTAACCCACACACTTTGCACCTATGGCTCTCCACTTACTCTGCTTAAAATGGTTCCTGACTCTTCCTTTCCCAGGATAGCTCAGCTTGCTTTAGGATTTGGATCAGGTTTTTTGTTTGTTTATTTCTTCGTAGGTTTTAGGTGGTTGGTTGTGGGTTGTTTTTGTTTTGTTTGGGTTTTTTTTGTTTGTTTGTTTTCAGGATTGTTGAGTTTTTTGTGTTTTGTTTAATTTTCTTACTAATGTCTTCAGGAAGCAAACTTGGAAAAGGACCCTTTCAAAAGTTTTGCCTTTCAATGTTTGTGGTGGTTTAGCATGAACGTGAAAAAGTTTTTTCCCCTAAGGAAGTTCTAGCATGGATTGTGACTGACAGCTTGGCTGACGAATTGGAGTGTTTCTACGCCTCTGTAAACACAGTCTTGAATCACAAGTCCCAGGTGACTCGGCCCTTTCCTTTTCCGGCTGGCAAGGAGCTGACATCGCCTCGTCAGTCAGGTTTCGGGCTGGGCCCCCGGGGCTGGGCCTGCCGGGACTCAGGGGTCCTGCCTGTGGGAGAGCGATTGAGGCCGGCCGTGTCCCCTCTGTCCCCTCCCGGCTCCTCCAACAGGGACAGGAGGAGGACTGCAGACCACAGTCTGGCCCTGCGCCAGGACCACGGTGGCTGTGCTCTGGGCCTTGGTTGCCAGAGCCGCTGGTCTGAAGGAGGACAGGCTTCTAAGAACTTTTCTCCAGAGCTCCAGGGAGCTTTAAATCTGACCAGGGGTGGAGGAGGGTCATCCATCAGCATTCCTGAGCAGCTCCCTCTCCCCCTTCCTCCCCCCATCACCTGTGGCCTTGAAGTTCCAGGAGTCAGCTGGAGAGGAAAAAAAACTCTGAGCAAAGATTTTAACCCTTTTCCCTCCTCCATGGAAGACAGAGTGATTTGAAATGTAGAGAGACAGCATGGAGACAAAGTCAGTGAAAGAACTGAGAAAGACATTTGGAAGATGGGATGGAGGAAGTGGACATTTCTGACCGGACTTCTCTGGATGTGAATTATGGGGAAATGGACTGTTTTTGTAATATCCTAATGCTGCTTGGGGGTATGCAAGTTCTAGCCAAAAGGTTGTGTATATTGAAATACATGGGTTTTAATTGAGAATTTTGAATATTGTACATCCCTGGCTCCTGGGAAAGAACAAGGAGGCCTCTATTTCTTTTGAGACAGAGGCGAATGATTTACAGATAGAAGAGAATCCCTGTTTTGTACTAGAAAAGCATTCTTAAAATGATACCCCAAACATGTGGAAGCTCATAAACAGCTTGGGAAACTGTTATATGGGTGAGACTCCACAGAATCTGCAAAAAATTCCGGGTGGTTGCAGACCTGTGAAAGCCACCAGACCTTTTCTTGTGGTGTGTTCACCTTAACTCTAGAGAGGCTCCTCTCCCAAGGTGATGTAGGATTGTGCTTAAATGGTGGTGACTGACTGAAAATCATAGTTTTCTCTCTGTGGTGAGTGGGAAAGTGAACAGTTGGGGGGAGTGAAAAGGGGGAAGGTGTTTGAATGTCTCAGAATGTCTCATATTTTTTCCTCTTTTTCTTTTGTGTAGATTAATGAAATTTATCTGTTATCTAATACAGGGTTCTTCCTGTTCTCATTGAAGTTTCCCAATAAGGTCTGATAAAGGTTTTGTTCTTTTCTGTTCCCCTAAATGTAAATTTAGGTCAATTGTAAACATGAATTATGTTCTTGCTTTCCTCTCTCCTGTTTGCATGTGCTTTGTTTACTTTAGAAATCCCATTTCCCCTATTACCTTAATCTGACATGATGGTTTTGTTTCTATGTACAGTCTTCTCTTATGCACAATTTTACTGCCTGCTTTACTGAAAGTCTTGTGTAAATGATTAACTTTTGCCACATTACATGCACCTGCCAATAGGTAGCAACACAAGATAACTCCATTACATCTAATTTGCACTTATTTGATGAGATTTTGTGAGGGAACTATTTCCAGAGAGGTTGTAATCACAGTTAGCAACCTAAGTATCCGGATGTGACTGCTCTCTTACTGATGCCACTGGAAGCTCTTCTCTGTGACAGGTGTTCCCTCCTAGAGCTGAGTTTTGCTGCTTCCCCAGTCATTTCTTCTGCATTTCTATCATAGGATCATTGAACAGCTTGGGTTTGAAAGGACCTTAAAGCCCATCTTTTTCCAGTCCCTGCCATGGGCAGGGACACCTTCCACTATCCCACGTTGCTCCAAACCCCATCCAACCTGGTCTTGGATGTTTCCAGGAGTGGGGAAGCCACAGCTTCTTGGGGCAACCTGTGCCAGGGTCTCATACTGTCTGAGTAAAGAATTTCTTCCTAACATCTAACCTTCCGCTCCACTAAGGGAGTTTTACAGAAGAAGGAAATGGTGATGTAGATGACACTCACCATTCAGGCCCTTGATATTTCATCTCCCATTCGTGATCATGCTGATTCATTCAACTGGACAGATGCAGATGTCAGCAGAAGGTCATGTGTGGGCAGAAACTGAATGCAAGGATAGTTCATAATTAGGAATCTATAGGTGACCTTGCAGGCTGCCTTTACAACAGTGTTTGGGATTTTTTAAATTAATTAATCACCCAATGTCTGGTGCTATAAACTAATGCAAAACATCACTTATTAAAAGGACAAGCATGCTAGGATTAAGTGAGGATGATGTGGACATGCATTATTTCTTATGTGTTTTCATTCAGAGATTTGAGATATTGTTTACCCTGCTAGAAGAAATATCAAATTTCAAGAACAGACATAATATTATTCTCCTGTTTCTGTCAGAATTAGATTTCATTGAGTTTTTTCCTTCTCTCAACAAGAAATTAATATTTGCCCATATGGCAAAAACCAAGTCCAAACCTCAAACCAGAACAGCAACAACAATAGACAAACAAAATCCATCACAACTACAAAACCCAACCCAACCAACCCCACCCCCCCCAAAAAACCCCAAAAAACCAAAACCAAACTAGGTAAAATCAAAAACAAACAAACAAACCCCTCAGCCAAACAAAAGAGAAATCAAAAAAACCCAAACAGGCAAACCAAACCCACAAAACAAATGTAAAAAATCCCCTACTAACAGCTGAAGTCGATTGCATCTTTTTGAGGCACTGACCATGGCAAACTGATCAAAGAAAATTAAAGACATTGAAACTGCTGAAACTGTATAACTGAAACTGTGGGTTTCTCTACTACCCACATTACTCTTTAAAATGAACAGTTGATGTGATTATAATTGATATATTCTCACTTCAATGAACCAGGTAACAATATAGAACTAAGATTGCCTTGGGTCTTACAAACATGGTAAATTGTTGAAATAATTTTGTCTTCTGAAAAACTCTGATTTAATGAAAAGACAGATTGGCGCAGAATCTTATCAAGAGCATGAAGTTAGGTGCACAGGAAATTTTTTGAAAGGTATCCATATGTGAGGGAAAACTGGACACTCAATAAGAGCTGAATATTTCCTCCCTACAAGAACACAGTTTCTGAGATTTTGTGCAATATTTGAGGTATTTTAGTGCAAGAAAATATTTTTGGGATAAGAAACTCTACAAAAAGTCTCCAAGAGTCCCTTAAAATTGTGCAATGCTCTGTAGTACATCTTGTTTGGTGATAGTCAACCTGATAAAGCCCACAGACAATGCAGTCAAGAGAATCTGGAGAATCACCCAGCCCTCCTTAGAGAAGAAGCTTCAGTTTGTCTCCCAGAACGGAAGAGCTGCTTGTACCCTACTGATCTGAATTTACATATTTTATTCTGTAGCTCAGATCAGTCTACTGTGGCAGTGTCTCAGAATAGTGTTGTTTGTCAGAGCTATGTGACAGCAGATCATCATACTAAATGGTACAGCACCTGAATGAAGAAGAATTTCAGAGATTATGACAAATAAAACAATAAACTCAATCTAATACTCATTAGAAAACTCCCCAGTGGCTGCTAAAACCAAACGTTACAAAAGCACCCATTGTTTCTTAACACAGTTCACAAATACCAGCAAATGAGGGGAAAAAAAAGAGAGAGATTTAACATAAAGAATAGATCCTAAATTAATCACTATCCATTTTTGTCTGCTACCAGCATCTCTACCACTTTGTCACAACTGTGAAATTTCTGGAGGAGAATTGTCTGCTTATGTAAGCTTTCACAGAAACTCTTCAATAACTTCTGGGATCTCTTGTGCCTCTCAACTGGAGACTACATTTAAAATGGCATACAGTAGCAAAAACACAACAATGTTTTTCACACAAGTGTTCTAGCTGAACATGAAAAACAGAGCCAGAAAGTCTCTGGTGTAAGGACATAAATGCATTCATGCATTTATCAGATCTGACTCTCAACACAAATAAGAATGAATTCTTTTAAGTTTTGCGGAAAAGGAGATGCAGGGTCATATAGATCATATTTACAAGATTTAGTCCCAAGCTCCCAGACCATTTGATGTATTCTGATGATCACCCAATGGCCATCACCGTGTTCACATGCCGGGTTAGGTTTTCAGAGGAATTCTAGGCCTGTGTTATGGAGACCACCTTTATAAATAATTCTTTTAGGGTCTTTTTTTTCCAAATGGATCCTGGAGAATTATGAGAATCAGTGTCACAATACTGCCACAGGACTGAGAAAAAAATCGTGCTTAAATAAGGCCATGAAATACGACTGTTAAACTAATTTCAATGGCTGTGCTGCTGGTTTTTAAAAACTTGTGCATGCAGGACAAATGAATTGTATTTTTCCGTCATTGAACAGACATCAACTAAAAAGATTATCTTCATATCATATAGTGAAATTCCTTTCCCGGAACTATGAGAATATTCAAGCTCTATCACTTTTAGGATTTTTAGACAGAAGCACTGTTCCTGTGAGGAAGGTGATGGATCACAACAGTCATCCCTCTGCATTTCTCACCCAGAGCTTAGAGCTTTTCCTAAGTGATATCCCCTGTTATTCCACATTCGCCATGAGGAACGGTGAGTTTAAAGGCAGACAGATAATGAACACAGCAAACAAATTGTTTTCTGTTCAAACTTGTTTGCAATTCAAGAGAAAAAGTCTTTGGATTCTTCAAATCTTTCTCCTCACTTTCCATATCATTGTTCCAAAGTACTTTAAAGTATAAATAGTTTGGTGGTTTTTTAAGCAATTGTAATTTTAAAATATTGGCTCAATTTTTAGTTATCTTTGTAACTTTCTCTATTAGTTTTAAACTTTTACCCCTTTTCTCTAGGTTTGCATCATATTGAGGCAGTTACATTTTTAAAGACCTGCTCTGCAGGAAGTGAAGAGGTCTTTCATCTGCTTTTCCTTTTACCCATCAGCTGAAGAGGCTAAGGATTATTTTATAACTTTTCCTGATTTCTGGTTAGCAATGTTATAAGCCAGGCATATCTGAGTAGTTATAGGTGTGGGTGGTTATTTGCTTTAGGGAATCTAATTTGATTAATGCGTCTTTCTCGTGCTTAAAAATATGTGTATTTTATAATCTGCAAACAAGAAATCCTGGATGTCCATCTGCATTTGGTTTTCATCATCATTCTCAGCCACTATATTTCCCATGATGTAGTCACTGTCTGGGATTCTTGGAGCTTTTATGGAGCGGCACAGAAAGTCCACACCTTGTGTGAGTGGAGGGCAAATCCTCAGGCATGAAACCTCCTCTGTATTTCAGCCAATCTGGAATGAAGTACCTTTATACAGCGCTGGCTGCTGAATACACACTGGTGACTAAATGGAATTTTTAAATAAGGCAGAGAAGGTGAATGTAAACAGAGCTTTTAATTGCACATTTCCACACAGTCTTGCAAAAGGTTATTTCATGCATCAATAAAGGCATGTGGAAAACAGGATTTAGTTCTGGCAGAGGTTTTGCCTCACATACCTGGCAGCACAGGGATCACAACATCTGCTGTGCAGCAGCATGGCGCTGTGAACTCCGAACTCCATCAGCAAGCAAAAACAAAAAGTTTGCTGAATCTCCTAAACTTTAGGGCTCAAGGTCTGTTTTTGCTCCCAGGCATGGAGTTAGAAGAATGCAGTCGGCCCCAGTGGCAGTAAATGACTTTTCCATAAGTATTGTTTTCATTGCACCCTACTGACTTGAATAATAATTAAGGAAAAAAACCCAAACCCTCAAAACATGCAGTTTCTTCTAGCCCAGCCCCATAAAGACATCACAAGTTCACAAAGACAATGAAAAAAAGGGCAAGAATTACTTTTTGGTATTGGGAGTTAGGGAAATGTTAATAATGCAGGTTTTGTTTTGTTGCTTTTTGGGGAGGTTTTAATTTATAGATTGGAGAAAGGAAGAAAATGCACAAATAAACACCCCTAAATCTGGCAAAGGTTATTAAAATTTTATACCCTGTGACAAGGCTTTTAATACTGTAGTCATCTGTGCTTGTCAGCCTAAGAATTTAGGTAGACTTCAGCGCTTTTAAGAAATAGGGCTACTTTTACGTGTTTTTGAAAAAATAACAACTCCCCCTCTTCCACACCACCTCCCCCACCCCCCCCCAAATTCCCAATTAACAACAACCAAAAACCACCTAATGCAAACATGATTAATTCAGGACTAACATTACTGAAGTAACTAATGTAATCTTCAGATAAGATACACATGAAGAGCATTATAATAATAAAGACTTATAAGCTCTGGAAGGGTTGAAAATATTTTCTTATGATAATTTGCATAAATATTCCATTATGTCTGATCTTCATTAATTCACTTAATGATGATATTGAGATGTGGAAACTCTGACCAAAAACCTGATTAATAGTTTTACATGCAGGCTCTTTTGACACTGTGGGACATACCTTCTAATAAAAGCCAACACTGCTACAGAACAAGTATGAAATAAATTTCTAGTGCATTTGGGTTAGATTCTGTTGTGTTTATCTACTGTACTTGCACAGATTTTCAACAATAGAAAAGTACAAAATAAATGGATTGTTTAGGTTTCCAGAAGTCAATTCTGCTAAGATCCTAGAAGAAAGAGCATGTTTTAGGCATTGGGTTTAAGTATTCTTTAGCCATTTCACTCTTTTCTGCAAGTCCTCCCTTTCCAGTGCCAAGGCAGCCCAGTGTATAATTAACACTGTGAGCCACACAGTGAGTCCTAATTGCAATTATATTTATAAAAAAGAAGAGAATAGGTAGGTGAGTCCCTTGATGTCAAGAAGATATACAAAACCTTTGTTTCTGGGCAGTAGCTTCACTTCAATCCTTCTCCTCTCAGACAACTCTTCCGTTTCTCTGCATCCCAACAAAACACAACATCCACCACTTTATTTGTCTGTCCTGGGTTGTAGTTTAGGATGTATTCTATCACCATCTTCAGTTAATGGCCCATCAATGCCTTGTGCATGACTCATAGATAACTCCCTCCGAGAGCTATCTCTCTTTAATGGGTCATCAAGAACCTCCTGGATGACTCATCGTCCCACTGTGAGATGCTCCGCCCATGGGGAGGAGCCAAGCATTCTCACCTGGATATAAGCTGGGATTTGGGACAGTAGAAGTTGCCTTCACTCACTGGATTCCCAGAGGACTGGAGCTACCAGAACTTTTTACGAGATCATTGCTTCAGGAAGACCACCTCGTCTGGACTGCTTCCATCACCCTGATCAGGTTGTATTCTGACTCTGTCAGTGGTTTTGTTTTTTTTTTTTTTCTTTTTGTATTGTTGCTTTTATTTTATTTTATTTCCTTTTCTTCTCATTAAATTTTATTTCTGACTTAGAGCCTCTCACTTGGTTTGTTTTCAAACCACAACATTGTCTCAGCTCCTGTTTACTGTAGAGCATGAAATCTTCCTTTTTATCTGAGCTTGTTGCTCTTTTTAATACATGCCTGGACCTTTGAGATCTCTCTCATTTAATTTTGCATTTTGTGAAACATTCCCAGCAACATAATCTCAGTGTGGGTTTTTGATTTGCGTCAAGTTGGCTCTTTGGATTGGTGGTGCACCTAATGGCACCTCAAAAAGCCAACAGCAAGCCACTAAAGTGCTCCTGGTTTAGACCTAAATGCATAAGGAGATACCAGGAACTTATATGCCTCAATAGGGGTTTGACATTAAGGTCCCCAAGGAACACAGATCAGCTGCAGCCAGCAGTTAGAACCCTCACTGCTGGATATTCACAATGCTATTTGCTTGTCCCTGGCAGCGCTGAGGAAATAAAACCTGGATCCTACTCAAGTCCCATCCGGAAGCAGTTACTGAACCATGAATTCCTGACTTCTGCAGGAACCTGGTGCCACTAACATAACCAGAACTAGAGAAGGTGGGATTCTACTTCTTTCCCCTTTGCTTACAGTTTACCCCACAGCCAAGTTCCCACACAGTGTTTGTAAGACCAAGAGACAAATCTGACTCGCAACCTGGTGAATCTGAGTCAGTGTTTTCTGCTCTTCTGTGGAGAGTGGGCTGAGAAGAGCAGAATTTTTCTTGATTTGTAGCTGAAATTTGGATGGGAGTCAGACAATTTTAATTGTCTGGATGAGTGAACGTGAATTCATCAGTTTAAAAACTTACATGTCTGCTGTCTTCACACAAGTCCTTTACAGTGAAGGTGGTGAAACATTGGCACAGATTGCCCATGAGCAACTGTGGCTACCCCATTCCTGGAATCATTTGGATGAGGCTCTGAGCAGTGTTATCCAGAAGCTGCATCTGCTTATGGCAGGAAGTTGGACTGGATGACTCTAAAGGTCCAGCCTAAACAATTCTGTTAATTTTATGGTCTTTTATGCATCTTCTTCTTCTGCAAACAGAAGAACATCTCTCTTCTACTTCGTGATCAGGAGAGGACAAAGCTGCCTTCATTTCTCAATATCTCAGAAAACACCGATGATGCAGCAGTGTTGTGTTCATATTTCCAATGTCTCCTCAGCACTCCTGGTGAACAATTAAGAGTAAACATCTTAACTATCACCTGAAACTCAGTGGCTTGCAGCCCCCTGCTCTGGTTTTATCCTCTTACTAGTTTTGCCTTTTGTCAAACTTATCTGCCCTTCTTCAACTCAGTTATTGATGATGCCTCTTTTGGTTGTCTGGGTATGTTAGTAGACATAGTAAATAAAAAAATAGATAATTCGTTAAAAGTTGAAATAGGCTAAAATCAAGATGGAAAGGTTAAAAATTGACAAATCAAGATGAAAATAGTAAAACACTCAACAGAAGTGAGCACTGTAAATCTAGATTAGGAAGGCATCTTAGAAAATCAACAAAATTTAAAACCACAAAAGGTACAAGATTGATACCTCACAGCTGCTGTTGGACACCTTTTGAGCCTTGTTGCATTTGTCCTATATAAAGAGCACAGAGTTTTATCTTTTTTGTGCTCCATTTGTAGGATGGATGATCCTTTTTCCCTGTAAGCTTGCTCTAGGTTTTCATTATCCTACCAGAGGTTTGTTTTCATGTGGCCCTGTTGCACAAGGTTCAATTTGGTTTCCCTGAAATGAAAACCTATTATCACGTTCCAGGGTGGTGTTGAGTGTGGCTTAACAAGCATCAAGTGAAGATGTTAAAATTTACACTGAAAATATATTTCCATTGTGTACTGAGCCACAAATCTCTATTCACACTAAGGGGACCAGGTGTCAGAGATGAACACTAGAGGTATTATATCTTACTGAATTTGTTTTTTGTCTTCCATCAGACTAAGAAGCAAAGTTTGGGAACAGAGGGTAAGGGAAGAGAGGAAAGCTCTTTGGTCACTAGAAGCCTGCAAATTTATGCAGCTTTCTTTGAGCATCATTTATTGAGGCTCAGTAAGGTTTACAGGGACTTAGATACTTAACTCAGGATTGGTCAATGAAGCAGACAGCAAAAACCACTATGACTTAGGAGGGGGAATATGTTCCTGCTGCTGATCCAAGAATCTATCCAGGCACATACTACATAGATTTTGATTGCTGAATGTCTAGAGGAAAAAGCAGCAATACATCCGTGGCATATGTTAACTGCTCTTACACTATACAAGTAACATAATTTTTTCTGCCCTGAAAGCACGTTTTCATCTAACAGGCAATAAATACTAATAGTACAGTGTCTGCTAGAAAGAGGAGCTCCAATCCCCTAAATTAATTTAAGTCTCTTAGGATTTACAGAGCATTAGAGGATTTTATTGCTATTGATTTCTTTTTCAACCTGACTTAGAACAGGACTTACAATTTTGAGGTATGATTGTGCTGATGTGACCCTGTTAAGTACCTCCTTTTGTAGGGACATTCAGATAGACAAGCTGAGAGTGTTAGGGTTGTTCAGCCTGGAGAAGAGAAGGCTCCAGGGACACCTTAGACCCCATTCCAGTGCCTAAGGGGACTGCAAGAGAGCTAAAGAAGGACTTCGGACAAGGACCTGGAGTGACTGGACAAGGGAGGAAGGTTGCACATGGCAGAGGGCAGGATTAGATGATACAGTGGGAAGAAATCCTTGGCTGGCACAGGTTGCCCAAAGAAAATGTGGCTACCTCATCTGGAAGTGTCCAAGGCCAGGTTGGACAGGGCTTGGAGCAACCTGGGCTTATTGGAAGGTGCCCCTGCCCGTGGCAGGGGGTTGGTGTGCCGTGATTATTAAGTTCTCTACCAGCTCAAACCATTCAAAGAATCTCATAGCTGTTACTGCCCACACTGTGCAATCTCAATAGATTGGTTCCAGTAAGGAATTGGTGTATCTGAGCATGGGCAGGTTAAGCCAATCAATAATTCAAAAGAGAGCTTGGCTGAAAGATCAACTACACTTCCTTTCTCAAGGTGGAAAGTCAATGTCATTTAAAACTCAGGAATTGCCTATGGGATAAGCCCTAACGCAGTCAAAATCCTTTATCATTTTCTTCTACCTTCTCTTTCCAGTTACGCATTCTAAAATAGAGGTATTGATTAGGATGAATCTTTGCTTTGGTCACATCAAAGACACAAGTGATTCTTTGTCACATAAGAGGGAGATCAATCATTCACTAAGCTGCATCCAAAGAATATATGAATTCAGGAAATAATGAAAATATTGGTTTTGTTCCAGAGGGAAGGAAACAAATTTTCTGGCTCTGTCTCTTCCTCCCACTCACCAATAGATGGTGGCAAAACTCCTTCCTTATCATTGTCAAGGGCTTGGGATTCCATCAAGGAGATGTATCATTCCTCTTCCAGCATTTTCACTCTCAATCCAGTTTTCTGAATATTATTAAATCTTTTCCTCCCTAATACTAATCTCACTTTTCTTTTAGTTTTTCTTAACAAAAGCTGTAGAAGTTTCAACTTCATTTTAATCTTCTTTGCATGTAGTCTCTACCTTCATCTTTTTCTCAAGCAAAATAGGAAAAAGGAAGTGGTGATTAATCCCTTTAAAGTTTCCTACCTCTGAAACCTGTGGGGATTAATCATTTTAGCAACTGATGCAGGTATGTGGTAGATGGTTTGTGTCTTTAAAGCAAAGTTAAAAGATAAACTGCAGCTCAGGCAAACAACACAGCCATGCTTCAGGGATCAGGAACACTAATTCCTAGAGCTGAATAAATCAGAAGTCAGGATGGATTATATGAGTACCTGAGGGCCTCTTAAAAACCTTCCTGGATAATAGCGGCCCTCCTTCAAAAGGAAATTATTTTGAATATGTGGCTTGAGTAGAAGTACATGTAAGAGTGTCAAGATGACACAGCTCTTTCTTTTCTGCTGGAAGTTTTTTCACTACAGAGTGGGAGAGGCCCTTAAAGATGGTACTGGCACTGATAAGCACCATCTTGTATTGTGCTTCAGCTGTATCAAGCTTCTGTAATTGTAACATGTGAAAGTTTACTGTGGAAATATTTTATATAAAAATACTGGGCTGTTTCCTAAAACAACCATAAGCCAACAGGTCTTCAGAAAACAAAGTTGTTCTACAGAGTGCATGAGAAATTACTTTTCCCTCAAACTGACTCCTTTGTCTAGAGCAGAAGATTCATGAGTCACTGTGCAAAGTTTTACAGCCATCTATTTTGGAATATACCAATTTTCATGTTTTCATTAAGTCTATTGTAATCTGCTCCCTTTGCCTTTTAATCTCACTGCGCCAACACAGTGGAAAAGAGTAAAAATTACTTTTCACTGTAGCCATGCAACACTTGCTCAGTAAATTGCATTTAAGAAGAAATATTTTAATTTTCTTTGTCATCTCAGTGTGTGAGCAGATTTCACATTTTGTCAAACCAAGAAAGTAGAGAATTTAACACACATGAATAAATGTTTCAGCAGCTGTAGCCAAACACAGCAACTAGAATGGAGTGAATGACAGAAACAACAATAACGTCTTGATAAATGTATTGAAATAGTGACTTTATAAATGTCATAATTCCACCTCCTGCCATGTGCAGGGGCAGATTCCACGACCCCAGGTTGCTCTAAGCCCTGTCCAACCCAGTCTTGGACAATCACAGGGATCCAGGTACAGCCACAGCTTCTCTGGGCAACCTGTGCCAGGGCCTCATCACCCTCTCAGGAAATAATGTCTTCCTTTCATCTAATCTAAATCTCTCACCTTTCAGTTTTAAAATCCCCTATTGTGCTATCACTGCTCTTGTATAAAGTCATTTTCCCTGTTTTTTATAAGCCCTCTCTAAGTACCAGAGACTACTATAAGTTTTCTCCAGAGCCTTCTCTTCTCCAGGTAAACACCCTCAGCTCTCCCAGCCTATATCCATAGCAGAGGGACTCCAGCCCTCTAAACATCTTTGTGGCCTCCCCTGGGCCCACTCTAAAAGTTCCACATCTTTCTTGTGCTGAGCACTCCAGATCTAAAGACTACCCGTGATCCACTGCAAGTAGAGAGGCTGAGACAACTCATTACTTCATTAAAACTTTAAATAAAACTCTCCCACCACAGCCTCATTGATAAGCTGAAGAAGCACATGTTGGCCAGGTTCTGTGATGAGCTGACAATTGTCCAGACATCTGGTCTCACTGAGTGCTGATCAATAACTCCATGACTGTTTGGCAGCTAGTAACAAGTGGAGCATGACAGGCATCAATATGTGGGCCAATACTGTTCAATACCATCATCAGTTGCCTTGATGTGATTCTTCAGCAAAGTTCTGAATGATTCAAAGAGGGAGATGGAAAATCAACAGCAGGTCTTCATTTCAGTGAGACTTTGCTGAAATTAAAGACTGGATCATTAGAGAATCCTGGAAGTCCAGCAAGAAAAAGTGCAAAGAGCTGCTTCAGGACAGAACAGGCCTGCCTATGAACTGGCATGAGCTACAAACAAATTGGGAGCTCTGCTGAAAAGTACCTGGAGTAACAGTGGGTAGCAACACATATACAAGCCAAGAGCACTTTTTTTTTTTTTTTTTGTGAATAAGGAAACCAAACGACAGGCTGCACTAGGAAAAACACAACCATCAGATCAACGGGAGTTATGATCCCATTTTGCTTAGTGCTGGTGAGAAGGTGACTTCTCAGCATGTTAGAAAAATAAAATATAGCTATGGCTAAATTAGGAGGTGGGCACCTCACAAAAATCTTGTTTGAGCTTTTGGCCACTGTGTTTTCAAGTAATCTGCACTCTATTATTAGTCTCCTTAATAATATTTTCGGGATGAGTGAGTGGGTGTCTGGCTTGTCTCAGTGTCTTGCTACTGCAAGTTTATGCAGGGGGAAAAGGTCAATGTATTCAGCTCTGAATCACGGCAGTGGAAAGGAAAAAAATAAAAGGTATTTTCTTGCGTTGCTGGATTTGCATATGTCCTTGGGGAGCAGACATCCAGCTACCAACTGTAGAATTGTCTGCTGAAACCAGCTAGCTCTGACTCTGTCAATACACAGCTTGGTCAGAGGAGAAGGTCAGGGCAACTTGTATTAATTACAACTTATATTAATTGCATGTCTGATGTTACACAGTAGCCATCCAAAAGCACCTGTCCATAGCAAAGGTGGTAGCTTGTAAAAATGAAACAGTATTCCAGGCAAAGGCAATTATAATAAATACCATTTAAATTAATGCTGATGAGTCATTAATCAGAGATATATTGTCAGCATTGCTACTACTTTTAGTTTGTTTAGCCTTCTAAGCACAGTTTATCTGAGAATCTGAAAGAGATTAAAGTCATTAATCACTTAGACTTCACAGAAGCTCTTATAATTTTCTTGTTTAAAATTGAAATTTCCTGAAAGTTAAATTAGAGGCAGAACTAGAAAAATCATGGATAATCTTTACTTCAGTACTTCCCATGGATTAGAAGTACATGCTCTTGCACCCAGGACTGGTACACATTCTCATTTTTATAGTTTTAGCTATGTTTTGGCCACCATGAAGCAACTGAGAAGATCCAGTGGAAAAACTGCAGCCTGAAACAGTTTCCCACGAACACACAAAATCAGATCATTAGAAAAAAAAGACTCAAAACAACAACAACAACAACAACAACAAAAAAAAAAAAAAAAAAAAAAAAAAAAAAAAAAAAAGAAATGAAAATGAGACATTTGAATCTCATTTACTTCATGCTGGTTTTATAATTAATATGAAACTTAAATTAAAAACAAACAAAGGCTTTTCTTTGGGGTGGTTTCTATTATGTTTTTTTGTTAAGAAATTATTTTTCCTAGACCCTGATGAAGGAAACAAATATAATAAAGATTGCATATTAATGCTAGTCACTAAGCTAGGCTAAAACATTACCTATAACATGATTATTTTTAATTGTTTCCCTTCCTTATAAATGCAGTAAAACTAACTTTGCTATCATGTTGTATAATTGTTTTTGGAACACACAAAGCCTTACGTATGTAAATAGAAAGATTTACATATAAAATTAAAGATGTAATTTTCATTGTAGATGAAAAAGTATTTTCAAACAAGCTAGAAAAACACCCCACAGAATGACTGAAAGCTGCATGAAATAACATTAATTTTATAAAATTTCATTTCTTCAATTTCCAAAATGCAATATAATATGACCTCTGATATATCACAGGACCTAGGATTTAATTCTGGACAATGAACACAGGAATCACTAACTGGTTTTTGACTGGGACCATTTAATGTGAAGATAAACAATCACTTTCAGGCTTTTGTTCTGACTAATAAATCTTTATGCTTCAACCTTAGCTTAAAACTATTCTGCCTTTTCGTGGGTCAGAAGTGCTGATGAAACAAGTCCTGAAGTCCTGTCTTCCTTCTTTTTTTTTTTTTTTTTTTTTTTTTTTTTTTTTTTTTTTTTTTTTTTTTTTTTTTTTCCAATACAAGGCAATTTAAGTATCCCTTAGACTTTTATTAGGAATACAATATTTCAATAACATGGTACTTAGGAATATGTTCTGACATCCATGTTTTGATACAAAATATTGTAGCTGGGATAAGTCTGTAAGTCTTGCTCTGTGAGCCTGACATATACTCAGCATCTGCTTCCAGGTATGACATTTTGTCCTTTTTTGTCCTAGGGAAACCCCACCCTAGGGAAACAGAGCTCAAATTTTCTTCACGAAATGGAGTTTACACCAGTAGGAAACATCTCTTCTTTAGTGACTACTATTTCTTTTGAAGGCATAATTTTGTCTTCTATTGTGTTGAGCAGAGTAAGAAGAGACTTTAGGGAGGAGAGTTTTCTTACCTCTTTCTTGTTTCCAGCAGTATGAGCCTGGACAAGCTTCTTAGGAAAACCACAAAACTGTAGAGAGATCTAGTTGCCTGAACTAAGCCAGATGTTAATTCAACCTTGAGTATTTCCTGATAGAAGATAGTGGAAATCTCCTCATCTCTTAAAAGGTCATATTGCAGGATTTGCCTTCCTTTGCCCTCAAGATTTTTCCTTTGAATATCTGTTTAATTGAATTTAAGTTTCAAGGACAAAGCCAGTGGCAAGGAAAAAGCCCAGTGCATGTACATGTAGGATCATTGCATCATATAGTAAATGCTATCTGGTTATTTTGCCCACTTACTTTACTTCTCCATCTGAATTAAGGCAGTTCACGCTGCTGGAAATTAATAAACTAATGGCAGGCTACCAATTAAAAGGTGATAAATGTTGTTTGCTCTGTTCAGTGCATCGCACATTTTATCTGAAATTATTGACAGTTACCAAGGCCTTGACATGATTTTTTTTTTTCCCTCGCACATGCTGTAGTGATTGCCACATTTGGATTAAACATAGGATGTTCTCCCATTCTGCAAAAATGTCTTTCTGCAAACATTGAAACTATTAATTTTTAAAAGTCAGACTACCAGAAAAATATGGCAAATGCCGATTCCCTCATTACAACCACTTAGCTTAAAGATATGATGCAACTAATGTATCATTTTGCCTCATCAGCAATGAAATGTGCCTACTGGTTGCTGACTGTGAAAGAACTGGATTTTTTCCCTGTTTTCTTCATTCAGTTATTTGAATGGGAGACAAGGGGAAAGTTAATTCTTGGTCATTGCACAGTCAGTAGAATGGTCAAGGTGATACCACAATTTTACACCAAGATTACTAAAAAATTTTCTGAACCTTTTCTCCTCTCCTGCATCCTCATGGCTCACTAGTAAACTGCCATTCCAAGTGTGAAGTGCACCCGAAGATAATAAGACAAACAAAAATTTCTAGACTCAATGAATGGGTTAACTTTGATGCTTTTAAATTGCTTAATTTGTCATTTTCTCTTTATCATTCTGATCCTGCAGAAAGGTGCAACTGCAGGCCAAGGAGCAGACTCCATCAGTGAAATCAAATTCCAGACAGAGAAATACTGTAATGCACTTAAGCATATTCTGCACAAAGATGAGCCGAGGAGATGAGCAGGAGGCGTGAGTAACATGACCTAAATTTATAATGAAAGCCTGCACATCTACAATGCTGAAAGCTTTCACTGAGTATGACATGAATTCTAGGGCAATGGATTACATCATTTCTCTGCACTGTGTTTTAGTAAGGCTTGATAAGTTTCCATTAAATGGAAGAAAATTACTGCATCATGTTCAATACTGACGGTTATTGATGTAACAGAACAGCCTGAAACACATTCAGAATGTTAAGTAAAATCCATACACAGGCAAATTTTGTAATCATGAACCTAAACTGTGATTTGGGATGTTTGAAATCCTAATTTTTAAGTATAATAAGTGACTACAGTCACTCTTGTGTTTATGTGATTTGTTTGGTTATAAACAGCACTTGGAGTCATGTTAAGACATAATTGACTTAATTCTATGCTGGCTTGGAACTGCTGTATATTACCAAGAAGACCAAAAGGGTGTCTTTTTTTCCCTCTCCCTTGTTATCGAAAGTTGGCTGGTTTGTCTCGCAACCAGCATTTGAGACTGGTGGAGCAGTACATTTCCCATGTTCATTATTTGGGACAGGGCACTGCTACTTTTGCACCGGCTCTGCATGTATGAGAACTAAAATATTAGATTTTATTCTGTGCTTACATCAGGGTTAAGTGCTGGGAACGTGCGTTTTTGCATCAGACATTTGACCTCGAATTAGAACCCCATCTGTCTCTGGTTTGTATGTCAGTAATGCTGATATTTCCACCTTGTGTCATTTTCTTTGAAGTATCAGTGAATAAGAAATGGAGTACACATGAGTAATGGAAAAGGATGTGGGAAGCACAACAATTTTTATTGCTGCTGTTTTGGAATTAACACAAAACATTTACAGAACTGCAGATAAGTCTGAAGAGTCAGATAAAGCTAGAAACAAACAAAGAGTGCAAGATTCAATTAGCAGTAATTTGGAGTAGAAACTAATCTTCAGTTGTACCATTAAACAAGTCTGGAGTGAATAGCGAGAATCCATTTAGCTTTTCTGAATTATTACCTACAAAGTCAATAGATGTTTATTATCCTAGGGAGAACAGGGTTGTTATCAGTACCCTTTCTTAACTCCTAATGGAGCCAACTGTTTATTTTGGATAATGGTGCACTTCACAGCACATCCCAAACTTCACACTGAGATGCAGTTATACACATCACATGTTCCCTTGCTCAGCCAAGAGCTCAGTTTGTTTAGATGTGCTGGATGATTTCACACACAGTCTCAGAAATCCAAAGCCAGTGGGTGACAAATTTTTCTCAAACATTATGACTGTCAGAGTGACAGATTGTGAGGGTGTTTTTGTATTTTTTTTTTTTTTTAATCTTGGAGAGCAAAAGGGTACCAAAATTGAGTGAAGCCAAGGGCATGCTGAACATAAAGAGATAAGCTTTTCAGCAAGGGAATTTTCTAATTAGTTGTCATACATCCACTTTTATTATCATACATCCAAATTACAAGAGATATGCAAGATAGCTTACCAGGTTACCCTCTAGCCGACTTTCTTACATGATACATCAGGAACTCCTGTTAAAAAATAGGGCAAATTTTTGACTTCATCTAAAGACCGACAGTCACAGGTCCCTTATTCCCAGAGGGGAACCTGAAATCCCCTGTGAAAGATCCCTGTGGTGACTGCAGCGCATGTCTGATGTCTCAGCAGTACCCATATATTTCTGGACCAGCTTCCACTCCACAGGTTCAGGATGCTCCCGCAACAAACAGGGACAAGTGGAAATGAACTGAATCTGAGATTATTTTCTTATGCGGCAATAGATGAAAACAGCTCATTTCATAAACAAAGTTTCCCAAGTTAAAATAGGCATGCACATTA
The DNA here is from genome assembly GCF_009819655.1 of Sylvia atricapilla. Taxonomy (NCBI): domain Eukaryota; kingdom Metazoa; phylum Chordata; class Aves; order Passeriformes; family Sylviidae; genus Sylvia; species Sylvia atricapilla. Next base: position 62,406,462 of record NC_089174.1, read on the forward strand.
TTGCTTTTACACCACTCAGACAGTTAATGAAAGGTGAAGGAAAATTGTGTTTTCCCAATATTTTTGGGGGTTTTGTCTTGGTTTTTGTTTTGGTTTTGTGCGGGGCTTTTTGTTTGTTTGTTTATTTGTTTTACTTTGGGGTTTTTTTGTGAGATAAAGTATTCAGAATGCATGTTATGGATATAGTTTCAAGCCTTTTTCTATTCTCCACAGACAATTTGCTAATCTCAGGGAAAATGTTACTTTGATTACTCTTTTTTCATAAGTCTTACTTTAGAGACTGCCAGTGCACAACTGAAGAGACCAGAGATAAATTCATCTTTAGGCTCTCACGGCAGGAAAAATAATCTTGTGTTCAGATTTCTCTCCTAAATATCTTAATGCATTTTACATTAATCAGCAGCAGAATCAGTAATGTAAATGGGAGCCAGTGATATTAAGAAATTCTCTGCTAGAAGTTCTGGACTGGCTCAAGTGTTACCTAAATTAAAACAAGTCTCAAGAAGAGCTTGAAAGCCTCTTTTTTTTTTTTTTTTTGGTTCCCAGCTGATCATAGAGAATTTTTAATTCCGCACTGTTAAGTAAATACCATTGTTTACACAGATTTGTTGGTTAGCTCATACTGTTAGGTATGTTTCTGAAAAATAGAGTAAGGCAACAAGATAATTACTAGAGTAAAAGTGAAGTATGAAAATACACAAACAAATTTGAGTTATCTATATAATTTAATTTTATTAAAATTTTATCATTATAAAATTATTTAATTTTATTGAATAACATATTCAAAACAAAAAAGATTAATTCTTCAATTTCAAATGTTCTGAAATATCAGATATTACAACTTCTAACTAGGGTAAAGGAAGTTGTCTAAAACACCATAATTTTTTGCAACCTCTTCTAACTAAGGTCAAAAATAGTAACACCTTAAAGTATTGAAATGCATTTAAAAGTATAAATTCACTTCCTTGTAATTTTTCCAAAGGAATCAGAGTAATCAGAATACTTTTATACTTGTGCAGGATCTACTCTGAATTTACATTTTAACCAGATAAAAATTCTTTGGCTTACATTGTCCAGAATTCAGTTCAGTGTGAAAATTCTTGAAGTAGGTCCTTGGTGTCTGTTTGCCAGGATTGAAATAATTTATAAAAAATATTCTTGTGTGAATGTTTTTCATTGTGAGGGGTGCGTCTTAATCTTTTCTATCCCTTTCTGACCTCTTCAGTCCTCCACGAGGTGATTTTAGAGCTCAAAGGGCTTAAAACATCTCTTGAGTGAGATATCCAGCACAGAAACATCTTATTCAGAGCTGATCTGAAAATCCTGAAGTTTACATAAAAATCTCAATTTTTTTTTCATATGAATGGCAGTAGCTGCTGTTCCTTCTGTAACTTACACAACAGAAACATTTATCTTGTGAATTCTGATGTATTTGGGTCCAAACCTCTTTGCCAGCCTTGAACATCTGTATGGGAGCACCAGAAAGGGAAGATGTTGCTTCACACACTTTTTAAGATATACTAACAGGTCACAAGTACCACCTTCCTCATAGTTTCTTCCCTGTGAGGGTGGTGAGGCCCTGGCACAGATTGCCCAGAGCAGCTGTGGCTGCCCCATTCCTGGGGGTGTCCAAGGCCAGGTTGGACAGGGCTTGGAGCAACTTGGGATAGTGGAACTGGTTAAACTTTAGGGTCCTTTCCAACCAAAACTATTCTGCAGTTCTGTGATTCTTCTCAAACTACAAAATCCAGAATTAAAGTGCTTATAAACAGCATAACTAGGAGATGGAGCTTTCGTGTCTAGTTGAGCAAATGTGAGGTTAGGAAAAACTCTGTGGTGTCATACTTGATCTAGATCAAAATCCTGCTGCTGCTTCTGCTGTCTGGGAGGGGATTAACCAGCCCATTGGAAAGATTGGATACCCCAAGTCAACACTGTTCTGTGCTAAGATCCCAATAAATTAATTGTTTTACTAAAGGACTTTTCGTGAGTGACTGTGTGATACCTGCACCTTCAGCATGAATCTTCACTCTCTGTTTACTGCACTTTTACTCTCTGGTGGGCAAACAGAACCTCCAGCTGGCTTCACAACAAACTGCCAGGTACTTGGCACTCACTCTTCTTTCTGGCCTGAGACCAATTATGTGAGCATAGTAATGTTTTAGTATATCTTTGAACTTTTTGATAGGTTTCAGCACAACACAGTGAGATTTTTAAAAACATCCACATGCTTACTGGTATACTTGGCATGCCCTCTCACAAATGTCTCCTCACCAGCCATTTCTCACAGTGCAACAGATTGTATGGGTTATTACAAGAAATTTTTTACCATTAAATAAACCCCTCCACTTAAACTTGGTACTCTCAACTTCTAATGGACTCTGGACAAAAAAGTTGTGATGATCATCTTTTGTTGATGAAAATGACATTTCTAATAGCAATCACTTCAGCATTATAATATAAATACTACAAGAAATGAAGTGTGAGCTCTCATGACAAACTGTCAAGGTATGTTCTTTCATGAGGATAGAGGAATGATGAAACTTCATTTCACTCTGGCTGTATTATATGACTTGGCCGTCAATCACATCAACCTAGCATGGGTTTTCCAAGACATCATTCATTGTAAGGGAAAGCCAAGCTGCACACCTTAAACATTAAAAATAATAAAAAACACCCCCCCCTAAAAAACAACATATTATTTTCACAATAAAATACCTTTGCAAATAACCGAGATTGCTGGATATATTGTGACAACTCACATTAGATTTCACTGTATGAAAAAGAGACTTCTTTCAAAATATCCTCCATCAAATCTCTGCATTATGAAATGTGTGTAACATATACAGGGAGTTCACTTTGTGTTTAATGACTGCTATCTGCTGGTGTCAAACACCTTGCTTTGGACAGGTGGCCCTGAACTCCTTGTGCAGATGAATTTCCATCCCATTCCATTATTGTAGGAGCGATTAAACATTGTGAAAGTACTCAAAATAAAGGAAAAAAATACCCAAAAAACCATATCGGCTATGTAGTAACTATGTTTTGTGGGTTGTCTGTAGGTATGGATTATTCAACTAAGTCATACACAAGGATTTAGGGAGAGAAAAAGTTGCAGAGAATTTGATGCCATTTTGCCCTTAAGTCTTAAAGAAAGTGTACTACTATTGAGTTACTACTCAATATCAAAGTCATGGCATACATATGCACTGCAAGTGATTTGTTGTTTCTCAAATTATGTCACCTATGTGCTGGTATCGAATGTGTCCCTGCCCCTGGCAGCGGGGCTGGAACTAGATAATCTTCAAGTTCCCTTTCAAGATAAACCAGTCTGTGATTCTATAATTCTATGATAACTAAGTAATTTTTTCCTCTAACTACACTGTTAAATGAAAAAATTCTTTCCCAAAATCAAATTGTGTGTTTATTTTGTAGCACTGAACTTCATAGGTTATCAAAAGCCTTGAAAATATCTTCAAGAAACCACTATACTCTTTTTCAAAGTTAAATCACTCCAAATGTTATTAACACTTACATTATCAATTACCTCTAAAAATGCATGTCTTCAAGTCTGTTTTTGAAAGCATATAGACCTGTACTAATATTTTTTCAGAAATAGGGATCTGTGAAAGGGACCAGAATTTCCACCCTTGACCAGGTGAAAAGCTGCTTCTGCAATGAAGCTGACAGTAGGGAGCTGATCACTAGCTAGAAAGTAAGCTGTGGAGCAGTGTTTGAAAATTTATTTTCTTCTAACAGCTTTGCCTTTGATTGAGCACATCCATTGACACCTTTAAGTGCATTTCTCAGATGCTACAGACAAGTAGAGAACAAAAAGGCCTGCGATACTTCTTTAAAACACTGTGTATGAATATAAGCATGAAGTAGTGCCATAAACATGCCTCTTGCAATCTTCCTTGCTCGAGAAAATTTTTCAGAGACAATTCCATATTTATGAGAAATGCCATAACTTCTTTCTCCTCTCATTTCATGAGACAGAATCATAGAATGGTTTGTGTAGGAAGAGATGTTAAAGATTACCTAGTTTGAACCCCTCATGGGTAGGCTAACTCCCACGAGATCAGCACTCAGAGCCCCATCCAACCTGGTCTTGAGAAATTTGAGGGATGCAGTCCACAACCTCTCTGGGCAACATTTCCTCTAAGAACTCACCTAACTATGAAAGGGACTTTCCTCTCTCGTCCAGAAGCACACACAAGTTTTCATATTTGTTTGCCACGTCTTCTCTAGATTACACACCCCACTGATGTGGTTTATTTGTATGCATTCAGTATTACATCACAAAAAACCTGTACAAACAGATTTATAGGACAAAATAAATTATCTGTGCGTCAGCTTCTGCTTATAAATGAAACTCAGTGTCTAGACACCAGGAGCAAATGCTATTCTTAATTAGAGCCTAGGCTTCACCCTGCTCTTTCTTGTGGCACAAGAGCTCTGTTGCCTTGGAGCTTCTGCCTATCACACCTGAAGCTCTGAGAGCTTTTTTTTCCTTCAACCCAAAGATGGGCAGCCCGATTTTCCCTCAGTGAGAAGGACAGCACATCTGCCCCATAAACTGTGCTGCAAGGCGAGTGTGGGCTGTGGCTGGTCATTTGAGGCAGAACAAGTGTTCCCAGTGGAATTCCTGCAGGCCCAAAATGTATATATTATTATACAATTATGGGAAACAGATGGGTAAGAAATTACCATCAAGTTTATTTCCCAATGCAATTTTAAGCAGATATGTGTGGATTGCTTCCACATTTCTCCATAATTACTAAAGTGAGTTGGGTTTTTTTCTCAAAAAAATAAAATCCAGATGCTCTAAAATGTGGATTTTCATTATGCATGAGAGATAGAAGCTCTGTGCAACTTTTTAAACAATGAATCACAAAATTGGGAATATATAACCAGAGCATTAATAATTGTTTCCTTAGTATTTGCATATTTTCCCCAAAGCAATTTACTAAATTTATTTCTTGTAAATTCAAATTTTTAAATGCTCATGAATATTTATTTCCTTTTTTATCTATTGTCACTATTTATTTGAGTTATTTTTTCCTACCAACAGATAACTTGGTATTTTACTTTAGATTTTAACACCATGTAAAAACAAGTTACAATTCCTAAGCAATATGCTATTATATCATACAAGGAAGAGAAAAATAAGGAAATTAAATGAAAAAAAATCCATAAAATCTGGAAGGTTGTGGCTTAGCAAGTTCAATCAGTTTGAAATCGATTTAGTTTTAGATTTGTCCATTTGCCTGACACAAATAGTGGAAATTTGAGAAACTGAAAGAGCTGGCCCAGATGAAAGTATGAGATGCTCAACTGGCCAGGTATTGGGAGCTATGGTCAGGTTCTACTAGCTGTGAAGTTTCACAGGACTTAGAAACAAAAGTCAGCTATATGAAAGTCCTAAATTCATCTGGAGGGAAAAATTGCATTCAACAGTACTAAAAAATTCCTGCAGCTATATGTGTTCCACATTTGTACAGCCATTTAATAAAAACATTATTGAAATCCGTGAGAAAGAGCTCCACAACTAGTAATAGTTGTTAGAGCGGTATGTGTTTATCGACATCGAGATGCGTGGGGAATGATTTCACCAAAGACATGCATGCCCCCCAGGAACTTGTCCTCCTTCTTATTCCTTGAGGCCTTACATATGCATGACATTCCACAGACCCTCTTCATACATATTCACTCCCTGATCCTGCCCATCATTGCTTGGTGTAGTAATTAACTCCACGTCCTTCTGGGCATGCTCGGTCCATTGTGGTGGTCTCCTGGATGTTCTTCAAGGATGAAGAGAGTCTTCCTCTTTCACCTCTTCACATTTGTCTCTCCCATGTGTGCCCTTCCGGCGTGTTTTCAAGGGAACACACCATCTTAGAGTCTGTGTTCTTTTCTTTATCTGTGCCCTTAGCTATGTTATTCTGCTGTTCAGGCTAGTTCTTCTGATTATGCCAAAGGCTCCTGATACTCATATTGCTTAAAATATGCAAAAGGGTAACAGACACAACATTTAGTGTTCACTAAATTCCTTCTAAAATGTGATCTCATATATTCTAAATACTATATTATACTACTTGGAATACATTCTAACGTACAGTATAAATCTTTAAATCTACTATAAAGGATCAGCTGGGATTTTTCAAATCTATGTCTCAATTACAGCTATGTTGAAAGGACTTGGAAACAAGAGTGGAAAATTAGAGATCTTTACAGCTCTTTCCCTTTTGGAAGCTAAGAAGAGGGTTCCCATGCTTGCATAGCCCTGAGAAATCCTCTCAACACACTCTTCAAGTACCTGCTCTGTCATAAACCAGAGAATGTTTTCCCTATTCTTAAAGTAATTTCTTATTTGTGGGAAGTCGCATGTTGAAATGAAACAAATGAAAAAATCTTGGTTCTCTTGCTTCCCCAGTTCTGTTGCAGAACCCCAGGTTGCTGTTAACTTGGAGAAGGAGGTAACAACTTATGACAGCTACTGCTATTTAAGGAATTTGCTAAACCTACACCTGAGTGATCAACCAACAATTCCAGTTCTCCAGGGAACTGAAGAAAGCTCTCCTGAAATTTATTTCAACAGCTCTGTCAGGGAGAAATGAGGTTGTATCTGTTGTCTATGTTTAGCCTTTTGAATAAAAGGGTTCTCTGGTATCTGGAGTTTCTGCAGCTTTTGTAAAGTGACATGTGAGCTATGACACACACATGTAACAAACACACAGGAACAAAGATGAGGTATAAAGAGAGGAGATAGAGTAATAGCAAAATGAGATTCTACACAATTTTACAGGTTTCTAGAAATTAGTATGAAATGAAACAGTAATTCATCATATGGAAACTGTCCCTTTGACCAACAATAATTTGGAAAGAGTAGATATTCAAGCCCAGCAAAGGGAGGAAAACACAAGAAGCTGCTAGCAAATGATCTCTCTCCCTTTCTCTTCCTTCTGTGTGTGATTATTTTTTTCCATTCTTTCCCTCCTCTTCCCTGAGGAAATAAGATTAGTTTTCCATCAGCCGTGTGAAGTGTAACACTGACTTTGAGCTAAGAGGAAAAAAGATACAGGAAAATGGAAAGAGTAGAAGGAAACGGGATAAGGTCTGGGGTGAAACTCTGATTGACATCTAGAGCTCCTGATTTCTCACCTTCATCTGTAATTAGCTCAGGTGACTAGCTCGAACAAACATATACAACACAGAAGTTTATGCTCAGTCAAGTGAATCTTCTCTTGACAAACCTTAGGGCTTAAATGTCAGCAAAACACAAAATCTGAAAAGGAAAAAAACACAGCTTACTGACATTTACGGTCTTGCTTTTTAAAAATGCTAGCCATCCTTTTCAATTACAAGGAATCTCATTTTTATTTGCCAGCTATAACAGCTGCACAACAATTCACACCTTGCATAAATCTTGCCTAAGATGTTTGACTGGATAGATCCACTGATAGTTGAGAAGGTTCAGAATGGTTTGTGAACTGAAAAATGGAAGAAAACATCCACATAAGAGGTAGGAGACTGAATGCAGCTTGCAGGATCCTGTGTGATCAGACATCCTCACTTTCAATCCTCACATTTCCTATTCAGAAGCTACTAAGTTTAAAAAAAAAATAAATAAAAGAGAATACTCTACTCAACTGTAGCCTCAGTTGAGGCTACCTAGGAGTTTGGTTTTGTTTGTTTTATTTTTGTGTTTGCTCTAGAGCATATTCAGAGTTCTCAATTAGGTCAAAGAAGAAGGTGGAGGACCTGAACAATGGCTTGAGCACTAACATTAGCCATGCATATTAGTTAACAATTAACACATTACCTTGCACAATTTTGGCCTGTTCAATTACCACTCTTCTGGAAAATCCCAAACATGATCAGGGACGAAAGTGAGACAGGCTCTGTTTCCAGTAAGCAATGTAGATAATTGTACTGTATTTTCCATGTTTTCTCCAAAAACATCCTAGTTTTCTTTGGACCTCCTAAGCTTCTACATAAGTCACTTATTTAATTCAGTTTTGTTGTTGTGTTTTGTTTTTTTTTTTTTTTTTTTTTTTTTTTTTGTTTTTTTTTTTTTTTTTCCTTAAAAAAAAGTTCAGAAAGGAAAATATGCTTTAGCTGAAGGTGCAACTAGGGAAATCTCCAAATATTTCTAACCTCAAAGCTCTGGATACTGCATTCAAAAGGCAACAAACGTAGTTTTAAAATCTTATTCTTCTTAACTAAAAAATTACATTAATTTAATTTTAAAATCTCTTCTGGTTTTATACACTCTTTGTTAAATTTTCAAGTTTCAAATAGTTACAGTCAAAGTCCTGTTTTCCAAGCAGTAACACCTGTATCCATCTGCTCAGCTGTTTGAAAAATTTAGGATTTTTCATCTCTGCAGCTTTAACTGGTCATCCTGATTAAAAGATAGTCATTTTGTGGACTAAATAAACCAATTCCTCTGTGTTATTTTGTTAAAAAAACATTATCATCCTTTTCATAAATCAAGTATCTTGATGACACGATTTGGAGGAAGTTTTCTTTTCAACTTTTTTAAAATAAGAAGTGTATTGTTCCTTTGTCCAACTCCAATTGCCGGGCTATAGTTGCCATGCAATGTAGTACTTAGGCACTAAAATAAATCAGCAAAAGCCTTTACTTCCTTGTTGATTGTCTGATCACATGGGAGGCACAGAAGGAGGGTCAGAGTTTCAGCATGATCAAAGAGTAAACTGTTGGACTTGTAGACCAATCAGGCTAAGAAAGTAAATATTTGAGAGCAATAAAAACATCTTTTATTCAGGTGCCAGAAATAATAATAATGCGGTGAATAAGATAAATTGCATGATGATGGCGCGTGCTTAGAAATACAGGCAGTTATCTGATGTATAAAAGCAGTCATATTCACAATGCACAGTACAACACTTAAATGAGATTAAGCTATGCTGTTACCCCGTTCCTGCCTTTAACAGGAAGGAGCCCTTAATGACTCCCAGCAGACAGAATCATGATATGTTTTAGTGAAATCCAGTCACCTTTTGGAAAAAGAGACAACATTTCTCACCAGAACAAGTACATAATGGACACAGAAAATAGTGGAGACACTATGTGTCATCATGAAAGAAATCTTAAAAACCAGCAATATGTTTCCTTTAGTAATAGTACCAGATTTTTTTTCAAGATCATATTTTTCCACCCTTGCCATGGGCAGGGCCACCTTCCACTATCCATGATTGCTCCAAGACCTGTCCAGCCTGGTTTTGAGTACTTCCAGAGATGGGATAGCCATAGCTTTTCTGGACAACCTCTGCCAGGACCTCACCATCCTCAGAACCAGGAACTTCCTCCTAATATCAAATCTAAATCTACTCTCTTAGTCTGCATCCCATCAGTGTCTCTGTCTTGTACACACTCAGTGCTTTGGTATTCTTCTGATTCTCTCATTGCTACTGTTGCAGATAACAATATAAACTTGTATATAGAGTGTAAGCCATATCTTAACCACTGATGTTTTATTTAGTGGGAAAAACCTTATTATCCTGAATGCTTGGAATGTTTCCTGACTTTTGATCCCTGCTGGAGCCCACAGCTCTAGTAAATCAATCAAACTGGGGTTCTGCAAGACCAAGTATCAGGTCCTTGACCACATTGACCACATCTCAGACGTCTTTTCAACCTAAATGATTCTGGTTCTGTGAATACTCTTAAACACCACACAGGACTTTTTCAGATCTAGCATTTAAGAGTTATAAAGAACAAAGGAATGTCAAGGTCCTCTTCAGTCAAATCTATATTTCTGTTTCATGCTCACCTTTAATTTCTCTCCAGAGTCCCAGTTCATTATAAATATTCTTAATAATATTGTGATTTGCAACACATCATGACTCCTCTGTGTTTCAGTGAATGTTGGTCTCAAAAAATTGTGCTCAAGCAATTTAGGATTTTTCTCACACACCATAGATATGTATCTGATTTTTCAGAGTTCTTTTCCAGTTGTCAATAGATTCCTGACAACATCTAAATATCTAGGGAGAGCTTACTATGCAGTCCCTCTCCAGAAAACAGAAAAACCACAGGAGCTGGAAAACACAAGCTCAGATGAAGATACCAGAATCATAAGACTCAGGTGAAACTAAGGAACAGTGATCTTCCTTTAACACACAGAGAATATCTTGTGAGCACAAGGACATTTTGAGGATGTAAACATGGAGAAAATGGCCACACTAAGGTCAAACAACAAGGTGAAACACTTCTGTATCTGTAGTCCTAGATGTCAATTCTTTTCACCATCCTTCCCTGAAATTCCTTTGTCTACAGAACACAGCAGAAAATTAAGAATTACTCATATAATTTTGGGTAGTGTTGCAGACCATGGAAATGCCATCCTTACCCATGTCTTTCAATGCTATGTCATTTCATGTATCTATCTACTTTATTTCCCAAATCCAGTAACTTAGTGTGAAGGCCTTCAAAGCACAAGATAAATGTGTCTGGGCCACAGAACTAATCATGTCGACTGGAAAATAACTGTATCTGCATCATTACCACTTAATGTGTTGGGAAACTCTGAATGCACCTGAAAGATAATAAAGATATGTCAGTATTATTCATATATTTTAATTGCTTCCATTAGCATTTTTTTTTCATTCCTGGGGGCAAAATAGTATCACTTCATTGATTATACAGTGGATACAGGAGAAATAATAGTACAGAATCAAATATTCTTTTAACCACCCATTGCCATCTTATAGCTATAAGCAAAAGCATAACTTGGCAATAAAACCTATTTACTGTTAAAATTAAAATCGCTTTTAACATTTTTATCTCATGCAAACAATTAAAATAATTCTATCAGGTAGCTGCTGTTCTTTCACAATTGTGGAAAAAGAATGAAGGAAAAAAGGCTGTAAGAATAATTAAAATCAGGTAACTTCTTGTTCTAAGAAATTCCAAAAAATGTGTTGGTTCTCTGTAAGGAGTGGTTACAACAATAATGGTGGTAGGGTTAATATAATGAGAGGGAGTTGAACTTGATGATCCTTATGTGTCCCTTCCAACTCAAGATAGTTTATGATTCTAGGAAATAATTAACTCAGTTTTGTAATGCATGTATTTTTTTCCTAGCCAAATAAACCTTGTAGTATCACCATGATAGCTTCTGGGATTAAGTTACTAAGTAAAATAACTCTAGGTTCTCAGTTTTGATGATGACATGCCACCAGTGTCTTGTTTGTTGAGTCCAATTCATTATTTTATTCTGTCTCATGACATTACTAATCTCACAACATAAAGCTGGCTCATAAGAATTCCAGAATGGGGCACAGGGTAAAACCAAAGCCCTATTTCCTGACCCTTCCCATCTGTCAGTGGAGAAAACGAAACCCCTCCAGGAACAGGATAAACATCAACTACGTACAACAGCCCTGTCACTATAGCAAAAACACAAGGCACACTATGTTCAAGAAGCCTTTTCGTACTGGACAGGATATCCATGAGCATTTAATCTAATGGAGATAATAAAATATGAGAAGAATGAGAAGGGTACTGGAAAAAGCAAATACTATAACTCTATAATGCTTAGAGAAATAACAAATTACAGAATTGTAGAATTCTAGAATGGTTTGGGTTGGAAGGAACATGAAACAGTATCTAGTTCCGATGCCTTGCCATGGACAGGGACACCTTCCTCTGGAACAGGTTGCTCAATATCTTATTCAACATGACATTGAATTGTTTTACCTGGGTTTACTTATTTCACCTTCTAGTTGAAAACATGAAAATTAATAAATGCGTGTAAAACATTTTTAGAACAAAAGTGACAGTACAATTCTAGACCTTTCCTGTGCTCCTTAATTTATTTTTGCATAAATGCTTAGGAACAAACCAAATAGATCAACAGCACTGACTAAATCTGAGTTGAGTCCTTATTCCATTCACACAACTGTTTACGAGTTAGAGTTGATACACTGGTTTTCTATTTTCTTCCACTCACTGTTTAGAGAGGTTAGAGTCTGTATTTACATATCCCAGGGTTCTATTCCCAGAGAAAGGGTCACAGCCCAAGACTGACAGACTGAATAAAGACTTAGGACAACTCTCAGCACATGGTGGGATTATTGGTACTGTCCTGGGCAGCACAGGGAGTTGGGCATGCCAACCCTTCTGACTCGTGGTATCCTATGATTCTATGGCACAGTCCCTGTTCCATAGAATGGTTGCATTCATTATTGGATCTCACTTCCATTATTGTCACAAGTTCCCCATTTGTTATGGGAGCCTCCCAGATTTGTGCACAATGAAGGGAGAAATTGGTGTCCCTGTGTTTGGTGGGAATGGGCTGAAAGAAGTTGCTAACCTGTTTCTCAGAATTATCAGGAAAGCTGTGAATGGGCTGGTCTTACTCCAAGCTGTATCAAACCACCGATTTCTTCTGTCCTTAGTCTCCTATCCTTGAAACAGTTCTTCTTTGCCTGGTAAACTGGGCAAAAGCAATCTCTTTAAAAGCTTGCAATTTGATCACTTTTACTGGTAAAAAAGTGTTTATTTACACTAACATTGAATCAGCGTTCTCTGCTTTTAGTAATTATCTACACCAAAGGAGACTGAAATTCAGGATCAGTTTGAATCCAAGGCTGTGCAAAATACCTGTTTTTTCTTTTAGACAAAACCCAACCCAAGTATTACTTGCATTGAATTGTCTACTCAGTCTGTCCTAACTAACCTGCTAAAACCAGGAAAATTCAAATTTCCTTGTTGTTTCGTTAAGCTAATTGTCTGCCCCTGACTCCATTTTCAAATTCATACCTACATGTAAGGGTTTTTTTTCCTTACTTACAGTAGGGATGAAACAGTTTGAATTATGTAAAATAAATGCATGGTCATAAAATGTCATAATCCATTACAAAACACTTTCATTTTTCATTTTATTACCCTGTTCAAATAATTATCGACCTTTGTTTTCACTAGCCTGAACAAATAGATATCCATAGAAATATTGTATTTCCTTTTTATTATGATTACAATAATGAAGAAGGGTAAATCAGGTTCCTTATATTGTATTTGCATTATATACTGCATTTGCAGCAGATTAAAAATGCAACCAGAAACCCTAGTCTTGATACCTCTATTTTATAAATTATTGTACTTACCAGCATGGAACTTCAGTGATGGGGACCATATACTACGTCTATTTGACGTTATTTTTGCATGTGACCAACCAAAAAAGAATGTAATGAATGTGTGCTTCTTTAGATACACTTTGAGAAATGTAGATATTTGTTTAAGCACTTCAAACCCAACATTTTCTGATTACAAGCTATGGAAGATGTCTGTGATTGATGAGTATATTAAAATAAGTTTCTTCAGATAGTTTCTTCCTTTGTCTTCTTTGTTCTCTTCATCATAGCAGGGTAATATCCCTCCCGCCTCAGGAAACAAAATTTTGGGGGTAGACTACTAATCTCTTTAGTGTAGTATCCTGAGGAGGAAAGTTACTTGTAGTACTGGAGCTAGATATGTGTAATTGCTTTTATTTCCAAGAGCTTTTGAACTGGCTATTTTATAGCAGCCCAATATAAAAAAATAGAGGTTTCTAAGCAAATTAAATTTTTACCTTTTTTATGAAAATGGTGAGCAATAACTGAGGAAAAGACACTCTGCATTAGTTATTAGAGAATCCAGATGCAGAAAGGAGATAATATTATCTTTTTTTTTGTTCTGCTCTGCAAGTAAGTGTTGTTCTACATGCCCCACCTATATCTCAGCCTGCTGTGATCATAGATTAAAAATTACAAACATCATTCTAATTGTTCTCAAAATAAACAAGGATTAAACCAAAAGTAATTCTACATGTCAAACCAAATACCTACTTATCTCCATAACCGACTGTGTCCAATAACAGACAACTGAAATAAGGAATATGGTGATTGCCATTCCAATAACTTAGTATTTTTTGCTTTGATTCAATAACTGCTTTACAAAATAATTTGAGATTGGGCTAAACCTATGTAGAAATGTATGCCATTAACTGCAAGGGCCCTCTAGGGCTTAGTCTATCTTAAACTGAAAAGTCTTGGTGCATTTCACTTTTCAGTTTCTGAAGTAATAAAATAAAATATTTAGATGTTTATTCATTGTGATTACCAAGATTTTTTCTTTTAAACTGGTCTTAAACTATAAAGCTGAGCTCACAAGCAAGCTTTAACCTGGCTATGCATACTTAGTTTCTATTCTGTTAGCTGAAAAAGTCTCTTAATTATTTTAGTCTAACCCAACAGAATGGACTTTTTATTCTTCTGGTCTTCTCCGTTCTTTCCTAATCAGGGATGCACAAACTGTACCAGAGCAGGACTTACCAGTCCTTTGCGCAAAGGCCTGGTGCAAAGGCAGTAATTCTCTTTCATTGAGAAAGTCTCCCTTGGGCCATGGATCAACACTGCACAAGATTAACTGCATGATTGATTTAGAGTAAAAATCCTCTCTGTCAAAATTAATTTAAAAATAACTAATGTCCTTAATACTAACAAATGTGCACAATGACCATGAGGGAGAGTTGCAAAGATAAAGCCTACAGTAAAAGAATTGTCATCAGACTGAGGACTGCACTAGGTACTAGGATTGTAAATAGCTCAACAAAAACCTTAGAATCATAATAAATTTGAAATCATTGACAGTATTAGCAAGAACTAAAAGGCAAAAATGTAACATAGATAAGGCAAATTACTGATAGAGAAAGAGTATCATGAAATTAGGATCGAAAATAATATATTCCCAGATATAGGAACTGAAGAGAGGAAATGTATGAATTCAAAGTTGTGCAGTAGGATATATGTTTTAGTTCAATGGAAAAGATTTTTCTTCTTATACAGCTGTAATTGTGTATACAAATTGCATTATTCCAGCCCAAATATTGTGATTCCCCCAATCCAATCTCAGTAAACTTTGCTAATTAGTGAAAAATATTTCAGTATACACATATATATTTCAGTAATTAACCATTATATTTCCATTAGACTTTGTAAAAGTACCAGTACTGAAAGCCTACAGCAGAAGTTTTTTTGTAGAGCAAGACATGGAGGACCCACTGTGGAACAGCCTACTCCTGAAAGACTGAACCCTGCGGGAGGGATCCATGCTGGAGCAGGAGAAGAGTGCTAAGAGGAACAAATAGCAGAGGTAAGGAGGTGTACTGATCGCAGCCCCATTCCCCCTCCCACTGTGCCTCTGTTGGGGAGGAGGAAGGAAAGTCAACAGTGAATTTGAGCCTGTGAAGGAGGGCAGGTGGCAGGGGCAGGGGGAAGGTGTTTTAAGATTTGGGTATATTTATTATTGACCTACTTTGATCTGGTTATATTCAAATTTCCTTGGTTTGAGTCTGTTTTGCTTGTGACAGTAATCGGTGACTGATGTCACCCCGCCCTTATCTCAACCCACCAGCCCTTCATTCTAGTTTCTCTCCCCTGTCCAGCTGAGGACAGGAGTGACAGAGCATCATGGTTGGACACCTGGCATCTACCCATGGTCAGCCCAGCACAAGATGTCTTATTAGAGCCCCAATGTAATTTCAATTGTTAGCAGTAGCCTTACTGAGGTGCTAGAACTCTGAATACAGCAAAAAAAGAGTTTTGAAAAGCTGGAGGCATTATCTATCTCCACAAATAAGCTACTTGCATTGAATAAATAACCAGATACAAAAATTAAGATGCACCATTGTTGTTTGAGAAGGTTTGTTCAATAGCCTTACCTGCTTCTCTTACCAAAAATCTAAATTATAACTTGAGGTTACCATCCCTTAGCTCAAAGTTCGCATAATCTTCACTCTGGTGATCCTGCTTTCATCTGCTGACAGACACCTGCTTCATGTTAGCCACTGCAGTTCTTTTTGTGCCTGACAGGAGGTCAGAAAGTTAAGTCAATATTTGTTCTTGATTATTTTTCTTTTCAGGAGAGGTTGATCAGTGTTTATGTTTCTGTATTTCTCATTTCTTGCATTTTAGGGCAAGCAGTACTTCTGGTACGTGATACAGGGATCATCCTAAGGAGAAATAGGATTCTGTAACTGATGAATTCCTATTGCTATCTTTTAGGTCTTTTGTATGGTAGTAGATTTTCTGTGATAGGGATTTAATACTAATGAATCAACACAGCACAGAGGCTTTTTGTTGGTTTCTTGGGATTTTTAAGTGGGGTGGTTTTTTGGTGGGTGTTTTTTTTTTTTTTTTTGTTGTTGTTGTTGTTGTTGTTGTTGTTGTTTTTTGGGTTTGTGGGTGTTTTTTTGGGGGGGGGGGTTGTTTCTTTGTTTGTTGGGGTTTTTTTTTTTTTAGTTATTTATCTCTCAAAGAATTGCTGGAAGGTACCCAGAGAGAATTAAGCTTCTGAGATCATAGAAAATAAAAATTTAAAAGAATAAGGATTGATTAGAACATTGTAATTAGGTTCAGCATGTCTTTCAAACCCACTAAATTGCCTGTCTCTTTAAACTAGCCCTTTCTCTGCTGTAACAAAGGAGAAATATGCCTAGTTCTCTTTATCGTCTTTATTTTATCATCCATTGCTGACAGGAATCATAAAATCACTGAGTTGATAGCAGTAGCAGAATAACACTTGCACATCACTCAAAGTTAATGCTCATATAGCTCATATCACTTTGATGCAATTAATTACATACAATTTTTCTATAGTAATAATTGTAGGTTTTCTGTCAAGAGATGTTCAATTCAGAAAAAAGGAAAAAAAAAGTAAAGGAGGCTCTTCTACTGTCCTCTGAAATGAAATTATGTCATCATGGAAAAGAATAAGAGTGCTGTCATTCTTGTCGTTAGGACTCTGTATGTTTTGATTTTTCATGTGAACTTTTCTATTCAAAATAAAATGGATCTTTCTGCTACATACAAAAGACTTGAGAAATGTAAATTACTTATATTAGTGATGCACTAAGAAAGGCTTGCAAGTTGAGTAAATAAACTCTACAAGGGAAAGACAAAACTTTAACTTATTAGAAAATTATTTAAAGGCCTTGACCTTTTCTGTTCTAACAACAGTTAATGAATGTCTTTTAATACAAGGCTCTTTAGAAGAAGAGTTGCTATATTTTGCTGTCTCTCAGATGATTTACAAGGATTTCTTAGACTAGTTGCGTATTTCTAATTTCACCCTTAGCAACAAGAGTCATGAACTTTTCTTGAGAGATGCCGTGCCTTCTTTCTGATAGAAAAACATTTATAAGATGTCATTCATTAAATAAATTCCAGGTATTTTTATTCTTCTCTTTATCTACTAATTGGGAACCTTACATTTAAATGTCTGCATATATTTGAAAGCTTTTTAAAAGTTGTAAATAAAGAGCTTTGAAACACTGTCAAGACCAGATTTGTCTAAAGATGGGTAGTGTTTTATGGCTACTTAAGAATTACACTTCTAGCTGCCATTATGTTTAAAGATCTCTAGCCTTTCACACTGCTGGCCTACTCTTTGATGGTTTTGGTGGTTTTTTGGTGCATTTCTCTTTCCCTTTTCCCTTCCCCTTCCCTTCTCATTCTCTTTTCATTCCCTTTACATTCCGTTTTCATTCCCTTTTCTTTTGTAAGCTGTTCACTTCTTTCTTGGTAGATTAACTTTTGGAAGTAAAATATCCCTCTGAGATGTGTTTGCATATTAATATAATTTGAGAAATATTGGTCAGGCAGCTGTCAATTTTGGTCCATTAGCCATGTTATGCCTCATCTATTGTAGGTATATTAATGCTTCATATGTTATTAAAAAGTTAATATTTTGTCATAGGAAAACAAAAAATAAAAGTGGGTTTTTTCTCCTGACCCAATATATAAATATATATATATATTTAAATTTATTTCCTAACTAAACTGATTTAATTGATTGGATTTGAAAGTTTGATATGGGTAAAATGACAAAAGTTAAATTAGAAAATCTGCCTGGGGCCCCTTGAGGAGAGTATATATTTCAATGCATTTTAGGATCTAATTTTTTAACTGAAAATGTTTTTGCTATTTCTTAACATTTTGATCCATGAAAGTTGAGAACAGAAAAAACTGTGATGAATGCCTCAAAATTTCCTTCATCTTTCAAGAAGCTAGACTACTTCCAGAATACAAAGATGGACATTGACAGCAATAATAGCTGAAACATATCCTTATTTTCTTGATATTGTCCATTGATTCTTTTGTGACTGTGGTTTAATTTGTTACCTCTTTCTTATTTAATATGAAATACTGTGCAAATACATATAGATATGATATATGGAATAAAAAATCTTCTCACGTGTGTGTATCATTAAATTAAAATGTAGCACCTTGGCATCTGTAAATCATCTGAGCTCTAATATAAATACAGATCACTCACTTGTGAAAGGTCTGTCGGGTAACCACAGCCATTACTGTTTGTATTCATCAGCCCATAACTTTAAATACTTTTAATGTCAGATCTTTCAGTCTGAGTTGTGAGTTCTGTGGTTGCACTAGTAAAGAAGAAGTTAATAACTTGCTGAATTAGTCATGGTATGTTTTAGATATTAAGGCCAAACCGCTTTACATAAGCATAGGCTGGTTTATTTCCATCTTTTAAAAAATGACCTACATATGTCTTCCAAAAATAGTTAGATATTGCCTGTCTTCAACCAATTGAAACTACAGCCTCAGTTTTATTTGATTTAAAATAATAGATATTAAGACATTTTAAAGTCTAAGAGATGTTAAAGTAAATATGATTAAGTCTTCTGATTTACACCAAAATTAGCATTAATTGAAAATTCAGGCTCTGAGAAGCATATATCTAGGTTTTGCTGACATCTGTTTATGTTTTGTAAAAAAAGTCTACTGTTTTAGGCAGTTAGGAATATTTAACTTATGTAATTGAAGAATGCAGAGAATAAGGAGTTAGACTGTTTTCAGAAAAAGAATAAAATAACTATTTCAATTGTATGTAAATTAAAACCAAAATTACCATGAAAGTGCTTGCATGCTCCAGCAAGGACTCACAGAGGCTGTGGAATCACTGTCCTTGAAGAAGTCAAAAACTTGACCAAACATAACTGAACAGTCCTTTATAATAGTTCCCACTTTGGGCAGCAGGTTGGACCAGGTGACCTCTAGAGGCCCTGCCAGCCTGTGGGATCTTGTGATGCTTGTCCCTTATCTGCCTTAAAATCACAAGCCAAAAAAGATTAATTTTTTTTTTTTTTTTAAAAAAAGAGTTTATAATTTATTGAAGGTTTTGCAAGTACACTTATGGGGGAATGCATGTGCGATATGTGATGTGCATGTATGTTATAAAGACAATTTTATAAATGCAGAAAATTAGTATATTTGACAAGAATCCCCAGTTAGAAACACTGTTGATGAAGTAATTCCCCTCTTGGTTCAGCCTCCTACTGAAGTCTCCCCCTTTGCCTCTAGCCTCACATTGTTGATGTCTAAATGTATGGAAAAGTGACATGGCCTTGGTTCACTGAAGGAGGATTAGAATAATATTCCAGGCATGTGGTTGTCTAAGAAAATACTGAAGCTAGCTAAAAAACTATGTAACTATGCAATAATAGTCTATAGAGCTATGAATATATGAAAAAGCAAAAATCTCTTTTGCATCAGTGCAGTGGGAAGTTTCTGTACCAGTGAATGTCAGGTGCTGAGAAGACCATGGCAGGGAAATGATTGCTCTGGAAACGTCATGTTCACTTGTTAACAATGCTTTTCCTATGAGCCACTTAAAGGAAATTATTTTGGCCTAAACCTGCATATCCCTGACTATTTGTTTAGTATCAACTTTGATCTAGCAGATTTCATGTTTACTCTCCACATATGCCTGTGCTTTTACCTTTGCCTTTCAGTTCTCTGATGAGAACACAAACTGACACATATTTGACAGGAACCTATTCAAGAACAAGGAGATATAACTTAAGTTTATAGCCATGTTGCAAACATAGTGATGAATCTATTTTGTGTCAAAACCAAGGAACTACAGCTATTTTAATTACTTCAACACTGAGCTTCTATTTTAGTGTATCTAAATAGGTTTAAACCTGTGACATTTAATATAAATTTTGTGAGCATCTCCTTTCATTTCATATATACAGATAAAAACAGATGCTCTCTAATAGCTCAAGGAATTTCAAGTTATGCCTGACTTAACAAATGAACTTTCTTATTCTCATTAGTTTATCAGGACTCTTCCCACAGTATTGAATGCAGTCACAACTAAGGAAACAATGCATATCTATTGCACCTAAATTTCTTCAGTCCATTGTGTTTCAGAACTGAGAAATCAACTGCATGACAAACAGCAGCAAAAAGAGGGGAAGGAGTGAGGAGGGAAATTGTAGCAGATTACAACACTTTGATAGTCAAATGAATAGGAAAATTACACAGAAACGTAGGATATGAATGTTAACTTTTTGACCTTGTTAAGAATAAAATCCAAAGAAAAATATATTTGATGCATGGCTATTCCCATGCCTCTTAAGCTATCCCAGAAAATATGGAAAAATCTGTGAGCAGAAGAAAAGCTTGGGGCATACCTCTCTATATCCATGAATCAATGCCACACCAAGATATTTTAGTTTTGAGTTATGGTCTGTGGTCTCAAATTCATGCATTAAATCTCCTAATTTTATTAATTCTAATAAAAATTCATAAGCTGTATCTAAAATGCAAAACAGAACTTAAAAGCTCTCAAGTAATGTAAAAATACAGGTTAAATCATGGGAACTCTAGTTTTTTTTGGTCTGTATTTGTGTAGTAGGTTGATCCTGGCTTGAACCATCAAAGACCAAACAAACAGCCCTAGACTCATTACTGATGCTTCCACCTGAGAACTACATATGACCAAAAGGCAGTGTAAAGCTCCCTTCACCAGAGGAGGTGCTTGGTCATTCCCACCTGAACCTGAGCTTATGCTAACTGACTGGAGTTTGTGTTTTGTGAGATTCCCATCCCAACTCTCAACGGATCAAGGTGTTTGATCATCGCTTCGTCCAGAGATGATCAAGTCTTGTTGTAAATCTGTGGGTGGTGATTGCATATATTGCTACTCTTCTTCTTTCTTCCTCCTTCTATTCTTTTCCCCTATATCCCTTTATTAAGTGACAGGTTTTTGCTTTCATATTGTCATATTATGACAGATAGTAATAACCAAAATGGCTACACACCTGCTTTCCATTGCATTGAAATTTGTTGGCTGAGCATGTAAGCAAATTCTAAAATAAACACTACAGATCTAGATATATTTACAGGCATCAATTATTTGGTGCCTTTTCTCTCTAATTAGCCTCAAGGGATTAATTAACAAGAACCTGGGTAGCTCTTGCCTCTGGAAGCAGGTCATAACACCAGTGACCCTCATGGGCAGTACTGACTTGTCTTGGAGCATTTCCCACCTCTCCTCAGGCTGCACAAAGATCACAGAAATGCTTGTTAGGACTCAGTCTTGATGAGCTGCACCCTGGCTGTGCAGCATCGTCCTCCTTGATGGGCTCAGCCTTGGCCAACAGTGCGTCCATCTCAGAGCTGACCAGCACTGGATCCATCAGATGGGAAAATCTTCCAGCAGCTTCTCATAGTAGCCACCCCTGTAGTCTCCCCTCACACCGAAACCTTGTCATGGGAACCCAATACAATTTGTCTTCTACAGAACAAGAACTGAGAATAACCTATATCACCTTGCAGCTAGAACTGATGACAGATTTGTAAGGAGTTTGTTTTATTTTCATGTTGTCAGCTCAAATTTAGCTGTGTATGTAGCTATTTACAGTGTTAATGCATCTTTTCTTCATCTGAACCTGTAGTCATATATTTATCTTACTCTATACATTTATTGGATATCAGCAGGCCTCATTAAAAATGACAGGATATTAATAGGGCAAGAGAGTGTTACATTCCATCACTACCCAGGCAATACATACATTGATTTCAGTTTCCTTTTTTTTTTCCCAGATGCTATAATAATTACAAGGATCATTCACAGAATGCACTGTTTTTTAACACTCTGTTCAAAGCTTAGCAGCTAATTGTGACAGAGACATAGACTTTCACTTGGGTGTCTAATGGTTTGGCTGAGAGTGAAATATTATATGCCAGGTTCTTAGCAGTTCTATTTTCTGCCACAACTGATGAGTATCAGGAATCCAAACACCTTTATAAATTAAATGTACTTTGGCCATATAACACAACCACTCCTGACCAGTTAGGTACATCTTAGTGTTCTTTTGACTCCAGCACAAAGTGACAGTCCCTTTCTGTATACTCTACCACTCTCCCTATTAGAATGTCCACTGGAATTATACACACATACACTGATATTTGTTGCATAGTGAGAGTTGATCAGTTAAAAAAAAAAAAAAAAAAAAAAGGAAACAAAACAAAAAACAAAAAACAAACAAACAACCCAAAACCCCCCAACCCAAAACAAACCAAAACAAAAAGCCAACCAAACAACAACAATAAAAACAACAACAAAAAACCCCCCAAACAACAACAACAACAACAACAAATCAAAAAAACAAACAAAACCCCCCAAAATTTAAATCATTTGTCTGCACCACTGCATTGATTTGTCTGCGCCACCAGATTGGGAACTCCTGGTAAGTCTTAGTCAGAAGGGCAGCTCACTGAGGAAAGGGACATGCAGTGACACAGGGCAGTCCTTGGGAGTTGTCTCTTTGGCTGGCAACTAAACCCAGCCATGCATTTCCTCCACACCTGCCTTTTTGCATCATTTTCACAAAAAGTTTCATTTTGTGATTAAAAGATTCACCTTCTGAGTGGTGGGTAAGTTGATTTTTCTTGTTGCTTAAGATCAAATTGTAGTGTAGAAGTCTATTAGATGACAAAATATTTTAGTTACAGATCTGTGTGGATTTTATGGAATAAAATTTTTCTTGTTAAAAACATTTCTAATGGCCTTATGGAGAGAAGCAATGTGAATCTGGACATCTGTGATGTCATAAACTGAGATCTTTGCTTTAGCAAAGAAAAGAGACTGTGAGAGAGATTGCTGGGCTGAGATCTTGTATAGGTGCCTGAAGAGGACAATGCAAGCAGAAAATTTTGCATACTAGGATTTTGCTGGTCCTGCACAGAAAGGAGAGAACAGCTCTGATAATAAGGGTCTGTAAGCTCATCAGTTGCTTCTACACACCATGATTTTAAACCCAATGTCCTGATTAATGTTACCATGTTATGTTCTAAGAACAGGTTCCTTTTTTCCTTGCTCTATTAAAAAAATGCTCCATTAGTGCATCTGACCAATTGCACTATAATCATGCCATAAGCACAAGTTGGTAAAAATTCTTGTTGCACTGAAGCGCTGTTGCACCAGACTGGGGAAAGGAATCCCATGACAGGCCTATAACCAGCTTCAGAGCATGTCTGTACTAGAAGCAGTTGTTCTTAAACCTCCTTTTTCTGATGGTATGGAGAAGTCAAAGGGGCAAAGTATTTTTCAGGTTGTTCTGCAAAATCTTAGCAGAAAAGTAGAAGATAACTCCATTTCATGTTCCAAATAAAATATCTCCCCAGGTCTGTCACAGGCACAACATTTCTATGTGCTGCTGATGACCATTCTCTGTCTCAGAAGCATAACCTTCATTTTCTTAAATTTGATGCATCTCTGGACCCCACACCTTTCACAACCTGCTATTATCAACTTCCTGGCAGAGCTGGCATCCTGCCGGACACCTACTCTGATTCCTTGTCTCCTACAAGACATGGTGTGTTTGAGATTGTTCAAGTGGTATACCTAAAACATATGTCGTGAATTCTAATTTCCTCTTCTGTTGATCATGACGGTCAAAATCAACTGAGAATGAAAGAAAAGGTTTTGTGATACTAAGAGTGCTGAAAGAATTTATAAGTCTCCAGAGAAAACCTTCACAAAATATACACACTGTGGTCTGTAATAGTTAAAAGAAAACCAAAATAATAAAAAAGTAATGCCCCAAAGGCAGTAACCTAAGTGTGGTTAGGTACTACATGGACTGCTGAAAGCCCATGGACTTCACTGAAATTTGAGAAATCTGTTGGGAAGGAATGGCCTGTATTTGTTTCTAGAATCCTATACTTGCACACGTGCTCCCAGACAATGCTGGAAAACCTCTACAGCATAAGTGTGATCCCAGAGATCTATGTTGGATGTTGAGCTGTAAATGGGGATCCCTTTATGACAAATTACCTCTTTTTGAGCTTCCAGCCCTGGAGTCAATTGGACTACCAGGTTCTAGGATATGACAACAAGCAAGGATACCAAAGGCAAGTTCAACAAGCATTGTATTGACACCTTTTACCTGATACTAAAATAATGAAAATCTAACAAGGACACTTTGGGGTGAGAACTTTTTCAAGGATTATCTTATGCAAAAGGGTCAAGTTTGCATTACAGTTACTACCCAAGGGCATTTCATCAAATGTGGATAGTGTGCTATTTTTGGAATTTGAATTCCTCAACAAAAGAGATTTCAATTACCAAAAATAATTTGACAAAATTTCTTGGCTGAGCATGTAAGTAAGTAGTCACACACAGGTAATAGGATTGTAGAGGGTTTATTTTCCTGGAAAAAAAATCTTCAAGTTATTTCAGAACCCCTACAGGAAAAAGTGGTTTAGGGAGCTATCTGAAAATGACGTTTGGGAGTGTGGATGGTGTGACTGAAGCCAGTAGCAAAACCCCATTGATTTTTTTGAGTTAGCTACCTAACTTTTACAGATATTTGCATAAACACTAAGTGATTGATTGGATTTTTGGGGCTCCTAAATATACATGTAGATTTTGCATGGAAAAACTGTACATAGACAGAAGTATTAGCCAATGCTGTCTCAATTTTTCCAGTTTCTGTTTTTATGTATTTTTAGCTTTTCAGAAAGTTGTGGTTCCTTGATATGCAAACACTGCATTTTCTTTCCCTCAGCTCCCTTCTCTCCAAACGAAGTAGTGAATCTTTTTGACACACAGATTAGTGTAGCATAATTATATTTTTGCCAAGTAAATGACAGCTGATGAGCTACAAGCAGGTGTACGTTAGAAGATGCAGAAAATAAACCACCAGTGTTGTTATTTTTAGTTGTGTAAATTGTGGAAGCATGTGTACAGGGTAGAAGAAGGAATGACTAATAATTAAGATAATAGTAGAGGATGTTTTTGGGTCCCTGGTTAATAAGTTAATGAAAAAACTTGTTTTCCGTCAATATCAAAGTGAGGAGAGAGAAATCTTTGAACTCTGCAGAATCTAAATATATAGACCAAAGAAATGGCTTAGAATTTAGTTATTGTCCCTAATCAAGCTTTTTTATTTCTAAACATTTCAGGAGTTTTTTTGTGTTTACTTTATACTTTCTAAAGTGCAAGATCAACAGACTTGTGGATTTTCTGGAACCCCAACTTTCATGTCAAAGTATTAGAATTGAGTTTCCTAGTTCTTATTTGCATTGAGGTAGTTTGGAAAAGTTTAACAATTCTTTGAGGTGTGTTAGATGATTTTTAGAATAATCAGAAATTTCAGTAAAAGTGTAACAGTGATACAAACTTAAATGGAAATATTTTTAAGAATTTATGCCTGACTGTGCCTAAAAAACATGTATGTGTGTTTTCAAGATGATGAGAAGTCAACAGTGCAGTTGACTTCATTAGACATGTGGGAGTATATGTACTTTCATAGAATTTTATTCCAAAGTAGTTTATGAAGTTAAACAACAGAAGACCACATATACTGTAAATCACAGGGAGTAGTAGTGTGGAGACATCATATGGGGAATAAATTAAGGCGTTCAGTCATAAAGGCAATAACTTACGGAGAGAAAAATTAAGAAACAGTCAATAGGTTTCAAAAAGAGATGAGGAAAGAAAAGAAGTCAATGAGGCAGGATGCTCAATGAAGCCTCTTTCAGGGGTTGAGTGCTAAGGAGAAGACTTCTACATCATCAGTGTGCAGAAAGGTAAAAAAGACATCCTTGTTAAACAAAGAAAAAAGAAAGGAAAGAAGAACTAAAAGAAATAAAGTCAGTCCATTTACATTTTTTTAGTAATCCTCCTAAAATCTTTTGGCACCAGCTGTACCCTCTAGTGATACTCAGCTTATTTAGAACTAATCAAAATGCCATGAGAAGTCTAGATTTTTCAGTACATCTCTGCTAGAGTAATTTATTTTTATCAGTTTGAAAAATACCTCTGGATGCAATAAAATTTTATATATTTGAGGGAAGCAAAAAAAAAAAAAAAAAAAGAAATGACAAATTTTCAGCATTGTGATGTTGTGATGCTACCAAAAGAAGGGATTGTCGTGGGAGAAATTATACAACAAAAAATCAAGATGTGTAATTTTTTTCTGAACAGTTGCAGCTTGCTCTAGTCTGAGAATCATGTGATATTAAGTTTTGTATTTCATGTTCTGTCTGGAATCTTTCTCTATCAGGATGCCTTATTTACAGAGAACTTGCTCACCAGACAACTGAGCTGTGTTCCACTGTATATTGTCCAGGGTCTAGGTAAATTGGTTATTTGAACGATATTTCTTTTAAGGCAAAATTTGCTATTTGGACAAGTTTTCTTGTAAGTATTTTGAAGGGTAGAGCAAATCCTCAATAAAATGCTGCCTGTTTCATGAAACAGATGTCTTGAGAGATTTGATTTCCGTTTCTTTTTTTGTTGAGTTGCTTTTACTGCTTGGTTAACTAGACTTTTCCCCCCACTGCTACCCTTTTTTTGGAAAAAAAATTACTGTAATTCTCTTCCTGAGGCATTCTTTGGAAAAAAAATATAGGTGATATACTATAGAGAATCAAACTTGACCTAAAAGATTTTCAGCTTTATTCTAAAAGTGCATTTCTTTATTCTGAAATGTCCATTGACACTATTGTGTATTTATTCTAATCTCTAATTGTCCATGTCTTCTGAAACATCTAAACCTTATTTACTATTTTTGTCACCACCTTTCATCCGAAGACAGTGTACATGACTTTTCTAACATTATCAAATTGACCATTCAAGACCATGTCTGGGTCATGAAGAACCAAGTAGTTGTCTATTAAAAACTATACATTACACCTAAAAAGACACAATGACACTAGCATGGAAATTACTGGTAACTCATTTACAAGAACATGTTGATTTAATTAGGAAATTAGCTGGTTGGGGTTTTTTTTAATAATCCTTGTTTCTTAATTAAAGTCTTCATGGTGTTTGACTGCTTATTAAGTCCATTATAAAAGGGTACACTGGCTACATTTTGGTATACTTTTAAAATTACCTTCTTTCTCCCATCCTTCCTCTTGCCTTCATTCATATTTATTACATAAATATTGTATAAAATTCATTCAATTTCTTTCAGAATCCCATCTGAACAAAATGAATATTAAGTGAAGAGGTGTATGTCCTCTACAATAAGATATGGAGAAAGAAAATAAAAATATCTTTGTTAGCAATTGGTTTATGCTAATACCTGTTTTTCATCACTTTGCAAAGATGTAGCTTGAGCTCAGTTTCCATTGTTGCAGTTTCATGAGTGATGCAGACAGTGGTTCATGCATTGATTTGGTCTTATTTCCTTTGATTTTGACTGAATATTCCTGTTCACTGAGTAATTTCTTGTTTGAATTAGGGCAATATTTAGCCAAACATCTCACTTTGAGTTTCGGATCAATGCCAAAACCACCAAAGAAACATACTGGACAGATGTGCACACTTCTGTATGACATTATTTTTATGGTTCTATGAAAAAAAATTTTGTTCCAGGTTGCATGATTTTGGGTCATTGTCTCAAAATCCATGCTTACCAAGCAAAAATAGCTGTCACAGCTAAATATAGGTAAGATATTCCCTAAAAACGGTGGTAAGTAAGAGGTATTCTGTTTCTGACTTCTAAATCCTAGTAAATTAACATCTTTGTACTAAACTTCTTCAGGCTAAAAGCTATGTAAAGCATATGGTAAGTCCAGATCATTATAAAATTGTCTTCCACATTTAGAGCTGCAATCAGGTCAATTTTTTTGTTTATTGGGCCAATAGCAGCTGAAATAATGTTTGTTGATAAATTACGGGTATTACACTGTGATAATGATAAAGTAAATTATTTTAGAAAACTAATTTAGTATTTTAATAGTGACATAACTGAGATTTATATGAACAATTTTTACACTCTTGACTAGTAACCCTTTTATTGATGAGTTAATGACCATCTAGATAAATTAGGCTCTGTCAGCTTTACCCAATGCCTTGCAACAACTCACATTGGTCATTAACTGGTTGATTGGTAAAGTGTTTTATTACTACTTTGGAAATATTACCTAAAATGAAGCATAGTAATTTCTGATCCTTTATCATTTTTATTTTGATGGCTTGACTTCTTTTAATCGAAAAATGTGATGCACGTTGAGAACTCCGAATCTAAGCAATTAATGTTATTTTAACTCAAATCATCAAAGTTACTTTTCAAATACAGATATTTGCACTTGAAATAGTATCTCACTTATGCCCTGTGAAAACATCAGGATCCATTGAGAGATTAAATCTGTTACAAAGACTTCCGCATGAACTCAGTTGTGAAAAGGATTGGATACGAAATGTTGGATACACTGCATGAGATAGGGATTCTATGCAGTATTTTCTAATTAAGTTTTATGAACTTTGCCTTAGTATTTGCACAAGTTCAGGTAGTTATTTTTTTCTTTAACCATTTCAAAATGTCTTTATCCAGGACACACAATGTACATACAGTGTGATAATTACTTCCTCACACTTTTTGATTTTTTAAGGTAGTATTTTACTTCAATGGGTGTTCTCACATGCACCCTTTGTTGCAGCCACATTCATGAATCTTTGAATTAAATTTGAATTACAGAGAAAAAAATACATCTGTAGTTAAGAGACCTGCAGTGTGAATTTTCCCAATATGTTAATAATTTGCTGACAGCCTTTCCTTAATGGTGGCAGTTCTCACCTTCTCTTACTGTCTATTCTAAAATCAAATACTGTTTCAATCCCTAATTCATAAAAATCATCTCTCTTTTATTGTTTACTGTGAATGTTATACACAATCTCTTTTTACAGTTGGATAGAATCAAGTGGAAAGAAAAGGGGACTATAGGAAGCAACCGGAATTTTGAATTTCCTAAGTTGATAAATTAAAATTGCGTGAAAAGCAACAATAACAAGGTATCTATTAAAAATTTATATGCTTTTCTGTATGTGATATCAATATTTCCCAAGGAAGAATGATAAAAGAACTTTCAAGATCATATCTGACTGTGACCAGAGGTAGCTAAGCTCAGTTGTCTTTTCCTAGTTGCAAACTTTTGTGCATCTGATGTCTCTTGAAGGGTTCAGTAGAATCATGCTAGAACTCATTAAGTTATGACTGCAGGAATTCTGCCCTCCCTGTGTTACATTAAATAGTGCCCATTACTAATTAAACATTTTTCATGCATCGTTTGGGGTGATCTACAGTTCTTTACATGCTTTCCCTAGGGACCTCTAGAGCTCTCATCATCATTCTGTTTGATCCCTTCAAATTTTACTACATCCACTCCCAGTGCAATTCCCACCAACTGCAACAGAATTTAGGTGATGGGCTGATACTGCACAGGGAGCACCCTTAGCAATGTACCAGCTACTATGAAGAAAATTAACTGTGTCCCAGATGAAACCAGGACAGTTTGGGTTTTAATTTTTCCTTTTTCAGGAGTCCAACAGGAGAATAGTGGGTTCCCTTGATTTCTCATTATTCCAATTTGTGTTCAATCTCTTTGAGCCTTCAAGCTTGAATGAAATCTATGAAAGATCAGATCTAGTTTCCAGGGGTATTCTGGAATGAGATTACTTTGTTATCTGCAAAGACACATGGAGGGAAAATTTGGTTATAAAATATCTTAGAGTGAGAAGACAAGGACAAATTAAGAAAAAAAAAAAAAAAAAAAAAAGACAACAACTGGGCCTGTGTCATGGTTGTTGCTTAGCTGCTTGTTCATCCTCCCACCCTCTTGGGATGAGGAAAGTGAGTTAGAAGGACAATAGCTAGAAAATAGTTGTGTTAAGATAAGAAAAAATTGATAATGACTATAAACATTATCATTTGTTATTATTAATTGTTATTATTATTAAATGAAAAGGAAAATAACAAAACAGATAAATAAATCTCGAGAAACACAGTGATGCATATGCAAACAACTGCTCATTGACAACAAATCCTTGTTCAAACAGTCTCTGAGAAGCACTGCCTTCACCAGCTTTCTCCTTAGTTTTATTGCTGAGCACTATGAGATTATGCCATATGGTCTGGAAAATCCCTTTGGCCAGTTGGGGTCAGGTGTCCTGTTTCTGTCCCTCCCAGCTCTTTTCCACCCTTGGTCTTCTTTTTGGTGGGGCTGTGTGAGGAGCAGAAAATGCCTTGGTTTTATGTAAGCCCTGGTCAGGCAAAACAAAAACGTCCCTGAATCATCAAAACTGTTCATTGCACAGATACATAACACAGCCCCACACCAGCTACCATGAAGAAAAATAATTCTACCTCAGCCAAAACCAGCACTCCCTGATTGGTACAGTCCAAGACAATTGTTTGGTCTGTTAATAGCTTCCTTTTGATTCCACAATGAAAATATGAGAAAAAGTAGAGGGTTCGTGAAAATTCATATATATGAAAGGGTTAAAATAAGTCATCCAGTCCAATCACGCATGCAGAGAAGGTCTGAACAAAATAGGTTGCCCAAGGCCTTGGTCAAATAAATTCTTAATATTGTCAGGAATGGAGATCTCACAGACTCTCTGGAGCCCTGTTCCAATATTCCCCTTTATTGCATTAAGTATTGGTTTAGATTCCTGGTTGTTCATGGTTTCTTTGAAGACCTTGCTGATCTCCTTTTTATCCACAATTTGAATCTTCCTGTTGATGTACAGTCTGCTTTCCTCTAGTAAAAGCTTCTTAATTGAGGACCTGTCTTGATTTGACACTGGCCCAATGCCAGGCACCCACAAAAGTTGCTCGCTCACCCTCTCCTGCCTCAGCTGGTCTGTGTAGAGAAAAAAAATTAACAAAGGGTTCCTGAGTTAAGGACTGGGAGAAAACACTCTAAGGGCAAAACAGGCTCAGCTTTAAGGTACAAAGTGTTACTAACAGTCTCAGCTTAAAGGTACAAAAATTACTAACAGAGTCAGAAGAGGACAATGAGATGTAAAATAAGCCTTTAAATTTTTTTTTTTTTTTTTACCCCAGCCCCTCCCTCCTTCCCACCAACAGCACAGGAAGACAGCACATGGGTGTTTTTGGGTCAGTTCATCACTGAGATTTTCTTCTGCTGCTCTAGGAGATGAATCCTTCCCCTGTGAGATCATGGGCCCCTCCCAAGGGAGATAGCTCTCTTTGAACTTCTCCAGCATGGGTCCACTCTCATGAGCAGCAGCCGTTAAACTGCACCTGCTGCAAACGTGAGTTCTTTCCATGGCACAAAATCCTCCCAAAACTACTGTTGCATGGCAGACTTCCATGGAGTGCAGTCCTCCAAGGACAAGCTGCTCCTGCCTGGAAGCAAGGGCCCTCTCTCTCCACTGGGTCTCCAACAGGATCACAGCTTCCTCCAGATATCCACCTGCTCCAGCCTGGGCACCTCCCCAGGGGCTGTGGGTGGATCTCTGCATCCCCCATGGATCCCCAGGGGCTGCAGGGGCAGACGTGCTTCACCATGGTCTCACCACAGCCTGCAGAGGAATCTCGACTCTGGCACCTGGAGCACCTGGAGCAAATTGGCTCTACCAGACACGGTGGAAGATTCCAACAGCTTCTCACAGGTGCCACCTCTGTGGCTCCCCTACCACCAAAAACCAGCCCATGCAAAGCCAACATAGCACCTCAGCTAATGCATGTGAGACCACCGCTAATTCAGGGGTGGAGCAACAGGCACTCGTGACAGCTTGCACAGCAGAATTGTTCCGCAGGAGCCCTTGGAAGAAGCCTCTGATGCCACAGCAGCTGTTGCAGGTGGTGTGGGTGTACGTTGAAGAGTCTGCATTCACAACT
Organism: Sylvia atricapilla; assembly: GCF_009819655.1. NCBI lineage: Eukaryota > Metazoa > Chordata > Aves > Passeriformes > Sylviidae > Sylvia > Sylvia atricapilla. The sequence goes on from NC_089174.1 coordinate 62,438,455, forward strand.
AGGGAAGAGCCAATATTTAGCTCCAGAAATAGTGGTATTTAAATCACGGAGGAAAGTGGATTCATTTTCCTTGAGTCTGTCCATCTCTACTGGTTTATTTGTTATTTTTTCTCCTTAAACAAGCTACACACAGAAGCATCATTATTCATCTTTTCCCTTAGTTCAAAGTCTAAAGAGGTTATTCTGAATGAATAGTTTAGGCTGGATTGCTTAGTGATACCAACAGATGGCAGAAATAATTCAGTCTCATATGGAATACAGACAAATCCAGCAGAATCCAGCTGTTGACAGTGAATAGATATTAATATTCCTGTCCCAGGATTGTTTGCAATAGCAAACATAAAGGTCCTATATCTATATAGATCTTAATGTGTTTTTCAGGTTAATGAAAAAGACCCTGAGAAATCAACATGGCTTATTGAGTGGGTTAGGAAATATGTTTATATGTAAGTAGGATCCTTTTTTCTTCGTTTTTCTTTTTTCTAGACTCATTCACTTAGAAAAATTGTATTCAGTAGTAGCTGAATACAAGGAGCACATTTATATTTGCTCAGGCAGCTAAAATGTAGGCAAGAAAATATCTTTTTCAGCAACATAAAGACAGATGAGGCATACGAGGAGAATCTTTAGAATAATAATTATATAACTAACTTAATTAGTCTCTGCTTCAATTAAAAGACAAGCAAGTTACTTTATATCCACAGAGGCTTAAATATCAAAAAAATACACAAAGGCTTCTCCAGAATGTTATGTTTATGATCCTTGGAAGAGAAGAGAATCCATCTAACTGGATGGAAAAAAAAAAGTGGGTATATGTAAAGCAGAATTTTATAAAGCAGTTCAGAAATTGAACAGAAATATATCAACCAAGTCCTCAAAATTAAGTGAAACACAATCATCAGGAAAGGCACCATTGTTGCGTCTATTGTAGCAGCATTTGGACAGACACTAGGTTCCCTAAATATGAAGTGTTTTCAAAGCCCCAGGTGAACCCTCTGTTTAAAAACAGACAGACCAGATAAAGAAGAAGGAGTAGTAAATAATGTTCTTATGTTATAAGTAGAGAAATGAAGCTTCTTCAAAGTGACACAGAATCTGTGAAGGCAGCCAACTGAAACTTGAGTCTGTCACTTTGCAATTCATTTAAAAAAAGGATGTGAACTCAGGACAGATTTAATTTAAATGAGCATACAAAGGTCCTGTGAAAACCTCAGAGCAATTCAGGCAAGGATTCACAGCTGGCCACATAAATTGGCTATTTCTTGTGACTGTTGATTCACTCACATTCTACTGAGAAGGGTCACAGAAGCCACAGGAGGTTTTTTGCATTTTTCTGCATGGTATGGGTTGTCACTGAGATGATTTCAAACTCACTCTGACTGGCCAAGGTATAAAATATCTAGAGTTCCTTTTGTAAATTCATGCAAAAATATTACTACAGTCATTCTGAGATATTGAAAGACTCTCTGAAATATTAAAGGACAGTGAGTACAAGTAATCATTCAATTAGCAGTTATGATAGGGTTTTTTACTATCATGCCTTAGTGAATCAGTCTAAAATTCAGTGGAAATCTGTTAAAGACTACTTGGCTATCTCTGTTGGAAATATCAGCAGAGGAATTTGAGGTATCTGCTACACTAATGGTGCCAAGACTTGGAGACTACGCATCTGCAGAAAATGAAGTAAAGCTAACCAGCAAAGTTAGAGGACTATATGGACAGAACTACCATCTCTTTAGGAATTAAAAAATACATATATTTATTTGACTCTGGTGTTCCTTTCTCCTGACTATTCTTTTCCTTAGCTGTTTATAACCCTTTTAAATATTCTGAAAAAGAAAGAAAGTTTCTTTTTATCCCTAAATATTTGAACGTAGCCATTTTCTGGCTAAGAACAACTGTGATTTTTTTCCCCCCTGCCAACTCAGTAAGTTCCACCCACGCAGAGCTTAAAGGGTAATGAAATTAAAATTCTGTGGCATTCTTTTATATTTCTTGCATAATGGAGTGAAAATGGTAGCAGAAAGTAAAAAGATTACATCAGAATTAATCCTAAGTAATGATTAACTCATTAATGCAATTGTGTATTTTTTAAAAAAATAAGAACTAAAGTAAATTAAATAAAAGCGGTATTAGAAAAGATTGTGTGAAAAGAGTAGAATAAATTGCACATTCTTTCACCTGCTTCAGTAATCAATATATTGCAAAACCAGTCCAGAGAGTGTGAAAAGGGAAAGCAAGTCTTTTGCCTATCTCTTTCTCTTGCTCTCTATCCCACAGACTTTCACATAGTAGTGAGCAGTCAAGATGTCTTTGAGGAAGAAAAGGAGTTCTCTCTAAATTTTATTTGGATGGACTGTTTCCTCCAGAAAATAATATAAAGGAAGGAATGTGTTATATTAACCCTTTTTCTTTCACCTTCCTCTTACCCTTCCAAGGCAAAACAGTGAAATTTAACTCTTCAGTGAAAGGAATTGCTTAAAACATATCTATAACAACATGAAAATTCATTCCTAAGTTCCTTCTGTCACATGCAAAGTTAAATATTTTCAGGTTTGTTTTCTTTTGCATTTAGTTTTGTTTTTAATTGAGACACATCAACTTTTTAGAAAGATTTGTTACTTTTTTGTTGGGTTTTTTTTCATTAAACAGATACGTAGTGATCTGCCTTTTTTGGGTTTGGTTTGGTTTGGTTTGGTTGGGGTTTTTTTGTAACAGGGACTCCTTGTTGACATGTTGGTGACTATTGAAGGGTAGAAGATCTCTCCTGTGAATTTTCTCCCTCAGTGTCTTTTGACTTGTGCCAAGACTGTCATCTTCTGCCATAAGTCTCACCTTGATTTAGGTGGATAAGAAATTCTAAGGTTGGCTCTGTTTTCTCTGCAATTCACTTCTTCATCAATTGATTAAAAAAAAGAAAAAGCCACTCAATGTTACACATTCTCTTTTTAAAACTTCTGGTATATAAACATGTCCCTAATGTCAATATGATTAGTTACAAAAAATATCCTACAGAGCTATATAGAAGGTGTTACTTGGATATTATCAGTGAAATTAAGTGAATCATTCATCTAGTAGTATTATTTTTTCACCAGATTTGAAGTTTGAGCTTCAAATTTTCAGTTAAGTTTTCTTATTTTCTACATGGAAGAAAAAGAAGAAAGTTTTCTTGTTGAATATAACATTTCTTAGTTATTGACAAAGGTTGATGTTTTGAAAGATTAAAATTTTTTTTTCCTTTTAAATATTTGTTTATAAAAGTTTGTAACACTATTTCCATAAAAAAATAAACCAAACAAATCTGTAACAACAAAACAGAAACAGACTCAACCCAAACAAACAAAAGAAACCACATCAAACCCTCCCCCACTAAAAAAGCCCCTAAAAATCCAAGTAGCAAATACTGGGAGAAAAAAAAATCTTCCTATGAGATACAGCTTTGAAATTACTTTTAGCTTAACTGCAGGCATTCTACTGTGCCAATATCTTCAGCATTTCCTGTTTGAAATGCACAGAACCCCTCCATGAACAGAATTTCATATGCCATGGAGAAAGGTCAGGTTTTGGTGCATCTTAGTTACTTCTATCACTAATTTTATGTTATTGATAAAATGCTAAATATATTTTTTTTAATGTTAGAATGCAATAAAGCTACTTTGTCTCTGCCTACTTTGCCCCTATTAAATTCAGGCTCTATTTATAGACCATATCTTTTAAGTTGTTGGTAGCACATTATCATCATATGGAAATCATTAAATGCTCTTTTAGCTTCATGCTTTAACTAGCATGTTTCAAGGAGTGTAATGAGTTCATCTTTTATTTAAATGTAATTAAGAACATGGAAAAATTATTGTTGTCACCACTCAGAATACCTGTGAAAGAAATAGATGTGACTCTGGAAGTTCCAAGGTTCTGTGTTTAGTACTAGCCAAAAGAGATGCCATTGTTTTCTCACAATTAACTAATGCAAAATTTCAAGTTAAATGTGTTAACTGTTGTAGTCTAAAATTGTGAAATGTCTTCATAAATGTCTTCATAAATGTCTTCAAAAGTTCAGTCTCTATTTAGGACTTGATACCCAACAACTGAGAAGATTCTATCTAGAATCTGAATTGGAGAGAAATTTCCATTCCCAAAATCATACATTAAATTAGTTGCATGTTCATACAATTCTCAAAGGATGTCCAGATGAATCCTAAAAAAGTAGTAACAAGAACATTTAATCCAAAATTACTTCATTACTTCAAATGACCTATAAATCCACATGCTGAAATTCTTAAATGAACTCTTTTCAAAACTTTTTACTTTTTCATAGCCATTTTTGTTTTCATTCCACTCTTTGACATTTAAGTAACGGAAAAACATTCTAAATAAGAAAATAAAAGGCAAAAAACCCCTCTAAAAACCAAAAACAAACAAACAAAAAACCAAAAGAAACAAACCCCCAAAAAACCCCAAAAACTACCAAAACAAAACCCCACCAAAAAAACCCCAAAAATCAAAAAACCAAACAAAATACCATACTCAAACTTTATTTCCCTTTCATCTAAAAAGCTTATTTTCAGTTTTGATGGTTGTACCGATACCAGCCGAAAAATCCTTATGAGTTCCTTCTAATTTAAGATATTTTATGACAGGAAATCCCCCCAGTACTCAGGAGATTCAAACAATCAGCTTTTCTACAGATGTATCCCCTTTAAGGCACTTCTGGCTGGGTACAGAACTATTTTGTGAATTTCACTATCCTTTTTAGTTTGTTTTAATGTCACTGTTGGAAAATAGACAATAAAGCTAATTAATAAATAAAGAACTACATTACAAATAGGATTACTCTGTGTCTTTACATCCATAACAATGCTTCAAGTGGATGTGGAAACATTTAGAAACACCCTAGGTGGACTGCAGCTTTATTGCACTCCTGAGCACAACAGCACAATGAATCTTTATTCAATTAACAAAAAAAGGACTCTTAAACTACAATGACCTGATTCATCTGTTATAGGAAAATTTAATGTGCTTCAGAGATAGTGTACTAATGGGGACCTCTGTATCAAAGTGTCATCAACTGTGCATTCTTTGTACTTATTTTTATACACCAGCTTGCATATGCTGGGCAGAAACAGGAGTATAGTGCCGACTTTTCCATTCATTTGCTCCAGATAAACGTTTTTACATTCCCTTGTTCATCATTTAGTCATATGAAAAAAACAAATTTTCCTGGAAACTAAAATAGTTGGGAAAGTAGGTCAAGATCAGACAACAAGCAGTGAGCTTTGGATTGTGTTGACATTTATAGATGGCCTGGTGCATGTGTAGGAGACACCAATACAAGTGTAATTTCTCCATGTGAGTAGTTAGACCATCTGTTTTTTCAACCCATTTCTGCGTGTGAGAAGCTAATCAAACGTAAGACGGAACACTATACAGGGGTAATTGTGTTAAGCTTTTAGTTGCTGGTGCCATTCAAACAAGAAAATCAAGGAATTTATAGTGTCACCAAACATAGGATCACAACATAAGGAATGTCTGCTTCTTTTGGCTATATGAGCATCTACCAAGAACATTGAAGGTGTCAGTGAGTTTTTCGTGGGTTTAATTTTTTTAATATATTTTAAACACTAAAGTATTAATTTTATATAATTTATACACCATAAAACATCAGGCTTTGAAGGGATCTTTAGAAGTTGGTTCAAATTCTTCACTTCCAAGACCCATTAAACCAGATGTTTGTATAACTACATCAACCTCCTGTGTGCCTTGCCAGCTCTATAATTGGGAGATTGTGACCTTGGTGACCAATTATAACATTAGTTTTTATCACTGCTCTAGTAACTACTTTTCAGAATATAGGACACTTACTTGACTCGGTATAGGAAGGTAAAACTGTAATGAATAATTTCCTGTAATATGCCAGTAAGGTAAAGACCACAGTGATTCCCACCTAATGATGAAACATTAATTGACTTGAGCAAATTGTATCTTTTATGTAAAACAAACAAAAAAACCCCAACAAAACAACACTAAACCAAACCAAAAAACAAAACAACCCCCCCCCCCCAAAAAAAAACCCTAATTCTGCATATCAGCAACACAAAAGGACACAGATGAAAAGGTTTTATATATTAAAAAAATGACAATTTGTAGTCCTGGCCTAATTGTTATGCATATGGGCACAGAGAGATCAGCAAAAGAGCACAGAAATGTCTGTCTCTTGAGAAGAAATATTATCTAGGGATGTCATTGGAAGGGTTATGATTGCAAAGGAAGAAACCCTATAGCATGCAAAGATCTGAGGAATTGTTACAAAATAAAATTAGGACATTAATGTATTCTTTCCTGTATGCTTTGCAAATTTCTAAAAATTTCAAGCCCTCACCATTATCCTGTCTTATCAAGAGTTCCTTTTCTTCTCTGTACCTCTTTGTGGGTACAAAATTTGTTCACACAGGATATGGTGAATTTATCTGCTGTCAAATAAATTCAAAATGGCCAAAAGTTAGGAATTTCAGATATTCCCATTCTTTCAATATGTCTATGCCTACAATTGCAGTATTAACTAGGGTTTATTTGAGGTAGGGAAATTGGGGTAGAGAAATGTGTGACTGGTACTTCCAGCACTGCCTAGTTCCATGCAGGGATGCTGAATAGACTCTGGGAAGTTTATGCTTAAAGAAGGATAATGACAGTGGCTACAGAATGTTGAAAAGAAGAGAATCAAAAGGAAGACCAGAGAAATAAATAAGTGAACATGGATTGTGGAGGAGGGGTTATGTCTTGAGCTGTGCCCTTCACTGCTAAACTCCAGCAATATGTGCACAGGAATCTAATCCTGTCTCTAAGATAATAGCGTAGATGTGTTAGTTTTATTTTGTTTTGTTTTATTCCTAAAAGATAAAAAAACAATAGATAACAGTCAGACAGCAACTGTGACAGAAGAGAGTCCATGGAGGTGATTCCAGTAGATCACTGAGCAGTTTTGAATTTGTACAAAACATCTTGGACCTGAATATGTTTCAGCTTCCCAGGTAAGCCTCTATAGGGTAAGAAGCTTTTCAACCTGGATTATAATTGTCATACACCTTGCGCATATAATTTATTCCCCTTCAAGACATCTAAAATGCAGTGAACTCTTTTCTATTTTCATTGAATTACAGGTTTTTGTACTTTCTCGAGTGAACTGCTCTGAAAATACTGGCTTTTGAACTCCACCCAATCTGTATTGCTGTTTCTGCTGTTTGGTTACTATCTGGACAATTGTTCTGTTTCAAATTTTACCCCTTGTCATCCATCCATATTTAACTTGCATGCCTGCTCTCTCACTAGTGCAGGTGTGATAATGTTATGATGTGAGGTCTGAGATTGTATCAGGTCAGTGCTAAAAGCTTTGCAACCTTATCCTTTCATGCTTAGCAGTCTGTGAACTTCCTCCTGCAGTTCAGCTGAAGAATTTGATTTTTCCATTGAGCTAACAGAATCTATTGATGGTGTGTGTGCATTCTACTCCACTGCCTCTTTGAAGAAGAGCTTTCAGTTAAATAACATACCTGGCAATGTTTTGTGCACCACGAATAATTTTGGGGGTTTTCTGTCTCACCTGAAAATAGTAGATAGATGAATGATTGCAGTAGCAGATGTGATTTGTGACGTCAATGCTATTTCTGGCCAACTTAATGGAATAATCTATCAGAGGGAGGGTATAATGACAGGCAAGTGATGTATGAGCAAACAACTCTTGTGATGTCAATCCAACTTCTCTTGGTCTGTACCAAGTAAAGGTTACCGTGTCAATGAATGAGTCACTTCTGTCCTGTCATTAGCCTCATTCAGTACTAAAGGATTCTTGAGTAGGATCCATAAACATAGGTAGTTCTGGCTGTCTTCTCAGATCTTGTACTTTATGCTTATGGGAAATTGTGTGATTTATATCATAATATCTTGAGAGGGATTTATAAACTCAACCTGCAGCTCCTCTAGAATAAGAAGTCTGAGGGTGTCTTGCATGATATAGCCCTTCTGTAGTCAATCGTTGCTTTGTAGTTTAAAAATTGCCTTTAAAGCTAAAATAAAAAAAATTGGCATTTTTTTAAGTTTTGGGTGAAGTTTCAGGGAGCTATGTGTGTCTTTGGTTTGTTTTCCTTAACTAGATGTTCTAGCGAGCAGCTTTAACTTCTTTTGCCTGTTACTACAGGTTCTTATATTCCACACAGTTACTTTTGCATCAACATCTATTTGGACCTCTAGTGAAGTAAGAGCTTTCCTGTCTTCAGTGTCTAGTTTTTACCTTACACATGCAGGTAAAAATAATTCAAGTGGCCACCACTGAAAATCACTGCATTCATGCAAGTACTACACTGTTGTATCAATGATTAATTAAAGTCTGTCCAGCACTAATTTGAAGCAGAGAAGACCAGTGTGAAAGAAAAACATCGGGAAGTCTTTGATGACCTCATGTCTCATTATATTGGCAGATTTTCACCATTAAGTTATTTAGTTATTTATCATATGGATATATGTGGTGTCTATTATGGCTCTCTTCAAGCCCTTTAAATTAGTACAGGCATTGACAGGCAAGTGATGCCTGTCTGTACCATGGATTTCCGTAGCTGAAATGAAGATAATCCTATAAATTCCCCATTTGATTATTGTTTATTAATATAGATACTTGTAGTCCAGTGTTACTCGTATTTTGAAAAAGACATTCAAGGTAAATCAGATAAGATGCCCAAAAAGTTCCCATTTACCTCTTCTGTTTACAAGGCAAATCCAAGATAAACATTCTTACATGACAAATGTTTTAGATAATATAAAGTGAGCCTTGTTTTGTGGGTCATTTCCAGTCATTTGTGGTGACTAGCACTGAAACCTGATCAGAAGGACATATCTATATCCTTATTGACATTCTGGGTTAGATTTTCAGCTCCTGGTCACTCAGCTTCTCTCAGTGAAAATGGCTCTCAGTGAAAATTTTACATCAGCTCAGATTTTGTTATCACAGGATTTCCCTTATCTGAAGGGGTGTTCTGTCATTTGAAGGTTAGAAATGGGAGGATGCATGGCAGAAATGTGTTCAGTGTCCGAGGTGTGTGACCTCCTTGGATGTCCCCTTCAGCAAACATGTCTCTGCCTGGCACAGTGACACGTGTCATGCAGGCTTCTTCAGGTACAAATGTCAAATTCACACAGATGCAACCAAACAGAAAAACTGGATTCTGCTGTAACTGACAGTACAACTATAACAATTTGACATTGTTCTGTTCTGGTTTAATGGATCTACTTTTACTATGTTTGAAATAAGGAAAAAATTATACTGCCAAGAGAAAGCCAGAAAGGAAGAATATTTTCCCTTATCACTGGCACTGCTTAACCACTCTGACTGTAGAAAACATTGCAACAAATTAAAATATTCACTTTGTCGGTTTATTAATATTTAATGTATGATTCAGAATATATTCAGACTTAAAACTGGTGGTCAGAACCATATCACATAACTTGAAGCACTCAGCTGAGCAATGTAAGCTGTTTGTATATGAGGAGAGGAGAGGAGAGGAGAGGAGAGGAGAGGAGAGGAGAGGAGAGGAGAGGAGAGGAGAGGAGAGGAGAGGAGAGGAGAGGAGAGGAGAGGAGAGGAGAGGAGAGGAGGAGAGGAGAGGAGAGGAGAGGAGAGGAGAGGAGAGGAGAGGAGAGGAGAGGAGAGGAGAGGAGAGGAGAGGAGAGGAGAGGAGAGGAGAGGAGAGGAGAGGAGAGGAGAGGAGAGGAGAGGAGAGGAGAGGAGAGGAGAGGAGAGGAGAGGAGAGGAGAGGAGAAAAAACATGGTAAAAATGCATCAGTAGTTGCTGTCAAAGCACTTTGAATTCTAAGCTGCTTATTCTTTTGTCTGGTGGCTATAAATAATAAAGTCCAGATTCATGCATGAAATATTTTGTCTTGATGTTTTCATTCCCCTTTTCTGGCTTCACTGTTTCGTATTAAATGCTACGGATGCAAATGATTTTTAAAGTTCCCTGTGCAACCCATTGACTGTGTGTGTGTTTGCCTTTAGCACAAAATAATTTCCTGGTCACTCTTTTGTCTATACTGGCCAATACCTCGTTGGTGTAATATGCTTCCTGTTGTGGGTACATGACTTCATCTCATTTGTTGGTATTAGTCAAGGGGAAAAATTATACTAGGTCACATGCAGAATTTCTGCAACATATAGACAGAGTGCAGAAAACATGTGCATTCAACCAGAAAATTCCAAATCAGGCTGCTATTCCTGACTTAAACATGAGTTTTGTGATGCCATATAGATTTAATAAAAAAAGCAACCAAGTTTTCTGATGTTATATGTATTGATTTCTACATCCATATGTGTCAGTTATCCTTAATTAAAACAATATCATTCATCACATCAGCCCATACAGTTTAGATGACCTTGGTCAGGCTTCTCTCAGTTTTGAAACTAAACTCTAAGAAAAAGAGCATAGAGGTGCTGTGCATGTGCTGTAAACAACACAGTCTCAGATCCTGAAATAAGAGGAAAAACAGTAACATTTAAACTTCTCTGCAATGCTGTAGTGATGATACATCTTGTATCTCTAAAAAATGTCCTTTTGTAATGCTGCATATCCCTAAAATATGTTCTTTTGTAATGCTTCTCCTCCCAGATAGAAGGTGTGAAGATCACGTCACAGTCACCAGACATCTTCCTGCCCAGATCCACTAGAACTGAGGAGCAACATCTTTGGAAGGAAATTCAGAGGTGTTCCCATGCACAGAGCTGATGGACTGGCCTGAAACCAGACTTGTAAACAACTTCAGCATTGGAAAGGGAGCAGTTGCATCCAAGTTTTCCTGCACCCACTGAGATCTCTCTGGTATGTGCTAAGTCTCAAACATACCAGGAAATTCTTCAGGATGATACCATTCAACACAAGCCAAAACTATTCCAAGGAGTGAACTACTTTTTTGAGAATAATACAGATAAATACTCTCAGACACTGTTTAATGTTCTAGTGCAGATCTCTTCAGTTAAATCTGTACTCATCTGGTAGCAGACAAGACTGCTTTCCCCAGTCATGCCTGTACTTTCAGTACTGATTAATATACTGACATATTAAAGTCTTATCAGAAAATCATAACCTGTTCCATTGGTTGTCTCTGATTCATAAAGGAAAATTATAATAACCCCAACACTTGTCTCAGATTATGCAATCATTGACTCGGGATTTGAGAGTCAGCAGGCAGGAAATTCTGATGTAGGCCTTTAGATCATTTTAATTTGTGTTACATAAATAGAGTTATTTTCCCTTTCCTTAAGATCTTCAGAGTTACAGAATGCTCTTCAACCCAAAACCCAAGCCTATTATAAAAAAATTTATTGATTTCAAGATATCCACATTTAGAAGAATAGAAAACCCAGCTGATTAAACTAAATTTTGATAATGTGTTCAAAATAATTAATTCACTTCTTTACACTTACATCTCTATTTCTAAAGTTTGAACCATAATCTTTTTGAAAGTATTACTTTTTAACATATATGGGTTAGTCCTTTTTTCTTTAAAAGAGAGTGTAAATGTTTTTTTAGAATTCAACGAAACACATCTTCCTCAGATCAATAGAGAGTAACAAACCCACATGGAATGCAAATATTTTTGCTGCACTGACTCATTTGCAGAATCTTCACACACCATAATGAATATTCATGTTAAAAGTTAAAAAATTTTCCTTGTTTGACTTTTTGGACAGGAAGGCCTTGTTATTTTGAAGAAGTGCACTTATTTCATTTCAATGCTTGTTTTTATTTTTATTCTTCCTCAATCCTTTCAGTGCCACTCCTGTTAGACCTTGTGGTGAGTGGACATAGGATTCCTTTGGAGAAAATATCAACATTTCTTTAAAGATGGTGAGACTTTTCCATTTAAATCTTCCTTCACCGGCTCGATTACCATTTTACTAGACAAGTTTGGAATAGCCACAGGATATAATGAAAATCTGGCTTCAGCATCTTCTTCACTGCTCCATTTTCCTGTCATCTCTAAGCCACGCCACCTTTCAGCAGCACATTCCAAGTTCTCATGCTTCTGATACTCTGTAAAATGAAAACAAAAATACAATAATTCTGCCATGTTTACAAGGGTCCTAGAAATGAAAGGAAATTGCAAGTTTCCATGTGAATAGTCAGGAAAACAAATTCAAGAAGGACCTTTGCATTACATGAGCCATTCAATTATGTTGTTCATTGACTTTAAAGGGATTGCTGCCATGATGCGGTAAATAGAAGCTGCATAAAGTATTTATATTTTATTTAAATGCCAGTTACTTAATTTATTTTCTCATTATATATTAAAGTAATGATCATCCTGTTTATTAGTGTTACATATTTCATTGGGTTCACAATGCTGTAATTTGGAACAAATGAATAGAGGTCACTACATTATCCATTGTGTGAGATGGTATTAGCAGCAGTGACACACACGGAAAACAGGAGTAAAATCATCATGGAAAAGAGAGGCCACGATGCTATAATCTCTTTGAGGAGCCATTGTGTGATATCTCTGTTGCCCACTAAAAAACAAAAAGTAATTAAACCATAAGGATTATTAATTATATGTATAGACCATGCATCTAAAAATGTCTTAAAACCATTTCCAAAGTAATTTTCTACTTATAAGCAGAATGAAAAAAAAAAAAAAAAAGATCACTAGCAAAATACAGATAACTCTGTGATGAAACGTGATTGCAGTTTAAACAGAAGACAGAAATGTTATAGAGTAGTTTAGGAAAACATGGTGATCTATAATGCAATATCACAAAGAAATACAGTCAGAGATTTTAAATCCAAATTAAATTTGAGCTAGGATTGATAAAAAATAATGAGATAGGAAACTAATATAGAGACACATGTAACCAATTCAAGTTAAAATTAGTTCAGACTTTCATAAAATTCCTTTTTTCAGGCAAATAAATTTTGCACAAGATATTTCAAAAGCAGTATTGAATTTTCAAGAGCCACAATCTTTACAGTACGTCTTTCAACTAGTTCAAGATATAAACTAAAAAAGAGGAAACAAAACCCACAAAAAAACCACACAAAATTTATGAAGCACTTGCTGAAATGTCAATGGTCACTGGCACTGTAGTAACAGAGTACCTTCTGTATGCAACAGAGAGGTAAACAAGTCTTAATGAAATGAATAGCTGTTTTTATAAAATTAATTAGAAAAAAAAAGTTTGAGATATATACATTGGTCTCCTGGATGACATGGTTTTTCCTGAGTGGTCTAGAGAAGTTTCCACTCATTGCAAGTATTTAAAACAGAAGGGATCTCACAGGTTATTAATTTTAATTTCTTATTGTTACATGGTATCCCAGTGTTTGCCCATTTTTGTACATTCGTTCCAGGGCTTTTTTTAAAATAGACATATTTTCTGATTAGCTTTGTTTTTTTGTCTCCAGCATTTCAGTCACTCACACAGGGTAGCTACTATCATGGAGAAATAGGAATGAATAAAGCCTCAAATGCTGTTGTTTCAATGACTGTGAAAATTTGGGGTCACACACAAATTTTGATTTTCACTCCAAACTACATTACTGTTAAAAGATTTTCAATTTCAAGAATGAAAACACAACAAAATCTTTATGCCTAGTATCATCTGTTGGTGTCTTGGAAAGCTGGAGAGAGGGGTGACTTACAGAGTAATAATTCAGCACAAAGAGAAGGGTACATGTACCAGATCTCTTCTCACAAGTTATGAGCTGAACCCTCCCAAATTTCCTTGGCTCTCTACAAGCTCCTTTCCCAAAGCTGTTCCCCTTTTTCAGCCTCTTAAAATGAGGAGTGATAGTCACTGCACCTGTTGTCTCCCTGCACTCTGTTCTTCCTCACTCATTTCCTCATTTTCTCTCTACTGTTAGGGAAGAACTCACAAAGAGGGAGAGCCATCAAATTGGGATTTGATAAAATCCTCTCAAATTTGTTTTGAGAGATAAAAATAAATACAATCATAAAGAGGATATTGGAAGAATTTCTTAGTTGAACAGCAGAAAAAGAAAAAATATCGAATGAATATTAGAAATGCAAAGGAAAGTGGCTCCCAATCTGATGACTTGTTTTGTCCCTTCAGCACTGTACAGGTGGAGCACAGCAGTCAGCAATAATAGAAAACCTTAGTATCACACCCTCAAACTTCCCTTTGACTCAGACCTTTGAAGCAACTTGTGCACCTTACCTTTTTTCTCCTCTGAGTATTTGTAGCATGCGTGTCCCCTCAAAACAAGAGAGATATTGAGGGCCTGGAGCACGTCCAGGGAAGGGTCTGGAGCCCCAGGAGCGGCTGAGGGAGCTGGGAAAGGGGCTGAGCCTGTAGAAGAGGAGGCTCAGGGGGGACCTTCTGGCTCTGCACAGCTCCCTGACAGGAGGGGACAGCCGGGGTGGGGGGGTTGGGCTCTGCTCCCAGGGAACAGGGACAGGAGGAGATGGAATGGCTTCAGTTCTGCCAAGGGAGGCTAGATTGGATATTAGGAAAAATTTCTTCACTGAAAGCATGGTCAGGCATTGAAATAAGCTGCCCAGGGAACTAGTATAGTCACCATCCCTAAAAGTGTTTGAAAAACTTTGCAGATGTAGCACATGTGGGCGCGGTTTAGTGCTGGACATAGCAGTGTTAGGTCAATGGCTGGACTCAGTGATCTGGAAGCTCCTTTCCAGCCTTAATGATTCTGTGATTCTAAATTGTAAAATGAGACAATCCCAGATAGAATCCCTGGTTTGCAGCCAGCTGTGCAACTAAAAGATATACCAGGACTCCAACTAAGGACTTCAGATTTTGGTTGTGTCCAAGGCAAGCTAACTAAAGCAAAGCTGCTTGAAATGGAATAGAAATGTCTTCTAACATCTAACATGCTGTTGTAAATATTTTCTAAGTGAAAAATATCACTGTTGTTGCTGATGTGTCTGACAATATAAGCAGGAGTTTGTGTAGGCCTGCAGAGTTTGCTTAGTGTGGATTATGGTGTTCAGAGTGCCATTTCATTTGTACTCCAGGTCTTTTTCAAAGCCATTTAACTGATAAGATTTTCAGTCATGGTCACCCTTAATACAAATCTGATGTGACAAGGTAAAATGGCAAGCACATCTTTAAAAGATCTTTTGCATTTTCCCCAGCTCAGAATATTACTGCTCTTTTTTTTTTTTTTTTTCGTTAAATTTTAAAATAGTTTCACGAGATGAAAAAGCCTTATTCGTTTCTGTTTTGAGAGCAGAGTAACAATCTTTGTTACTAAACCTCTAACTGAAAACCCCAGAACTCCCAAGCATTGCCTTTGGGCTCCTGCAAGGATGTGTCAATTTTTAACAGGGATTCTTCTGGACAAAGCCTGTTGTGTAAACACCTGGTGAGTTTTAGATGTCATCTACAGAACACGAGATGAATCATACTTTAGATTATAAAGGGAGCCTGGGTGGCTGTTCCAGGCTTCAATACCTCTGCTGCTGTCACAGTTTACTTGATTTCACACACATATTTCATTTCACACACCATGGCCTCTGTGCTGCTGCACAGCCAGGGGAGTACAGCCAGCTCATTCTGATTATTTGGAACATGAGTTTCCTGGGCTGCTTGAGCTGTATTTGTTACACAGAATTTATTTATTGCCTGCAAAACAAGGACAAGCTCATCCCCTTAGGGAACAGCTCTCTTCCCATGCATCCAGGTCCCTTGATACTATTTTAATTGTCTACTACAAGTTATGCAGCACAAATAAATTTAGTACAAGATAGTGGAATGGATATTTTAAATTTCAAGTGTTATGCTACTCTCTAGTCAGCTGAAGTAGATTTTTTTTACTGCAGTCACTGATGATTTTATGCATATTCTAGCTATAAAAATAGATTAAATAAACTAATTACCTGAAGCAATAAACCAATAAATACTAATGGATTGTACCAGATGTCATCTCCTGATAACTCTGTTTCTTATACAGCTTAGGACAGATCTTTACCCTGGAAAATTCTCACAGGTATTTTAAGCTATCTTTCTTTGTAACTCACTGTCAAGTAAATTTTGCGTAGATGGAGATGAGCTATTTGAAAATGGTGATAATTTGATAATTTTATGGAAGAAAACTTTTCCCTTTGGTGTGTAGATGTCATTGGACATTTCTAGCTGTTAGTGGTAATTTCCACTGAGGTATTTAATACACTGGAGTATCAGTGCCTTTTAAAACAATCAAGTTTAAACAATCAAACAGGCTTGAAATACATGTTTTGAAAACACTGAATATTCCTGTCTCTGCTTTATGTCCCTTTCAAATTTTAAGGTAATAATAAGCCTGTGAAAAAAATTAAAATAAGGAAAAAGAAACAGCAATGACAAGAAAGACTATTAAAAAAAAGAGATTTTATTCTGTTTAGTTTTAACAGGAACAATGACAGGAGCTAAATAGAACAGTGCTATGCTTTGGCACTGGTAATGAGGTGAACAAATTATATCATGTGCCCCTAATTCCAAGCATGCTGAATGGTTAACTATAGCAGTGATAAAATAAGCACATTTTTCAAATGCAGAGAAAGGCTTACTATGTGCTGTCATTAGCAAGCAGGAACTTGGCATCCCCTCTCAGCCAGCACATTCTTGTCAGATATTATGAATGGCTGTTTGCAAGTACCTGCTGTAAACATCCCAGGACAAATTAACTCTTAACTAGTTTTCATTTACATTCTAATATTAGAAATAACAAAAGCCCACAATTTTTACCTGACTAGCTAGCATGATTCTTCTTTTCAGTCTTGGTATTCTGAAACCAATATTACTACCCTAAAAGACAACATCTTCTTTCTCTGTAGTTTCCTTTTGATGTAAAATAATCTCCTTCCTTCTCACAGACTATACAGGCATGACCAGAAAAGACAGCATTTCCTTTGGAAAATGGTCTGTTTCAGTAAGTCCTGTCTTTGCTTGCACTGTAAAAGATCCAAAGCTGCTAGGTACAGTTTTAGGAAGCAGAAGATGAATTCAATGTGCCAAGCATAACCAAGTTCTGTCGGGTTGTTTGTCTGGCCTTTTTCAGGAGCTTGCAATGCTGCAAATGTGCTACACACTCACATTTGCACACCTCTGTGAAAGACAGTCTCACTTAAATTTTCACAGGCTTAAAAGCCAGGACAGCTGTGCATGGCTTAGCACAGCCAGTTCATCCCACTGCCAGATGTCATCCGCTTGATGCTGGCCAGGTGTCTCTTCAATGTCATCTGAAACCTCTTCTTTTCACATTTCACAGGCTGTGGCTCACAGTCTGGCTTGCAGCACACAGGAGGAAGCTGGCTGTTGCAGACTGACTCCCATGACACCGCCTGCCGGGTCTTAAAAGAGGTGACTGAAGGTTTCGTGGTCTCAATGCTCTGCTGAATTTCACTGAAAGGGCTGGAGAAGCTCCTTGCAACAGATGTGGTCTTCTTCCTTTGGGACAAGAGGATTCTAAGTTCTTCAGAATCATTCTGAAAAAAGAGAGACTCTTTTCTCCTGGTATTGGGACTTTCTCCCAGTGTGAGGAACCCATAGGGAGTAGTGATTTTGGAGAGGTGGGGCAAAGAGAAAGCAGCTCTAGTTGCTGGGTCACAATGATCTGCAGCTCTCTCCAGGTCTTCAGGGAAAGTCATTTGATCTGTAAAGCACAGGGTTTCTTTTCTGTCCAGACTTTCTCCTTTGCACATTGTTTCTTTCTTGATGTAGGATTCAGATTTGCTTCTAGTTGTTTTGCACTTCTGAACAATTTCATCAGAGACTCTTCTCTCAGGAGAACTCTCTGTGCTGTCTTCCTCTGGCTCCTGCTGGAAAGAAATATGCTCTATGTCCAGAGAAGGAATGAAAAATTTAGGGATGCGATCAGGAGTCATGACAATATTGAAGATGTCCTTGTTTTTCTGAGCAACCTTTTCTTCAGGAGGTGGCTTACTCATTTTAAGACTCGTCCAAGTTATCAAGTTTTCTATAACACTTTTCAGGGACTGCTGGGGTGTACCACCAGGCACCATTGTTTCAGCCAGCAGTGCTTTCTTAAAACACACAGTGCTGCCTGTTGACTGAATTCTCCCAGCACTGACTGCAGATGGGGGATTCATTCTGCTTATAAAACAAAGCAAATGACGTAATCTGATAGGTAGATGTCATTGGCATGGTAACCAAAGATAAGAAGGCTTTTACACTCCTACTTATATGCTTAAAGAATAGCTTATATGCTTAAAGAATAGCTGATTCATGCTGCACCCTTGCATTAAACAAGCTTAAAAATTTGATTTAATTATTTTTAAATGCCACATTTGGTGCTAGTGCCTGTTTCAGGAAAATAATGGCTGCAAACATAACTGTAACTTTTGGGCTGTTTGGAATATATTTCTTGTGCTCTTACATGAAACATAATAAGGCTTTTCATTTAAAAAAAAAAAAAAATTAATATGCCTGCAGGTGTAAAATACATAATTCTCTTAAATTCTTTAGTTTAGTTTTCAGCAAATTTTATTGTTGGGTGTGTTTTGCATTACGAGTTGTGAGAGGAAAGCCTAGAAAATGAGTTATCAAGCAATTATTGGATTAGTGCACATATATGACTCCCAGGGGGCATTATTTCCTCCCAAGGAGAAAAACTGGACAGCCCTTCAGAGAATACTCATATTGGATGTAATTGGTTGAAGGGATGGGTGTATCCTTGGGTACACATGGCAGCCAGCAACTGATATGTGAATTTCTCCTGATCCTTGATTTACTTCTTAGGCTTCTGGTGAGAGTTCCATCACAGCACACTGGTCTGCTGTCACTTGGTGCATGTTGCAGCCAGGAAAAGAGCAGGACAGTTCTGACCAACGTGTGGGTGGTTTCTCATGAGTATCAGACCATAAAGTCCTTTATCCATCTACACTGTAATACCCATTCTCACGTGCTGCTCAGGTCCTTTCCTACTTTGCTCACCATTTCTTCTAATCTTATATAGATGATTCCAATAATAAAGACATGAATGGACATTTAGTCTCAGTACCAAGTCTGAGTTTGTTTAATGCTTAGGAACTTATGAAGGTATGTTAGGGTTGGTGACATTGAAGGTGCTTGTGCTGCTGGGTACTTTGAAAGCATAAATCTTACCTGTGTCAGAGTGTGAAACCCACAAAGTCTGATTCTGAATTTCATTTTATTTTAGTTTTGCACCCTACTATTTTTCTCTGTTAATGTTTCCACTGCTCATTTCTCCCTTTGCCTGCATTTAAGAGATAGAAGTTCAGTTAATTCAGTCACATATGTAATTTATTCAAGAATCATGGAATCAAAGACTAGTTTGTGTTGGAAGAGATCTTCAAGACCATCTCATTACAAGCCCTGTGCCATGGGCAGGGACACCTTCCTTTAGGAGATTTTGACTTCATAAAATCATGACTTACCTGCGTTTAGTTCTCCATTCATTTCCCTCTGGCTCTGGCTGCAGAATTTGGATGCTGTTTGGTATGCATCAGCATTTCAGAACAGCATATTTAATCCTTGCTTTATTGAAGATGAAAAATGACAGTGGAAAATTATCATTGTTATTTTTGGCAGATACGACTAAGTACCATACCCTTTTCAATGAAGTAGCTCTTGCCTAAGGAAAGCCAATCTCCACACACAGAAGTTGTCCTACATGAACAAAATAATTGCAGAAAAAACCCAATGCAAACATTTCTGGTTTAGACTGGATTTTGTATGAACTGGAAAAGTCAAAAATACTCAGTTTAACAGAGAAAAAATAATAATAGCAATGTGTCAGAAATTACCCATAAAATGGAGAACTTTTAGTTTTCTTCTGATTCTTTGCAGAAGAGTCAAAAGGAAGGAAAGACCATTAATTGCTGGAAATCCCCTGAGGCACTGATATTTCACAAACACTTAGTGATTTACGTAGCACAATTGCTTCTTTGGCTGGAACAGTCTTCTAAAAATGTCATTTCTCCTGATTGAGCCACACATTAGAGACAGGGAAAATTCACAGATTTCAAAGTTCCTTGAGAGTTCTGCAGTTTGAAGATAGTTTTATATACATCAGAATCGAATACAGAATTTACATCCCCATTATTTTAACCCCATTTGATCCACAATAAGCCTAATATATAGTTTGAGGGACAAATAAAATCTTGATTTTTTCACTTGTTTTTGACCACAGTCATGAACAAGTCACCAAAAGCCATAACCTCTGAATAATTATTCTTATATTCACTAGGAAATGTTTTCTATGGTTATACAGCTTAGAAACTTTGAGAACAGCAACTTACCTGGACTGCCCATTCCTGTGAGGTTGAAACAACCCTTCATTCAAGCCATTTCAAAGACAACAAAGCCAAAAACCGTTTGGAAAACTTGATAACAGAATTGCCTG
This sequence comes from Sylvia atricapilla, assembly GCF_009819655.1. NCBI lineage: Eukaryota > Metazoa > Chordata > Aves > Passeriformes > Sylviidae > Sylvia > Sylvia atricapilla. The sequence continues at coordinate 62,458,833 of NC_089174.1, forward strand.
TACATTATGAGGCAGAACAAGGATTAGAGATTATGTCCCTTAGCTCAACATTTGTACATAGAAACAAGGACACCCAGGTATGTTTTGTGTTTTTCCTCACACTTTTAAGTACATTGAAGTTAAACTTCGATATCTTAAACATGCATACAAATGTAAATAAAAAAGTACACATCTTCAAACCTAATATATATACTTATGTCGTACATCTCATGTACACCTGTACACATACACCGATATATATCCACATATAAGTCTCTGTATGTGTATTTGTATATATGCCTGAGCCTGATCTTGATATGAATGTAAGTGTATATAAACCTTATACATCTATAAATTTATTAAGGTGCATGTATATGTAATCTGGTGTCTTTGTCATGATAATAAGCCAAACACCCACTCCAAAGTAATTTCTGAAATAATAAAATATTGGAAGATAAATTCCCAGTCCATTTATTTTTTCACCGACAAAAGCATGTTTTATGGCATTACAGTACAAAATAAGATTGATTTTATCTTCATCACTTCACACAGTAGTATAGTTAGTATTTATTTTTAATGCTGTTACTTCTCTTCGATCTGTGACAAATGTTCAAATGCCCTCATTTTGCTTCTGGCAAAATATAGTTTTAATCACAACTGCAATGAGTAAAATGTTACAATACCTATATTAAGGTTTAGATCAAGACCTACTACACAAAATGGACAGTATGAAATAAGATAAATTGCAGAATCCTGGGGGAAAATATAAGGTATATATATCTTAAATACTCTTTTATTATAAACTCCAAGTAGAACATATTCCTCCCCTCATTTCCACTATAATCTCACTAAAGATCATAGGTCATAATTTATTTCTTCTCACCTAGTGGAATTGGCAGGTTTTCAGTGATTCCTTCATCTAAGCTCCAAAACAAAAATAGACTTTTGAGTGTCTTATACAATATTTTCTCTAAATAGTTCAACTACTGAGAAATAATTTTGCAGACTTTCTCTTTAATAAGAGTGTCCCCTCTGGAGATTAGATACAACTAGAAAACCTTTAAATGTTTCCTGTGTATTTCTGGTGTCTGTGAATACACAAATGCTTAGCACTTACACTGAGCTTTCATCTTTGGCATGCAATGAGAACATTAACTAATTAATCTTCACAATTCCCTGAGGGATAAGTAAGCACTATCCCTGTGATATTTGCTGTGCACACAATAAGGAGAGAAGAATGGAAATTGTTTTTCTTCATGTTCAAAAAGAAAAAAAAAAAGAGTTGTAGAGATGAAGAATAGAATTCTGCACTTTTCTAGGGTGCAGAGTTACCTGTTTTAAAGGATCTACTCATTTTGTCACTTTGGCCTTTTATTTGGTTTTGGTCCATCACTGCACTTTGTTCCCATATATACCTTCAAGACAAGCCCTGCAATTTAGGTGTGTGGGGCTTTTCAAACTAAATGCAGCAGGAAAAAAGACTGTTCAGCAGTCCCTGGCAGTGGATTTTATCTGGGTGCCAGATGCTAGAGCTGTCAAGATCTCAGATGCTGTTTTTCTTCTTCTAGTATTAAAGTTTATGTTCTGTTGGACAGTACCTCCATTTTTCAGAACTTTCCTGGGGCTTAAATGCTTTCAGTTGCCTACAGTTTTTTCCACTAAATCATGGTTATAAACAAAAGCCAGGCTTAGTGTCCAGCCTTGTTTGCTTCAAGGTTGAGTAAGTGTAGCCCTATTTATTTAGCTCTTGTGCTACCTCTCCAGAATCAGTTCTTCATCTTCAGATAATGACACCTCTTGGTAATTGCATTTTTTTGACAATTTGAGTTTAAATTAAGTAGCTGTCTTGTCATTTGGGGATTTGGCACTGCTACCATCTTCAAAGTAAATTACCTTACCTTACCAACCACAGAGAATCATATACAAATAAAGCATCTCAATCTGGAAGAGATCCATAAGAATCATTGAGTCCAACTCCCTGAAATGCTCCTTAAATGCTTTGCTTGAGATACTACATGGTTGATGTAGTCTATAGAGTTATGCTAACCAAGAGCAGGAAAGGAGTATATTCCTGCTTACTCAATCTATTTGTGATGTAAAAGTCAGTTGGCACGACAATTCCCAGCCTGAGTGGCATGGTCCAGCAGAAAAGTAACTGGGGAAGAGTCAGAGCCCTTAGCTAAAATTTCCAAGCTCTGTGTAACAACTGCGTACATCTCAGCTGCCTACAGAGACAGATCTTCATCCAAACTGGGGTCACTGGTTGTTGTAAATGTTACATAAGGGCTTAAACACTACAGAAAGAGAGCTTAAAACTTTTTTTAAAATATTAACGATACAATTTTAACCAAAAGCTCTCTGCTCCACCACTCTCACAGAAATAGAGCCTTTTCCTGACAAAAGTGGCTATAGCAAAAAACCCCACTACTATATTCCATAGTGTGTGCATATCCAGTGAAGCAATCTAGCTGATAGCATTTTTTTCACAGCCAAGTAAATATTCTCACAGCCAAGTCATCTACTTGCAATGGAGAATACCCAAAGTATCAAAGAAATGTAATCTGAGGGAATTTGTTTCCTTTATTTTCTAAGAGGTAAATGCGAAAACTAGGGGGAGAAAATCATAAATTAATTTCGAGGTTGAACTCCAGATCCCTATGATCACAAACCTTGACTCATAGTCTGTGCTTTTACTACAGTAAACATCAGCAACCAGCCACTTTTTACAGTAAGCTTTTAGGCTTGTTGTTGGACAGAGGACAATTCTAACAATAGCAGTAGATAAGTATCCAACAAAACACTCAGATTAGGTGCTAGAGAAACTGTTTTCTCCTGCATCTGTGTTTAACAGCACACCCCAGCTCAAGCAGTGAAGCCCGAGGCTGTGCAAAGGTGCTATTTCAGCAGCCTTTGCTTTGTTGTTCCCAGTCATTTTCAGTCATTTCCAACTGTATATTCAATATCAAAGAGACAGCAGACTGTAGCTTCCCTAAATTATTAATTTCAGCTTAGCAAAATATCTCTCAAAATTTCAGTGCTTATGTTTTATGGTGTTAATAATTCAGAGCTGCTGGAAAAGCAAAGCTTGCCAGTTTAGTGCTTATCTTTTTTTTTCCTCAACAATATTACACTTCCCAGTCCTGTTCTGATAGCTTATATGATCCACACCTCAGCTTTCTCACATTCTTACTAATAGAAGTATGTTACTTGACAGAGAGGAATTCTTGTGCTCACTTATGCCCTTTTGGATTCAGAATCCAGAATGTTCCCCTATTTCCAAATACCTTGGGAAACAAATAAATACTACCCTCTGGTGTTTTTCACTTGTAAATATTGTTATGGTACCCACCTTTATGTTTATTTTACTTCCTTTCTAAGTGTTAAAAGGATTCACCTATTCCTGAACATCACTGATTTTTATTCAATCTTGAAATAGTTAGAAGAGCAAGGACATAAAACAGAAACACTAACTGCAGTCTACTGAATGCAAAACATCTCAAATTCATATAAAAAGCCCTACCTCTAATAAATACAATCATATTTCTAAACTGATTTAAATATTGTGTATAAATAATATATTTATTCTGCAGTAATAATATATTAATTCTGCCATATTTGACATATTCCACTGGTCACAGATATTGAAGGAATATGTTACGTCCTCTGGCTTGTCATGTGTAAATTATATCAGAGCCTAATGCACTATTAGAAAAGGAAAATCTCGGCTCCCTCAGCACCACCCTGTATAAATGTTGCATGATCCACTGAAAAGATCCACTGGTCCTCTAAAGAGTGGTTAACTACGGGCTGGGTGATAAAATCTGTATCTCAAACCACACCCTTGTAAAGAAAAAGAGTGGGGTTTGCGCACAAATACATGTAGTGGAGTGTAACATTATGTTTTGTGTAACATCAAGGTTTTTATTTTAATGTGCAACATGTAGTAGCACCTCTGTGCAGAGAGCTCTGAAATCATCAGCTGATAAAATCCAGCAGGAGCTGCTGATGTGTCTTTTCCAAACATTAGCAATATGTACCTGATCTAAAGAATGTCTTTCCAAAGGTGTGTGGGGTCTCACTCTAAAGATTTTGAGTGGAAACATCTGTATTCTTCTGTAAACAGTTCCACTTTTGTTTGCCATCATGAAGAAGATTTTTTTTTTCCTTTTTGATTGATGTCATTTTACCCTTCCAGCTTTTGAACTTCCTTTCTGTGAACACAACTATCAGCAATTTCTTTTTCCTCCTGATAATCTCTTTTTTCACTGTAAATATTTAACAGAATTAACATATTTAACACAATTAACATGTGACTTTGATTTTTGATCATCACACTGAGCAAACAGAGGGAGACAAATGAAATGTAAAATAAAGCTAATTAAAGCAGAGTCTTTCTTGCTTGAGGTAGAATTTTACCAATATGTCAAAAATTTATCATGTCTTTTTCCCAGTAGGAAATCTGGACTTTATATTCCACTGATGTGAAGTTACCATTCTTTGTCTTGTAAAATACAAAAACTGAGCTTTATTTAAATCAACTCAAAGATGGAAATCAAAAATTCAGGCAGATTCTTCAAGAAGTTTTGAGATTAATTTGTAAAACAATGAGAAAAACTTCAATTACCTTACTTGCATTTGCTTGGCTTTCAGTTCCCATGTCCATGTCTTGACAGTTTCCTGGCTTTGCAGGGTATTACATTTGAAAATTCAATTGAAAATGGTAGTATTCTGAATCTTGATTCTCATATTGTTTTAAAGAAATACACAGAATATCATAAGATGTAAGAAAGCTACATAAGGACATTTTACAAGCTTTCTCATCAAGGCATAGCTCGATTCATGATGACTTCAGTATAAAAAGTAAAAAAAGAGAAATGGAATAAAAGCATATAATTTCCTTTCTCCTAACTAGATTATTTTTCCAAATTCTAATTTCAAAATTTTACATGCCTTAAATAATATTTAAAATTAGATTGGACAAATACACAGATATGCTGTTTTCCCACAGATTGCTTACATGCACAAAGACTTTTTCATATGGTGTATTTGAAGTATGAAATAATTTGTAGTACTATCACAACTGAGCATAAACATCAAAGATAGTCATGGGGAGTCATCAATTTTCCTCTCTCTTGATGTGTCTTGGTGACAGTTTTAGGCTGCTAAATATATTTTAGGTAGATAAAATAAGATGGATGACATTCTATGGGACTCCCCTAAAGGCAGCATGTTAGAAGAAGTGGCAGAGAAAGCCTGGTTTCCCCAGCACTTCCCCTCTCATCCTGTCAGCTCACATCCACGCCAGTGATTTTCTCTGTCTGGTAAACCCCTTTCTGTGGAGCCAGATGCTTAATTAGGTTTCATACAGGTAGAATTTTACCTAGGGAGAATGCAGATTTAGACAAGATGAAGGAAAAAGACCTCTGGAGAAGTAAATTCAGCTACAACCTTTCAGCTACAACTGTTCAGTCAACTCCATTTCAGTAGTTTTCTCCCTCAGCTGTGCACCTGGTCTGATGCCTCTATTTCATACTCCCCATACTGTTCCAGTACTTCTTGGAATCATGGACAACATTTCCAAAAAATTTCATCAATGGGACTCTGCTGGTATCAGTGGGGCTGTGGCACCCTATCTCTGAGGGATATTTGTTTCAGTGTTTCATCTAAAGATTGAAAAATGTTTCATCTTTCATCAAAAGATGACCAGCACACTACAAATGTCAAATTCATCTGTTGCCTTCCATCTCTTTTTAAATTTATCTATAACATCTGGTTGTTTATTTGATGATATACAAAATTAACTGTATTTTGAAGGTTTTAGCAGTGCACAAAAGGAAGAGAGTTTCCACTCTGAATTTCTTTTCTGCCTTTGCAAGAAAAAATATTTAAGGCACATTTCCAAAGACAGTAGGAACAATTCCAAACCTTGAAGCTGACAGTTCTGTCACAAAATCCCCAAGTGGTTTGGTAACTGTAATAATTAATATTTTTCTCGTTAATTGAGTTATTTGAAAATGGAACTGCTTCCTCCTGGTTTTGCTACAGGAACACAGAGGAACAAGGTACTTTAATTCCCTTCAAAGTAGGAGGACCAAATTCTGGATGAAGTATCCAGAATCAAAAATCCTGGCATGTATTCACAGAGGGATTTTGGGCATGACAGTGACCTTAGTTCAGGATGTTCAAGTGATTCAGAAGCATAAGGACTGACTTCTTCAGAGTCTCAATTTCATTAGTATTCAGAACATAGCAATGTCCAGCATCATTTTCACTGCCTCTTCTCTTACAGACTTTCCAGATATGTCACAAACATTTTCCACCTTCTTTTATGGAGACAAACTTTATGACAGGTTTAAATTTCTGCATAAATTAACCAGAATATGCTTTATAACTGCCTAATTTCCATCAATTCTCCAAACAGAGCAATTCCTTTGCTTTCTGCTCCAGATGAAACTCAAACTGCATCTCAGAGAAGGTGAACATAGAGCCCCATTTCCTTCCCAACACCAAAATCTAATATAAAAGAAAGTTTTACAGAGAAGAAATTTTGTTTCCAGTCTGACAACTAAAATAAATGTGATACAGGTAGTATCAATGGCTCAAATCCTGCAGCTATAGTAAAAATAATGTAAACTTGTAACGCATTAATTTTAATAAAATAAAATTGAGTGGCATGGTTATGAAACCAAAGGTAGAGAAACAGGGGAATTTTCTGAGTTTTTATATTCAGTTTTGGTGATGACTGAAAAGCAGACAGGCACACTGGATTTGTCTGTTCAGTGATGGCAAATCTCCCACATTCAAACATTGTGAGAGCATACACACAAATGATTTTTAAGCTACAGAAAAGTAGAGGTGGTGACAAGAAGGTTCATATGGAAGGAAGGGTGAAAATGTAAGAAAAATTATGTTTGAACGAAACATGCAGTATTTCACAAGTATTGGAGCATAATTGTATAATAACATAATTATCCTGTGGAACGCCCCACCAAAGAGGAGAAATAGGATTAATTACATTCAAATAGTAATAGCTGGCATAATTTCACAGAAAAACAAACACATAGATTAAAATCACAAAGAGGTCAAAGCACTCAGTAGACACTAGATGGGATAATGAAGGAATTTTTCTCTTATTATGAGAGAACATCTAGATAGATGTTAATAAGAGAAAGGTTGTTGTAAAGAACTCGAGAAAGAAATTAATTTGACCCTCCTTACAGGAAGATAAACTACTTGCAAGCAGTTGTGTGAACCACACTGAAATTATTTGACTTTGCAGAAAAATAGGGCAAACGGCAGTTAGCAATTTCTTTGTTGCAACCAAGCTGTATTGTGGATATAGTGTTCACTGGAGTGAGGACTGTGCTTGATGAGATTGAAAATAAAAATAAAGACATGGTATTTTATAATGTGTAACTTTAGAATCTTGGTAAGACCTACTTTTAGCTAATGGTGCACTGTACAATGAAGTTTTAGCATTAATATGACTATTGTTACAGAATGAGTGCTGAACTATGTAGAATAAAAAAGGCATTTTAATCACTCAGAATTTCATTCTAATGTATTGACCAGAGGTACCTAGAAAACTTTTATTCAAAGTGGATTAAAGAGGACACATATTTTTATAGAATTTTTCCTCTATTCGGGTAATGACTTATTCTGTCCCTGCAAGTCCATGAGAAACTAAATATTTCTATAACCATTGCAGTATATCTTTATCTCTTATTTTTTCTTAGTGAAGCCCAGGGATTTATCTCTTTGGTGTGGCTGATCCTGTCAGGAAAGGTAAGAAGTGTTAATTGGGCGCTATATAATCTGCTGATCTAGAGCAGGATATTTCAGAAAAATACAAGTTGCAGCTTAAGAAGTTGCAGCTTAACTCCAAAGAATTTACTGAAGTGTTTGATGTGAAAAATTAGGTGAGATTCTTTGCAGGAAAACCTATGAAGAGCAAGGAACAAAGTCCATGCTCTGCAGCACAGCCTGATGTCACATCACAGAAAATGGATGTTTTCACGGCATCAGGGCATGGCTATATTTCATAATTTTGAAAACAGCTATTTTTCATAAAAGTGGCATGGTTAAAAAAAAAAAAATCCTGTTTTATAGCCTTAGCAGAAAAAGTGGAACGGGAACTTGAGGAATGTTGACTTCTCTGCCTCCCTATTTCATTTCCATTTCTGCTGGCAGCAGATTCCTGTGTGCATACAGCCAGTACAGCAGTACCAACTTTAGTCTTTGGATGGCAGCAGCATCCTAAGCACATGATTCAACCTGAAATGCCCTGGTTTGTGCCAACGTCACGCTGCCTGTGTGCCACTGGCCATGGTGCTGAGCTCGAGGTTGGTTGAGAATAGACACAGTCGACATTATCGTGATGTTTGGGAGGCCTGACAGGAGCATGGGGACCTCGTTGCATGGGACTCAGGAGGACAAAGAACCACGTCTTGTCCAGGTATCAGTCCAATTCCCTGACCAGGGAGACAGTTTTACTGATTACCTACACCATCACCCTATTAATTGTATTAGGCCCAAAACAGTAAAAATATTTTTTACCACTCTCTGTTCTGCCTGGAGCATGAAATAAATGTTAATAATAAGACATATATAGATAGATATATATATATAGATAGATAGATATTACAAAAAAAAGTCAAACTACAACAAGCCATTGCTAAAGAAACAAAACTTATTTGCTGAAATGATGTTAAAAACGATGTTTTCAACAGTGCTTTCTTTTCCCTTTTATTCTCTTCCCTTGCTCAAATAATTGTTTTTGTACCTTGTCTCCTTCAGCTCAAATTATCATGTTTCTCAACTTCCATTTCTTAACTGGGGTGTTAGAGTAGCAGAGGTTTAAATGGTCTTCACAAAATTAGTTCTGACCTGAGTCTAAGAGGAAAATAATAGCAAGATTTTAACAAACCTTGAAGAGATTTGCCCCTTGTATTTGAACCCTTAGGGTTTACAAGCTAGCAGCAGATCTGATAAGAACCTCATTGTAAAATAAGCTTTAATAAAAAAAGCTTATTCCAACACCAGGAAAATCTCAAAGTTAAAACAATGTTTGAAAGGTCTGTTCACTTCAGATAATAACAAACATATATATATATATATTTGTAATTTAATGTTCAATTGGAACTTCTTTGAGCAGTACATGATGGCAATGGTCCTGAAGCTTACATTTTCTAAAAGCTATTTTCTGAAGAAAACATTTCAATGTATCATTTTTATATAGCCATAGTGTGTCATGTCTCATTATGGCAGAATAGAGCTTTGCTTTCATGCATTTTTAAAAGAGCTTATAGTAAACAGAAAAAGTTACAATAATATTTGTATTGGCCCTCTAAATCAAAACCAGTGTCCATAAAACTAGCTCAATTCTCTTCAGCCTTTGAAGCTCCTGCAGCCTCTGTGCTAAAGCTTCATGGCAAATTCTTGCTACATCCCACCATGAGTTGACTCGGTCAAGCAAACACAGATGCTGTAATCTCTAACAGGGCTTATTTTATTCCTTTTAAGAACAAAATTGCAGACCTTGCTACCTATATTCCATGCACTATGTTAATACAAATCAGAAACAATAAGGTTAATACAATCAGAAACAATCTGAGGCTTTAAATCTCCCAGCAAAACAGGCTAAGAGTTCAAGGAAAAATTCTCCCTGTGGCTCAGCCTAATGTTTTTTTGAAAGCATGAAATCTTAATTAGCAGCAAGAGGTAGACTATGAGGAAACAGACACAAATTCCACTTTGAATGATGGTGAACTATGATTGGGGTGTTTCTTCTCACGTGAAAATTATGTTGGCTACAGAACTTGCCATTTTTTACTGTAAGACAACCCTCATTTCTTCAACTTGGAGACAACTGCAAGGACAATAAATGCATTTAAACTTTGGATCACTGGTGTACAGTAATTTCCCAGTTACCATGGTGAGGAAAGATGACATAAACAGATGGACAAGTGATGTCAGGAAAAAATTCTCAAGTGAAAATGTTGAAAATGGCTAAAAGGATGCTAAAGGCATTATCAGGAATGTTTGTGTTCCAGTGTCAATCACGAAATCTTGAGTGATTTAATAAAAAATAATTACTCCTTTAAAGACTTTTTAAACCAGATTTTGCAGAAGACAGTGTATTGTCTTTTGATCTTTGTTTTCAAGGGAACTGTGAGTCTACCCTTTTAAAAGCTGTTTGAATGAAATACATATCCATAGCTTTTACAAACTTGAACTGATCATTAAGCTGAAATGTTTATGGTATATTAGGGTAAGATTCAGAACTAGATTACGAGGTAAAGATAGTCATCTTCTTGAGAAACTGTCTTAGCTCCCAATGATTTAGTGGGGATACTCTTAATGCACATATAAATGTGTTGTAATTCCAAGGTTAATCTCATCCATCAGAGCTTGATTGAGCAGCCCCTGTGGAAAATTCTAGTGTGCTTTGAGAATAAAGTAACTAAACAATTATTTGTGATTTCTCCAGAAGGAGGCAAGCAGTTATGTATTATACATCTCACTTTTATTAGGACATTGGACAATTGGACAATTTAAAACCCTCTTAGAAGTCTCCACAGCTTGGTAGGAAGGTGCCCCACTGCCTGTAGGATATGATGCATGAAGAAGGGATGCAGAGGTCTTTGGTCCTGACCTTGTTGGGCTCCCAGTGTGCTGGCTGGGGGCATCTCACAGTAGAACAACCAGAACCCACCATCAGCCATGGTCCAGAAAGAAGATCCAGTCCAAGGCATCTGAATCCTCACTGCTCTGCCACCACCTCTCTTTAAATCATGAATTCTTACAATAATTTAGGTTGGAAAAGACCTCTAAGATTGAGTCCAACCATTAACCCAGCAATGTCAAGCCCACTATCAAACTGTGTCCCTGGGTACCAGATCCACACATCTTTTATATCCCTAGAGGGATGGGAATTCCACCGCTGCCCTGCACAGCCAGGGCTTGACAACACTGGGTGAAAAAATTTTCCTTAGTATCTAATATATACCCCTCCTGGCCCAACCTGAAGATATTTCTGCTTATCCTATCCCTGTAAATAAGTCATTGCCAGACTGCACATAGAAGAAAGGAAAATCATTGATTCACATCTTTCTCTTTTCACACATAGACATGCATCCCTCAAAATAAGAATAATAAAAAAACACTAAACTCATACAAAACCCAAACAGAACCTAAACAAAACCAAACCAAAACAAACCAACCAACCAAAAACAAACAAAAAACCCAAAACAAACAAAAAAGCAAAGAAAACAAAAGAAACCAAAACAAAAACAACCTCCCCCACCACAAAAAACAACAACAAAAACAAACAAACAAATAAAACAAACAAAAAAAGACCACAACTAAAACCAGATCCACTTCATATATAATTTTAGTAAAAGTCTCCTACTAGTTCAGTTTTATGGTCATACTTACAAATTTTGGAGTTGGCGGCCTTTTTTAATTGTTTGGGGGTTTTTAAGAGGAATTTTTTCTTTCTCTTACTTTCTTATTTAGCAGAATTCCATCTGAAAGGTCCAACAGCAAATTAGACTGACAGTGAAACAATATAACTCAATCTGTATAAAAATATTTCAAATATGTGTGGGGAGCAATCTGAAGAAATAGCTTTTTGAAAATATATTTTGCCACTTGGGAGAAATCCATCACCCTTGCAGGTCCTTTAAGTGAGGCAATGTGTGATTCAGTAAAGCTTTCTGTTATAGTAACATTTACCATGCACTGATATTTGGTACACTTTTTTTTTTCCCTACAGAAAAATTGCTATTAATATGACAACATTCAAATGCAAATTGCTATTAATATGACAGCATTCAAGCATGCAAATAAAATATATAAAATTCTTCCCCTTTAAAAGGTTTATTAATTAAAAAAATAATTAGCAGACATCCATTTAAGAGCATAACCTAAAAAACTATCTAACAGGTGAAAGTTTTGGTAGGTAAGGTCCAATGAAATTCCTATGTTATGAAAATCTAGATGTGCATAATGTGTTAAGTTGGGGTCATCAAATTATACCCTACATAACACTCTGAAACTTAAACACACCTCAAAACATCCTGATATTAGAAATAAGACTGTACTGAGGGTTAGCTTGTTTCAATTTATTTGTAAATAGCAGTCTTTTTCCTTGCTGACATCTGCCACCAGAGGGAGAGATGAACACAAAATAAGCCATTAAATCAATTCTACAAATTTGAGGTTTCTAATATAAATGTTGTGATAGATTTAATTATAGGACATGATACTGTTTAGAAAGACTGACATTAAAAAAAAAAAGTAAAGAAATGCAACATTTTGGCTCTGCAATGTAGTATTTTAAACCAGCCCAAGATGAGGATGTCAAACATTATCTGAAAAAGCTGTGTGCCTCTAAAAAATCATGTGCTTTTTTTGAGGGCATGATAATTGTTTTCTCACAGGGTGCAGGATTTAACTCAATGTCTTACCAGCACTGTTGTGGATTACACTGAAGGAAACACAGAGGCAAATAAATTTCTTCTCTCTCCTCCTCTGGAAAATAAAGAAGTGACAGCACAACATTTAAAGGGATGAAGCAAAATCTTAGTTGACTGTATCTTGGAAGACAGAAGGGATTTGCTATGGGTTAAAATATATGTTATGTACACTTGGAACACTGGGCTCTGCCACTAGATAGAACTTCAAATAAAATACTCTAAATTATAGAGTTTCAGAATTTCTGAGTTAAAGGTCTAGATAGTGTGAAAAAAGGTATTGCTTTTGCCCAAGGAGAATGAAAGAATAAAAACAATGTATAAGAAGATACAGTCCTGTACTCTGCCCTCATACTCACAGACACATTTCATATTCAGTTTACTGCTGGGTAAGACCTTTTCTGGAGCTCCATGACTGAAAGTGGACACAGTAGACTGCTCCAGAAAAGAAGAGTAGTCTTTTAGAAAGAGTTAAAAATAACTCAGGATTGTGAAGAATTGTCTGAGAGACAACAGGAGAATATGATAGACAGGTTTGCCAGGTAAGGCCATAGTTTATGACCAGGCTGACAATATCTGTCCATTATTAAGTAATTTTATTCACATTTACTCAGTTTTCTCTCGGCATGATGATTCTCACTCTACCTATCTAAACCAAAGTTAATCTTTTCTTCAGCTTTAGAGGACACTGGACTCAGGACCAAAAAATATATGCTAATTGTTATTCTTTGTTATTAATTCTGCATGGTAACAACACTCAAAAGACATCCCATTCCAAGCTAACAGAAAAAGAGAACACACTCCAGGTTTTGTCCTGAGGACTATCGTCACTCAGGTAATTTGTCCAGAGATAATGTCATGTCTTCCAGTACTCATCTTTTACTACATTTATTGGTAAGCACTTTCCTAACATGTCAAATACTGTATTTGAGAACAAAACTGGCTTTGGTTACTCTCTTCCTAGAAAATTAATTAGCCTTGCTTTTCAGGCACAAAGAGAGGGGTGTGGACTAATTTGTTAGCCCTCCAAACCCACAGTTTGTGAAGCAAGGCATGGCAGCAGCAAGGGTGTTATCTGGTTCATCTGTGACAGAGCAAACTGGAACATGGATGCAAAAAAGTTGTGATTTAGCCTCTCCTTCATGAGACACCACTAAAAGTTCCATTTAAAAAAAAACCAAAAAAACCACCAGAAAACAACATCTTTTTTTAGTTTCTTAATATCCTATTCCAGTAATGAATCCCTTCAAATTTTTTAATCATAACAGCTCCACTTTTCACAGACACTGATACTTCTTTAAAGGAACAGTTTTCCCAATTTTTGTGATTTTAAAATAGATTTTTTTAATTACTACATCTACTTTTAACTGGTGTTCTGCTAAATAATTTTGATATTTTGAAAGCAAACCTCACACATATGTTGTCAAATTCTTATCTATTGTTCTCTGGCTCTATTTTGCATCATCTTCAAATATACATTCTGCCATTTGCAGATTTCTTCACATCCTTTTATATTGCCATGATACAGAGATTTTGTTTCCCTTGTTTTTTTCTCTAGTAAGAATTTTTCATGTTTGGCAGCAGTAGTTCGATAGTCATCAACTAAGAGATTTTTTCACCATTTTAAATATTCTTCTTCACTATGTTTTTTTTTTTAATGGGTTGATCAGAAAGTACTTAATGAGAATTGATATTCTTTTTAAAACCAGAATAATTTGAAATATATTGTTTTTTGTCTATTCATAGCAGTTTCGAGGTCAGTCTAAGACCTTCAGTCTCCTGATAATTTCCATTAAGTACGTATCTTTAGATGTCTATGAGTTGTCCACATAAATATGGAAGAGTTTGAGTTCATTCTGATGGAAAAGGATTCAAAAATTAATTAAATGTGGTCAGTTATTTATTTCCAAAGGCCTATTGAGTTAATCAAATGCATTATCTACTAGGAGAGTACAAAGGTTTTATCGTGATGGAGGATCATAGAGCCATAGAATATCTTGAGTTGGAAGAGGTCCCTAAGGATTCTTTCTTTTTTTTTTTTGTTAGTTTCACTACATCTTACTTCTTACACTGCGCTTAAACCCCTCGTTTTACAAAATGCAGTTTAAGATAGCTCTCTGTTCTACTTTGTTTTAAATCAATCTTTATTAGCAATATTTTTGCTTTGATGCAGACAATAAAAAGACATGCATGAAACAAGTGAAAAATTACCTAATGCAGAATTTGGGATTAGAAGATCATATAGAGATAAATATATTTTGTATTACCATTTACCTATGGGATTAATATAATCTGATGAGAAATAAAACAGATTTTTTTTTAAATGAGCAAAGGACTCTGTTAGATAGGTGTATCTTCATGTTTACATTAAGCTACAATGAGGAATTTTGTAGACATAGGAAGATTTTTTAATTAATAGCTAATACTTTAAAATAAAGAAAAAGAACAAATAAATTTATTGCTAAATATAAAGGCAATAAGGGAAAACATAATACTGGGGTTTTTTTAGTTTTTTGGCGTACTTTTGGGTGGGATTTTTGTGTGTGTGTATTTTTGTTTGTTTTTTGTGAAGGAAATCAAAGATTAGAAAATAAATAAATTAATTGCATCAAAATCAGCATAAGTATCAATCAATGAGGTAAAGACATAGAAATGGATAAAGTAGGGTGCACAATATCAAATAATCATAAGTCCTGAAAAATTTCCCATAATAAAATAATTTGTTTTATTTTTCATTGATGGCACTAGAGGAGTTTAGAAGTTGGCCCATGCCTGCTTTCCCTTGAAAGGCAGAAGCTGAAGGGCTGTGTCACATTGTGAACTTACTACAAAGTTTGCTTATTGGTCCAATATCTCACAAAAAACACTCTGTTAACTCAGACACCTTGGCTTAGACTACCTAGACACTCCCCTGAGCCACAAAAATATTATTAAAAATACACAAAAAGAGCATCAAGCTGTAGAACAGTCACTTTGAAGCAATGTATCTTATCTCTGCCAAATCTAAAGGTCTCACTTCAAAAAGGCAAAGTAGAGGTAAAGGGCAGCAGGGAGGGAGAAAATGTTTCCATGGAAGAGTAACACTGCACTGAAAGAAATTAAATAGATGATGGAATGTCATGAAGCAGTGTGGCCATGGTGGAGAGCACCGATTGATGTTTCCAGATGTAAACCAGAAAGTTAGTTCCAAATATACATGCATATCCAACTACAGTTTTGAAAATTATTCTTTATTCCTTTATTTATTTTAAGTATTTGAGCAACTGTGTGAGCAGGGTGCTGTGCTTTGAAATAACATGCCTACATGAAGTAAGTTTCAACTGTGGTATTTGTGTAATGGCTACTTTAAACATATGCCATAGAAGTCAAACTGCCAAGTGAGAGAAAATATAGCATACAGGTGACAGAAAAAAATGAACAAAGTGAAGAGGGAAGATACTGAGATTTTCCCAACAAATTAATATTTAATAAGCTACTTACAATGATTATGAATGAGCTGCAAATTTTTCAATTTGTAAACTTATTTTTGTTTTCCAAATAAGCCAAGAAAAATTGAAGTTTTAATTGTGTGGTGAAACACTGACATGGAAGAAAAAGAAATAGCCTAGTGAGGATAAAAATAATATCTATATCTTCAGCACACTAGTTTTCCACAAAATACTCATATTTCTGCATTTTCTTTGTGTGGAAATCTGCAGGAAATTCATTCTGAAAGAGAAGTATGATTATAATTGCTGTATATGGGCCTACCAGGTTTGTTACAAGAGCTTTAAAAGGCTCACATAATTAGTGTTTGTAAATCAGGTTAGTATAATCAGAATGTAATTACAGAATTGCAAAGTTCTATTATTACTATTATTATTATTATAATTATTATTATTACTATCACACCAACACATCCATTAAAGGCATACATGATCACATCGTAATTTGTATCATATGAATCTGTTTGAGATATAAACAAACCAAATCAGCTTTTTCTCTTGCAATTGATGATTAGGGCTGGGATGGACAATGAAAGACCTGGTGTAATATTATGTTGCATATTCTTGTGGAAACTTCTTATTGAATGGGATAGTGGTTGCAGTTTGTTCATGTACTCTGCTAATAGGAAAAAAAATGGTGTTGTCTTCATAGGTTATGAAATAGAGTTCTTATCCATACCTTTTAGAAGTCAAGAGCACAAGTGCAATCTTATCCTCCTCATATTATATGTCTGTGTCCAATTTTGGAAGTTTGCAGTAGACTATTAAACTGTGACATTCTTAAGAAGTTTGATGTGAGTGCCATGTCACAAAAAACAGGGGTAAAACCAGCTTTCTTTACAGCCTGGGTCTGCATTTTCCAGTCCTTGATCTTTAAAAAAAGAGCTCTTTTTTAAGAGATTATGTCCTTGGCCAGATTAAACTAACAACAACAGCAATATTCCAGCACAATATTCCAGAACAATATTTCAAACCTGTCTGTTTGTCATCATCAGGGGTAAAAGTCAACACAATGGAATATACATTCATCAGTGTTTGAGGCACAGAATTGATTGATATGATAGCTGCCCCTGGGGTATTCCCCTTCCCTAAGGCAAGATTGTCTATTTATATATCATTTCTGATGGACATCTGTCTAATTTGTTCTTAAAGGCACATGATGTTGCAAAGTCCAAATCCACTTTTTTATTCTGCAATCTATTCAGGATTCATTATCTACTTACAATGATGTCTCTAATTAAAAAAACAAAACAAAACAAAAACAAACAAAAAAACCCAAACCCAACCAAACCAAAACAAAACAAAACAGAAACCAACCAAACAAAAAAACAACCACCTTAATTCTGGAGCAGAGTTATCTTTGCTGTAATTTTAGGTTGCTACTATTTCTCTCCACTAAGGCCATCCTAAAATTTATAATATAATCTACAGATGTTTTAGTCAATGCTGTTTTAGTCAATAAGGATCCCTGTAGTGCATATGGTGTCTTATTTTCACCAGTTTTTATTGAACAACATGGTGGGATTTTTCATCGGTTTGGTAGCTGAATTCCATTATTCTTTTCTGACAGACTAACTTTTCAACTCAGTGTGATCATAACTTTTATTATGCAAAATTTGCCAGATGTATCAAGCATTTAGGCTTCCTGCACACAAAAGAACCTTGAAGAATCTCCCAGAAGTAACATATGTTGCTTGACTTGCTTGTTTTCAATAAATCCTTGATGGATGCTAATCATTTCCTTATTCCTTTATGGTTTTATATGTCACTGCTTATGTGCTCCATCATTTTTCTTAGAACTTAAATTACAGTGACTGATAATGCCCAGTTTACATATATAAGAAAAAATACCTTCTTAAATAAATAGGGGTATTTGTATTTAAATTTTCATTCATTCTCAGACTTAATGAAGAAATATTTCTTACATACTGGCTTAAACATTTTTTACTTGATTGAGTAGTTTAACTTTTTCTGCCGCTTGGATATTATTCCATTGATGATCAGGAAGTGTTTCCTACCTTTTGACTGAGAGATTTTTTCATAGGAAGACAGAGGAACAGAACCATTAATGTTGCAAAAGAACTCCAAGATCATCAAGTCCAACCTGTGACTGAATACCACCTGGTCAACCTGACCAAAGCACGTAGTGAAATGTTCAGTTGTTTCTTGAGCACCTCTAGGGATAGTGACTCTATCAGCTCCCTAGGCAGCCTTTTTCTAATACTTAGCAACCATTTCTATGAAGAAATTCTCATTCTGTACAACTTGAACATCTCCTGTTGCAGCTTAAGGCCATTTCCTCTTGTCCTATTTCTAGCCCAACCTCCACCTGGTTGTACCCTCTTGTCGGGGAGTTGTAGAGAAGCAGAAGGCCCCCCCCAAGCCTCCTTTTCTTCAGGCTGAGTCTTCCCATCTCCCTCAGCCACTCATTGTATTGATTGGTACCTAGATTCTTCCCCAGCTACAGCCCCTCAATGTCTCAAATAGTGAACTGAGCACAGGATTTGGGGTGTAGCCTCACCAGGGCTGAGTACAGAGGTTCAATCACTGCCCTGGTTCCTGTTTTGGAAATGAGATGGGAAGTCATCAGCCTCTTGCCCTCCTGGGCACTCCTGGGCTCCTGTCCAGCCGCTGGCACCAGCACCTCCAGGGCCCTTCCCAAAGGACCTTTTCTAGCGCCTCTTCCCACCACCCTGGAGCTGCAGGGGTTGGTGAGATCCAAGGGCAGGACCTGGCACTTCTCCTTGGTGCCCCTCACACCACTGGCCTCAGCCCATGGCCAGCCTCTCCAGATCCCTCCTCAGAGCCTTCCTGACTTCCAGCAGATCCACACTCCCACCCAGCTTGGTGTCCTCCATGAATTTACTCTGGGTAGACTTGATCCCCTCATCCAGATCACCAATAAAGATTTTAAACACAGCTGGGCCCATCACTCATCCCTGGGGACATCACAGTGACCGGCTCCCAGCTGGATGCAGCACCATTCCCACAACTTTCTGGGCTGGGCCGTCAGCCAGTTCTTAATTCAGAGAGGCCTGAACCTGTCCAGGGCTGCAGCTTTTCCAGGAGATGCTGTGGGAGATGGTGCCAAGGGCTTTGCTGGAGTCCAGGCAGAAACATCCCGAGCCTGTCCCTCATCCACCCGGCAGGTCACCTGCTCAAAAGAGACCAGGCTGATCAAGAGGAGCATGCTTTTTCTAAATGCATGTGGAACTTTTTGGTGAGCCTCTTTTCAAGAATGACATAATGTATCCTGGCTGTCTTCATCTATCAGTAATTTGTTTCCCTCTCTGTTAGGAGATTTCTGCTTTGTATACGATTTGTATATATAGTTTTGCTTTTTTGTTTTCATTTATATCCACAGTCATTAAATACTTCTATATTTGCCTCAACTTTGTTTCCGTTTTCTACATATTTTATTCTTATTGTTTAGATTACTGATGGTCCAAATGTAGTTTCAATTTTTTAATTATTCCTCAAATTTCATAATAATATGTGATTAAACATTTATTATTCGTTAAAAAAATTTCTTTGCTTTAACATATTTTTCCCATTTCTCAACCTCTCCACAACCCTATTGACAAGGTTTAATAAAATCTCTCTTGGGGGAAAAAAAAATTCAGTTTCATCTTATTTGTCTTTCCTATTCTACCTCAGGTACAAATGTTTTAAGTCTTCTATTACCACAAGGTATTTTGATGTTTTTGCCATTTACTTATAAAAGAAACCATGGATTGTTCTCTTTTTCTAATCAAATGGTGCTCAGCAAGAGGACACCTGTGTTTTCCCTCTCCTTTAGTCACTAGCAACAAACCTTCAGCAGTCTGTTACTCTCTGCAGATGAAGCTCAGGAGAGGACATCTGCCACCCAGAGATAAAGCAATACCTTTAATGACATGATGGAAATAAGTGGATCTGGAGGGTCTGCTTTCTTAAAGAGGAGCATGACAAAAAGTTTATGAACATTTCAATCTAAATTCTAGTGTGATGGATCAGAAAGAACAAGTATGAGAATTCCTATTGCATAAGACAAAATAATAAGGAAATCCTCAGCCTCCCTTTTGCTGGACAGGTCAATTCCTGTCACTTTTATCTTCAGTTCACCTACTGGCAATGAAATGCAGATCTGCCATGAATTTGAGTTTTTCTATACAATATACTGCTCTGTAAACACTGGTCCTTCTCACTCACAGATATCTTTACTACATATATTGTACAAGATGATTTCAATGTGAAGAGTTTCTGTCTGCCCAATCTCAGCTGATCTTAGGAAAAAAGAACTTTTTTCTCATTTTAAAGGGATTTATTCAGCCACAGGAAGCATCAGTGATGGATAAGACAAACATTCACATGCCTTCTAGCAAAACAGGACAGTGCCAAATCTCAAGACTGAACACTGACCCAAGACTAAAATTTTAGTTACAACCAAAGTTTAATTCCTGACTATTACTCACTCTTCTAGATATTAATTGTCACTTTTGAGCTGTGTAATGCCATTTTTAATATTGTCATCCAGTCACAGAAGCAGTGATTTGATGAGATCCCTCCTGATATCATCCCAGCCTCCACCTGTATGAGGGATTTCATTCAAGTAGTTCTCTGTGAAACATATTTTAGTGACACACTGCCTACTGATAGCCAGGAAAATTTTCCACATGTTCAGCTTGAGCTTACTAAGCCACACTTTAATGCTGTTTGACGTTATTTTACCATCTTTCCCAAAAGAGAAGAGTTTGGCTCCATTGTCTCTGTAAGTGCTTCTTGGCTATCTGCAGGTTCCTGTATATGTTGGTTGTGACCCTGGGATGTGTATCTTTTCTCTCTCTCATTTATGCTGAAGCCTTAAAGGCAACCAGAGCAATATTGTGATTTTAATCTTAAATTCCTGCCTTGTTAAGGCTGGAGCATTATCATTGGAACATTCCTAGACCATTTTCCTCTGCGTACTGTGCTTAATTCCTTTACCGATGTCACTCACTACAGTCTGGAACAGACCACTATGTGCTGCAGGAAGCAGGTAAGAGGGTCTAGCAATGGATGTAAGACAGGTATTTACCTTGTTTCCATGACAGATTAAAGATTATGATTCATTCTATTTACTAGCATAAAGTCAAAAACACCTGCTGAATCATCTTTGCTGAACATGCAGGCAGTCTAGAATTTGACATGCATTAAACCACCTTGAAGAAGAAAAATGTTACTGACAGGCTAAATTCTCACAATTCAAATTTTTGTAATCTGAGCATGTTCTGAACAAAATGCTCCTGCCAATCAACTGGTGTTTAAAGCAACCAACCTTAAAGCTTCATCAGTATTAATTATAAAGCTCTGGAAACATTAACTGCTACTATTCTTTGGGTGTATATGCAAGATATATTTAGGACATTTCCCATGTTTGCTTGGGCAGACACACAAAAATAGCTAGGCATCTTCCAGTGAAATTCCCATTTATACACTAAGTAATAAAATTAATAACTGAACTATATGTATTGCTGATATGTGGTCACCTTTTTTCTTTATGGATGCAAGATGACACAATATTTGAGTCTAGAGAAGGTGAATAAAACTGGAGAAGTTTCTAGAAGGTAAACCCTGTGAGGGAGCTGGGGTTGTCAATCTGGAGAAAAGAAGGCTCAGGAAGGACCTTCTGGCTCTCTACAACTCCCTGAAAAAGGGTGCAGCAAGGGGAGGTTGGGCTCTGCTCCCAGGGAACAAGTGGGATGAAAGGACATACACTCTTTACACCAGGGGCAATTCAGGTTAGGCACCATGAGGAATTTCTTCACAGAAAGGGTTGGTAAGCACTGGAAACTGCCCAGGTAGGTGGTTGAACTGCCATCCCTGGAAGTTTCCAGGGAACAGCTGGATGAGTCACTCAGTGCTTTGTTGTGGGTGACAAGGTAGGGATCAGTCACAGGTTGGACTCAACGATCTTGGAGATCTTTTCCAACCTAAATGATTCTGTGATTCTGTGAGAAGTATAACTTAGCCACCACTAATTATCAAGTCACAAAATAACAATGATGTTCATTTTATATGTGTACATCAAAGGGTCTTACACCATTATTATCAGAAAGTCTAATTATTAGTTAAACAGACATACCTTCATGGTGAAATAATGAGCCCTTTTACAGGCAAAATTATTATCTTTGTTAGCATTATATCACTGAAATATGCTAACGACTAAGCATTCCAGACAAAATAGGATTTTATTTTTTCTTCTCTACAAAATCACGTTCCTATGAATTTAACAAGGACAAAATTCAAAGACAGTGATAATATTGCTGATATGGGCATATAATCATTGCTGATATAGCCTTATAGTCAATGATGTAGATGCACACAATTGGGCAAGATAATATAAAATGGAAAGAACAATTTGCTTATTAGTTTCTACATCAGCTATAAGCACTGAGAAAACTAAATGAAGAGATACTATCCACTAAACCTCCACAGTGCATGGTTCATAAAACCACCTGTTTCAATGGTAATGTTTTTTTCTTACATTTAAGGATGAGAAAACAAAACAAATTAAAAAATTTAAATGGTAAGCTATATAAGGAATGAGATTAATAAACCCCAAACTCAACCTGAAATTTAAATACAGTTATTGTATAAAGTCATGGTATATCAGTGGGGAAAATTACATGTTAAATTCCAAAATCTATATGGAATATAAATGTCTGTAAGGTGCCATTAGGACATATGCCATTAGGACTTTTTTCATGGGAAAGGAACCATGATGTATAATACTAAAAATCTAGTATTGCACTCTACTTGGAGTGCTAAATAGTTTTCCTTTAAAAAAACAAGTGTTTACCAAAAAAGTTGATCTCTAAACCTAATTCCAAACTGTTTTGTCAATGTTTTTTAAGGTTGTGATTATCATATTCAAACCACTTAGTTCAACTGGAGATGAGCCCAAGGAATTTTCCTAATGCAGTAAAGAGGTACATTTGTAATTGCAACCAGCATGCAAGAGCCACCTTCAGAGAACTTAATGGTTTAGAGGAGCACCAGGTTTGACCCAGCAGAAGTATTTTTTTCTCCTTAGGAAGCCTGGGTGTGTGGCTAAAATCCAGATAAATGCCTAGAAATACAAGTTTGGTTCTTACCTCAGTCATCTCTTTGCAATACAATTAGCAAACGGAACTGCCAAACACCTTTTAGGCAAAGGTTTGTAAAATGGAGTAATCATTTTCTCAGTAGGAAATGTGAAGACAAATTGTTTGCAAGCTAATTAAAAATGTTTCAATTAAGTAATTATTGAAATAAAACTACCATGTTAAATAGAATGCTTAACTAATTTATTTATTCTTAATCAGTTTTCTAGTGTTATACATAAAATGCTAAATTAATGAAATTTTGTTTGCTTTTTTAGCAAATTCATTAAATAAGTAAAGGAGGAGAGGAGAATGATTTGACATAGATCTAGAGATTATGAAAAGACATGCAGAAATCAAATACGTTAAGTTAATTTTTATATTAGTACTGTTAAATTGGCAGCAACCCATATTCAGTTCTGTAGTTAATTTAAAAGTAATTTATTTTGCTAATCTGTTTCTACTTTGAAAAGAGAAACAAATAAAAGCCTAGTTCTACCAAATGAATTAAAGAGTTTGAATCAATACCATTTCATTTGTCTGTAGAATCATTGAATCATAAACTCCTTTGGGTTGGAAGGGAGCTCAAAGGCCATTTCATTTCAATCCCCTCTGCCATGGGCTGTGACACCTTCCACTATGCCAGGTTGCTCCAAGTCCTTTCCAAGCCAGCCTTGGACTCTTCCAGGGATGAGGCAGTGTTGGGGGTTAGGTTTGTTCCTTTTTACTCTAAAGAATTTTTCCCCATAAGTTACCAGGGAGACTAAGTGTTGTACTTAACACAATTTAACAAAACAAAGGAGTGGTCGAAGCTCGGAGGGGGAGGTAGCACAAATTTTGGGGCAGGAAAAGGACAGAGCTGGAGGCAGCTTGGCACTCTGTTTTTTGGTGTTTGGGGAGAGAAAACGGCTGGATTGCTCGCTGCTAGAAGGGCTCACTCTCTCTGGAGGAGTCCAGTTCTGAGAAATAGACCATCATCTGCGCACCGTGGAATTCTGAGCTCCACTGCCGCCCTGCGGGATCTGGGCCAGCCCTGCCCTGCCATTGTGGCTTCTTCAGCACTGCTCCTCTTGCTACAGTGTGACCCTGCACCCCCTGCCCTGCTGGGACACCCTGCCCCTGCCCTGCCAGGACACCCTGCCATCCCAGCTACCAGCCCGGGACTTTTTCCACTGTTCCAGCTTGGTGCTCTGAGGATCCTACAAAGGTCCTGAGACCAAACTGCCCTAGGTTTTTGTGAAGCAAAGTCCTCCAGGTTCTTCGTACTGTTTTTGTTGTCAATGCTGTAGTTGCTTTTTTGTTTGTTTGTTTGCTTTGTTATACACACTAGTAAAGAACTGCTATTTCTATTTTGAAAATCTTCTGCCTAGAAGATTTTAACTGCAAATTATAATTGAAAAAAAAGAGGAGTGGTGGTGGTAGTGGTTTATATTCTCCATTCCAAGGGAAGCCCCAGCTCTCTCTAGCAAATACCTGTCTTCCCAAACCAAGACAGGCAGCCACAGCTGCTCTGGGCACCCTGTGCCTGGGCCTCACCACCCTCCACCCCAGATTACACCTGAATTACACTGGAGCAGAGTTCTTGTATAAAAGAGCACTTTTTATGGATTTATGGTAGTGTGGATTGCAGGCTGCAATAGTTTCTAGGGATTATCAGCAATCTACACCATTACCACCCTCACTTACTTCCAACAGAATGTGAAGGAATTTCTTTTCAGAGAACAGCACCAAGTCAACTAGTAGGCAAAGAGCTTACATAAATATGCCCTTGTTCCATCAAAAGGTGTAACACAAACTGACCACATTTATTATTTAGCAGATAAATACAGTGTCTGAAGTAGAGATATAATGCTTGAAGTGCTCTGATTTTGAGGTACAGGTTAGCTTCAGAATGTTTCCATTTTTTCTATATTTTCTAACAATTATGATTTTTATTACAGGTAAGTGGACCTGTACTCATGAAGTGTGTCATGATGTGTCAGATTTACAGTACTGGAAATGAGAAACTTTCAGTTTAATACGGAGAAGAGCTGGAGTGAGGGAAGAGGCAGAAAGAACATTTTGATCCCTGAGAGATATGTCTCTGCTTCTTACTTTTGTCTCTAGAAGGAGCAGCTCAGCACCAGGGCAGCCTCCCCTCTACTGCTTCATTGACCACAGCACACTGAATTCCATTGGATTTTACAAGTATGAGAAGAACACCTATGTGCACTCAGTTTCTGGTCTCTCCTTATATATTTTCAAAGCCAAAAAATGCATTAAACTGGGTATCTTTGCTGAAGTTTGTCCTGACTCTTTTCATCAACACTACTGATTTATGTTCCAACATACCAAGGGCTACTGACCAAATCAATATAATGACACTTAGCCCTTCTCATGAAAACTTGTCTCTAGTTATATTCACCCTTCATAAAAATTTCAAAGATAGAGAAGTATTTATTATGAAAAATCCATGGGAGAAAAATGTGAGATGGGTAAGAGGAGGAAAAAAAAAGTACATAATCAGAAGTCTCACAACCTATTTTTAGCTAATTCTTCATTCACCATCTTAAATTACCATCTTTGTCTGAGGGTACAATCATTCTAGGCGAAACTTGTAAGTGACATTTAAGTCTTTTTAGCTTATACAAACTCTTACGTGGATCATAGTCAATACTGGAAACAGTAGGAGCAGTGTGACTCATAAAAAATTACTTTCAATATCTCATGATATTGGTAAGTGTCTGAGTCAGAATATAAACATTTTAGCCAGTTAATATTAGGCTGATAA
Source organism: Sylvia atricapilla (assembly GCF_009819655.1). Lineage (NCBI taxonomy): Eukaryota > Metazoa > Chordata > Aves > Passeriformes > Sylviidae > Sylvia > Sylvia atricapilla. The sequence continues at coordinate 62,484,646 of NC_089174.1, forward strand.
CCCAAAAGGTGATACAATAACACCTTTCCCATTTATTCAGACTGCTGGTTCAGTTTGTCTCAATAATATAACCAATTAGATCATCTCTGGAAGGTTAAATGTGCTTGTGAGAAACAGAAGTGTGTCAAGAAATCAGCAGAGGTATAAAACTTTGAAACTTCCTCTTTTAATAAGAACTTTAAGAATCTCTTCACTTATACTTTTCTATTTTGATAGAAACTGTATTTCTGGAAACATCCATAGAGGCTAGAAGCAGCTAGGCTAACTACTGTGTTGGGAGGTCAAGTTTCATAAAATCATCAAATGGTCTTGCATGGAACTGACCTGAAAGACCATGTTCTCTCTCCTACTGTGGTCAGTGACATCTTCCATATCCCAGGGTGCCCAGACGCCCCCCACTTGGGGGGGCCAAGTGTCCTTGGCCTTGGACACTTCCAGGGGTTGGGCAGCCACAGCTGCTCTGGGCAACCTGTGCCAGGTCCTCCCCACCCTCACAAGGAAGACTTTTTTTCCTAATATCCAATCTAAACCCTTCTCTTTCAGCCTGACCCCTTCTCTCTGCATGCCTTTGTAAATAGTCTCTCTCCATTCTTCTTGTAAGCTCCCTTCAGGTACATGAAGGACTGTGTTCAGAGAATGTGGTGAAATTGTGATATGTTATTTCAACTTCTTCCTCTCATTTCTGTTTTCTGATGGAAGCATGTCAGATTTGAAGAGCTGATCACTTTACACTATGCACATACATGTATATATATATAATATATATAATAAATATATATATTTGAAAATATATATATTTTAAAATTAAAGACAGCACAATTACTGCTCTCTTTAATTTTCAAATATATATATTTGAACAGGAAAATAGAACAGTTTATATGGTCTCCTGGCTCAGTGATCTTAGACATCTTTCTCAACACACATAGTTCTATGATTGTATGAAATATGGCCAAATGGAGCCCTGGAGCCAGCAAAGTCCATGGGGGTGGAGTGCCAAGAAGCATCAGTGTTTCTGATGCTGGGCAACAAAGCCTCCCCCCTCTCACCCTCAAAACATTTACTGCGAAGATTCCTACCAAAATTAACAGGACTAGTGTTGATACCTGTGGAACTGTAGCGTGGTTATTTGCCTTGTGCACTGACTTTTGTTCTTCTGGCCTCGTTGAGCAGTGACATTCCCAGTCTGACAGGATAGGTGGACATTCTCTTGAAGGTGGAGCTCTTGGGAATGTCTTGCTGGAAGAGAAACTTTCCATGGTGCCACTATCGCTGCAGAGCAAACAGGATGGGAATAAATTTATGAGGGGCTGCAAATCACCTGCCTCCTTTAGCATACATACAAAGCTTATTTCTAGAAGGTATTATATTGTGTCCCAGATTACATATTTACACCAGTAAGTAGGACAAAAATTCTCTCTTCTTTATTTATCTGTCTGTGGAGAAAGCATAGCAGGAAGAAGAGATGGAGAGGGAATTCTCAGTTGCTGTAAAAATAAAAAAAAAAATCAATATAAAACAATTGAATCTAAGACAAATCGATTGTGATTAGTTCATGTATTTGTGTACTTTAATCTGTCTACTGGAGTATTCCTTTTGTTCCTTTTTTGGTAATTTTTCCCCTCTGGTACTTAAGTTGCACCTGATTCTTTCTCTACTATAACCTCAAAACATAAATTTAAGATCACACCACCTTTGTTGTTCAGGGAAGTGTCAGTCACATCCATTTTGTCAGAAGGTAAGAAAAAGCAAAACCTTCATAGGAATTATCCAAGGACTTCAAGCAAATTAACAAAGCCCTTATTAAATTAATAATTTTTACTTGTCACAGCAACCTCCTATTCTGAAGCATAAGTATTCTGAAACAGAGGTTGTCTAATCATGGTGCCAGTAAAAGTCTGCCAGCTTCAGGGTGTAAAAACTTGTCAATAAATTGCCAGGATAATTGCACTAGATTGTAGCATCCTATAAATATATGAAGATATACTTACATATAATAGAAAATTTATTTTAAAATCCTTATATTTATTCATTTTTATGGATATAAAATGAAAAGTTTTTAAAAAATAATTAAACATTTGGAAAAATTCTGTGGAGTTAAGGCTCTAAGCTGCTTGTTTTGGAACTAAAGAGCAATAATCTTACTGTAGAAGTTAACCTAATTCTGACTACAATGCCTGTTCCTAACAATTCAAGTTATTTTTGATACTTCATTTCCTATGTCATGCTTAAAGTGAGATCTGAAATGAAGTTGACAGGGAAGAGCCTTTAAGTAGCCATATGGAAATACTAATATACTGAGCTACAAATAGAGGTACAAAATGGTACAGTCTGGAGCTCTGGAAAAAATGGGAGTCTAGACATCAAAGACAATCAAGTTTCTGATGTAATTAAGCAGTCCTCTTTCTATACATGCTGTTTGTATTCCTTACAGTGCAGCCATAGCTGAAACAGAATTTATCAAAACAGAGAGATTGTGATATCAGATTTGTTAGGAGCAGACAAACGGCAGCACAGCTCCATGGTAATGGATGGATACCTTTCCTTATGTGAGAGGGAATGGAAGGACCTGGGTCAGGCGAAGGTTAGGCTGGATATCGGGGAAGGATATTCCCCCAGAGGCTGCTGAACACTGCCCAGGCTCCCCAGGGAATGGGGAGCCCTGAGGCTGCCAGAGCTCCAGGAGCTTTTGTACAGGGCTCCCAGGGATTCACAGAGTGGGATTGTTGAGGTGCCTCTGCAGGGCCAGCTGGACTCCGTGATGTCTGTGGGTCCCTTCTAACTCAGGATGCTCTATGATTCTATGAAATACAAAGTGGTGATGCATTTTCACAGAATGCATCTCTTAATGCGATTCCTTCCTGGTTGACCAAGTAGTTAAAGGACAAAGAAAGCATATCTTTTTTTCAGTTCAGCCTTCTTTATTCTGATTATTTACCACACTATACTTATTGCAGTGTTTTTTCTGTACCGTGACCCCAGAATGATGCAGCCCTACAAAGATGTGTCACGGACTGCTAAAACCCATTATTTAAATCACTGTCCCTGTAAGACCAACTTCCAAATGTAACTATGAAGCAACCACTCCAATGTTAACTAGAGCAGCAGGAGACACAATCTCAGAAGTGTTTTTAGCATTTCCTCTCAGGGGGCTAATGGACCTTGCTGTTCCTAGGGCCTGAGCAACATCTTTGTGTGCAAGGTGTGTCACAGGTCAATAAAGGTTACTTGCTTGCCAAACCCCATATAGCAACAAATAGACCAGATATGTGGCTGACACCATCCTCTGTAGTTCTTTCAATAAAAGACATTTCAGAAAAGTCACACCTCTTTTAAGCTGAAATTTAATCTGATTATAGACTCTATAGAATGTACCCTCACTGTTATCTAAATCCCTCAATCTAAATCTAATATCCCTCACTAAAGATCAGAACACAGTTTATTCACAACCTCTTTTGAGCTGCAGAGGCTATAATTTTAACTAAACCTAAACACAAGGGTGATTTTTATCTCCCACATTCATTTAATTAAACATGGTTCATAAACTGCCATTATTAATAGTAAATCACCATGAAAAATCTTTGTAACGTTAAATTAACCTTTGATTCTACTTTTTTTCTTCTATGACATTTTTGATAAGTCTTGCAAGGAGATTTACAAATATTTAACTAGAGATAAACAGCTCTATGCAAAGTAAAACAGAAAGTACAATTTCTTTCTATATGAGTCAGAAAATATAATTACAAATAAAATGCAGCTGCAGGCAGGAAGATGATTGTAAAATGTATATTGAGCTCCTTATAGCATGCTATTTTATGATGCTTAGATAAAGGAATGCTATGACAAACTCTAGTTCAAATTAAGTAAACCCCTCAATGTTTAGCTATGGATCATTTCATCTGACTTTTTGTTTATCTCTGACCTATTCATTCTGTGCCAACCATGTTGTCCTTCATCATTGATCATTACTGATCACTTATGGTTGTTACCCTTCAAGATGGAAACTAGTCTCAGTTTTAGAGTGAAATTAACCCTTTTTTTTTTCCCCTCTGGTCAGTATTTCTTGTCATGTCTCCGACAAAGCAGAAAAAAAGACTCACGCACAATTGTCTCAGGACAGACTTAAAAATTGTAGATGTCACAATCAATCTTATTTTAATAAGGGAATTCACCTAGACTCTTAGTTTCCACTCTAAGGTGTATTTGATAAATGCCAAAGCAGTTTGTTTCTTATTGTTTCATCACCAGTTTGCAAGTTCCTCTGTAAGGCACGAACAAATGAGCTCCGTGAAATATTCCATTTCTGTTCTAATACTGCCACATCCAGTCCTAAAAATTCCACTCATCTACTTACTGCTCATCTTCATTATCACCAGAAATCTTTGTATCAAGCTGGCAAATAAAATGAGGGACAGAATTGTCCTTTTGTCTCTTCCTCTTAGTACCTGATGCAAGTGCAGCTCACTAATTAACCAGCTCTAAACACTCTGGTAGATAACCCAGCCCGTATTATAGAATAATAGAATTATAGAATTATAGACTTTTTAGATTGGAGAAGAAATTTTAGATCTTATAGTCCAACCATTAAACCAGAGCTGACAATTCCACCCCTAAACCACACCCAACATTTCAAATATTTCTATGCATGGTGACTCCATCTCTTCTCTGGGCAGCCACTTTAAATTCCTAGACACCCCACAGGTAAAGAAATTTTCTCTATTATCCAATCTACCCCCTCCCTCACACAATTTGAAGCCATTTTCCCTCATTCTATCCTTTGATATCTGGAAGAAGGAATCCATCCCGTCTCATTGCAACCTCCTAGCACAGAGCTGAGGAGAGCAAGAAGGGCTTGCTTCCCTCTTCATGTGCCAAACAATCTTTTCTAGGAGCTTTTCTTTTTCCTGTAGCAATTCCTTTTTCAAACAGTGAACAGGAAATAGGTACATTGATTGTTAATGTGTCCAGGGATTATTTTCCATTAGCATACACTTAAAAGTTTTTCATTAGCAAATTCAGAACCCATTTAATATGAAAACTGTAGACACTTGTAATTTTTTTAAAGCACCTCCTCATCAGATGCAAGTCAAATGCCAAACTAAAATGTACATGTATTACATATAAGGAGCTACTTTATCAACCACATTTGTAGTCTTATCAAATAATGAAATCTAAACTATTTGACAAAACCTATTTTCCATAAAACCACATTGACTGGCATGAATTAGAGTCCCCCTCTCTGATTCTCTATTAGTGGAAAACCATATTGACATTTTTATTATATTGTCTGAAGTTTATGTCTTGGTAACTGACTTATGATTATTATGACTTTTTAGCTCATCCTTTTTGAATATCAGCACCACAGCAACACATTTTCAGAAAACTAAGTTTACCTAAAACTAATATTTTTCTGAAGAGTAGGTTTTTGGTTTTTTTAGAGGTTCACTCAAATGTTTCTGGATGCAATTAATCTTACTATGCAGAGTTTACATGTTTTTATTTTGGATAGATTATGAACCTGGTAATCAGCCTTTCATGACACAGACATGTCATTCTCTTCAGTGATGATGGTGAGAAAATATTTTTGATTGTTTATTTTTATTTGTTCTTTCTATTTCGTGGTTTTGAGTTCTGTATCCACCATCATTAAAACAGGATGGGTCTGTAAATGAGCATTAACATTTTTCTTCACAGGGAGTTTACATTTCCTAAATACCAATTTAAGTAATATTTTTCTTTCTATACCGTTTTTTGTCATCAATTTCATATGCAGCCCTCCCATTTATGTTTGTGTGTGTGTCCATTCAATACTAAACAAGATAATAATGCCAAAATTTTGATTGTTAGGTAGAAAATTCTGAATAATCTTTTCAAGTGTTGCAAATGATAAATTGGGAAGTGATGTTTTTGTGATCATCTTGGGGACACCATTTTTAATTTTATCATTGGTCTTCAAGGCAAGAAAAACTGTTCATGGGATGGATCAGGAAATAGAAGTAAACATCCTGATGAAATTAGACAGAGCAAGGGCATGCCATATGACTTTCAACTGTGCTGCCCATTACTGCATAATTTTATTCAGGGAATTTATTTAAATTGTGATGTGGAAATACAGACGTAAAACTTCTACACATTAGATCTCATCTAAACTCAGTGCAAATGCACAATTCATCTCTGAAAGCTCAAGTAATTGTCTCTTCCTTTTCTTGAAAGAAGAATAATTTATCTCATGTTTGTTAAACGGAAACACTGCATAAGTATGCAGTTACTATAACAACAACTCCATCATAATTTCATATCCTGTTTTACCCTAGCAAGGTGCTTAATAGCCATATTTTGTTACAGTAGACTGAAGATTATGACTGACTTTCCAGATGCCCAGAATGTGTGTATTCTCAGCTATGCAGGAATGTGTCCCTGCATTTTAAGTAAAGTATGTTTGAGACTTTTTCTCCACTTTCCTTCACTACTTCCTGCAAAGAGAGCTTCCTGTCTCACTATCTGCCCTTTTCCATACCATGAATCCCTTGTCATGTCAGAATCCATTGACATAGTTGTGCTCACCACCGTGTTTGACAGCTGGTTTGTCACACGTATATACCATTTGCTTTATTTTTCTGCATAGACCACTCATACCATTCCTGTGCTTCTTCCTCACCTGCACAGCTGGGCTGTAGGTCTTTGTTTTTCCCAGACCATTCTGACCACACTCTTGTACTTCCTGGTCTGTTGCTGCTATCTCCATTTTCCCCTCTCAGACTTGCCATCTCTTCGACCTGCTTTTCCATCACCCTGAGCCTTGGCAGTCTGTGGAAGAGAAAGAAACACTGTCTACTTCAGAGTTCTCCTGGCAAGGAGAAGGCTTTAACCAGAGGAGGTTATCAATATTTACCACGAAATATCCTACCTCACACACTTGGAATTTAAGGAGTAGAAGCTCTGGTCTTTCTTTTCCTATGTCACCCGGTCCTAGATGCATCCCAGCTTTGTGGGATGGCCAATCAGGCTCAGCATCTGCATCTAATACATGGAGTGGGTCCACAGTCAGGGGAACCAAGTCCTTGAGACAAGGCTTCTTGAGGGAACCTGAGATGAGAATGGGAGGTAAGCATGGGAATATTTATTGCACTTATTTCAACACGGTTTAATCTTCTCTACCCAGACAGATATTTTTGGAAGCTATTATTTTTGAAGATTTGAGTTAAGCTGCCAAGTTATATGAATATAGGGAGGAAAAGTTTAGTCTTATTATTTCAAAAGCATCTTAGGTCAGCACGGTAGTTGATACAGTAACTGAGATATTGTAGGGAGCAGTGCTGTTCACTTTTGATACAAGCATGCTGAGCAGAGAAAAATATGTGGTCCAGAACGCCCTGCCAAATTTTGTTTTCACTTAGTCTGTCATGCACGCCCAAATGCCATTCCCAGGGCCCAACCTTGTTTCTCACTTCCTTGTATTTATCATGCCCCCCAACTGTGATTCTCCTTCCCCTCTGACACAGAGTTTGTCTCTTCACAGTCCACTATCTCATTTTCGACTGTTTAGTCTCCCACCCCCCTCTCGGAAATTATATACAACTCTTTCTCTGTTTTAACACTCCAGTTGTGCTGATTGCCTGCTGTGCTTAGAGTACAGCTTCCTAAACCAGGAATCCTCTTCATCTGATAGAGGTGAATAGCATGTCACAAACAACTGACACAGTATTACAGGAGCCAGGGGCAACCTGGCCTTATCCATGCATTGACAGCCAAGAGGAAACACCCAAACCTTCTCTTATCTGGCTTGAAAAGAAACTCACATCCTCAGAAAGTCTTTGCCTACACATTCTTTGTTTGCAAACCAATTCCTTATTTTTAGTTTCATTTCCCACAAAGGATAGGAAATGTCACATAAAAAGAATAGTAATAATGAGGATAATTCCTTGAAGTAGGACTCTTCAGCAGCATAAAGATTTGAAGTGTGAATCAGATCTGGGTATGGTAAACTTCCCCCTAATCACTGTTTTCAGGCTGCTATAAATGATTAATTGTTCAGCTCTTACTGCAATTGTAGTATCTTACATATAAATATGCAAGGTTTCTCGGCTGTCCCAGTTGTCAGTTCTGTTAAAGAATAGAGCTGAATTGAGAAATGCATAAGATTCTCCCGCACAATCCTTTCTTCTGGTATTGGCCCTTGTTTTGAAGTCCTTGCTAATTAACCCTGTCAATACTGGGGAAAAAAAATTATGGAGGGACACTATTTTTATTTATGTGGATAAACTCCCTATCCAGCTGCCTGATGCCCAAAAAGAAAATAATCATTGAGGATAACTTCTGGGAAAAAATCTTTGTCCATTCTATTTTGGAAACTGCTTGAGCACTGGCTGTAAAAGTACATACAGGCATAGATTAAAAGCATGTGGGTGTGATGGCAATTTTTAGCTTATATCCTTGAAGCATAAACACAGGGATTTTCACATGTAGAATCATGGGTAAAGAACCATTAATTTGGAAAAAAATAATGACATTAATGTGATTTTGCTGGAAAAATTACCAGTTATTTCATCTGTCAGTCAAGTCCCAGTCAGTGGTTATCAGTGGGCTCCATGGTTTTTAAAGTTGCTTAGGATTTTCAAGTGTTGTTAATTAGACATGGGTGAGTCCCTCATCCCCCTTTACCCCATTCTTAACAGTATTAGTCCTGAGATTTACACATTTAAATATTTTTTATTTTATGTAGAGGGTACTTTTCTCTCTCCCTGTTTTTAATTTGAGCACCCTTGAAAGAGAATTTGAAAAATTTCTTAAATACCTTCAGGGTTGTGGAGAGTTCATGTTTTCCTGTTTTCTTAAGCATCTGAACTCCATCAAATCCCATGGTTTTGTTTACTTATCCATTTTTCTTAGCTTGCTTTTACATTTCCATATCCTTTAATATTGCCATGATTTGACAATAGGCAATTATTTTATTTGCTTTGCATGCATATTAACCTTCAGGCAGTAGCTTTGCATGTAATAAATGATTCTGTCAAAGAGAGACCTGGACAAAATGCAGTTTTCTGGTAATATTCATTTTATCTAAAAAAGAATAACACAGCAAACAGACATTTATTCCAGATCCAACTGCCTATTCATGCAGTTCAGCAGACTGTCAGATTAACAGTAATGGTACCTTCTGGTGACTGAATAATACAACAGTCTGTGCCCTCTCAGTGTTTCTTGCCTATTTTTTCTAAGAGGCTGCAATATGCGTGTCTATGTTCAGGTTTTGGAGGTGAGGGGTTACAGGGTTGTCCTCTGTTGCAAGCTGAAGTTTCTCCCTACCTAAATCCCTTTTAACTGGCTATAAAATATGAAGCAATAAGGGTGTTATTAGGACCTAAAAGTTATCAATACCTTTTTCAAAGTGAAGTCTGTTCTGTCTGTGGTGGTAAGAGGTAAGCAGTCCTCCTGCCTTCATAACATGTTTTGCCAATGAGTCTGAGTAGCTGGGCAAAGTCTGGTATGGCTTTGACAGGCATTGTCAGAATGAATCAGCTCTCTTGTAACTTAATAATTTTGACACAGCTGAACTGGCCAACTTTATTTAATCTGGAAAAGGGACACAGTCTCCTAATCTTTTCCCCCTATAACACAGTGAGCAGCTGCATGAGCAGTGGTGTTATGGCATAGCTCTTGAACACAAAGTGATCTCTTTTCCTTGATACAGAGAAGTGATTTTAGACAAAGCACATCCAGGCCAGACCTACATTTCCTAATTATTTAAGTGAAAAAGCAAACAAAAGAGTGTCCTGTTTAAAGATACATATAGCTATGTAAACTGTGCACACACTTGAGTAAGACATATAGATTTTACATGTGATGCTTTTTTAAGTGCAAGAAAAATTACTTTATAATTTTTAGACAGAAGGGAAACTTAGCTCTGTCATTAAAAGATTTAAAAGCATAAGACAAAAAAGAATTTCCATATAACCCTTTACTGAATCAAAGAATAATGAAATCAAAATTCATTACAGTTGGGACAGACAATTCGGATAGTCAAGTCCAACCTTCAACCCATAACCAGCATTGTGTTCATCACTAAATCTTGTCCCCACATGTCGTATTCAAATATGTTTTGAACACTTCCAGAGTTGGTGGCTACACCATTTCCCTGGGCAGTCTGTTCCAATGCTTACAACCCTTTCCATGAAGAAATGTTCCCTGATACCCAACCTATTCTTCCCCTGGCACACCTGAAGGTCATTCCCTCTCCTCCTGTCCCTGTTCCCTGGGCGCAGAGCCCGACCCCCCCCTGGCTGTCCCCTCCTGTCAGGGAGCTGTGCAGAACCAGAAGGTCTCCCCTGAGCCTCCTTTTCTCCAGGCTCAGCCCCTTTCCCAGCTCCTTCAGCTGCTCCTGGGGCTCCAGCCCCTTTCCCAGCTCCGTTTCTTTCCCTGGACATGCTCCAGGCCCTCAATGTGTTTCCTGTATTGCATAAGAGGAAAGAAAATCAGACCAGCCTAGATGGTCCCTGGTCTGTTCCACTGTGAACAACTTCCCCTTCATCTTCTAATAATTCTTCTAATAATCACTGTCTGCATAATTTGTCTAATTTGTCATTTGTCATCTCTTCTTCAGCTGAAAAGTAGAGAAAGCCAGTGTGAAAGCCTGTGCACCACACAGTCGCTGAGAGTAAGTGGTTAACAGTGCTGGAGAAATCTAACTTTTAGTCCATAATAAAAATGAAAACACATTATTAGATAGACAGGAAACAAGTTTCAGAAGAACACAAACAACTGTGGAGTTGAAGCTCCTATAGGCTTTAAATGCGATTTAATTTCTAAGTTGTATCTTGTTTATCCATTAAAACATGTCCTAACCTGTACCTTCAGATTAACTGAAGCAATTTGTGAATCCAAGACAATCTCAGCTAATTGTCTAAATCATAAAAGAAGAAAAGAAAGAATATTTCTCTACTACTGTTTCTAAATGGAAACAATAAGGGTTTTTATCAGCTCAAAATACTTTATAACTACCAAAGTAACTCGGAATAAAAGAATTCTCACATATTGTCAGGTTAGTTTTTCCAATAACTTTTTTATAGTGTATACTTGTCTTTGTATATTTACATTCTCTTTCTGACTGTGAACTGGCGAGAAATTAGGTTTTGATTACAAAAGTTTTTCTGTGTCTTGTATCTCCTTTACATACTACTTATGTGAACCATAAACATTAACACAAATGCCATTTTAATTTTATCTAAAGCAAAAGGTGATTCAATTTTATGGTTTTAATCTTACTGCACCTTTTATTTTCTCCTAATACTCAATTATAAAAAAAAAGTTCAATTAAAAATCAGATATAATTTATTTTGAAATTAGATTGTTGTGAACATTTATTTTAGATGTGTAAATCGACACTGTTCTATTGAAATCAGAAGAGTTACCACTGGTTTTAGTAGAAAAATTCTGACTGAATGGTTAAAAAGTCTCCAGCCTTTGGTTTTCAAATGCAAGATTGAGAGATATTTATAAGAAAAAACAGTTTCCCAGCTTGCTTCAGATATGGAGTCTTATACATACATAAAACATAAAAACACACACCAGTGTGCCAACAGGCTTTTAATTATTTATCACACTCAGAACACAGAGTGTGATAATATTTCTGAAGTCACCTTTTTGTTTGCTATAGCAGGTTTCCTTAATGAATGTTCAGTGTTTGTTTGTAAAGCATGACTGTAAAATGGAACAAAATAAGATCCTTGTCAAAGACCATTTAAATGGTAATGCCAGTATTGCAAAAGGTATAGTCTGTGTCCTTTATATAGGATTTATTTCTACTACCCCAGCATAGTCTGCTTGCAAAGCTGACTGATTTACCACCCAGTGATTTGGACAGACTGAGATTTTTCTTAATGTCTGTATATTTTAAGAGGTACATATATTAAAGTTACAAGTCTTTTCTGGAAATAAGTTACATAAAATTTTCTTGTTCATCTGATAGAATATTGTATCAAAAATTCATGTATATTTATTGCCCAATTAGACTATAGAAGGGCATCTGCACAGGAGTTAATATTTAAGGTACAATTTAAGTGTATGAATATAAAAATCACCTTATTTAGCTCACATTTGGTTGAAATCCCAGGGTACCTAAGAGGAATCACTTTTCCAATGCCCCTCAGTGATCAGTCCCTGAAGCTGTTGAACACAGATGTACCAACTGCAATGGTTATCGGACCATTTTTATCAACTGTCTTTGAAATTATCAGGGAGGAAAAAAACTTTTTTTTTTTTTTTTTTTGTTACAGGTTTGGGATACAAAAAATCCTTTAAAATCGGTGACTGTCACTTAAGTAAGCAAGTCTACCATGAAACATCTTGACTAGCTTCTTCTATTTTTTAGTGTTTGGGGATAAAATCAGGGACCATTGAGACTTCAAATGTTGATTGCTGGTTGCAAACAGAATTTTTTCCTGGTAATGATAATGTTGTTTATGTGTGGTTAGTTTAAATTTAGCTGTTAGAGGAGGTGTTTAGTATAAATTAGTCATTATTATTTGAGTTCCTGGTACAATAGACAGATAAAATTATTCTCTTAAAGAGGGCAAATATCTCCTTTCAAGGATGTCTGACCAACAGTATGGCACACCTTCCAGAAGAGTTTCTCAGCAGACTAGACAGAAAGCTTACACTAATTTTAGATTTTAAAGTTAGGTGAAATGATCCATTAACTCAAATGACTTTTTTATACTCTAGAGCCTTTCTGTATTAAAAGGTGTCAACATCCAATTCCAAAACCAACATCCAAAACTAAGAAAAAGACTGCTTTTCAAATCAGTTGTCTCAAGATTATTCTTCTTGGTCAGAAACTTTTTTTCATTATACCTAGGTTTTAGTTTGTCCTCTGGCCTTTTACTGCTTTTGAGAGTTCTTCCCACACTTCTATACTAGTTAGATGCATAGCTCGATATTCATTTTATAAAGTTTTGAGCCTGTTCTCTGTATGTGTAAGGTGAGATACAGAGCCTGTAGTCAGAACTCACAACAAAATGTTTTCAAGGAAAAGGTGTTCACAAGGGGCACAGGAAAGAATGCTATCATTAGAAGAAGAATGGTTCTCTAATCCACAATAAAATTTCTCCTGTATTGAGAAACAGATCCACTTATCCTAGAATACATTTTTTATTGCAGATAAAGTATATCTGCATTCTGAGCTCCATTTTGGGCTAATGCTGGTTCTTAATTTAGTTACTGCTTTAGACCTTTTCCATTTGTCCTTTTACTCCTGACATTCAGTAAATTCTTCTCTGAATACACTGAGACTATTTTAGCTCCGTATTTCCAAACTAATGTCAAAGTTATGGCTAGCTCAAGTACAAACAAGGTGACTGAATCCACCATCTAATCACAAGGTGACCAGAATCACCGCAATTTATTGTTCATTGTAGCTGCTTCTTATTAGCTTTGTTTTCAAGGTAAGTCCACTCCTACATTCAGCTTCATCTCTAGAGATCAATCTTCACAAAACATCTTCTATTCCCTTTGAATGCTAAAAGGTCCACAAATACTTTTTTCTTTTCTGTGTTTCTGAGGATGTTCTGGTTCTGTCTGGATCAAATGGAAAAGCTCAGCAATGGTAGGGAACACCGAAGTACAGGAACGTCACTTTAAGTGCAAGAAGACAAAATAGAAGTTTTGAGACAGCTCAGTGTCTCCTACAGTTTGCCATTCTAATGTTGCTTCTTGAACAGGGAATTGACGCTACCAACACAACTCACATGGAGAGGAAAGGGATGTTGGTCCCATGGAGCACATGGAAGTTTCTGAGAAACTGGTGGCTTTTTTTTGTACAGGGAGCACATGAAGAATGTCAGGATCTACCAAGATCATGATGCAACTATCATTCCTTCATATTTCTGGTAGCTGCCTGTAGAACACTCTTTTTTCTACTTTTTTTCTGGACATCAGCAGCAGAGCATGCAGCAGTAATTCCCAAATTGCTTGTGCTTACCCTCTCACCACATTTTTGAGTAATGACTCTATTCTTTCTCCTACCTTGTAGCTTTAAATTGTGAAATGTATAAAGTGGACACTTTTTGAGAATTCACTTCCTTTCTGCTTTTATAAAGCCTTTCCCTTTATTGTAATGTTTGCTTTTCCATCTTTGCTGTATGAACTTGAAAAAGGAACAAATTCTAATCTATTATCAATTTTGCACAAGCAAGATTATATGTCCTGTTGCTTTCTGTGTAATCTATTTCCAAAGGTCTCTAGTCAGGAAGTTATCCCTCACTTCAAGCTAATCTTTGCCAAGATTTCAAAAATATTGCCTTATAGGAACTCACACTGTGAAAAAATAATTTCTTTAATTTTTGCAGGAGTCTATGTAGTTGAAAATTTCTACCAGCTCACTCTGCTGTTACTCCCCCAGAAAAGCATTTGCAAGCTGTTCAGCCTCCTAGCAAATGTTTCAGAAATTTGGTTTCTTTCCTCTTAACTCCTTTCAGCTGTTCAATATTTTGTTAGAAATTCAGGGGCTTGAAAGGGATGCACTTGCCTTCCCTTCTTAAGGTCCCTGGTTTGTTCCCAGTCCTGGATATCTCCTAAGAGGATATGATGCTGGAGTAAACTAACCCTGCTTGGAATGAAGTTGAAAATCTCTTTTTAAATGTTGTCTCTTCTCTGATCTTTAGAATAAAAAAGACTGTCCCTACACTTCTAAAAGTTTGTTTTCCTCAACATTAGTAAAGAATGGCTTCTGCTTCATGTTTTGAGTTACTTGTGCAAGAAGTTCCTGAGATAGCTTTTCCCTTTATGAATTAAGAAGCATTTATTTCTATTTTAGAAAATTATAAGAATTTTTCTTTAATTACCTTGGAGCTTAAAGTAATGATCTGATTGTTTTCTATACTCAACTTTTAACAAAACCAAAGTGAAAAAACAATTATTAATTTCTGGAGGAAATCTTGAAAATACTCTTCAGAAGAAAAGCTAGTGGCTTTTTGATATGTTTTCTCAGATATTCAATATACTGTACAGAATGAAGTTCCCCAAAGTAGAATTTCTGGCTAATGGTCAGTTCAAATTTGAGATTTCTGGAATAAAGAGAGAAGTATTATTCCTGTATGGTCACGGGTGATGATTTCAATGTCTACTTCCAGCATAAATGTTAGGAGAATAATTCATTTATGACTGATTCTGGATAGCATATGTGCATGATAGGAATATATTAGGAGTACTGCAGGTTTTTCTTCAGAAATTCAGCATATTGCTATGAATGTGAGTGAGCAGCATGTGGGTGAGCAGCAGCATAAGAGAAGTATTTGAGAGAACAGAGAGAATTTAGAGTCTCAGACTGGAAGAAGGTGAAGGAATAGGAAAAGGAAAGAGAGAAAAAACTTTGATGGTGAGGTCTAAATTAGGTATATTAGGCATCAATATGAGTCTGTCACTGTATACACAATTCTCGATAATTTTAACTCTTGTGTGAAACACAGATTTGGGAATTCTTCTGTTTCTGAAGATGTCTAATATCCCTATTTTCTGAACTGCCTCATAGTACCAAATGGCTTTGGGGAAGCTTTCCCCTCTGAAAGGGGTCTGACTCTTCCTGTTCTTTTGCAGAGGCAGAGGAGAAAACTCACTTCTCAGGACTGAAACTTATGCCGTGAAGGATCTCAAATTCAGACAGGGGCAGAGTGAGGAGGGTAAATGCAATGTCCACATCTTTGGAACAGTAGCATTGATGCTTCTGAGGCAGCAGTAATAGAAACAGCTCTGGTGACTGAAGCAGTTCAAACATTTAATAGCTGCTGCTTCAGACCAGATTCATCTCCATGCTGTTTTTTCATTCAGCTGGGAATATTTCATGGAGATAAATTGGTCACTTCACACTTCTGTGAACCTCCTAAACTACAGATGGATGTGGAGAACCCTTTTCTTTCATCCTTCTTTTTAAAAGTTCCTTTTTCAATACTGGCAATGTCACTATGAAAAAAAGCAGTGTTTTGTGATTAATTTTATATTGTAGTACAGTGGATAATAGACTTCCTAAAGTTAGGCTCAGGAATTTCTGTCTTCCAGGAAATTTGGAAGTATTTTATAGTCTGAGTGACTGGCAGGGTTGTTTAAAACTTGTTTCCTTTGGTAGTGATGCAAGAAAAGTTAAGATTTTAGGGTAAAGATTTCTGAAGCAAAGTCCTCCCAAAAGTCAAAGATACATGCTCTATTATTACTTAGAGTGGGGTGAAGTTCTGATTAGTGAGTTTTGCTGTGTTCCACGTAGTGCAGTAAGATGTGGTTTGTTATTTACTGCAGCCAGATAGCACTGGTGCCAACTCTGCACATTTCACACTTCTTTAAGGAAAGAGAAAAAACATTATCAGAGAAAAACTGTTGGTGCATTGCTAAATCCATTCTGAATTTTACTCCTGGAAAATGCTAGAAGGTAGAAATGTAGGAAAGAAAGCAAAATGTGAACTATTGTGTAAAAAACATTGTGGAAGAGATTGATTTGACAGGCTGGAAGAGAAGGAAGGAAGATTACACCAATGTATTTGTTCTTTATAGGAATTACACTAAGCAGAAATGGATGTGAAGGAAGAGAAGGTATGAAGGCTCCAATTGGAAAAAAGTTGAATAAGTTGGATAAGTTAGCCTTGGAAGAGAGATAACAGATTATGGCTCATAGAATGTGAAAGAAGCTTCTCAGGAGCACTTTCCTTTCACTTTTTAGGATTTCCAGCAATGTAAGAAAGAAGTAAAGCTAGATGGGGAGAGTACCTAAAACTTCACAAGGAAGTTCCAAAAGTCCAAAGGCACTTCACAGGTCTTTCTCTCTCCTGTCTGTGGATACCCAGAGCTTGGGCCAAGAGTGACCTTCAAGTGGGGTTGAAGATTCCAAGAAATACATCTGTTGACCAGGCAGATAGAAGAAATACCTTCTTCATGAACTCAAAATATAGAGAAAAAATATTTTGGTGGATGAATTGACTATCTTCTGTGTCACAGCTCAAGGTAAAAAATCAGGCCTGAAGATATGGATGCTGGTTGGCCGGGATGTTTTCTAACTGAAGATACATTATTTGCTTATAATCTAATAGCAGAAGGAGCTGGTATTGATTACTTAGCACAGTGTAAATTTCCACAATGAAAATTTAACAAAAACCAGAAAGAATATTAAAGTAACAATTCAAAAAATCTCCTGTAGTAAGTATGTAAATAATTTATTGTGGGCTATTTCTGAAAGGTGAATTTTCCAAATCATGGCATTTAGCAATACTCAGAAAATATATATTTTAGAGGAAAAAAATTCAAGGAAAATCTTTCCATGTGGAAGCAGCATGAATACGGATTCTTTTTTTCTTTTTTTTTATTGCTTAAAAAAGAAGTAAGTGCTTTTCATGAAATATACATAAAAGACATGAGACCCATCTTCATACCACTCCAGGAAATAGCACAATATGAGAATGATGTGCTTCAAGAAAGAATTTGAAATACTACTAATATGTTAATGAAGATGGTTCTGTTAGGTTTTACTTACTTTTTTAAAAGAATAT
Source organism: Sylvia atricapilla (assembly GCF_009819655.1). Lineage (NCBI taxonomy): Eukaryota > Metazoa > Chordata > Aves > Passeriformes > Sylviidae > Sylvia > Sylvia atricapilla. Next base: position 62,502,165 of record NC_089174.1, read on the forward strand.
TTTTATTTTATTCTTATTAAGGGGTTTGTCATTCTTTGATGCATTTCTTTAAAAATGGCATAGCTTCTAAAATGTGCAGAATACTGGAAATCACTTTTCCTACTTGTTGATTTCCCAGGGTGCATTTCTCAAGCTTTCATACGTGGTCACTATAACTTTTTTCTTTTTCTCCATTCAACACAGAAACACCAGAATTTTTTTCACTGCATCTAACCTTAAGCTGTTATAATATGAAATAACCATTCTTTTCCCTCTTCAGCCATCACAGGGAGAGAAAGCAGTGTAAAGCACAGGATAGCTTAGTGAGAGAATTGTCTTACATTTTAGGGCAGCGTTGTTTAGTAGTTTTGTTTAGGGCATGCAAGCTTTTGCTACTAAATATTGAAAAAAAAAAAAGGGTGCTTTCTCAAATAACCTGTCTACCATTTCTTTAATTTCTTTCAAAAAATCCCCATTTATCTGACATACATCTTTATCTAACACAGCACTGCTTACCACAATCAACAAAGTTGTATCTCCTTCATCTTGACAGGGGAATGTTCTTTTCCTTTCTCTCCTCCTCCTGTGAGTCATTAAAATATTTGACAATATTTGGTTTTGTTTAAACCCTATACAGAGGCTCAGGACACCTCAGTTTTGTGTTGATGACTTAATGCGCAGTTACACTGAGAATTGTCTCCCTTCTACAGGGAGAAGAACCCCACTGCTGATGTGATTGCCACTACATAAATGGGTCCTTGGTGATTTTTCTTCTAATGATGTTGTAAAGATAACTTCATCTTCTCTCTCCATTTCCCTCCCCATATGAGATAAAACCAGTGCTTTCAGAATGAGAGTAGTTTCATTTATATTTCTTCTGGCACAGTAGAACAACCTTGGTTTCAACAGGAACAATGCATATTTTATAGAATCATAAAATTGGGTTAAAAGGGACCATATGGATCAACCAGCTCCACCTCCTGCCATGGGCAGGAACACCTTCCACTATCCCAGGCTGCTCTAAGCCTTGTCCAACCTGGCCTTGAACACTTCCAGAAATGGGACAGCTACAGATTCTCTGGGCAACCTGTGCAAGGACCTCACCACTCTCACAAGGTAGAATTTCTTAGCATTTAATTTTAACACAATCTCTGTCAGTTTAAAGTCATTACCCGTTATCTTACCACAAAGTACCCTTGCAAAAAGTCCCCCCTCCTCCCCATCGTTTTTTGTATCACCTTTACTGGAAGGCCAGCAGAACATTTCCCCAGATAATCCTCTTCTGGCTCAACAACCCCAACTCTCTCAGCCTTTCTTAATAAGAGAGCTGATCCAGACTTCTGATCACTTTTTTGATGTCACACTAATATTTATATTTTTTGAATCAGACTAATATTTTTTCTTAACTCTGACTAGGAGGCAGTGCCAGTCCATGAGTCATGATTCTTTACCTCTTTCCATCTTGTTTACTGGAAAAAAGAATTCTGTACTGTTTTTGCTTTCTGCGCAGTCTTTCTGAAAATAATAATAAGTGTCTGTTTTTCCTTTCTACCTCCTTGCCTACAAAGGAGAGTAATATAGAATAAGAGCTTCTAAAAGCCTGACCTCTGAACCAATGTTCAGGGAGATTAAGCAAGACGATTAGTAAAACCAGCACAGGTGACAGTATGTCTCAGTGTGTGTGGAGGAGAAGAAGCACTCTGGTATAAACCCTAATCCTGGGTTTTGATTAATTTTAACAACCACTTCAAAACATTGCCTAGACCTTCAAGATAACTCCTGTGTGATGAAAAGTCTTACATGATGACTGTTTCTGTATAATGCAGACTCATTATGTTGGCGAGCTAGACTCTCCTTGAAAGACACAGCAGATTTTTATCAGGTTATTTCTCTGGTAGTTTGACCCTGGACAAACATCAGGTGCCCAACAAGCCCTTCCTCATCTGGACAGAGAGGAGAAAAATATGTTGGGGAAAAACAAAACAAAACAAAACAACAAACAAACAAAAAACAAACGAAAACAAACAAACAAACAAAAACAAACAAACAAACCAAAAAAAAACCACCAAAAACAACAAAAAAAACCCCCTAGTCAAGATAGTTTAATAAAACAGAGGCTGCATGTGAAAGCAAAGGAAGGCAAAAAATTTATTCTTTGCTTCCTGTCAGCAGGGAATGTCCCAGGATTCAGCATGTAGGCAGCTGCTCCAGGGAACAAATGCTGTAATAAGGCATGCATTCTTACTCTCTTTTAAGAGAAGAAAGTTTACTGCTGTTGGGTCAGCATTCCTGGCTGTGTCTTCTCCCAGGACCTTGCTCACCTCCAGTCTAGTGGTAGAAGGGGGATGATGGAGAGATGTCACTGGGGCTGAGCCAGCACTGCTCAGGGTAGCCAAAGCAATGGTGTGTCCTTAATACCTTTCCAGTTACCAAGGAAAAACACAGCTCTGAGAGGGCTGCTATTGGGGAAATTAACTTCATCTCAGACTGACCAAAAGCAGCTTCTTGGAAAAACGTGTGATTTATTTTCTTGGTTTTAATGAGTTTTCTTGGCCTGTTGTCCATGAACCCTCAACCCTCTTACTTTCCAAGAGCTGCTCAAAAGATGGAAAGAGCAGAAAAAGTTTTTGTTCATCCTCAAGGGTCTGTGCCTCCCTGAGAATATTTGAAGATTGACAAATCTTCATAAAAATTTGATGGCCACTTCTCTAATTTATTAGATCTAGCCAATGTAGATGAATTATATCTTTATTTAACGATTTGAAACTTTCTGGTTTCATAATATTTTTTAAAAAGTGTGACATTTTTTGAGCCTATTCACAGTTGACAGGCAATGTAACCTGTCAATCAAAGGCAACTTAGCTATGATGCAAGCTTTATTTAAGTAGTTTCCTTAGGTTTCAGTACATACAGAATCAAAATATTTTCTCTTAATATAATTTATAACTTAGTTTGCAGTATTTGGCAATTTGCTCTTAAAAATTCACATTTAGCATTTACCAGAATGGCTTTGCACTATAATTCCCTAAATCTGAGACTCAAATTCCTATACATAATTAAAGTCTTAGCATTCATAAGACATCATGAGAGAAAACAGAGAAGTAGTTAGGCATAATTTTCTGATTCTGATTACATTAAGAAACCTTACCAAACTTACCCCTGTGTCACATCTCTTCCACACATAGATGTATAAACCTATCAGGACTTCTAAAATGAGAGAAAGGTTCCAAAGGGCTCTTTAGAAACCACAGTATGAATTCATAGATTGCAAGAAATAAATTTGTGATGCATTTACTTTGGTTCCAAACGAGACTCGGGATATGGGCTAGGCTGTGAAATTATTCCTGTCACCAGATGCTATTTGTCTGCTTCTGTGCTCTAATTGCTATCAATAATTAAACACAGGTCTCTGATTCATATGCACAGAGGCAGAGATTCTTAAATTAAACATTTTAAAGTCATTATAGTACATTTTATATGTTCAGCTAAACACTGCACTCAGGCTGATTATGATTAAATACACTAATACCAAATTACATATTGATTCCATAAATATCAACGGATACCCAGAACAAATAAGATTCCTAGTAAATAGAAGGAACATTCTCATTTCAGATGACTAACAGAAAATGGCTTATATTTACTTAGACACAATATATTACTTTGCACATTGAGCAAAAAGATGGTATCTCCCAGCTGACCTGTAGAAAACACAAAATAATTTCCATCCATCTGGAAAATGTCACATGAAAACAATAGGGTACGCCCAAGTTTGTGTGAGAGCCAATTGAAAATCCAAGTTTGAATGCAAGTGAAGCTTACACTTGTTAATTGGTCTGTGGCAGGCATGAGCTTTTCCAAAACTGTGTCCCCAAGGTCATTCTCACTCTTATGAAAGAGAATACAGTTTTCAGTAAGTCTGGAGAAAAAAAAAAAAAAAAAGCCTTTGAAGCCCTTTGGCAGGCTGTACAAAGTGATGACATACTTTCTTAGGATGATTACTATTAGTCATGCTACCATCCTGCACAAAGTTTTGGCATGCCCTCAGACAGAATTATGATGATGATGATGAGCCATTTCTGCTGATTCACTCTTTCCACTCTAGCCACTCTGTTCACTCTGCTATGACCACAAATATCATGTTTCCATAGTGAAGTACCTCTGCTGCCCCTGTTCAGACATTTTTCATCGGCTTGTTCCAGATCTTTGGGACTGTTGTCCGATGTTTCCAGAATCCCATGAGCTTCTTCCTGTGACTACTGGTCAACTTGAGAGGACTTCAAACCACTCAAATATCTCTTGGCTAGAGTTTATTTCATTTGCAAGTCCAAGCTAAGTTGTTTTTTGAAATCTGCATCTAGAAGTGAGTAATTTTCAAATACACATTAACTTTCTTTCTTTGCTTTGATAAGCTGTGACTGAATATTCCTGAGAAGCCACAAATCAGGAAGACAGTCTTGTTGGACAGAGGTTACTGAAAGACAATGAGTTCCATTTGACTTTGGAAGGCCCCGTTCTGTTTGCAGAACAGCTCTTAAAACTACTTTGTCTGTTGCTAATAGAGTCACAGTAGTTTTAGCTCTAGGGAAGTAGCTGGGAAAATAGTGTGCCTGAAGTATAGTGTGTATCGTGACATTTTGTAGAGGTTTCATCACTGTACACTGGAAATAAGAAGGTGACTTTCAGCCTGACGCATTGGCAGAAAAATCATTATAAAAATTATATCTTTGAAAGCTCTCTTACTCAACTCACACTTCCAATCACTTAGGCTCTCTTCCATTGGTTTTATTATCAGAACAGAAAATGTCATCTTCTGAAAAATCATTTCAGCTCCTAAGACAACCAATGCAAATCAGCAATTATTTCTACAGTGAACTGCATTTCAACAGAAAGGAGCTGTTGCTGCTCAGGATACAAGACAATTTATCTTTATTGCTTGACACAATATGGGTACTCGAACATAATTGTCAAATTGTCATTTGTAATTTTAGATGTACTAGGAGTTTATGTACCTATGCCTCCAGATTCACTCCAAAAAAAGCACAGGTATGTCCTAAGTGCTGTGTCATGCACGTGTCAGATTTCTAGGATGTTGAAAATTACGTTTATGTTGAAGCATGTTGACTCATTGGCACATCTTCTCGTGTTGCTTAGTAGAGTCCCATGGGGGTTAATGTTCAAGAAGTACTTGGAAAAGGAAGGTCCCCAAAGTGTAGCATGTGTCATCACACAGTTAATAAAACTAGAAATCTTCAATTAGCTGTTGTTTACTGTTAGCTTGAATTTTATACTGCTTTGCAATAGCTCTACTATACTAAGAAACAAAAAAAATTCACCAAAAGAAATTTGCCAAATTATTTGCCACATCTTCTAATAAACTGATATTCTTGTCCAGAACGCTTATTAATCTGTTAAAAAGTTCAATTGACATTACTTATTTTAAGACCTTGTTTACAGCTACTCACAACTTTACAAGCCCATAACTCTGTGGACTGAAATACTTTATGTACTTTATGTCTGCATTTTGTGCACGGACTGTATACATAACTAGAACACACAAAATATTGTTGAAATTTTTTAGCCCAAACAGCTGAAATAGCTGTTATTATAAGGAAGCTAGAGAGAAAATATTCTGGTTTGTTCACAGAAAACTCACAGTTAAAACCATAATAATGCAATAATTTTCTTTTCACAGCTGTGTGTTGTAATACAGGCTGTGTGTTTGGCAGGGATGTGGTCTTAGTAAGCTGACTGAGCCATTTTAATTCAGTCTCTCCCTGGGAATTATGTAGTGATGGAATTATATACATGGGATCATTATCTGTTCTAGAAAACTGATGTATCCTAGTGATCAGGCTCATGGAATTATGCAGATTGCTGTTAGTAGGATTTCACCTCAAAAGCTGAAAGGTGAATAGCAAACAAAGTTGTAGACTAGGAAGGAAAAAATATAATCTGAAAAACTGATGAAGTCTTGTTTGCAATGGAGGGATGAGCTGACAACTACTGAGCTTGTAAACAGAATTATTGAAGTTTGTAAAGCAATCTCACACATTTGTAGACTTGTAGGCATTTGTAGATCTTGTTAAGAAAAACAGGAGGAAGACATACCATTTAAGATTTAAAGAACAGATTAAAAGCATATTGGACATATACTCTCAGTGGTCAAAAATCCACCTGGGGACAAATCTTTTTCCTATTGTGCAATGAAGTAAAAAACCTGTTCCCTTCCTCCTCCTGTGCTTAGGACATGTCTAGTGATAGCAGACAGGTAAATTTTGTGATTTCTGAAAATGGGTGTTTATCATCCATTTTTTTTCCTCACTGAGATATTCTGCTTGTCTTATTAACTCTCTGGCCATTCATTCTAGAGTTCCATTCTTATGAATTTAAAGATATGACAAGTTAATAAAGATTTCTCCTTCACAATACCAGGCAGAACTTCTGTCTCCTCCTTCACAAAACCTTCATCATTTCTTCCCCATGCATCCTACTTGCCAAAACCCATCTACTTCCTTCCCAAACCCTTCCCTAGAATTTTCCATGTTCTTGTTTATTTTTGGCCAGCCTGTTGGACAAAAGGCACTACAAGTAGTGCAGTGGATGGGGTGATTTGTCATTTGCCTCTCAACCACTGAGTTGGTCAGGCAGAATGTAACATTTTTCAGCAGGCACATGTAATCCTTAGGCTGTATTTTTGTACATCTCAGATGTGAACACTTTAATATATTTAGGATTTCTGCTCCTCTGTCCATTTTGGTTGATATTAGCCAGAGGGATCCAGAGTTATTGTAAGAAAGAGGATCGAAAGAATCAGTCACAGAGACAGAAGTGATGCCAATGCATCAGGTTTGGCCCCTTAGGAAATCAGACTAAAATGTTGGACACTTTTACTATTAAGAAATTTGATTGCTGCCCCAGAGAAATTCCTCACTGAATCTGCCACAGCTTTCTTATATGATGGTGGGCACATCACTTCAATCATCTAAGTATGATTTCAAACACAAAAATGCAGTGGAGCTGAGCTCTGGCAATCAGGCTGAAGTAAATAGAGCTTGTGATTTAAAAACACAAAAACTACAATATAGTACTAATAACTCTGAAAACACAAATCCTCTGGGACTGGTGTGGGACATTGAATTCGGGCAGACTTATGGCCTGAATTTTTCTTGTAGACATTTAAGAAATCATTTGGGTTTTTGAAGTGACATTTGGGTGAAATTCAAAAGCAGAGAGAAGGAAGACAGTTCTGAAAATCATGTTTACTTTTAACTACTTGCTACCTTGGTGAAATGGGAGTCCATAGTAAGATATTAAGAATTAGCAGATTCTGATCACATGTTTTGCTTTTTAGTTTCCAGTGATTTCTCAATAGAAAATATTCAACTGGTCCTCAAAGAAAACCATGTCATAGTTTGGCGGTGGGATGGAAATTGCATCAGTAGTATCACAGTAGCCACAATAGTACCAGCTGGAGGTTGTGACTATCTGCTGGTGTAAAACTCACAACTATATCCTTTCTGTTCTTACCACATTCTACAGCGAAGATCCAAGCACAGCTTCACTTCTCTCTCTTCCTCATGCTCCTTGTCATGATTGTTACTCTCAAGACCTCCATAAAATTAATTTTGTCCTGCTAATATTTATATCATCTAGAAGTAACAATCCATGGTCTCATGCTTGAATTTAAATTATTCTCAGAATACTTTTTGTTTCAAGTTTCCTGTGGATACTTGAACACTACATGCTGCTGTCACATCCATCTCTGTAAACAGATTTTACAATAGACAGTTGTGCTGTCATTTTGCATTTATTTAACTTGATTGCCATTGGAAAGAGGAGATTGCTGAGGGAAGGACTTCCATTATGACCAACAGGAAATACATATTTTGTGTCATGTTGTTTTCCAGAAAGATAGAGACAACCTAGTTTCTATTGAATTACCTTAGGGAAGCCATGCCAAGCAAAATTCATGTCCATATGGCAAATTAGGCAGAGAACATGCTTCCATTACTTTGATTGGAAAATGAAGGTTTCCAGGAAAGACCCAAGCAAGTGAGATGAGGCTGGAGGGCTAAGGTTGATCTGTACTCATGTGTAATCCTCAATACATGTCATATACTTAATGACAGCTTTTAATCGTTGTGTTGTATCAGTGTATCATCATATTTTGCGCCTGTAATCAAAATATCTGTTCTGTTTTCTCAGCTATGCTATTCCACTGAAATATTGGTCTTTTCTTAAGGTGTCAGTTTGTGAGACATCTTGCAAAACCCATCATAATAAGCTGAAGTTCCTGTGGGTTGATGTAATCTCAAGAAGTATTTTGAAGGGTATAAAGTTTCACAAGACAAGAAAATCCACTACATAGATAATCTGCACTCCAAGAAATCTGAATATTGAGTACACTAATGAGCAAGATCTGCTAGGAGACTTTTGTGTACCTACTAGTTAAATTCCAAGAGGAGAATTTATTTTCCTCACTAAAGTCAATTAATATAGGATCTCCTTGTAAGAATCCCATTGGAAAGAATTTGGGGAACCTCGGTAATCCTATGAATATTTCAATTCTTACAATCTAATGAGAAAATTCAAGAATATTATTTGAACTGCTATCTTTAATATTGCAAAATTTAGGAGACTTTAAATCTCTCTATTATGTTAGTAACTCTCAGAAATGTAGATAGCCCACTAAAACACTGGTCATCTTTTGAAAGCATAACAGTGAAAAATAGTTTTTATCTGATGCCTATGAAAATGAAAAACAACAAAAATGAATTCTTATTTTCTGCAAATTATTAAATTAAATAAAAGATATTGTTCCTTTTTTCTTACAATGTATTTTTGCATCTGAGATAATTATCATCTTAACCTAAAATCTTGTGAGAAAATATAGAAAAATAACTTTAATTATCATCTTCAGCACTTATTGTATTTCAAACACTCTCTTAGATTTCAATATAAAATATGTGGAAAGTTGCTTTCCTATTTTGTCTGTCTTCTTTTTTTTTTTCAGTATTACAGCAGTTGGCTTATTTAAGCTTATCTGCATGACGTGAAAGGTGTATCAAGCACCCTTCTTGTTCTCAAGAATGCCTAACAAAAGCAACTCTAGAAATGTGAAGCATACTACATTAAGCAGAAATTCAGTGGAGCAGAATTGTAGTTGTAGATTTCTCTCTTGGATTGTCAACTGCTTGCATCACTACATTATTAATTTTTTCATCCTTGCTGTCCTACAGAGACAAACAACCTCTTTTCCTCCTTTATTTCCTTCTCCCTCCCTCCTTGTTTTCTGCTTTTTTGGATTAGTTTGCAGTGAAATTTGTCCAAAATTAAGCTTCATATTTTATCATAATCACATTTTAGAGAATTCTACAGACTTATTAAAGAGTAAATCTTCATTTCTATGTGTAACTGGTTAATATGTGAATGATTTGGATCCACCAACATACAGGATGTATAGTGGGACAAAAGAAAGACATAAGGGAGGAAGGTACCCGCTTTCTTCCAGCAATGAGGAATTGAACCCTTCACCATTTGGCAGATTCATATGGGTTAAAAACAAAGAGCTCCAAGATGATCACTTAAGCTCATATACTTCAATCTTCATAGCACTGATGTAGAAATAATTTGGCTCAGAAATCCTAATGCTATATTTAGTCAAATGAAATTACTTCCCCTAAATGCTTTTATCTGGAGGGCGAACTTGGTTTTCATCTAGAATTTCCATTTATTTCTGTAGTGTCTCCAGAAGCTCCACCCCACCTTAAAAATTTTAGATTTTACTGACATTGTTTTTCAATTTTTCACTTGATGTGTTTCTCTTCCCTAGAGAGCACACTGTGAGGGAAAGATCACTTGGAATAGAGAGGAATATGTGACAGTATGGTATCAGATTTTCAATTAATTTTGGGAGAACCTGATTTTTAAAAAATAAGCTCCACACATTGTAACATTAATTTGTATGCCTAAATTGAGGTATGTTAGCCTTAATAACTTCAGTCAGAACTTTCACATCTGATGAAGACACACACTATATGCAGAATATTTGGGATCAAATATTTACTTGTAGATATGGATTTTTACATATCTTTATCCTCCTCTTCTTCTCTTTTTTCTGTGACTCCAGTTTCCTCTGTCTTATGAGTGTTTCCTCTGTGCAGAATAGTAAGTGTTGCAACATTTCTACAATTAAACTCTGTAAATGTTAACAGTAATGCATATCTTTGCTGAATTGTACCATGTAATCCTTGAACTTGAGACAAAGAGGAGTCTTAAGAATGAAAGCGGTATATATTACATTAGTTGCCCTTGCTAAATCGCCTCTGTAGTGCAGAGCCTTTAGTCTGAGTTTCAGAGATTTTCTCTAAAGTTTGAACCTTTAAACACTGAACCTCTTGCCAGAGAGAAGCATTTGCACATGCAATATTCAGCTGCCATTGGTACTGTCATAGAGAACTGCTTGGAATGAAGATGAGAAAATGCATCTCCATCCTTAGAGGATTCATCTAAGCCCTGTGTTCATGCTGCACATTTATTTTCTAACCCAGTACATTATTATATTGGAAAATTTTCATTAGGTACATTTCTGATTTTAAAGAATATTGTTCAGGATATTTCCACAAAAAATAGGAACATAGGAAAGATTTGAACCTGGTTATGAATCTCCTGGTGGAATGCTCTAATCTCTGGTGTCCTAGAAGGAAATAAGACACTCCAGATGCTTTTGTCTCGTGCATGTTCCATCAGCCATGTCTGAGGAATAGATACAAAAGAGGTGCCAAGAAAGGAGCTAATTACCTCGCTTCTTCACATACCAGGTCAAGCATTCTTGAGCATGGAAAAGAAAATATATTACAGGAAGTCCTTCTTGTTGTTTTAAAGTTTCTCAAGAGGTTCAAAGTCTTAATCATAAGTCCATCAGGGACTTGAAGGTTTGAATTTTATATTAAAGTTCATAAAACTGGAGTTAAGTGAGATTTAGGCCTTAAACCCCTGAGTTTGCATGGTTTTCAGTCCTTATATAGATTATTTAAATAAAAATATAAAAATCCTATTTTTTAATTAAGGATGGAATTTCTAAAGAAATCTGAATTAATTAAGAACTTAAAATTAATTTGAGCTTTCTAACACCATAATCCTTCTCCAAAATCTCAGCTTGTTCCTCTCTAACGAAACCTTTTTTTCTTTATTTGAGTTACATTTCAACTGCTAAGTAACAGGCAAAAGAGATCCATGACAAAAATAAGATTCTGATTCTGCCTCTTATTTTCATCTTTTTTGTTATCAAAAATTTTACTTGAAGAGGAAATGAGGGTTTTTTCCCTCTACAGGCAGAGGTTACTAATATGAAAGAGTATTCTATTTCCTGAGGTATTTATAGACCTGGCTGAAAGTGGGAGAGTTGTTCTGACTCACCTAGACTGCAAAACCTATAAAACAGGTACAGGCACAGTAATTTTATCAGCTCATTAAAACCAGCAGAATCTAGCTTTTAACAAAGTAGAAGTGTCAATTGACATGATATATTGCCTGGAAAAATTTATCTAAAAAAATATAAAGAAAGAAATATCATAGGAATTATTAGTAGCTGCTGCTTCCAAAACCAAGGTCTGTTTCTTGACAACTTGTAATACAGTGTAACCACCAGAGACTTGATTTTCAGGCACCTTGGAAAGATTGTGAGTTCCAATATTTATGGATTGAAATCAGTCTGAGAAAAATTTTATGGCAACAGTGAGTGCTTTTCTTTCTCCCTTTCTTCATCCACCATGTAGAAATGCAGAAATATCTTAAAATGAATAGTAATTATAAAAAAGTTTCATTGTATGCTCAGCAAAACATTATGCAAGCTGCCCCTATTCTGAAGACATGGAAATACTGCTTAACCTTGGAAGAATCTTGTCATAAATCAAACAACCAATGCTGCTTCCTCGATATAAAAATCCCTGTTAAATGATTGAATTTATATCCTTCACTCAGTCTTAAAATCCTATCAAGACACTGGTCTACACAGTGCCATTATGGAGAAGAAAAATAATTGCTTTGACTTTTTTCCAGTGATAAAATGCAACTGCAACTGTAGACTCCTACAATAGCCTTAGGAATGAAAGTCAGACCTAAAGCTAGCATATCAAACTTCATCCAACCTGGCATTGAAGAATTCCAGGTTTGGGGTATCTACAACTTCTCTGGGCAACCTGCTCCAGTGATCATTGAGGCATGACTGAATTTCATGTTGAAAGCATTAATGTACACTTCTACATATCCATAGATGAGCTAGGGGATTTCCTCAGCTGCTTAAATGACACAATATAATGAAATTTAAGGCAGGTTTTCTAGACCAACCAATGTAGCAGGCATCTCTACCCCACCCTCTACTGCTGTGCCAGGTCTGTACATGTATCCTGCTCATCGTTGTATTCACTAGTTCTGCATGAAAGTTTAGGGCTTTTAGGTGACTCTAGACACATTCAGAAGCAATTCAACCAAGTCTCAGAGATGGAAAAGTTCACCTCTAGATTTGTAAGCCTGAAATTCAGTGGATGTGCTAGAGGATGATTCAGTTACCAAAATCCATACCTCTTATGCCATTTCAAGCTCTGTGGTATCCAATGTAGCCATATGAGACTGGTAAATACACTCCAGAAAATGTCCCCCCACTCTGCAGCAGGAACTCGAACCATGCTGAAGTATTTCACTGTAGCACTGAACAATAAAATGCATAAAGACAAATTCAGTAACAACCTAGAAAAATGCATCATAAGACCAAATTGGCAGCAGGGTGGTAAGTCTAGGGTTGTGTGTGTGTGTGGCACTCAAAAAGTTGCCTTTAGACATTTAAGAAGTGTCAAAGACTGAGAGATGAGACAGGAAGGGATGAGGGCCCATTTCTAATCGTGGAGCTAACTGAAGTGGAAATTAAGTCAAGTATGAATACCTAAATCCTTTGTATATCCCTTTGAAGTTGTTTGACTTTCAGAGTGTTGAATGTTCTTCACTTCCCAAAACCAGGGACTGATATCAATGCTCTTGCTGTGGTTTTATTTTGTAACTGTGGCTGGAGGGCTTGATTTTCATAGGTGCTGAATATTATTAATTAATGTCTGTAGTTTGGCACCTGGCAACTGTAGAACTCAAAATTATATGTTATTTTTGAAAATGCGAAACTGTCTTTAAGCTCCAGGGAAACATTCTACAGAGATGGAAAAAGGGCTATATTCCCAGTTTCACCTCATACATATAAATCTCTGAGTTTTATTTTTATATGTTGGCTGACTTTTGGGGGTGTGGGGTGCTGACGGGACACTTGCTTGAAATAACTTTATTTGTTTTCTTTCTTAAATGGAAAGGATTAGGGTTTTTTTTCACACATAGGCATGGGGATCTGAAAAATAATGACAATGTATTTGCTGTTTTTCAGAAAAGCAGGGACCACCTTTTCCAGCCCTATATGCTTATTTGGGGACTATATGCTTTGGAAAGTGTACAGTGTCTGTCACTTAGCAACCACTCTCCCTCTTCTTGGAGTAGCAGGAAGATGCTCTGCGCATGCATGTGCACCAGTAATCTAGTTTTCAGACCACAGAAGGCCACATACTGTGATATTTTCCAGATGATCAATCTATTTTGATTCAGTGCAGGCAAAATCTCAGCCAGCTCCTTTTAATGTTCTGTCTCTAAGCTGAAAGTGTTTGAGATCATAGTTTGCTGAAAAAAGGAAAAGACCATTACCTGGGCAGTGAATTCTGAGTTTGTACTGGTGAACCTGTTGCAAACAGATGTGAAGGGAAGTATATACAATGCTTCCTTAGAACAGAGGGAAATGTGAAAAACTTACACCTGCAGAAATGAAGAGTCATTGCTGTTTTGCAGGACTGAAAAGCCATCACTTAATTGGTTAAGAAACACACAGGATTCACATGATTTTCTCTCTGGACACTTGTCAGAAGTGCAGCGAATCAGCAGTGAGCTGGTTATGTATCCTTGTGCTTGTAGTACCTACAGGAGTGCATGTTCGTCATCCAGCGCTGACGGGTCTGAGATGTACACTAGATGGTGCTTGCACAACGCAGGCAGCAAACGTGTGTTGTCTCAAGATGAGTCAGCAGCTCAGTGTTCCACCTCCTCATCAAGTGTTTTCCGTGATGAGTACTCTGTTCCATTAAGTGGAGTCCTGCATTAAATACAGAAGGTTCATATGTGATGTGAAAAAAATTTATTTGCTGTTTCACTGACCAGAGGAATGAAGAAAGAAAATTACTCATTTTCATATCTGTAGATATGTTTTCACATGCTTCTGTATAGACACAGTCTTGTCAACTCCAAGTTTCTAAAGACAGTCTTGCTGTTGTAAAACCTTTTTTATGTTAGCTTATTACCTTATACATGCACAGAACTGAGATGAAAGCAAGGACTCTCTGCTCTATGTTTGTACAGCACACAGCAACACTCAACTCTTAATTGGAATCTAAAATCTACCATGAACTGTCACAAATTTCTGAAAAGGAGGGGGGAAAAAAAAAGAAATAAAAGGATATGTATCTTCTTGATTTCATCAGCATTGTCCCAGAAAAGAAAAGAAAAAAAGAAATATCAAATGCTGAAGGATATTGTCTCTGTAAATGATTAAAAAAAGTCCGTATTATACAAGCTTTTTATATATCCCTGGGATATGAGAAACTAAACAGAAGAAAATCAGAATCAATATTTTTTTCTAATTCCACGTGGTCTCTAAATCATGCATATTTTGACAGACAAAGTTTTAGTGGTTACTCAAATATAAAAATAAAAATATTTAAAAATTACTGACAATAATTCAAGTGTCAGTATAATATATATTCTCACCCTATCCCAGCTCAAGTAGGATAAATGCACTACCCAGATATACCATATATTGATTCTCAGTCCTTTGTTTATAAAGTCCAGACATAATAATTTACAACAGTCCAATAATTATACATGTTTAACTTGAATTCTTTTTTTTAGGATTTTGTTTATTTCAGTCATGTCTGGTGGTTCATATATCTGTAATATAGTCTAAATCAAATATGATTACTTTCAAAGTCTGCACATTTTGAGCAAGGCTGGATTTTGGACAGGAAAGGAGAAGTGCGTAGCAGGGCTAGAGTAATGAGGATTGCCAGAAAGAGTAAAGAAACTGAGCCAGGTTTGCTTGGATTTGTGCCAACATGTGAATCCAAAGATTCCAAATCAAATTGTTGTGCTAAAACACCAAAAAAAGAGCCTTACAACAGGGTTTTTTTCCGTCTTCTTATACCCAAATTCATTGTACTCCAGGTGTTTGTAAGAGGAACAGTGGTTGCAAGCTGTACTCTGCACTTTACTGAAAGTAATGGGATGTAATGATGGTTAGGGTAGTGGGTACGGTTGTTCCTCCAAGGGTTTTGCTGCTGTATAGAGGCCCAGTTGCTGAAGGTATAACAGAAGCTGATTAAAAAAAACCAAACAAACAAACAAAAAAAACCCCAATTGATTCACAAGACGCAAGATATGCCAAGCACTTCATTCAGCTGTGTTTTTACACCATGTTGACTCAAAGGGAGGATAAGTTTGCCAATGATACTAAGTTGGGAGTCAATTCCCTCAAGGGCAGAGAGGCCTTGAAGAGAGACATTGACAAATGACCAAGATGGGATATCACCAACACTATGAAGTTCAACAAGGGAAAGTGCCAGATTTGTACCCTTGGCAGGGCAACCCTCAGTGTGCAGACAGACTAGGGGATGAGATGCTGGAAAGCAGCGCCAGGGAAAGGGACCGGGGGGTCCTGGTCAGTGGCAGGTTGAACATGAGCCAGCAGTGCCCTGGAGCCAAGAAGGACATCCCTGTCCTGGGGGCATCACCTGCCCTCACCTCCAGTGCTGGGGGCACTTCTGGGTGCCACAGTATAGGAAAGAGATGAAGGTCTTACAGGGTGTCCAAAGTAGGGCTATGAAGATGGTGAAAGATCCAGAGGTGAAACAGAATGAGGAGTCTTGAGGGCACTTGGTCTGTTCAGTTGGAGAAGAGGAGGCTGAGTGGGGACATCATCACAGTACACAACCAGATATATATATTCTGTATATTTTTCATGAGAAGCAGCGGAGCGGCAGCCACTGGCCTCTTCTCTGTGGTGACCAGTGACAGGACATGAGGGAATGGCCTGAAGCTCAGTCATGGGGGTTTCTACTGGATGTTTGGAAAAGGTTCTTCCCCCAAATAGCTGTTGGACACTGGAGAAGGCTCCCCAGGGCAGTGGTCACAGAACGAAACTTGACAGAGTTCAAAAAGCATTTTGACTATGCTCTCAGGCACACAATGGGATTCTAGGTGTGTTCTGCTCAGAGCCAGGAGTTGGAATTTGGACTTTGAAGATCCTTGCATGTCCCTTTGAACACGAGATATTCTATGATTCCATGATCATCCTACTTTAATTTTTCTAAAATCCCAGAATTTCACTGATTTCACTGAGAAGTAACAACATGCTTTTAAATTGGGCAAGACATACTAAGTTCTAGTGACTGACCATAGAGTAAGGTCATGCCAGACTATGTCTGTGTCTGGATTTTGTTATTTAGAGAAGCAACAACACCTGTTTCTCATTTATAAAGAAGAATTAGCTCCAAACCTGGCTGCTATACTTCCATTTGAATCCAGGAGGAGTCAGATGCCAGGTGCAGGCTTTTGCAGCTATGTTTCACAAGGAGTTAGCTCAGTTTATTATATACTGTAGATGTTCTAGTTACAGGCAGCCCGCTTTCTTGTCTTGTTCCCCTCACATTCCTCCTGTCTGTCAGACTCTCCCTGTCTCCCCACCATATTCTCAACTCACACTGGGAGACAAGACAGCTAAAATCTAGAAGTATCTAGGTAAGTCTTCTCTTTCCCAGACCTGCAAGAGGATTTCCAAACTGAGGGGGCTGAATGTTTACGTAGAGGTAGATGTTGGAAGGAAGCAGGGAGAGGCACAGAGACAAGTCACATCCGGAGTTTTTGTGACTCAAATTCAGTAAATGTATCATGCCAGTAATAAGAAAAACGTGTGCCCTGCAGCTGGAGCTGAGGTGTCTGGACTGTCTCAGGTTGGCAACCCTTTCACACTGTTGTTCTAAGCTGTACAGCTGATAGTTAATTAAGGAAATGAATAGATCTTACCCTGGCAAAATGGGCACACCCATGTTTTTCAGAGGGTGCACTGAATCACAGGCATTGCCATTTCACTGTTTGTGTCCGGTGGAGGGGTGTGTGTGGGAGCTCATAACCTGCAGCAAGGCAGTTAAAATAATCGATGAGTCTGTGTTCAATCCCAAGACAGGGATGGGGAGAGGGGGGAGGAGGAGGGTGTGGGAAGGGAGAGAGAGACAGAGAAGAAGGGAGGGAGGGTGTGGTGGCTAGGGAGAGGGGGAGGGAGGCGGGAAAGGTGCTGATTTCAGCCCTGTAGCGTCAGGATTGCGTCAATTTGGGTTTCAACCACGTACTCAGTCTCAGAGCGGAGCTACTCAGAAGAGCCAAAACAGGAAGGGGGTTGCAAAGCAGTGTGCAAAGGGGAGGACCGAAGGTTCCCCTCCCCCCTCTCCTCCAGTCCCCTCTCAGCCTCCTCCTCCACTGTCCCCACTGCTCGTGTCTCCGTGGTTTTGAGTGTTTTTTGTTGATGTTTTCTTTTTTCGTCTCTTTCTAATTTTTTTTTCTTTTTTTAAACTGCCCTGTCAAAGACAGTTACCCGACGCCGTGAGAGCGGATAGCCAGGGGACAGCAGGGCAGTGCTCTTGGTGCCCCGGGCGGGTCGCTTGGCATTCGGGGAGGCGGCTCCAGCACCACGGACAGCGGCTCCAGCACCGCGGACAGCGGCTCCAGCACCGCGGACATCGCCCGCCACCAACATGGCTCCGATAGCGGAGAGCCGCCAGCAGTTCGGTAAGCGGGTCCCGACTCCCCGCACCCGGGGCCGGGTGATGCTCCGCTCCCCTCCCTGGGAGAAAAGCAGCCTCTGCTGATACTCCCGGTGCTTCCCAGCACACAGCTTTTTGGGAGACCCCAGGTTTCCCCCCCAGTTCTCTTCAGGTCTCAGAAGTTGTTTGAATTTGCTCTCTTTCCCTAAT
Source organism: Sylvia atricapilla (assembly GCF_009819655.1). Classification (NCBI taxonomy): domain Eukaryota; kingdom Metazoa; phylum Chordata; class Aves; order Passeriformes; family Sylviidae; genus Sylvia; species Sylvia atricapilla. The sequence goes on from NC_089174.1 coordinate 62,520,248, forward strand.
CTCCCTTCCTTCCTCCCTTCCCGTTCCTCCTCTGTTAAAGTACCGGAAGAGATAAAGAGATTTTTGTAGGTGCGGTTTTGGATGAGAGAGGTTTGGGGTTGTTTTCTGCATCTCTGTTAAAGTAACGTGCATCAAGAGTTAGATGATGTAAATGCATCTTATGCCACAGAGAAAATCTTTGTTCAAGTAATTCTTGAAATAATTGTCATTCCTTTTATTCTTATTGTAGCTCAACCATTAGTTAAAGTGAAAGGACATGGCTAGGAAGATGAAAATACTGGATTTCAGTGTTTTTATCTGAACAACTGCCTTAACCAACTGGTTTCATTGAGAATAACAAAGATGACAATGAACTTTCCAGTTTTTTCATTTCTATGCACTGCACATAGTGTGGTACCAGAAGTTTCAGAAACAGTCATGTATGTGCACTTATAAAATGCATACATACGTAAGTTGCTTTAGTCAGAAAAGCAGTAAGAGGGAATGTTTCTGAACTCTGCTTTACAAATATCTAGCCTACATTATGCTTGCTTTAGCAGTGGTTTGATTCAAGGATCATTCCACTGACTTAGTGAAGAAACTCCAGATTTATATCACATCACTGGAATAATAACTTCTCCCAGAATCAGGTGATGTTTTCTACTAATGCACTGCCTTGAATGTTAACCAATTGACTATGACAAAAGCAAGAAATTCATGTTTTGACAAAATTCGTTGTAAACATAAAACCATTTCAGTTACTATTTCATCTTCTTTCCTATTCTACCCACTTGAGGTTTCTAACCACATTTGTGACATCATGCCTATCTAATTACTTATTTAAGAAAGATAATTAATATTTTAAATATCAAATAGAGTCTACCACTACTTTCACTAGTTGTAAAATTAAAGTAGAACATAATATCCATTCCTACAAAAAGTCTATTATCTCATGAGAAAGTATAGTACTGTAAAGAATTGTAAATGTACAAACCATTCTCAAAAGATATGAAAGTACTCTGATTAGTTTTCAATTACTTTTAACTTTCTATTTTATATAATATTAAATTTCTGCAACCCAGAGAATTCTTGAAACTCAAAACCACATGCTTAAGTTAGGAAAAATACTTTTGGGTTAGGGTTAGGGTTAGGGTTATTAAGTATATAGACTTTATGCTATTAAGTATATAGACTTGTACAGCTTGTAGGCATCAGGAAGGTGTTGTCATAAAAAATTAATGCCTGATCCTTTCAGTACTGGAACATTATGTCCCACTTTGTTCTGATAGTATTGTTGTGGATTTTTTTCTGAATCATCTCACTATAAAGCAAAGGTGTATTGGCAGCACATTTATCTGCCCAGCTTTTGCCTGGATGAAGCTGATTTAGTAATACAGGGGGATAGTTTTCTTTTACTCATCCAGAACGACCAGGGAGAAACAGAACTATTACATAATTTCCTTTACGTATTAACAATGTCACGACATTAATATTCTATTGGACATCCAGGGTTGCAGGGAATAAAAATTAAGCTCTGATTTTACATTGTGGGAGTTTTAAACTTAGCAATGTTACTTATGGGCAAAATTGAATTTCTAATTAGTTGTGCTCATTTACCCTTTGATGCATGCTTTGAAAGGCTAATGATACTCCATATGTAAATAATATATCTGCATGGCAATGGAGGTTGTAACACTTGCTCAGGTTTCTCTTTATTCAGTATAAGCATAGGATTTGTATTAAAATTATGAATTAAAGAATTATGTTTTAGCATCTTTTCTTACATACTCCTAGGTATTGACCCTTTCTGTATAACTGCCCATAAGCTTTGCTTTAGTGCCTTAAATATAAAGTTTAGTGGTTATCAATGATGAACTTTTCCTCTCTGAACTCACATGTGCTATGTAATGTCACATCCATTTGGAAAAGCCTCTTGCTATATAATTATTCTAAATTTTCTTGATTGACTTCCTCCTGCAAAGTACCAAAAATCCCAGTGAAACTCTTGAGTGCTATAACCTCTAATTAAACTCACTTCTTTCAAGAGATACCTCCAGGCAATTATGGGATCAGACCATAAAAAATAGCTTGTTGAGTGTACAAAGTATTCTAGGGAACACTACTGAAAGCAGGTGATGTATCTATATGTAATGTATATTTCAGGGTGTCTTTTAGCTAACAAACAAACCTCTGTAAATCCAAACCTGAAACCAGCTGAGAGCTGGTATTATTCATAGACATATAAGCTCAGAAACTACACACAGAGGATTGAGACAGTAGAGAAATTACAAATAGTGATTATTATTAGGATGAGAATAGTATTTTCCTCCCTAACTCTCCGTGTATGGAAAAATACTAGCATAACAAGCATGCCTTATAGTGAGACTGCACACTGGTGCCTGCAGGTGGCGAGCAATGTGTACAGTGCAGAGCACTTCCAGTCTGTCAATCCTGCTGATATCACCATCTCGTATCAGTTGTTTCACTAATTTATTTCTTTATTAAATATCACACTGAATTCAAGGTGCTGCTGCTTATGAGCTTCTTGCTATTTATTTGATTTGCAGATGAAATTCCTACAGTGGTTGGGATCTTTAGTGCATTTGGCCTTGTTTTCTCTGTCTCCCTCTTTGCTTGGATCTGCTGCCAACGCAAATCTTCCAAGTCCAATAAAACCCCTCCATACAAGTTTGTCCACGTTCTGAAAGGGGTTGATATTTACCCTGAGAATCTCAACAGCAAGAAGAAGTTTGGAGCAGACGATAAAAGTGAAACAAAGAACAAATCAGCAATGCCAAAGAATTCTCTCCATCTTGACCTGGAGAAGAGAGATCTCAATGGCAATTTCCCCAAAACAACCACAAAAATGCAGGGCTTTCCAGATCTTGAAAATTCAGCTCCTAAACACTTTGCAGAAAGGAAGAAAGATTCAGTATCCCCTGATAGCTTAAAATCCATCGCTTCACTGTCATCTGAAGATAAACAAGACAAGCTAGGAACTCTTTTTTTCTCCTTAGAGTACAACTTTGAGAAAAAAGCATTTGTAGTGAACATCAAAGAAGCTCGTGGGCTGCCAGCAATGGATGAACAGTCAATGACTTCTGATCCGTACATCAAAATGACAATCCTGCCTGAGAAAAAGCATAAGGTGAAAACCAGAGTGCTGAGAAAAACCTTAGATCCAGCTTTCGATGAGACTTTCACATTTTATGGGATCCCCTACAGCCAAATTCAAGACTTAACACTTCACTTCATGGTCTTGAGCTTCGACAGATTTTCCAGAGATGATGTCATTGGAGAAGTCCTCATCCCCCTCGCTGGTATTGAACTCTCCGAAGGAAGGCTGCTAATGGACAGAGAGATCATCAAAAGAAATGTTAGGGTAACATCTTTTTTATTCAAAATTTGAAAATGCTGTGATAGGTTTAGTTATGATTCTTGTGTAATGCTGCTGCCATCTTGGAAAGAAAAGCCAGAAACCTCACCATTCAATTCCTAAGATACTTTCCTAATGCCAGTGTGAGGAAGCCATTATACATTTGCAATTCAAAAAAAAAAATTACATCAAGCATGTTGAAAAAAATTGCTAACACCCTAAGCTCTAATTTCTTGTTCATCTGGTCCAGCAGGTTTGAGTGGACCCATTCCAGTAGCTCAAGGAGACTCAGTCCCCACTGATTTGCTTTTAGTTGCTTTTAAATGAAAGAATAAAAATATTTATGTATTATTTTCTTTTCTCCTCCATCCCCTGTTATATTTGACAACATTCTTTCTTAAATCTTACTGAAGTCAGTTGAAATGTCATCCACAAGGGTTGTGTAGCACATTCTTAAGGAATGTAAGTAGTCTTTAGTTAGGGAAGTGGGACTTGCTTGATACCATACTGTTGATGTTGTAGCATGTTCTTGCACATTGGTGTTGCCACCACCTCGTCTCTCATGAATGTGATACAGGCTGCAGCTTTACTAAAGGTAATAAGGCTGAACCCATAGACCTGCTGGAGTTACCAAGAAAACTTCCTGACTTTACAGGGACAAAAATATTTCATGCTGTGTTGTCTTAGTTCAGAATGCAAGGGTCATTTACACCCCAGCTGAACCACAGAAATACACACACATCTCTCAAATCTCTGCTCAAGAAGTGGAATGTGTATTGATATTCAACATGATTGGTTTCAAATGACAAGCATACTGCGAAATAAAATAAATGTCTACTAGGCAACATAATCTATAGCTAATATTGTTAATTTGCAATTCTATCACTATATGGCAACAAGTATAAATATATCACTGATCTTTTGTTGATAACTTATTGAATTTTCTGCTGTATAAGGTACTATCTTCTCTTGTTTCCCTTGCCTTCCTTCTGCCTTTGAAATAAAATACTTCTGCAAATTCAAATTCAAATCAAACCATCATAGAGAAGATCTTTGATCTCACCTTTATTTCATGTATAGTATACTGCTTTAGAGAGTGTCAGGGGATAAGATTTCACTGACAGTTTGAATCCTTCCTGTTTAAAATAATTTACCAAATATTTTTTCTTTACTTGTGCTAGATCTTTTCTGCCCAATATATTTTTATGGAGTTCTGCTTTGCTTAAGATAATTTTCTTTTTTAAATGAGGTGGTTTTTTTTTTAGGTTTTCATTTCTACTCTCAAAAGACAGTGATGTCATGTCAACCTATATTGTCCTTTTTTTTTTTTTTTTTTTTTTTTTTTTTTTTTTTTTTTTATTTGTTCAGTCTGATAACCAACCATAGGAAAAGTTAGATAACTACTATAGAGGAAAACTATATTTACTATGTAAATCAGAATAACACCACATATTATGTCCTTTTACATAGTTTCAGAGCATACATTTCTGTGACATTTCATTAACCTTTTTAACTCTGGTTTAAAGCTTGGTCAATATAATTGCTTATAAATAGTTTTATTCCGGTTTTTTTTCCTTTAATTTCCTCAGAAATCATCTGGTCGTGGAGAATTACTGGTCTCTCTCTGTTATCAATCTACAACAAATACACTCACTGTCGTTGTTCTAAAAGCCAGGCATCTACCTAAATCTGATGTGTCAGGATTATCAGGTAATGGTTTTAATAATGAATATGCCCTAAGAATGTAAAACATAATGACAAAAGACAGCTGAAATGTGGAATCTCAAAGACAAAAATTTTTTCATAAATGCAGAAATGATGTTTCTAATATATACAGCCTATTCGTTTTATTCATATCTAGGTCAATGCTTTATTTCCAGTGCATGTATTTTACAAATTTGTTCTTCAATCACATCAAAAAAAGGTGACATCTGTTAGCAGTGGAAACCAATGAGTTTTATGATTGTCTTGGACAGAACCCATCTGCCATAAGCGTGGGATGTTGTTTGCAGATACCAAAAGCTTTTATTTATGACAAAAAATGAGTTTATTTGTAGAAGGTCAGTATTGAGTGAGATCATCATATGATTTATCTCAGAAGAAAAAGCAGCTTCTTACCTCTGTGTTGAATTTGGCCCACTAAGCACTAATATTTTTTTGGCGAGGTGAAAAGGTGAGTTGTGACAGCACTGGGAGGAGGCATGACACATATGCTTTATTGTGAGCCACAAATGGGGTGCACTAAGAGGGCTCAGGTTTTATCTTCTCTTCTCCTTGTCTGCTGTGATTTCTCCTTCAGTGGAACCTTGTCTGAAGGCAATTCTAGAATTGCATGTAGAAGACACATTAAGGCTATATAACATAATAACAGCATGAAATTTAATGTCCTGTATATAAGACAGCCACACAAAAACAACAGTACACAAAAAAGGGCAGTAGTACCACACCAGCTGATGCTTCTTTATAGAACTTATAGGCTTTCATGTCACTCAATATTATGAAAGAAGCAGAAGAGGAAGTAGTTTTGGGAAATAGTGAATAATTACCATTGCAGCCAATTAATACAGTTTTTGTCTTTCTCATACTGCAATTTACCTGGAAAGTGAACCCATCCTGAATCCAATACAACAAAGCTGTAGGCAGTTCTCACCAAGTTCCATTTAAATCTTTCTTTTGATCTAAATTCTCTTCACATACCGGAAGACAAAGGAGCCCAACAATTTACTTGACTAAGAGAGGATATATATTTTTAAAAATCAACCCCAAAGTCACAGCAGATAGTGGTTTCATGAAGACAGCATGAGAGCCAGATTATGCCCAATAGACCTGTTTTCCCAGATGGGAAAACCACTTGGTAAAAAAAGACCTCGTAGTCACAGTATCAACCTGGAACTTATATAACATCCATTGTCTACTGCACCTCTTACAAGTAAAGCTATAAAAGTTGTTTGCTTTTCCTAAACCCCTCAGGAGAGCCTTGCTAACTATAACAGGAATGACATTCCAGCATTTCTGCAGGCAGCCATGTTGCACCCTAACATCTACTTCATTTAAACAGACTTTCATTATTTTCTGTTTGTCAATAAGGCCATATACAATAGATATTTGGGTGTCAATAGCATACTGCACTCAGTACAGTCATAATTTCCTCTGTGACTTTTTCCTCATCCCAACATTAATCTTGGAAGAGGGTGAAGTGGTGCTTCTATGGGGTAAAATAAATAATTCCACAGTTCAAACTCCTTGTGAAGATGGAAGATTTTTTATACTCAGAAGCTCTTCCATTTTCACAATCTCCTTGATTTCCTTGGTCACTAGTGCTGAGTGACCTTTATTAGTTTAATAAAATCAAGAAGAACTCTCTAGATTTATCCAGTAGCAAGTCACAGGTAACAGAAAATTTCTTCTAAAAAGAAATGGAAACCAGTATGAATCCACTGATTGATATTGATTTTGATATTTCTAATGCTGGTATGATACACAATAATTTCAAAGCGAGTGAGTGTTTTCATTAAGCCTGTTTTTGAAATGTTCATTATGGTAATAGAATATGAAAGTGAAGAGGTATCCTCTTACACGCCCTCCCCTGGTAGACTATTTTGAGTTCAAGGAAATACATAACTTTTACTCCTCCAACCATTTCAGTCTGATAATTGTGACATAAAATGTATAAATACTGCTCAGTTTAGTATTACATATTTTTAAAAAAAAGTATTCAGGTTTCTTGATGATTAACTTGGCTGATTGTTTGCATAAAATATCATGTTAGACTGGGTCCCGTAGAGAAGATTTTGTACTACATCTCTGCACCATGAGAACTTGGAAACAGGCCCACAATTTTACTGAATAAATGCCAAGGTAGTTGAAAGGGTTGATTTATAAAATATCTCCTCTGAAAGAATAAATATGGTCATTATTGAAGACAATAACAAGGGAACCTTACAACAATTATATAACTATGATGGATGCAAAAACTCAAAGCTGATTGGCAGCAAAAAAAATGGACATTTTCCCTTCTTATATTCAACAGTAGTACAACACAGGTGTAATGACAGATACACATTTCAACAGTAAACATACCCTTACATTTAAAGTTTAGTGTCAAATTTGTTCAATAGCAATTGGTGGCCTCAATTTAACCAGATTAATTGACTTCAATAGAACCCCAGCAGAACTATCACATCCTTTCTCTCAACCCAAGTTTATTCACTCCTTTCTGAAGACTTTATTTCATGAGTTAAATTAGTGCTGATGATTATACCCTGGTAGATTTTGTGAAAAACAAATTTCTGACTCACATAAATACATAATGATACATACTTTTCAAAGACCTATAGAATTTTGTGCACTTTCACACCATCTTTGAATGTGATAGGTGTGTTGTTGGTTTAATGGACTGCAAGACAGGATTTATCTCATGAAAGAAATACCTGTATGTGATCACAGTCTAAACTTCACTGCCTCCCTTGAACACAGCTTTAGTGACCATAAAGGGGCTAAGTCAGATATTAAAAAAAAAATTAAAAATTAAAAAATGGATTAGATGAATCATCTTTAATAAGTTGAAACCACTGCTCAGTGGGATGTAATTATATTGGGTAATTATGGAATTTACTCTAAACTAGATCAAGGAACTTCTAAACACTCTTCAATAGCTGATCTGTGCTCTTTCTTTTTCATTGCAGACCCCTATGTCAAAGTGAACCTGTACCATGCCAAGAAGAGAATTTCTAAAAAGAAAACCCACGTGAAGAAGTGCACCCCCAATGCAGTGTTTAATGAATTGTTTGTCTTTGACATTCCTTGTGAGAGCCTTGATGACATCAGCATTGAATTTCTGGTTTTAGATTCAGACAGGGGGTCAAGGAATGAGGTGATTGGCCGGTTAACCTTGGGATCTTCAGCAGAAGGAACAGGTGGAGAGCATTGGAAAGAAATTTGTGAATATCCTAGGAGGCAAATTGCCAAATGGCATATGTTATGCGATGGTTAGCAGCTTAGAGAAGGGCTGGATGTTAAATAATTATATACATTTCCATAGGCAAGGAGCAGGTTTTTTTTTTTTTTTCTTTTCTTTGCTATGTAAAATTACAAGCTTTGAACTACAAAACCTTTTTTTTTTTCCCAAGGGGCAGAGGCTTTGAAATAAAATTAGATTGAATTATCAGAGCAGAAGGTAGCTTCATTTTCACAGTAAATAACAGAATTTCTATTTCCTTGAATTTTAATATAATTAGTTCAGATTAATATTCTGACACAGTTTAAGTGGCCTGTAAATTCTAGACCATTGTAAACCTCAAGAAGAGCAAACTATGTTTTGAAAGAGTCTCTTATTAGTGACTAATACATGGAAGAAGATAACCTTATTACAATATATCCAAAAAAAGACCTAGCCTGTGGCTTATTAGAGAAGGAGATGGATCTATAAAAGCCATGGGGATTGAGGCTGAGCAGGGGGGAATTCCTTCTGCCCCTCCAATAAAAACCTTCTTTAATGAAAATTGAATCATTATTTGTAAGTTTTGGTTGCTTATACTTTGATTATCCCAAAGAATGAACATGTTTTCAGTATTTTGCTTTACATATCACATTGTCTAAAACTACTTTTTTAAGTGTCGAAATATATAACTACTTACACTTGGATTTTTTTAGTAAGTTTATATATATAATTTGTTTTATTACAGTGACCAAAATAGATACATAGTTCAAACTAATGATGAAGTTCACATAGGTTTTTTTGTTAAAAGGGCTCCTTTACGGGTGACTGTACATGTTACAGTATAGCTAGAATTTGGGGTTAGATATGGCTTGCATTTTTTTCTTCTAGGTAGGATTACACTTTGAACATTTCAAGCCATACAAAAGAATTTCTGTTGAGGTGAGGTAACATACAGGATATTACAGTCAGTTACTTTTCACCAATTATATTTTAACAATTCACTAGTACTAAAAAAATGTTGATTTTTTTGATAGATTCATTAAAGAATAAACGTAACAGTGGGACAAAGAAGAAAACCTTATTCTGCTGTTTAACTTCCTGTGTTTAACCTCCCGGCCTATAACAAATGCCATTACAGTCAGTACCAACATACAAACATCAGTGCATTTTTAAAATTTTGCAGGAGAGGAAACTAAATTCACTTTATAATTTCTCCAATATTATGTAGAAAAAGTACTTGGACAGTACTTTGATTATATGAATTAATGTACGTTACTGACTGTACTGAAAATGGTGATGGTAAGGGAAAATAACATCCTGATTTCATGTCAGTGTGACACGTCTATCTAAACTTAAAATGTGTCAAGCTGAGGAAATATCAAGTGTAACAATAACAAGTGTATAAATAATGCATTTAGACCTGTGCAATTTTGTGTTGGTCGCACCAGATAAGTTTTTAGGCTGTCAGAACTATAGCACAACTACAAGCAGATTATTTCCTAAAGTTTGTGCACTAACTTCTGATACAGAATTGTTTGCAAGTATTAGTCCTACTTCATTTTCAAGTACAATATATATAAAAAAGAAGATAGTGATGTTAGTTGTTGAAATAAGAAGGGTTAAAAAAGTGGAAAACCATTTTCAAAAAATGTATTTTTGCATACATCATTTGTCACATGTAATCCCATGGAAGCGAACAAGACTACTTGGGAGTCATGGTACTGCTCATCATGAGTAAAGGTAGCAAAATGGGCATGCCAGGTTAGAACAAACCAAACATACATTGAATGTCAATCTACTTTCATTAAACAACAGACTTAGGTCCTACTTAAAACTGTTGGGGATTTGTTGTCTACTTTACCTGTTCTCATATGGCCAAATTATGTTTGCAGGAAAGGACACTGAAATATGAAATATGCAAGTAGACAAATAGTACTGGAAGAATTCCATTGAAGCTCTTCCAGGTTTTGTGTCAGTATTTTCTCCAGTTTTTGAGAATGTGTTTGATACAACAGTGTTTATAGATTTCTGTAAAATACATTTTCAAAATAACATAAACATGCTTTTTATGATAATGCTAAATGTAAAAAAAAAAATGCGTATTGTATGTATAAAAGAGAGGAATCTTTTTTGATTATTTCTTTAGAAAGCTGATTAACTGCTTAAGGGCTAGAGTTTGCCAGCCACATTCAAGCAGAGCTAATCCAAAGCCACCAAATGAAAGATGCCCACAGGCTTCAGTGGGGTTTAAAGTGCAGTGACAGAGCAAAACTCTTCTGAGTCAACCCAGAAATATCACTGGGACCACGGATATGAGGAAACATTGTTTCATCCGGTGGAAACTGGGAGAGTTTAGGTTCAGTACAAAATTATCAAAGTTGATGCAATTTCTGAAAAGGAGAGAACTGAGTTGGAAATGATTGCATCAAAGAGAGTGGGGCATCTTGCAATTATAAAAGATGGAGAGCTTTGTAAGCTGGCCCATAAGTAGTTAATTTTCTCTAAAAATCAGATGACAGGCATCATCTGTCTCGAATGAACACACAATATGACATTAGGGGATAACAATTCATCCTTTTGAATTAATGCTGGGCTGTGATGATCATCTTTCATTTTGCATCCAGCAAGTCGTCACCTTTATTTTTTTTAGTTTTTATAGCAGCTTGAGGGTCAATATTTCTACCAGCTAAATGGCAGTTTTTGTTGGGGGTAAGGCATTAGAATGAGAAAGAGAAGTGAAGACATTTTTATTAAATCTAAAAAACCCTATAAATAGATGGGTTTTGTTTTGCTTTTATTTTTATTTAAAGCAATTTTTAGTTGGGAGAGTTGAGTAAAGATGACTTGTAACACATTTTAAACAAGAAAGAGGCAGGAGAGAGAATGTAGCCTGTACTGTAGAGGTGAGAAATTCTGCTGTTTTATAAAGTATTCAATTCTCATTGTGAATATCTTGAACTCTGTTAAGGATACTGTACTGTATTAAACATGTAAAAAAAAAAATGTTTGTCTAAGTAGCTTACAAAAATATTAACTCCTTGAATGGGAGACTATCCATGTCTGGAGATCTGTCGTAACTAAATACCTGATTCGTTATGGTGTTGTAACTTAATAGAAGCTATTCAAGAGGAAGCATGGTGTATGAGATTTTGTAAGTTATTTGTGCTGGTTCTGTATGTTGTGCCGTGTGTGTAAGACAAGAATAAACTGCTGCTTTTGTTCATCTCATCCCAAAATAATTATCCCATCTACGTATCTTTCTTTTCCCCCACCAAGGATTTCTGCTATTAGTTGTGTTCATGGTCTACTCTCTCATGCTTCTGTTGGAAAGCATTTGACTTGCAGTCTTCCACACAGAGGTGGATTAGATTTGTTCTGCCAAATACTTGCCAGGCACATCACATATTCTTTATTCCCAGCTACTTGCTGAATTCAGGTGTACTCTGCACTCAGGCTACAACTTGGAACACGGCCCATGACAGAAGATATGACTCTTATAGGAACAGATATACAGATGCAAACAAGAATGAATTCTAATATATTAGGTAGAAGCAACAAAATTAAAGTCAACGTATCCTGCTGTCATTCTAGTTGTTTTCCAGAAGCAAAATATTTACCCTGGCCAATCATACTGTACCACTTCCTAATAGACAAGGAAGTTGTGTCAGGGTCCAGCTTGCCCATGAGTTTGGAAGCTGAGGTAGAGAAAACATTCATTCAAGTGCTACATACAAATATAAACTTTGCTGTTGTGCTCTCTAAGAATATAGAAGTATTTACTAGCACAGAAACAAAAGCCAGGGAAGGAAGAAGGCAGCTGCAGCTGGGATACACTCTGCCATTTAATGACTCCTATTGTGAGTTCCAACACCTGGAAGGGATCCCTGATCCTTCTTGCAGAAATCAATTACAGGATTCACTAACCAGATGTATAAAATAGAACATCTTTCACAGTTATAAGCTGGTATATTCTCTGACAAATCTCCTGTCCCCAGGAGGCAGGCATCAAGTGAAAGACTGCTCTACTCCATCCCATGCAGGCACTTCTTTGCTCTTCCTTGTATTGTACAGCTCTCCTAAAACAGTGGTTATTCACATGGTTCACATTCCAGACCCACTTTGTCAGGACGGAGATGAAGAATATCTTTATGTTTTGATCAAGAAAGTTTTTATGCTTTCCAAATACAATGTAGGTCAGCCTCGGGTGGAGTCTCAAAGCTAACGTTCAGATTGCTATTTATACCTTAAATTGCTGCAACAGACCATTGAGAGAGCCCTCTTCTTTACAGGACAAATCCCCAAGTTCTAACACTATTCTGTAAGCCCATTGTATTTTATGGCATCATGGATAAAAAAATGCCTAACATGTAGTAAAAATACATAACCACAGATGGCTATAAACAACACCTTTTTTTTTTTTTTTTTTTTTTTCTTCCCTAAAACAAGACTTGAATATGGTCTATGTAAGCTGCTACCTTTTTATCTGCTCTCTTCTTCATGATGTCTCATGGAGGTACTGAACAACTCACAGCACTCTTGAGGCTACTATAACTGGCATGGACACTTACTTGCTTTGCTGATGGTGACTCCTGAGCAATTGCCTTAATTCAAAAAGTTCTACCCAGTTCTCACAGGCTTTTTCCACATTTCTAGCCCTCCACAATTGAACAACTGTTTTAATGCAACTTTGCTCTGGGAGCAGTACTGTAGTACTGTTTATAGCTGCAGCATGGAAGAACTTTATATTTAGATAGAATCAAAGGATCAAAGTCAAAAGAGGGAAAATGAAAGAAGTTAAATGTTTTACTATGTTTTTGCTATGCTTGCATTGTTATGTCAGTTTTGTCATTGTGTTCTTCTTTACACAACCAGAGAACATCCAACAGTCACAAGTGTGAATGCCCTGATTGCACCACCAGCAACAAAATCAGGTGTTGCCCTCAAAGATCTGTCAACTTCTACTTGAGCCCTTTAGTCACAGCTGCAGCAGGAGACACCACTTTGTGGTTAGATAAGGGACAGGCGGCCGGAAGATCTCGGACTGTAACGGTGAGGAGGAGAGCAAGCCCCATCCCCCTCTCGAGATAAGATACCCCTGGAAAGGAATGTAGACCCTCTACTAACATGTGCCAGTACTTTTCCACTCCAACTACTAACCCAGGAGGTGTGGCAATATCCTGTTTGACGTAGTAGTAGATAAGAAGTATAAAACCTGAACTTTTTACTTAATAAACGTCTTTTGTAACCGTCTGCCATATTGGTACCATGCGTCTGTTACAAGACCCGACCCACTCATGAAAGTAAAGTGGAAGTCGTGCTGTAGGCCTAGATACCAGAGCCTCCACTGTGGCAGAAACAGCGAACTGCTACAAGTGGTGCCGTAAACCCGGGAACGATTACCTCGGAGGACGGGAGCTACGCTTTGGAAAGGCACAGCGGGTAGGAGTCGGCCGGTCCGAACTCCTGAGGAGGAGAAGGAAAAAGGGGGACGCCCCAGGACCCCGCGGGAAAAACATGGACCCCGTGAAAGTGGTCGTGAGTAAATTAGCAATCCACTCAGGAATTGCATGGGACAAAAAAGATTTATTTCTTGCTATTGCAAGGTTAACGGATCTAGGCGCGATTTCACGCCCTATAGACATATTAAATTCAGAGGGGTGGGAGAAATATACAGTTGCCCTGGCGGAAGATACAAAAGCCACCGGCAGCGGAAAAGTTTTAAAAGCATGGGGAAAAGTTGAAAAAGTGTTGCGAAAAGCAATGGAAGAACAGGAGGCTTGGAACGCTGCAAAAACGTGTTTATTCACGGCTAAGCAGCCGGGGAGAGGGGACCGAGGGGGCGCAGGACCCTCCGGAGAAGCCCCGGAAGAGAAAGGGGGGGGGCGCAGTGCAGCAGAGACCCCAGGGGAAAAGCGGGAGCCAGACGCGTCATCCCCCTCCACAAATACATGCATAAAAGCCGCGGAGCACGCGGAAAAACCCCGGGTCCCCCCGCGAGAGACCCCAGATCCGAACACCCCCGAAAAAACCGTCCCTCCTTGCCGCGACCAGGGTCCGAGCGGCGACACGGCGCTAGGACCGGCGGCGGCGCCGCCCGCGCGGAGCGGCGGCTCCCCGGCACGGTCCGAAACGGCAGCCTCCCCGGGCGCGGAGACGCAGCGCGGCCGCGCGGAGGAATGTGCGCGGTCTGTCTGGGAAGAACTAGCGCGGCAGGCGAGAGACGCAGAGAGATTAGCTGCCGCGGAGGGCATACACCCCCCGCCATATGGCCAATATGGCGCCGACGGTCCGGCGCGGGGGCGGGGCGGCCAATCGCCGCTACCCCCCCCGCCATGTGGCCAAGATGGCGCCGGCCACGTGGAGCGCGAGCGGGGAAGGGCGCCACGTGGCGATGCGAACCCGGAAGTGCAAAACCCCGCGACCGAGCATGCGTGGGGGGTCGGAGGAATTCCGGAGCCACCGACCTACATGGCGCATGCGCGGGAGAGCGGGGGGGGGCGAACACACGGACAAGGTCCCTTACCGGTGTCATCTACCAAGGGCAGGGGCGAGCAAAAAGGGGAAACGTGGGACAACCCCCGCGCAAGGCGCCGGCGTCACCCCCGGTCGGAAGGGGGGGGCCGGGCGCGGGAGGCGGAATGGAGTCAAAGCAGAGGGAACATCCGAGCCCACCCGCCGAAGGCGGGACGGGGGCGGAGTCCGGGGAAAAAGCATAGCAAACCGGAAGTTTACCACCAGTTCACTTCCGATACGGAAGGAAGTTATAGCTCCACGGCGAGCTCTACAGAGGGCTCCGAGTCCGATTCGGAAACGGAGATAACAGATTTTATAAAGTTTTCAGCGAAACCGAGCAAAGCTTTTAACAATGTAAGGGAACAAAATCAGGGCAAATTAACCGATTGGGGGAAGATAAAATTAGCCTGTGCAGAGTGGGAACCTGCGGCTGCAATACATGCGTTCCCGGTACGGGTTTCAGGCAACCGGCAGAACCAGAGACGGACTTATACCCCACTGAGTACGAAAGAAGTGCAGATTGTGGTGAAAGCGGTGCAGGAAAAAGGAATTAATTCACCCCTGGTGTCCACACTGATCGATGGTCTTTTTAGCAATGATGATATGCTGCCGTTTGATATCTCACAAATAACCCGTATGTTTTTTGATGGAGCAGGATTGATTGTATTTCAGCAGGAGTGGTCCAATTCATGCACAGCTGCCCTAGCTCAAGCCTCAGGACAGGGACAGCCTCTCCATGGCTCTACTCTGTCCAGACTGCTTGGCAAACATGACGATGTGGCCACGCCCCAAAACCAAGCTGCACACCTCACAGCAGAGGAGGTGAAAGCAACAACCAGGGCAGCTAGGGAGGCAATAAGGGCAGCTTCCCGGGTTGTGGACAAGTCCACGCCATGGTCAACGATCAAACAGGGGGAAAGTGAGAGTTTTACACATTTTGTGGACCGATTACAGGCTGCAATTGATTCATCCACCCTGCCTGCAGCTGCAAGGGGACCGGTGGTGACAGATTGCCTAAAGCAACAGTGTAATACTGTAACCAAGGAAATTTTACGGTCTCTGCCTGCAGGAGCCAGCTTAGCTGACATGATCAAACATGTGGTAAAGGAAGAACACCTAATACCCATGCAGGCAGCGGTTCATACCCTAACAAATGCAATGGCTTGCCTGAAATGTGGCCAAACAGGTCATGTAGCAGCAAGCTGTCCCCAGCCAGCACAGCAGTCAGTGGCAGCACCCCCGACCCAGCAGCGCCAAAGACCCACCTGCTGGAATTGTGGAAAAAGGGGACACCTGGCCAAGGAGTGCAGATCCAGGCCTCAGGGAAACGGAAGGGGGAGGGGGCGTGCGGGCCATACTCAGCCTCCTCCCACTGCGAGATGGCCCAGCCTTCCCAATACCCAGTGGGGCAGGGGACCTTCATACCCCATATATATACAGGAACCAGTCACTGTCTCATCCCTACCAGCCATTCAGTGGCAGAACAATGCACCATCATCAGCAGCCAACATGCACCTCTCACCACCACAAACTGCTCCAGTGTCACAGGGTCAACAGGGGACAAACCAGAGCGGAACCCCTGGGTGGCCTTGGTCATGAAAGTGGGGAGGGAGCCCTTGAGGGTGTGGGGGACGTGTCAGCTCTATGGCAGCCAGGACCCTCACGTTTTAGGGCTTCAGTTTTTGGCAGACACTGGATCAGACTGCACCATTTTTCCTCAATCACACTGGCCCAGACATTGGCAAATTAAAGAAGTCCCTCCTGTGAACGGGGTGGGGGGACAATCCAGGGCATGGAAAAGCACCCAATTGGTGGCGATAACACTCCACACAAAAAAGGGGCCAGAACAAACAGTTGCCATTTACCCTTACATTTTACAGGATTCTCCACCCTTAATAGGAAGGGATGTCCTGGCTATGCTCGGAGTCAGGATTACAAATTTATAATGAGGGCCACTGCCTTACACCCTTTGCTGCCGATCAAATTGACTTGGAAATCATCAGACCCTGTATGGGTTGAGCAGTGGCCCCTATGCGAGCCTCGCTTGGCAGCTTTAATAGAACTGGTTGAGAGGGAACTGCAAAAGGATCATATAGAAACCACTGTGAGTCCTTGGAACACGCCCGTTTTTCCTGTACCCAAAAGGTCAGGAGAAGGCTATCGCTTAGTCCATGACCTGAGAGAAGTGAATAAAACAATCCGACCCATAGGTCCAGTTCAGACACTGTTGCCCATGAACTCAGCTGTTCCTGAAGGACAGCCATGTGCAGTATTGGACATTAAAGACTGTTTCTTTTCAATACCTTTGCATCCTGAGGACAGGGAACGATTTGCCTTCTCTGTGGTTTTCCCGAATGGCAATCGGCCCAGCCTGCGTTTACACCTCTCTCTGTACACGGGAATTCCTATCGATATAGCTACAAGATCCCAAAAATCCGAAAATGCATATACTATAACATGACAGTTTTGCAACCCACTCATCCTAGCTGGACGGTGGGCAAGACCTGGACAGTGGTCCTTCAAGGGTCAAAAAAGTGGGTGAACGTGCAAATTACCAAGTCTCAACCCTCAGAACCCAGAGCTGTGGGGCCCAACAAGATAATTAAAAGCACACAGACAAAGAGAAATATGACCTACCCTAGGGCTGCACCTACGGGTGTCAGCAGAACCCCAACTAGTGATGCAGAAGCCTTTCAGATGGACAAATTAGCTAGGTCAGATCCCGATCCAATCTTTCGTATGTTAGAAGCTACCTTTCTATCCCTGAATGAATCTAACCCTAACCTAACCAATTCCTGTTGGCTTTGTTATGATGTCCAACCACCTTTTTATGAAGGAGTTGCTTTAAACACCCCATTCAGTTACTCAGCCGCTGATGCACCCCAGCAGTGCCGATGGGACACACCTCGCAGAGGGATCACCCTAAGCCAGGTCTCAGGCCGAGGCAAATGCTTCGGTAATGCAACCCTGGCTGAGCGAAAAGGGAATGTCTGTACCAGAGTTGTAAAGCCTAACAGAAAGAATAACAAGTGGGTAATACCTGCTACATCGGCAATGTGGGTTTGTCAGAGGTCTGGAGTAAGTCCGTGTGTATCTCTTCCCAAGTTTGATGATTTTAACGATTTCTGTGTCCAAGTTCTGATTGTTCCTAGAGTCCTGTACCACTCAGAGGAAGAAATGTACAGCCTTCTCGAAGAATCCAACAGGCTCCACAAAAGAGAGATATTGACAGGTGTTACCATCGCAATGCTACTCGGCTTAGGAGCAGCCGGCACAGCGACAGGTGTCTCAGCCCTGGCAACACAACACCAGGGTCTGTCTCAGCTGCTGAACAAGATAGTTTCATTTGTTAAAGCTCGCCTAGATCAGACTAACATTCTGTTCATAGGCCAACATGAGATGCTGTGAATTTAAAATTGCCAGTCACAAGATTTCCAAACTTGCCTGGCAGAAATTTACTCAAGTTTCCAAACTCCTTTTTCCCTTATTAAGTCCTAACCTTCTACCTCATTTAGTGCCTATATCTATATATATATATATGCGTATAACTACCTCGTTCTTTTGTGAGAGAGGGGGGGGAGATGTGGTTAGATAAGGGACAGGCGGCCGGAAGATCTCGGACTGTAACGGTGAGGAGGAGAGCAAGCCCCATCCCCCTCTCGAGATAAGATACCCCTGGAAAGGAATGTAGACCCTCTACTAACATGTGCCAGTACTTTTCCACTCCAACTACTAACCCAGGAGGTGTGGCAATATCCTGTTTGACGTAGTAGTAGATAAGAAGTATAAAACCTGAACTTTTTACTTAATAAACGTCTTTTGTAACCGTCTGCCATATTGGTACCATGCGTCTGTTACAAGACCCGACCCACTCATGAAAGTAAAGTGGAAGTCGTGCTGTAGGCCTAGATACCAGAGCCTCCACTGTGGCAGAAACAGCGAACTGCTACACCACTTAGACCCTCACACTTCACTCTACCCTCAGTGCTCTGCAGCCACCCTTGACAAGCTCTGGGTAAACTCTGACAGTACTGTTCATGCCCAGATGGAAGAGCTGCAATACTCCAAGGCTGGAAAAGCTTTGGCAGCAACCAGGCTTCTGGTCTCATTGCAAGACCAGAATCCCTCAGGACAGGTTGGCAGATTTGGCATCTCTCCCCATGCAGATTCTTTCTCCAGTATCTCTCACTCTCCTTTTCTCCTCTGTGAACACCCACAGCCTTTTGCTCCAGGCTAAGGCTTGCTTCTGTGTCCCATCCCTGTACACTGAAAATCTCACCAGTCTCTGGCATGTGCCACTGCTCACCCTCACTATTCACTCCTGAATCTTCATCATCCCCAGCCATGTAACTCCCACATATTTTATAGTCTCTGTAATTGTGTAATTGCTTCTCTTTTAAAAAGCAGCATGCCATTCACCCTGCAGATGCTGCAGGATTTCTTGCTGTGAATCTTTCTGACAGCAACATGCTCTTAGGTCAGTAAAGAACAGGTTAGGTCTGACAGGAAAATACTCAGCCTCCTCTCATCCTAACAAAGGAAATTTAACTCATTCCTGAATGTTTTTCTTCCTCTTTGGACAGTCTCTCAAGAAGGTTTCTTATAGGTGCCTGGGCTGTAGGAAGACATGGTTTTGTCAGTTTTTTAAGTGGATATTGTGGCATGGAATTTGGGTTTAAGAGAAATATGAAGGAATGTTGGGTCCCACTGGGTGACAGGTAAGTGCTGTGCTACTGAAAGCAGCTTCACTGGGGCCATGCTCGCACACAGGACTTATGCAGCAGTCATGTGCAGGAGTTCTGAGTCATACTATTTTGGATTGTGATTTAAACTAGAATAGATTTTTTGCAATATAAGTTAACGTTGCAAAAATTTTCCTGTCTTTTTTTCCCATAAGAAATGCTGTGTTATAAAA
Organism: Sylvia atricapilla; assembly: GCF_009819655.1. Taxonomy (NCBI): domain Eukaryota; kingdom Metazoa; phylum Chordata; class Aves; order Passeriformes; family Sylviidae; genus Sylvia; species Sylvia atricapilla. The sequence continues at coordinate 62,539,970 of NC_089174.1, forward strand.
GGCTCTATTTCTCAAAAAAAAAAAAAAAAGAGAGAGAGAGATAAAAGGCAAAAAGCTGTAAAGCATAAAATCCAAGAAGAAAAAGTTCAAAATGCACAATGAAACACATTAAAACTGTTTTCTTTAGAAACTGCAGGTGAAAAATAAAATTGTAAAACAATATCATGGCTGTTACTGTTCTTTTTTCTAACCAGCTAAGGGTGCTATATTGTGACAGATATTTAATGTAGTGAAGACAACCCCAGGGATAGCCACGAATTTTCTCTGACAGATGCTGTAAATATTTTACATATGTCAGAAAACACAGCTGTTTTTATGGAAACAAGTAAGGAGTATTTCACAATATCACTTGTCATCTTGATTGCATCTCCATAATACTTACTCAGTGAAATAGCCTTTAGGATTGTGTGAATGAAAGTTTCTAGTTGAAGAGGGAAACCTCTGCATGCCTACATCTGAAGTGACTCTGTACATTGGTTTGTGAGGAAAATAAACAGTATTCTAGCCTCAATTTTCCTTTCAGTATCATGGGATAAAGCTTAACAACAATAGTCAATAGTAGAAACTCACTTAATGACTTTTGCTATGAATTATTATTATTGCTGTTCTCCAGGGTTCTAAAGCTTATCTGAGGACTGTGTTTTCTTGAGATAAATCTCTCAGAGCTGTATGCTGCAATGGATATACATGGAGAAGAAAGTAGATGTGAATCATAAAAAGGCATGTAACAGAGGATTTAGCATCCCAGGCTAAAATCACAAGTTATGTTAAATAGCAATGAAAAGTACAGATAAGTAAATCAGTTTGAAGTGCAGATGAGTAAAACGTTGTCAACAGAGAGAAGACGGTAGAAATCTGATACATTTACAGAACAAACAAAAACAAGGTGCAGTTGACCCCTGATTACACATTTATGAGTCCTGTGAGGAGCAGCTGAGGGAGCTGGGAAAGGGGCTGAGCCTGGAGAAAAGGAGGCTCAGGGGGGACCTTCTGGCTCTGCACAGCTCCCTGACAGGAGGGGACAGCCGGGGGGGTCGGGCTGTGCTCCCAGGGAACAGGGACAGGAGGAGAGGAAATGGCCTGAAGCTGTGACTGGGGAAGTTCAGGTTGGACATCAGGAGGAATTTCCCCACAGAAAAGGTTGTTAAGCATTGGAAGGGGCTTCCCTGAGAGGTAGTGGAGTCACCACCCCTTCCTTGGAGGTCTTGAAGAACTGACTGGAAGAGGCACTCAGCACTCTGGTCTGAGTGACAAGGGGGAACCAGTCACAGGTTGGACATGATGGTCTTGGAGATCTTTCCCAACCTAAATGATTCTGTGATTCTATGATTCTGTGACCTGTGTTGGTTGTTTTTTGTTGTATTCACTCAGTGAAAGCAGCATACCCTTATGCCTGCTTTGATTAACACTATATTCACAGTGTGTGATTGGTATTGCCTTTCCTTTGAACAAAGGCTGCAAGGATTGAGTATTGCACATCTTTATTTGTACAAAAATTCCTAAGGGACTGTCAAGGTTCCATTGTGAAGAAGTTCTGGGCCAAGGCTGATGCTATCAGGTCTGGACTGATATAGTGATCAGGAGTTCTGTTTGTCTCAGGTATTCCTCAAGTATCCAGGAAATGCTTTCATTCCTTGTTAGGAGACTCAAAGAAGAAAATTTTGGCCAGGTTCAGAACAAAAGGCTTGGTTTACTGCTCTGCTCCAGGATTTTTGAATCACTTTCTACTTTTGCATTACTTTCTATTCTGAAAGTATTACTTTCAGAATTAATTTACTTTCAGTATTAATTTACTTTCAGTATTACTTTCTGCATTACTTTCTATTTCTGAATCACTTTCTATTTTTTGCATTACTTTCTACTTTTTTAGTAGAAACATACATAACATTACATAAGATTTGCTGCCCTGATGTATCCTTTTCATAGGTGTGGACTGATCAGGAGACACCCTGCCAAGAAAGACTTGGGGTGCTGGTGAATGAGAGGCTGGACCTGCCCTGGCTATGTACAGTCACAGCCCAGAAAATCATATCCGAGGCTGCATCCAGAGCATCATGGGCTCTGGATGAGGTGATTTTGTCTCTCTGCTTTCATGAGACCCCACCTTGAATGCCGCATCCAGCCCTGGGGCTCTCAGCACAAAAAAAATATTGACCTGTTGGACTGAATGCAGAGAAAAGCCATCAGGATGATCAGAGAGGTGGAACATCTTTACTATGAGGAAAAAATGGGATTGTTTAGGCTGGCGGAAAAGAGGCTTCAGGGTGACCTAATTGTGGCCTTTCAGGACCTGAAGGGAGCCAAAAAGAAAGTTGGAGAGAGACTATTAACAGAGTAATGTAAAGAAGGAATGGTTTTAAACTGAAACAGAGGAGGTTTAAATTAGATATTAGGAAAAAATTCTTTACTGTGAGGGTGGTGTTGTGAGGCCCTGGAATGGGTTGTCCAGAGAAGCTGTGGCCACCATCCCTGGAAGGCCAGGTTGGATGGAGCTTTGAGCAATCTAGTATAGTGGAAGTTCCCCCTGCCCATGACAGTGAAGTTGGAATGAGATGATCTATAAAGTTCCTTCCAATCCCTATATTCTGTTATTCACTCAATGAGAGAAACTATGTTTTTTATTCCCCCTGCAACCATTTCAGACAGTAATGGTTCTGCTACATCAATAGTCAAATTTTGAATTTCTGATGTAATTACCTAGGTAATCACATCCGCTTTCAATAACCACTTTCAATACTTTCAATACTTTCAATACTTTCAATACAATCAATACTTTCATTGAGACCTTTTCTTGGATATGGCTGGCACTGCCAAATTTCACTCCTACGAAAGTCTCTAGTGCTTCTCTGTAAAAGTGTGCCTCTTCTGGCTATGACTGTCCCTTAATCATTTGTGATATTCAGCCCTCCCCATAAGGCTTTCTGGGACTTTTTTGCATCTTCTTAAATTAAAATTGGTCACCCTGAACCATTTCTGACATCAGGTTCAATAGTTTTCTTTTTAAGTTGGCTAAACTTCAGGCTGATGCCCAGTCACTGGTTATTTCTCTGGGGTCTGGCATAAACTGTCATGTTCCTCATGTGTTCCCATGCTTTTGTGGGATAGAAACTAAGCTTCAAGAATTAGGCTTGGATTATTGATGTCCAATATATCTTTGTTAAAAAAGTGGTTACTTTGTTTTGCCTTTGTACCACTGGATGATATTTTAGCTCTGGCCTAAATCATTAAGGTTTGGAACACTGTGATACCTCTTAACACTTAATTTAGATGGGTCAGACTGTGCCTGTCTTGAATCTTTCTTTAGCCTTTCATTGTTGAATCATGTGTGTTCTGTTATTGATAATTTGGATGGACTCTGTTGTCTCACAGTTAATGCAGAGATTCTGAAAAAATACACCCTTTGCTGTATTACAGCAAAGGTCTATTTTCTCCCTCTTTCCCTACAGGCAACATTACAAAGCCAGAGATTGAGATAGAAACGATCCTTCAATACTCCATAGAAAATCCTGATGGACAGAGCTGGAGCAGCTCTGAGGTTTCACAAACTGGAGTTCATCCATCTCTGATATGGATTTATGTTTCAACTGATACTTTTTCATTATTCACATTGATGCCATATGCAAGGATCTTGTCACACATTATGCCTCCCTGCTGGACTTGCTTCTCTCACAAGAGGTTGTGTTCTTTGCCCATAGAGGTGAGCTTCACACAGCATTCTACTGGAGGCTATTTTCTGAGTGTAAATTGTTGTCAAAACTACATGGAGCTCAGAAAACATATTCTAGGGACAGAAATTTTATTGTGATTGGTGTTTATTCCTCTTTATAAGATCAGTATAGGTTTTGAGAAGGAAACAGTTTTCACAGATCTTTCATGTTCTATAACAGATAGTTATTTAGAAGTAAATTGAAACTGGAAAGTTAGTATTTTAATGTCTGTTACATTAATTGAATCATTTATGCATTTATGACTTGAGGAATGCTGGTTCAAGTTGTTACTCTGCCTCAGTTTCTGGTAAATATTCTACCTCTGAGATCACTGGGTACTTAGACAGTCATCTCTTTGCATCATCCCGTTTTTAAGCCTAATAATAATTAATAAGAATTAGAAGCAGGCATAGATATGACTCTTAGGGAGAATGTTTAGTAGTGGACTTGGCTGTCCTGGGGTAAAGGTTGGACATGATGATCTTAAAGGGATCCATTCCAAGCTGAATGGTCCTATGATTCTGAAATGAATGTTCTGGTGAAGAAAAGAATTGCTGCTGTGAGCTAAGAAAATAGTTAATTTACAGGAGGCAACCCCTCCTTCCCCCCCCAAACCCAACCAAAGCAAACCAGAAAACTTCAATAAACAAACAAGCAAAACAAACAAACCCAAAACCAGTAAGTCCCACAAAACCTATGAAAAAAAAAACCCAAAACAACAAAATTAAAACTCAAAAAATATTCAAAAAATAAATATCTCCACAACACAAAACACTCAAACAACTTTCTTAGTTCAGAATGGAGAGCAAAATGAGATTATGTTCAAGATTGTCACTACACTCTTTAGAAATCAAAACAATACAAATGTCACTATGGCTTTGGAGTTTCTTGCTTAGAAAATTGAGTATCTGAGCTTCTGAAGGTAGAGGTGACATAAAGGGGCAGTTATAAATGTGTTACATAATGTGTAAATTAACAGATGACTTATCTCCAAGGTGCAGAATTCTACTAACCCAAAGTATCTAGTATTTTATATTTGGTTACATCTGGAAGTATGCTTAATCCTTGGGGAAAAGAGCACAAGTGAATGTAGGGACTTATCCACAGCACTCAAATGTGGTCAGGGTTCTTGCACCTGATGATTTGTATTTTATTCTGACCATCACTGGCTGTTTTCCTGAGGGATGATGGGTCTATCTGCTCTCAATAGGAAAGAGATGCTAATGTTTTATACTTCTAGGGGTGATTTTAAACCTCTGTGAAAGCACATTTGCAAACCCCATGTAGATGAGTATTGCTAAGAATTGTTGTGAAAGTGATCAAGTCAGCTTCTGCTTGCCTGGCTTTTTTGCTCTCTCAATGATAATTTGCAACTGAGAAATGCTAGAGAGTTATGATACCCAGAGCTAAGAAATATCTGCAGAAAGATTGTACTGTCAACCAACACCAATTATTGTGATTAAAATCTGATGCAATAATAATGCCCTTCCTAGAATCCCCTTGACAATAACTTTGTTATATATACATGGCACTGCAAAATAACATTCACACAGACACTTAACTGAATTTGCCCTTTGCATAAATCTACAATATATAGTACCTATATAAAGCAGGCAATGTTTGATGTGAATCCTCTCTGAAATATAGTGCATAAAACTGATACAAAACAGGAACAAAGTCAGTGCAACTAAAATAGTACATTATTTAGGTCTATTATGTGAATCTCTTAATTTTTTCTTCATATTTTGTGCTAAATGCCAAAACTGGCCTGTAATGGTGAATGAATGAGAGACTTATGATACAGTATGCAGCAATCATGTCGCTTTTATTCTGTGCAATAAATTGAAATGAAATACACATTATCTGAAGTGCTGGTTGCTATCTGAGCTGAAAACAGATGTTCTCCAGCAATCTTCATGTTATATTATTCCAGTTGTGCTTCACACTTGTAATTTTTTTCCTTACTTCTGATTTAAAAATCTAAAAAAATATCTTTCTCAGCCTCTTCTGGAACCACCTTAATCAGCCTGTATTCCTAATTCAAGATGGCTTCACAGTACAGGAATTGCTCTTAACCCAAGAAAATATGGGGAGATGTAACTCCCTCTAAAACAGCCATACAGATGTCAGACTGTTAATGGGGAAGTTAAATCACAACCAGTGCCAGAACAGGTGCTGCTGGTCATTTCCTGAACACAAAAAGAGTCATGCTCAGCCAGACCACACAGTCAGCAGGTAAAGACACTGGAACAAGTCTGATGAAGAGAAGCTGAGGGAGCTGGGAAGGGGGCTCAGCCTGGAGAAAAGGAGGCTCAGGGGGGACCTTGTGGCTCTGCACAACTCCCTCACAGGATGGGACAGCTGGGGGGATTGGGCTCTGCTCTGCTCTGCTCCCAGGGAACAGAGACAGGAGGAGAGGAAACGGCCTCAAGCTGTGGCAGAAGTTCAGGAAGAATTTCTTTTCTGGAGGATGGTCAAGCACTGGAACAGACTACCAGGGAAGTGGTGGAATCATCATCTTGGAAGAATTTAAGAGACGAATGAATATGTCACTTAAGCACTATGGGTTAGTTGACAAGGTGGTGGTGATCAGTCAAAGGTTGGACTTGATGAAATCTTTTCCAACCTAATTGATTCTGTTATTCTCATTTAACTCTGTGTGTGTGCATCTTTGGGCCAACACTTCTGTCTGTGTAGTAGCAATATCTCTAACCAGTGCAGCAAACCCATAATCTGTCACATGTCATTGGAATATGATTGTGGAGTGCTCACCCCTGTGGTTTGCTAGTTTGGCCTTTGGTTTTGCTTGCAAATTAAAGTCTGAGGGTTTTTTCCTGCATGCAGCTGTTCTCATTCACCTCCAAGACAACCTTCTGCGGTGAGTTGGAGCTAATTTATGCTCAGAGTGCTGAGCAGCTCTGAACAATGCCAGAGAAGGGAAGAGATGTCCCCTGAGCACTGTGCTGTGTGAGAGAGTGGTAGCAGAAGCATCCTACATGCGTTTTGCTTGAGAAGCTGAAATACATCAGAATCCATCTATGGAGCTAGTAGAAACAAATAGTAATGAGATTCTGTCCGGTGAAAAGGAAAAAGAAACAGTTTTTGAGAAACAATTCATCCTACTATGAAGATGTTTTCAAAAATGGATATTTTTTTAAGTATCGTTAAAACTATTTTATTTGTCAAAAATGAGGATTGTCTGAGGCAGTATTGGTGTTTGACTACAGCTTTTTTGCTTTGATTCGTCTATTAAAGTTTTACACCATTTTCAGTTTTGCATTTCCCTATCATAGTAAGTAGGAGATAAATATCAATATATATTCACTATAAAACATTGGTTCAGAGATTCTAAATAAAATTAGTACATATTTGTCTTAACAATGATGTAGATGCAAAGATTTAAAAAATTTGGATGGTTTTCTAGTTTCAAATTATAGCATTTTCTAAATAAGGTTTTTCCTGTAAAATTAAAGTTATGTTTTCTGAGTAACATCATTGCTAGGAATTTGATTCTGCAAATTTAACACACTTAAAGTGAGACAGATTAACTGCAGCTTGCAGGAATGAACAAGTCTGAAGGAGCCTTTTAGTTTCAGAGCTTTTCCAAGAGTATTTTTTTTTTCATGTTAATGCATTCTACCATGTTGTAGAAGGGACCAAAACAGCATCTAAACCAAAGCCTTTTTATCTGTTGTACTTTATGTAGTGAAAACAGCAACAGAGAATTTGTGGGGTAAATTCAAGTTTTTTAAGGTGGTTACAGCCTTATCCTTCATAGACCACTCTTTCAATGGTTGTGTTTTCTAGGGGCACACAGACATGTCTTGCAGGGTTCAGAGATAGAACTTTGCTATTTAGTTGTGCCTTTGAACTCAGGCTTTGCTATTGTGGTCAAGAAACTTAATTGTGCCTCTACTCCTTAAATGCAAAAGGGATTGAGACATGATATATTCCTCAAGGCTTTCAGGGATGCCTGAACACAGGCTCTTCTCTGTTTGAAGTCCAACGGTTTAACAAAGAGATTCACACTGTTCTCCTGTTCAGCCCAGTGATGAAAAAGGACTCTGAGCTTCAGGGCTTGCAAGATAAGAGCTAAATTGTTACACAACTTTCCTCAATATAATAGAGCTGTAATACACGTCCATTTCCAGTAATATATCATGAAGGAGATAATTAGAAGCTAGCAGAGCTATACCAGATGGATATCCAAAAAATAACTGCTAACTTCCCAGTTCATGCTTTTGGATTTTCTGGAGTGTTCTACATTTTAGAGTCCAAAATAAAGGTGCGTGGTTCATTTTCTCAGAATTGCACTTTCACAACGTATTATGTGTTATCACTAGTTGCCAGGAAGAAACACTGTGTGCATGGGGTTAAGCTGTTACTTCTGATAAAACTGGAGTCCCAGATTGCTGCATCAATGTTTTTGATTTTGACACAATATTCCAAACTTGATACAAGATGAAAAATATAAGGACTTTTGATTGCCATGCTCAAGCATTTGATAGTTTGAGTTGAATAGAAGAAAGGAAATGTCCTGCAGAACAAGCTAAGCAATGTAAACAATGCTCATTCCTAGGCTTTCTGCCTAAAATATTTAAACTTCATTAGATCTTATTTATTAAAAGGCAACATCAGTGAATTTTACCACAAATAAATGGACACTACTCTCCCTTACTTATGATCATGACAGATCCTCAGAAAGAATAATTCATTAGCCTGAAAGTCGTTGTATATTAGAGGCTAATAGTG